>NC_092333.1:167447500-168100000 GCF_046630445.1 Rutidosis leptorrhynchoides
CTCAGCCTAAAAACGTAAAGAGTAAAAAGGGAATTAAATGAAACTCACCTTCACAGATTTTTACTTCGTCGGGAAGTAAGACTTGGCCACTGGTTGATTTACGAACCTATAACAATATATATATATATATATATCAAAGTATGTTCAAAATATATTTACAACACTTTTAATATATTTTGATGTTTTAAGTTTATTAAGTCAGCTGTCCTCGTTAGTAACCTACAACTAGTTGTCCACAGTTAGATGTACAGAAATAAATCGATAAATATTATCTTGAATCAATCCACGACCCAGTGTATACGTATCTCAGTATTGATCACAACTCAAACTATATATATTTTGGAATCAACCTCAACCCTGTATAGCTAACTCCAACATTCACATATAGAGTGTCTATGGTTGTTTCGAAATATATATAGATGTGTCGACATGATAGGTCGAAACATTGTATACGTGTCTATGGTATCTCAAGATTACATAATATACAATACAAGTTGATTAAGTTATGGTTGGAATAGATTTGTTACAAATTTTCACGTAGCTAAAATGAGAAAAATTATCCAATCTTGTTTTACCCATAACTTCTTCATTTTAAATCCGTTTTGAGTGAATCAAATTGCTATGGTTTCATATTGAACTCTATTTTATGAATCTAAACAGAAAAAGTATAGGTTTATAGTCGGAAAAATAAGTTACAAGTCGTTTTTGTAAAGGTAGTCATTTCAGTCGAAAGAACGACGTCTAGATGACCATTTTAGAAAACATACTTCCACTTTGAGTTTAACCATAATTTTTGGATATAGTTTCATGTTCATAATAAAAATCATTTTCTCAGAATAACAACTTTTAAATCAAAGTTTATCATAGTTTTTAATTAACTAACCCAAAACAGCCCGCGGTGTTACTACGACGGCGTAAATCCGGTTTTACGGTGTTTTTCGTGTCTCCAGGTTTTAAATCATTAAGTTAGCATATCATATAGATATAGAACATGTGTTTAGTTGATTTTAAAAGTCAAGTTAGAAGGATTAACTTTTGTTTGCGAACAAGTTTAGAATTAACTAAACTATGTTCTAGTGATTACAAGTTTAAACCTTCGAATAAGATAGCTTTATATGTAAGAATTGAATGATGTTATGAACATCATTACTACCTTAAGTTCCTTGGATAAACCTACTGGAAAAGTGAAAAATGGATCTAGCTTCAATGGATCCTTGGATGGCTCGAAGTTCTTGAAGCAGAATCATGACACGAAAACAAGTTCAAGTAAGATCATCACTTGAAATAAGATTGTTATAGTTATAGAAATTGAACCAAAGTTTGAATATGATTATTACCTTGTATTAGAATGATAACCTACTGTAAGAAACAAAGATTTCTTGAGGTTGGATGATCACCTTACAAGATTGGAAGTGAGCTAGCAAACTTGAAAGTATTCTTGATTTTATGTAACTAGAACTTGTAGAATATATGAAGAACACTTAGAACTTGAAGATAGAACTTGAGAGAGATCAATTAGATGAATAAAATTGAAGAATGAAAGTGTTTGTAGGTATTTTTGGTCGTTGGTGTATGGATTAGATATAAAGGATATGTAATTTTGTTTTCATGTAAATAAGTCATGAATGATTACTCATATTTTTGTAATTTTATGAGATATTTCATGCTAGTTGCCAAATGATGGTTCCCACATATGTTAGGTGACTCACATGGGCTGCTAAGAGCTGATCATTGGAGTGTATATACTAATAGTACATACATCTAAAAGCTGTGTATTGTACGAGTACGAATACGGGTGCATACGAGTAGAATTGTTGATGAAACTGAACGAGGATGTAATTGTAAGCATTTTTGTTAAGTAGAAGTATTTTGATAAGTGTATTGAAGTCTTTAAAAAGTGTATAAATACATATTAAAACACTACATGTATATACATTTTAACTGAGTCGTTAAGTCATCGTTAGTCGTTACATGTAAGTGTTGTTTTGAAACCTTTAGGTTAACGATCTTGTTAAATGTTGTTAACCCAATATTTATAATATTAAATGAGATTTTAAATTATTATATTATCATGATACTATCATGTATGAATATCTCTTAATATGATATATATACATTAAATGTCTTTACAACGATAATCGTTACATATATGTCTCGTTTAAAAATCATTAAGTTAGTAGTCTTGTTTTTACATATGTAGTTCATTGTTAATATACTTAATGATATGTTTACTTATCATAGTATCATGTTAACTATATATATATATCCATATATATGTCATCATATAGTTTTTACAAGTTTTAACGTTCGTGAATCACCGGTCAACTTGGGTGGTCAATTGTCTATATGAAACATATTTCAATTAATCAAGTCTTAACAAGTTTGATTGCTTAACATGTTGGAAACATTTAATCATGTAAATATCAATCTCAATTAATATATATAAACATGGAAAAGTTCGGGTTACTACAGTACCTACCCGTTAAATAAATTTCGTCCCGAAATTTTTAGCTGTTGAAGGTGTTGACGAATCTTCTGGAAATAGATGCGGGTATTTCTTCTTCATCTGATCTTCATGCTCCCAGGTGAACTCGGGTCCTCTACGAGCATTCCATCGAACCTTAACAATTGGTATCTTGTTTTGCTTAAGTCTTTTAACCTCACGATCCATTATTTCGATGGGTTCTTCGATGAATTGAAGTTTTTCGTTGATTTAGATTTCATCTAACGGAATAGTGAGATCTTCTTTAGCAAAACATTTCTTCAAATTCGAGACGTGGAAAGTGTTATGTACAGCCGCGAGTTGTTGAGGTAACTCAAGTCGGTAAGCTACTGGTCCGACACGATCAATAATCTGGAATGGTCCAATATACCTTGGATTTAATTTCCCTCGTTTACCAAATCGAACAACGCCTTTCCAAGGTGCAACTTTAAGCATGACCATCTCTTCAATTTCAAATTCTATATCTTTTCTTTTAATGTCAGCGTAGCTCTTTTGTCGACTTTGGGCGGTTTTCAACCGTTGTTGAATTTGGATGATCTTCTCGGTAGTTTCTTGTATAATCTCCGGACCCGTAATCTGTCTATCCCCCACTTCACTCCAACAAATCGGAGACCTGCACTTTCTACCATAAAGTGCTTCAAACGGCGCCATCTCAATGCTTGAATGGTAGCTGTTGTTGTAGGAAAATTCTGCTAACGGTAGATGTCGATCCCAACTGTTTCCGAAATCAATAACAGATGCTCGTAGCATGTCTTCAAGTGTTTGTATCGTTCTTTCGCTCTGCCCATCAGTTTGTGGATGATAGGCAGTACTCATGTCTAGACGAGTTCCTAATGCTTGCTGTAATGTCTGCCAGAATCTTGAAATAAATCTGCCATCCCTATCAGAGATAATAGAGATTGGTATTCCATGTCTGGAGACGACTTCCTTCAAATACAGTCGTGCTAACTTCTCCATCTTGTCATCTTCTCTTATTGGTAGGAAGTGTGCTGATTTGGTGAGACGATCAACTATTACCCAAATAGTATCAAAACCACTTGCAGTCCTTGGCAATTTAGTGATGAAATCCATGGTAACGTTTTCCCATTTCCATTCTGGGATTTTGGGTTGTTGAAGTAGACCTGATGGTTTCTGATGCTCAGCTTTGACCTTAGAACACGTCAAACATTCTCCTACATTTTTAGCAACATCGGCTTTCATACCCGGCCACCAAAAATGTTTCTTGAGATCCTTGTACATCTTCCCCGTTCCAGGATGTATTGAGTATCTGGTTTTATGAGCTTCTCTAAGTACCATTTCTCTCATATCTCCAAATTTTGGTACCCAAATCCTTTCAGCCCTATACCGGGTTCCGTCTTCCCGAATATTAAGATGCTTCTCCGATCCCTTGGGTATTTCATCCTTTAAATTTCCCTCTTTTAAAACTCCTTGTTGCGCCTCCTTTATTTGAGTAGTAAGGTTATTATGAATCATTATATTCATAGATTTTACTCGAATGGGTTCTCTGTCCTTCCTGCTCAAGGCATCGGCTACCACATTTGCCTTCCCCGGGTGGTAACGAATCTCAAAGTCGTAATCATTCAACAATTCAATCCACCTACGCTGCCTCATATTCAGTTGTTTCTGATTAAATATGTGTTGAAGACTTTTGTGGTCGGTATATATAATACTTTTGACCCCATATAAGTAGTGCCTCCAAGTCTTTAATGCAAAAACAACCGCGCCTAATTCCAAATCATGCGTCGTATAATTTTGTTCGTGAATCTTCAATTGTCTAGACGCATAAGCAATCACCTTCGTTCGTTGCATTAATACACAACCGAGACCTTGCTTTGATGCGTCACAATAAATCACAAAATCATCATTCCCTTCAGGCAATGACAATATAGGTGCCGTAGTTAGCTTTTTCTTTAATAACTGAAACGCTTTCTCTTGTTCATCATTCCATTCAAATTTCTTCCCTTTATGCGTTAATGCAGTCAAGGGTTTTGCTATTCTGGAAAAGTCTTGGATGAACCTTCTGTAGTAACCAGCTAGTCCTAAAAACTGGCGTATGTGTTTAGGAGTTTTCGGGGTTTCCCACTTTTCAACAGTTTCTATCTTTGCCGGATCCACCTTAATACCTTCTTTGTTCACTATGTGACCGAGGAATTGAACTTCTTCCAACCAAAATGCACACTTTGAAAACTTAGCGTACAATTCTTCCTTCCTCAATACTTCTAACACCTTTCTCAAATGTTCACCGTGTTCTTGGTCATTCTTTGAGTAAATAAGTATGTCATCAATGAAAACAATGACAAACTTGTCAAGGTATGGTCCACACACTCGGTTCATAAGGTCCATGAACACAGCTGGTGCATTAGTTAAACCAAACGGCATGACCATAAACTCGTAATGACCATAACGTGTTCTGAAAGCAGTCTTTGGAATATCATCTTCTTTCACCCGCATTTGATGATACCCGGAACGTAAGTCAATCTTTGAATAAACAGACGAGCCTTGTAGTTGATCAAATAAGTCGTCGATTCTCGGTAGTGGGTAGCGGTTCTTGATGGTAAGTTTGTTCAACTCTCGGTAGTCGATACACAACCTGAATGTACCATCTTTCTTCTTGACAAACAAAATAGGAGCTCCCCACGGTGATGTGCTTGGTCGAATGAAACCACGCTCTAAAAGTTCTTGTAATTGGCTTTGCAGTTCTTTCATCTCGCTGGGTGCGAGTCTGTAAGGAGCACGAGCTATTGGTGCAGCTCCTGGTACAAGATCTATTTGAAATTCAACGGATCGATGTGGGGGTAATCCCGGTAATTCTTTCGGAAATACATCGGGAAATTCTTTTGCAATGGGAACATCATTGATGCTCTTTTCTTCAGTTTGTACTTTCTCGACGTGTGCTAGAACAGCATAGCAACCTTTTCTTATTAGTTTTTGTGCCTTCAAATTACTAATAAGATGTAGCTTCGTGTTGCCCTTTTCTCCGTACACCATTAAGGGTTTTCCTTTTTCTCGTATAATGCGAATTGCATTTTTGTAACAGACGATCTCTGCTTTCACTTCTTTCAACCAGTCCATACCGATTATCACATCAAAACTCCCTAACTCTACTGGTATCAAATCAATCTTAAATGTTTCGCTAACCAGTTTAATTTCTCGATTCCGACATATATTATCTGCTGAAATTAATTTACCATTTGCTAATTCGAGTAAAAATTTACTATCCAAAGGCGTCAATGGACAACTTAATTTAGCACAAAAATCTCTACTCATATAGCTTCTATCCGCACCCGAATCAAATAAAACGTAAGCAGATTTATTGTCAATAAGAAACGTACCCGTAACAAGCTCCGGGTCTTCCTGTGCCTCTGCCACATTAATATTGAAAACTCTTCCGCGGCCTTGTCCATTCGTGTTCTCCTGGTTCGGGCAATTTCTAATAATGTGGCCCGGTTTTCCACATTTATAACAAACTACATTGGCATAACTTGCTCCGACACTACTTGCTCCACCATTACTCGTTCCGACACCATTTGTTCCTTTCGTTCTATTAACCCCTGGTCCGTAGACCTCACACTTCGCCGCGCTATGACCATTTCTTTTACACTTATTGCAAAATTTGGTGCAGAACCCCGAGTGATACTTTTCACACCTTTGGCATAGCTGCTTCTGATTGTTGTTGTTGTTGCGGTTATTATTGTTGTTGGGATGATTGTTGTAGTTGCTGTTGTTGTTGTTGTTGTTGTTGTTGTTGGGCCGTTTGTTGTAGTTGCGATTGATGTTGCGATTGTTGAGATAATTGGTGCGATTATTGTTGTAATTGCTGTTGTTGTTGTATTGGTGATTCTTATCACCGTTTTCCTCCCACTTTCTTTTGAATTGCTTCACATTGGCCTCTTCAGCAGTCTGTTCTTTAATTCTTTCTTCAATCTGGTTCACTAGTTTGTGAGCCATTCTACATGCCTGTTGTATGGAGGCGGGCTCGTGTGAACTTATATCTTCTTGGATTCTTTCCGGTAATCCTTTCACAAACGCGTCGATCTTCTCTTCCTCATCTTCGAACGCTCCCGGACACAATAGGCACAATTCTGTGAATCGTCTTTCATACGTGGTAATATCAAATCCTTGGGTTCGTAACCCTCTAAGTTCTATCTTGAGCTTATTGACCTCGGTTCTGGGACGGTACTTCTCGTTCATCAAGTGCTTGAATGCTGACCACGGTAGTGCGTACGCATCGTCTTGTCCCACTTGCTCTAGATAGGTATTCCACCATGTTAACGCAGAACCTGTGAAGGTATGCGTAGCGTACTTCACTTTGTCCTCTTCAGTACACTTACTTATGGCAAACACCGATTCGACCTTCTCGGTCCACCGTTTCAATCCGATCGGTCCTTCGGTTCCATCAAATTCCAAAGGTTTACAGGCAGTGAATTCTTTGTAGGTGCATCCTACACGATTTCCTGTACTGCTGGATCCAAGGTTATTGTTGGTATGTAGCGCAGCCTGTACTGCGGCTATGTTTGAAGCTAGAAAAGTACGGAATTCCTCTTCATTCATATTCACGGTGTGTCGAGTAGTCGGTGCCATTTCCTTCAAAATAGTCAAATGGAACAAGTTAATCATACAGAATATTAAGAGTAGTTAATAGTATTTCGTAGCATAATATGAACTCATTTATAAAAGCTTTTTCTTCATATTAGCGTTTTATAAGTTTAAATTCGGGTAGTACCTACCCGTTAAGTTCATACTTAGTAGCTAATATACAATTCAACTACTACAATTCTATATGAAAAACTGATTATAATAATATTTCGCGTTCAAACTTTTATACAATATTTTACAAACTTACAATACCGCTTATTTTACATAAAGCATGAAATATAGCACACAATAACTTTGATACAAGATAGTTGTGAAGATAATTCTAGCTAGTACACAAGTCGTTCAGCAAAGGCAATAAAAACACGTAATTCATACGTCCAGAAACAAGTCATGCATTCTGGTTTTACTAGGACTACTTCCCATCCTTGGTTTTGTGGAACATAACCGTTATGGCCGTTGATAAGACAGCGTGTTGTAACGTCGTCAAAGGGACGAGGGTTACGTAATGTCCAACAGTCCCGTAACAATCTAAAAACCTCATTTCTTACCCCAATTACCGACTCCGTCACTTGTGGGAACGTTTTGTTTAATAGTTGTAGGCCGATGTTCTTGTTCTCACTTTGGGGAGAAGCGAACATTACTAATCCGTAAGCATAACATGCTTCTTTATGTTGCATGTTAGCCGCTTTTTCTAAATCACGAAGTCCAATATTCGGATATATTGAGTCAAAATAATTTCTTAACCCATTGCGTAAAATAGCATTTGGGTTCCCCGCAATATATGCGTCAAAGTAAACACATCGTAACTTATGGATTTCCCAATGTGATATCCCCCATCTTTCGAACGAAAGCCTTTTATAAACCAAGGCATTCTTGGAACGTTCTTCGAATGTCTTACAAACTGATCTCGCCTTAAATAGTTGTGCCGAAGAATTCTGACCGACTCTAGACAAGATTTCATCAATCATGTCTCCGGGTAGGTCTCTTAAAATATTGGGTTGTCTATCCATTTTGTGTTTTTATACTGTAAAATAGACAAGAGTTAGATTCATAAAAAAAAAAATACTTATTAATACAAGCAATTTTTACATATATCATAAAGCATAAGCACACTATATTACATATATTACACCACACGAATACAGCTATCTTATTCCGACTCGCTTGTTTCTTCTTCTTCGGTTTTGGTTCGTTTTGCCAAGTTTCTAGGGATATATGATGTTCCCCTAATACGAGCCGTCGTTATCCACATTGGTTTAGAAAAACCTGGTGGTTTAGAGGTTCCCGGGTCATTGTTACAACTTAAGGACTTCGGGGGTTGACGATACATATAAAGTTCATCGGGGTTGGAATTAGATTTCTCTATTTTTATGCCCTTTCCCTTATTATTTTCTTTTGCCTTTTTAAATTCAGTTGGGGTAATTTCTATAACATCATCGGAATTCTCGTCGGAATCCGATTCATCGGAGAATTGGTAATCCTCCCAATATTTTGCTTCCTTGGCGGAAACACCATTGACCATAATTAACCTTGGTCGGTTGGTTGAGGATTTTCTTTTACTTAACCGTTTTATTATTTCCCCCACCGGTTCTATTTCTTCATCCGGTTCTGATTCTTCTTCCGGTTCCGATTCTTCTTCTGGTTCCGACTCTTCTTCCGGTTCCTCTTCGGGAACTTGTGAATCAGTCCACGAATCATTCCAATTTACATTTGACTCTTCATTATTATTAGGTGAGTCAATGGGACTTGTTCTAGAGGTAGACATCTATCACATAATATCAAACGCGTTAAGAGATTAATATATCACATAATATTCACATGTTAAAAATATATAGTTTCCAACAAAATTTGTTAAGCAATCATTTTTCAAGTAAACACGGTCGAAGTCCAGACTCACTAATGCATCCTAACAAACTCGATAAGACACACTAATGCAAAATTCTGGTTCTCTAAGACCAACGCTCGGATACCAACTGAAATGTCCCGTTCTTATTGATTAAAAACGTTCCATATTAATTGATTTCGTTGCGAGGTTTTGACCTCTATATGAGACGTTTTTCAAAGACTGCATTCATTTTAAAACAAACCATAACCTTTATTTCATCAATAAAGGTTTAAAAAGCTTTACGTAGATTATCAAATAATGATAATCTAAAATATCCTGTTTACACACGACCATTACATAATGGTTTACAATACAAATATGTTACAACAAAATAAGTTTCTTGAATGCAGTTTTTACACAATATCATACAAGCATGGACTCCAAATCTCGTCCTTATTTAAGTATGCGACAGCGGAAGCTCTTAATAATCACCTGAGAATAAACATGCTTAAAACGTCAACAAAAATGTTGGTGAGTTATAGGTTTAACCTATATATATCAAATCATAATAATAGACCACAAGATTTCATATTTCAATACACACCCCATACATAGAGATAAAAATCATTCATATGGTGAACACCTGGTAACCGACATTAACAAGATGCATATATAAGAATATCCCCATCATTCCGGGACACCCTTCGGATATGATATAAATTTCAAAGTACTAAAGCATCCGGTACTTTGGATGGGGTTTGTTAGGCCCAATAGATCTATCTTTAGAGTTCGCGTCAATTAGGGTGTCTGTTTCCTAATTCTTAGATTACCAGACTTAATAAAAAGGGGCATATTCAGTTTCGATCATTCAACCATAGAACGTAATTTAGATTACTTGTGTCTATTTCGTAAATCAGTTATAAAAGTTGCTCATTTATTCTCAGCCCAAAAATATAAAGGGTAAAAAGGTAAATGAAACTCACGCATATAAATATTGTAAAACAGTTAATAAAACATTTGCATGTATTCTCAGCCCAAAAACGTAAAGAGTAAAAAGGGAATTAAATGAAACTCACCTTCACAGATTTTTACTTCGTCGGGAAGTAAGACTTGGCCACTGGTTGATTCACGAACCTATAACAATATATACATATATATATATCAAAGTATGTTCAAAATATATTTACAACACTTTTAATATATTTTGATGTTTTAAGTTTATTAAGTCAGCTGTCCTCGTTAGTAACCTACAACTAGTTGTCCACAGTTAGATGTACAGAAATAAATCGATAAATATTATCTTAAATCAATCCACGACCCAGTGTATACGTATCTCAGTATTGATCACAACTCAAACTATATATATTTTGGAATCAACCTCAACCCTGTATAGCTAACTCCAACATTCACATATAGAGTGTCTATGGTTGTTTCGAAATATATATAGATGTGTCGACATGATAGGTTGAAACATTGTATACGTGTCTATGGTATCTCAAGATTACATAATATACAATACAAGTTGATTAAGTTATGGTTGGAATAGATTTGTTACAAATTTTCACGTAGCTAAAATGAGAAAAATTATCCAATCTTGTTTTACCCATAACTTCTTCATTTTAAATCCGTTTTGAGTGAATCAAATTGCTATGGTTTCATATTGAACTCTATTTTATGAATCTAAACAGAAAAAGTATAGGTTTATAGTCGGAAAAATAAGTTACAAGTCGTTTTTGTAAAGGTAGTCATTTCAGTCGAAAGAACGACGTCTAGATGACCATTTTAGAAAACATACTTCCACTTTGAGTTTAACCATAATTTTTGGATATAGTTTCATGTTCATAATAAAAATCATTTTCTCAGAATAACAACTTTTAAATCAAAGTTTATCATAGTTTTTAATTAACTAACCCAAAACAGCCCGCGGTGTTACTACGACGGCGTAAATCCGGTTTTACGGTGTTTTTCGTGTCTCCAGGTTTTAAATCATTAAGTTAGCATATCATATAGATATGAAGGCAAGAATATAAGTCGATCCATTTTTTGTTTGTTTGTAGGGTTATGTGTTAAGTAGGAGAGGGTCACGGGTTTAATAGAGAAAGAGGAAAATTTATCTGATAGTGATATGTATATATCAGATTCGATTAATTTAACTATATATCTTTTTTTTTATAGATAATATAAATTAAACTAATATTAATAATTATTAATATATTAATGATAATAATATTGTTAACATTTCCTAATAATGAGGATACTAATATTGTTAACAATTATAATGGAAATAGTAATAGGGTTAATAATATCAAAATAATAATACTATTAATAATAAGAATAATGGTAACAATAATAGTAATAATAATCGTCTTAAATAAAAATAATAATTTTTGGTAATGATAATAATAACTAAAATTATAATTTTTCTACTAATTAAAATAATATTGATACAATAATATTAGTAATATAATATAACAATTTAATGTATCGAATTTCATATTTATGTATTAAAATTAATAAGAGATAACTATATTAAACTTAATAACTACACTTTGATATGTTGTAAAATATATTATCTTTTACCCTCGCCGATAAATATAGTGACTTATATCGAAATCAAATACTTTCATGTAAAATATTAATCATTAAATACTTTGTTAATGTGTTCACATAATAATCTCACAACTTAATGTCGTATTAACTAAACCGTTAAATGTTTTATCAATATTCCTTAATTTTAATAATCACACATATGTATATACACTTACATATCTATTTACACATAATTGTTCGTGAATCGTCAGGCATGGTCAATGGGTGACTGATTATCCGAATATAGATTTCAATCTTTCTAGACTCAACGTTACAGATTTTTGCTTATCGTGTTGGAAACATATAAAGATTAAGATTTAAATTTGGTCGGAAATTTCCGGGTCGTTACAAACTCAAAGTGAAAGTATGTTTTTCAAAATGGTCACCAATGAAATATCCCGTTCTTATTGATTAAAAACGTTCCATATTAATTGATTTCGTTGCGAGGTTTTGACCTCTATATGAGACGTTTTTCAAAGACTGCATTCATTTTAAAACAAACCATAACCTTTATTTCATCAATAAAGGTTTAAAAAGCTTTACGTAGATTATCAAATAATGATAATCTAAAATATCCTGTTTACACACGACCATTACATAATGGTTTACAATACAAATATGTTACAACAAAATAAGTTTCTTGAATGCAGTTTTTACACAATATCATACAAGCATGGACTCCAAATCTCGTCCTTATTTAAGTATGCGACAGCGGAAGCTCTTAATAATCACCTGAGAATAAACATGCTTAAAACGTCAACAAAAATGTTGGTGAGTTATAGGTTTAACCTATATATATCAAATCATAATAATAGACCACAAGATTTCATATTTCAATACACACCCCATACATAGAGATAAAAATCATTCATATGGTGAACACCTGGTAACCGACATTAACAAGATGCATATATAAGAATATCCCCATCATTCCGGGACACCCTTCGGATATGATATAAATTTCGAAGTACTAAAGCATCCGGTACTTTGGATGGGGTTTGTTAGGCCCAATAGATCTATCTTTAGAGTTCGCGTCAATTAGGGTGTCTGTTCCCTAATTCTTAGATTACCAGACTTAATAAAAAGGGGCATATTCAGTTTCGATCATTCAACCATAGAACGTAATTTAGATTACTTGTGTCTATTTCGTAAATCAGTTATAAAAGTTGCGCATGTATTCTCAGCCCAAAAATATAAAGGGTAAAAAGGTAAATGAAACTCACGCATATAAATATTGTAAAACAGTTAATAAAACATTTGCATGTATTCTCAGCCCAAAAACGTAAAGAGTAAAAAGGGAATTAAATGAAACTCACCTTCACAGATTTTTACTTCGTCGGGAAGTAAGACTTGGCCACTGGTTGATTCACGAACCTATAACAATATATACATATATATATATCAAAGTATGTTCAAAATATATTTACAACACTTTTAATATATTTTGATGTTTTAAGTTTATTAAGTCAGCTGTCCTCGTTAGTAACCTACAACTAGTTGTCCACAGTTAGATGTACAGAAATAAATCAATAAATATTATCTTGAATCAATCCACGACCCAGTGTATACGTATCTCAGTATTGATCACAACTCAAACTATATATATTTTGGAATCAACCTCAACCCTGTATAGCTAACTCCAACATTCACATATAGAGTGTCTATGGTTGTTTCGAAATATATATAGATGTGTCGACATGATAGGTCGAAACATTGTATACGTGTCTATGGTATCTCAAGATTACATAATATACAATACAAGTTGATTAAGTTATGGTTGGAATAGATTTGTTACAAATTTTCACGTAGCTAAAATGAGAAAAATTATCCAATCTTGTTTTACCCATAACTTCTTCATTTTAAATCCGTTTTGAGTGAATCAAATTGCTATGGTTTCATATTGAACTCTATTTTATGAATCTAAACAGAAAAAGTATAGGTTTATAGTCGGAAAAATAAGTTACAAGTCGTTTTTGTAAAGGTAGTCATTTCAGTCGAAAGAACGACGTCTAGATGACCATTTTAGAAAACATACTTCCACTTTGAGTTTAACCATAATTTTTGGATATAGTTTCATGTTCATAATAAAAATCATTTTCTCAGAATAACAACTTTTAAATCAAAGTTTATCATAGTTTTTAATTAACTAACCCAAAACAGCCCGCGGTGTTACTACGACGGCGTAAATCCGGTTTTACGGTGTTTTTCGTGTCTCCAGGTTTTAAATCATTAAGTTAGCATATCATATAGATATAGAACATGTGTTTAGTTGATTTTAAAAGTCAAGTTAGAAGGATTAACTTTTGTTTGCGAACAAGTTTAGAATTAACTAAACTATGTTCTAGTGATTACAAGTTTAAACCTTCGAATAAGATAGCTTTATATGTAAGAATTGAATGATGTTATGAACATCATTACTACCTTAAGTTCCTTGGATAAACCTACTGGAAAAGTGAAAAATGGATCTAGCTTCAATGGATCCTTGGATGGCTCGAAGTTCTTGAAGCAGAATCATGACACGAAAACAAGTTCAAGTAAGATCATCACTTGAAATAAGATTGTTATAGTTATAGAAATTGAACCAAAGTTTGAATATGATTATTACCTTGTATTAGAATGATAACCTACTGTAAGAAACAAAGATTTATTGAGGTTGGATGATCACCTTACAAGATTGGAAGTGAGCTAGCAAACTTGAAAGTATTCTTGATTTTATGTAACTAGAACTTGTAGAATATATGAAGAACACTTAGAACTTGAAGATAGAACTTGAGAGAGATCAATTAGATGAAGAAAATTGAAGAATGAAAGTGTTTGTAGGTGTTTTTGGTCGTTGGTGTATGGATTAGATATAAAGGATATGTAATTTTATTTTCATGTAAATAAGTCATGAATGATTACTCATATTTTTGTAATTTTATGAGATATTTCATGCTAGTTGCCAAATGATGGTTCCCACATGTGTTAGGTGACTCACATGGGCTGCTAAGAGCTGATCATTGGAGTGTATATACCAATAGTACATACATCTAAAAGCTGTGTATTGTACGAGTACGAATACGGGTGCATACGAGTAGAATTGTTGATGAAACTGAACGAGGATGTAATTGTAAGCATTTTTGTTAAGTAGAAGTATTTTGATAAGTGTATTTAAGTCTTTCAAAAGTGTATAAATACATATTAAAACACTACATGTATATACATTTTAACTGAGTCGTTAAGTCATCGTTAGTCGTTACATGTAAGTGTTGTTTTGAAACCTTTAGGTTAACGATCTTGTTAAATGTTGTTAACCCAATATTTATAATATCAAATGAGATTTTAAATTATTATATTATCATGATATTATCATGTATGAATATCTCTTAATATGATATATATACATTAAATGTCTTTACAACGATAATCGTTACATATATGTCTCGTTTAAAAATCATTAAGTTAGTAGTCTTGTTTTTACATATGTAGTTCATTGTTAATATACTTAATGATATGTTTACTTATCATAGTATCATGTTAACTATATATATATATCCATATATATGTCATCATATAGTTTTTACAAGTTTTAACGTTCGTGAATCACCGGTCAACTTGGGTGGTCAATTGTCTATATGAAACATATTTCAATTAATCAAGTCTTAACAAGTTTGATTGCTTAACATGTTGGAAACATTTAATCATGTAAATATCAATCTCAATTAATATATATAAACATGGAAAAGTTCGGGTCACTACAACCAAGACGTCGTTCTTTCGACTGAAATGACTACCTTTACAAAAACGACTTGTAATCTATATTTTCGACTATAAACTTATACTTTTTCTGTTTTGATTCATAAACTTAAGTTCAATATGAAACCATAGCAACTTGAATCACTCAAAACGGATTTAAAACGAAGAAGTTATGGGTAAAACAAGATTGGATATTTTTTTGATTGTTGTAGCTACGGGAAATTGTAACAAATCTATATTAATCATATCCTAGCTAACTTATATTGTATTATACATGTATTCTAATATATTATGTAATCTCGGGATACCATAGACACGTATGCAAATGTTTTGACATATCATATCGACCCATGTATATATATTATTTGGAACAACCATAGACACTATATATGCATTAATGTTGGAGTTAGCTATACAGGGTTGAGGTTGATTCCAAAAATATATATACTTTGAGTTGTAATGTAGCCTGAGACGTGTATATACTGGGTCATGGATTGATTCAAGATAATATATATCGATTTATTTATGTACATCTAACTATGGACAACTAGTTGTAGGTTACTAACGAGGACATATGACTTAATAAACTTAAAACAGTAAAACGTATTAAAAATGTTGTAAATATATTTTGAACATACTTTGATATATATGTACATATTTGTAATAGGTTCGTGAATCGACCAGTGGCCAAGTCTTACTTCCCGACGAAGTAAAAAATCTGTGAAAGTGAGTTATAGTCCCACTTTTAAAATCTAATATTTTGGGATGAGAATACATGCAGTTTTATAAATGTTTTATGAAATAGACACAAGTAAATAAAACTACATTATATGGGTGAATGATCGAAGCCGAATATGCCCCTTTTTGCTTGGTAGCCTAAGAATTAGTAAACCGATCTACTAATTGACGCGAATCCTAAAGATAGATCTATTGGGCCTAACGAACCCCATCCAAAGTACCGGATGCTTTAGTACTTCGAATTCATTTTTATCATGTCCGAAGGATTTTTCGGAATGATAGGGGATATTCTTATATGCATCTTGTTAATGTCGGTTACCAGGTGTTTACCATATGCATGAATTTTATCTCTATGTATGGAATGTATATTGAACCGAATATGCCTCTTTTTAGCTTGGTAGCCTAAGAATTAGGGAAATGGCCCCTAATTGATGTGAATCCTAAAGATAGATCTATTTGGCCCAATAAGCCTCATCCGAGTTACGGATGCTTTAGTACTTCGATTTATCATATCCGATGAGAGTCCCGGAATGATGGGGATATTCTATATGCATCTTGTTAAGGTCGGTTACCAGGTGTTCAACATATGAATGATTTTTATCTCTATGCAGTTTGCGAAATGCCTGATATGAGATGTGTTATAAAAATGAAATCTTGTGGTCTATTATTATGATTTGATAATATGTAGGTTAAACCTATAACTCACCAAAAATTTTGTTGACGTTTTAAGCATGTTTATTCTCAGGTGATGTAACGACCCGGATTTTTCCGCTCGTTTTACACTTATAAGATTAATATTTACATAATTTAAACCTTACCAACATGATAAGCAATCCAAATTGTTGAAACTTATGTTTTTGAAAAGAGTTTTACACAACGTTTGACTGTCTAGTTTGACCGATGATATCACGAACTATATAACATATGATAATTATACGTTTGTGTATATATATGTATATATACATATTTAACATGATCTAAGGATGTTTTAATATCTCATTTTGTATTAATAACAATAAGTTATAAGTATATTTTGAAACTACTAACTTAAGTTTTCAAAACGATAACCATACGTAACGTTATTTGACATAAATACTTATGACCTATAATGTTTATACATATATCGTATAAGTAATGTATTTAATCACTTTTTAAGGACTTAAATACATAAAACAATATAAGTGTATTCACAAAAGATAGCTATATTTGAATTCTCATTCCATTTTTTACAAGATTTCTATACGTATATCTAGAGTATATGTACTCGTATCATACCTAGCTTCTATACATATTTACTATTGGTATATACACATCAAATCACCACCAACCAGCCCTTGTTCATGCCTTATGTATAAGGTAACTACTTTTGTTATCTAGTATGACAATTTCACATGATTAAAAGATCTTTTCACAAAATTACAAACTTATACACCTTTTACACCACCATTTATACTCCATCCATTTTCAATTTTTGATTCATTTTTACTTCAAACCTCTAGCTAAAAACACACACACTTTTAAGAGCCTTAAACTCCATAACCATTCAGCTAATATCCATGAAGATCTAGCCATAAAAACATCACTTAAACACCATAAGAAAAACCTTACAAAAACACTTCAAGAATCCTTCCCAAGAACACAAGTTTACTTCCAATCTTTCATCCAATTCCATCACCCTTTTGGTTCTAGATTTTTACTCCTCTTTTACAGCAATCTTGTCCAAGTAACTTGAGGTAGTAACTTTGTTCATAACCTTATTCGATTCATATATATATAGCTATCTTATTTTGTGGTATAAAAAGTTTAACAACAAGAACATAGTTTGAATGTTTTCAAACTTGTTTGCAAACTAAGTAGATCCTTCTAACTTAACTTTTAAAATACTTCAAGACCTGTAATATAACTTAAATATATACTAATTTAACAAGGTATAACTTGGTTTTTCAAAGATTACCTTAAAAAAAACTGTTTTTACGACGTCGGAGTGCAACCGGGGACTGTTTTGGGTTGGATAATTAAAAACCATCTTAAACTTTGAATTGGAGGTTTATTTTCTGGAAAAATTATTTTTACTATAAATATGTTAACACATAAAAATTTCATGATTTAATTCAAAGTATAAGTATTTTTAGAAAAATGGTCATTAAATGATATTTTTGTAACAAAAATGTTTAACTTCATAAGTTTCACTAAAGTTTCACCTATGCCGTGTGAATTTGAATACAAACTAAGGTATTTACAGTTCATAGTCTTAAAGAGGAACTCGATCCAAGGAGATGGCAAGTTGAATCAACGAAAACGGAGTTGTAACGAAGAAACTATGACCGAAACAAAATCGGATATCCAAGACTAGTTTAGCCACGAAAATAATTGGGAAAAATTAAATAAATCACATCTTTTTAAGATAACATGATATTTTATATATATGTACTTATAATTCAATTTTATATGGTTCAGGATCACCAGTAAACAACACGAGAAGATTAATCATAAGATCCCATGATTGTACGCAACACGTCATTTGACAACACCGGTACTTTATGTACGCAACACGTCATTTGACAACACCGGTACCGTGGGTCAAGATTAATCTCGACCAATACATATACAATGGGGTTTTATTTATTTCATTGGGGGTTTATTAAACACCTAAAAATGAACCATTAAAATTGAATTACTAACATCGGACTGCTAACTACGGACTAAGGAATTATTCAAAGTATTAAAAGTATTATAAGTATATATATGTGACGATTGTTTAAAATGAAAATATATTGATATATTATATATGGATAGGTTCGTGATATCAATCGGAGACCGAGTCGAAATTACATATCTTCAAGACAACAGTGAGTATATAGTCCCACTTTTAAACTCTAAATATTTCGGGATGAGAATACATGTATTTTATGTTTTACGTTATGGACACAAGTAACTGAAAAATATATTCTACGTTGAGTTGTACCACTGGCATACTTCCCTGTAGCTTGGTAACTAATATTTACAGCGGTATTGTAAACGCGAATCCTGTTGATAGATCTATCGGGCCTGACAACCCCAACCGGACTGGACGACCAGTATTCAACGGTTGCACAGTACTTCGTTTCGTGACTACACTTGGTACAGTGTAGTAAGATTTCATATTAAAGGGAATATGCGACGTGATTAATTGTTAAGTATGGTTACCAAGTGCTCAACCACTTAGAATATTTTTATTAAACTGTTTATATATGAAATCTTGTGGTCTATATATATATATTGCTGCCGGCATTAAACCTATATCTCACCAACTTTATGTTGACGTTTTAAACATGTTTATTCTCAGGTATGAATTAAGTCTTCCGCTGTGCATTAGCTCATACTAAGGATACTACTCGGGACCATTTAAGCCATGATTCAAAAACGTTGCATTCGAGTCATTGAAGTTCACTAGAGACTATTAATAAGTAAATGGTGGTTTAGGACATTTGGATATTATGAAATATTAGGCGATCATGTCAACAATCGATGTAATAATAGATTGTTTTTTTTTAAGAATAAATGCAACGTTTGTAAAATGTTTCATATAGAGGTCAAGTACCTCGCGATGTAATCATATGTTATTGTATTCGTCCCTATGGATTGGGTCGGGTCGTCTCATGTGGTATCAGAGCGTTGGTCTTAGCGAACCAGGCCTTGCATTAGTGTGTCTAACTGGTAGTTGTTAGGATGCATTAGTGAGTCTGGACTTTGACCGTATCTACATGTCAAAAGTTTTGCTTATCATTTCTAGTCGGAAATCATCTGTTTATCATCCTTAGGAAACTGCCTGCTTATCATTCTTAAGTCTAGACACGTCTTACTGCATTTAGTGCATCGATAGTGTATAGACAAAATTCATATCTTAGCGTATCTGTTACTATAGACATTGCTTGACGTATTTCAAAAATTCTCCGTAATTCACGGGATTTTGGTATTATATATACATATGTAAATTATGTATTGAGGAGTACCAAACCCAATTTCTATAATCTATTCCATACCAAAAATTCATTTCTCCGACTATACAAGATGGATTCTTCATCCAGTTCGAATTCCTCCGACTTCGATAGCTACGCCGATATGGATTTCCATTCGAGCCCCGAGAACAGCGTCACCGGAATGGATCAACCAATTTCCCATCATCTATTCTGGATGAATTGGGGATGGGTTCGTAATATACTAAATCTCTGGAGGCAAGAAGAAGGTGATCCATTCCATCCACCAAATTGTCCTCTTAACGATGAACCTGAAGCACTTACCGGCGAACCTATTCGAAACACCATTTTCTCTCTCATTTCTAGAGTATCTCGTCACGATTATATACTATCCCATATTACAAATCTTGTTCATTCGCTCGCTCCAACCGCCAATCATCCCGGTGTACTAGCAGAAGTTAACGAACTTCGCGCTCGCGTGACGGCTTTGGAGAACATGGTGAGAAGGTTGCAAACACCAGCAGCAGCACCAGCAGCATAATCAGCACCACCATCAATAACATCAACAATACCATCATCACCACTAACAAACAACATCCGCATCACACGTCTCAACATCATAATCTGTCCCACAAACATCAACATCAAACGCACCATTGATACCAAGGAGTACCAATAATAATGAACGATGAAGTATTGATCCATAACTTCATTGATATTTGCGAAGAATATGTGGTTTCAAAAAGTTTTAGAGATTTCTTATTCTAGCTCAAAACGAAAAGCAAATGAGATTAATATCATATTAACTCATTAAATTCATGATTTCATCTGAAGAAAATATATATGTATATATGTTTTCATAAAGATTGTAATTAAAAGTTGTTTTGTACAAAATATTAATGGCGAAAAAATTTTTTTAACGGGTAGGTAATACCCGAGGAATAATTAAATTTCATCTTAATAAGTTACATTGTACATTCGTCGAAGCTGATTCAACAGTCATTTACTATCCTACTTACAACCACCGATATATGTAGTGACCCGAACTTTTCCATGTTTATATATATTAATTTAGATTGATGTTTACATGATTAAATGTTTCCAACATGTTAAGCAATCAAACTTGTTAAGACTTGATTAATTGAAATAGGTTTCATATAGACAATTGACCACCCAAGTTGACCGGTGATTCACGAACGTTAAAACTTGTAAAAAAACTATATGATGACATATATATGGTTATATATATAGTTAACATGATATTATGATAAGTAAACATATCATTAATTATATTAACAATGAACTACATATGTAAAAACAAGACTACTAACTTAATGATTTTGAAACGAGACATATATGTAACGTTTATCGTTGTAACGACATTTAATGTATATATATCATATTAAGAGATATTCGTACATCATAATATCATGATAATATAATAATTTAAAATCTCTTTTGTTATTATAAACATTGGGTTAACAACATTTAACAAGATCGTTAACCTAAAGGTTTCAAAACAACACTTACATGTAACGACTAACGATGACTTAACGACTCAGTTAAAATGTATATACATGTAGTGTTTTAATATGTATTTATACACTTTTGAAAGACTTCAATACACTTATCAAAATACTTCTACTTAACAAAAATGCTTACAATTACATTCTCGTTCAGTTTCATCAACAATTCTACTCGTATGCACCCGTATTCGTACTCGTACAATACACAGCTTTTAGATGTATGTACTATTGGTATATACACTCCAATGATCAGCTCTTAGCAGCCCATGTGAGTCACCTAACACATGTGGGAACCATCATTTGGCAACTAGCATGAAATATCTCATAAGATTACAAAAATATGAGTAATCATTCATGACTTATTTACATGAAAACAAAATTACATATCCTTTATATCTAATCCATACACCAACGACCAAAAACACCTACAAACACTTTCATTCTTCAATTTTCTTCATCTAATTGAACTCTCTCAAGTTCTATCTTCAAGTTCTAAGTGTTCTTCATAAATTCCAAAAGTTCTAGTTTCATAAAATCAAGAATACTTTCAAGTTTGCTAGCTCACTTCCAATCTTGTAAGGTGATCATCCAACCTCAAGAAATCTTTGTTTCTTACAGTAGGTTATCATTCTAATACAAGGTAATAATCATATTCAAACTTTGGTTCAATTTCTATAACTATAACAATCTTATTTCAAGTGATGATCTTACTTGAACTTGTTTTCGTGTCATGATTTTGCTTCAAGAACTTTGAGCCATCCAAGGATCCATTGAAGCTAGATCCATTTTTCTCTTTTCCAGTAGGTTCATCCAAGGAACTTAAGGTAGTAATGATGTTCATAACATCATTCGATTCATACATATAAAGCTATCTTATTCGAAGGTTTAAACTTGTAATCACTAGAACATAGTTTAGTTAATTCTAAACTTGTTCGCAAACAAAAGTTAATCCTTCTAACTTGACTTTTAAAATCAACTAAACACATGTTCTATATCTATATGATATGCTAACTTAATGATTTAAAACCTGGAAACACGAAAAACACCGTAAAACCGGATTTACGCCGTCGTAGTAACACCGCGGGCTGTTTTGGGTTAGTTAATTAAAAACTATGATAAACTTTGATTTAAAAGTTGTTATTCTGAGAAAAATGATTTTTATTATGAACATGAAACTATATCCAAAAATTATGGTTAAACTCAAAGTGGAAGTATGTTTTCTAAAATGGTCATCTAGACGTCGTTCTTTCGACTGAAATGACTACCTTTACAAAAACGACTTGTAACTTATTTTTCCAACTAGAAACCTATACTTTTTTTGTTTAGATTCATAAAATAGAGTTCAATATGAAACCATAGCAATTTGATTCACTCAAAACGGATTTAAAATGAAGAAGTTATGGGTAAAACAAGATTGGATAATTTTTCTCATTTTAGCTACGTGAAAATTGGTAACAAATCTATTCCAACCATAACTTAATCAACTTGTATTATATATTATGTAATCTTGAGATACCATAGACACGTATACAATGTTTCGACCTATCATGTCGACACATCTATATATATTTCGGAACAACCATAGACACTCTATATGTGAATGTTGGAGTTAGCTATACAGGGTTGAGGTTGATTCCAAAATATATATAGTTTGAGTTGTGATCAATACTGAGATACGTATACACTGGGTCGTGGATTGATTCAAGATAATATTTATCGATTTATTTCTGTACATCTAACTGTGGACAACTAGTTGTAGGTTACTAACGAGGACAGCTGACTTAATAAACTTAAAACATCAAAATATATTAAAAGTGTTGTAAATATATTTTGAACATACTTTGATATATATGTATATATTGTTATAGGTTCGTGAATCAACCAGTGGCCAAGTCTTACTTCCCGACGAAGTAAAAATCTGTGAAAGTGAGTTATAGTCCCACTTTTAAAATCTAATATTTTTGGGATGAGAATACATGCAGGTTTTATAAATGATTTACAAAATAGACACAAGTACGTGAAACTACATTCTATGGTTGAATTATCGAAATCGAATATGCCCCTTTTTATTAAGTCTGGTAATCTAAGAATTAGGGAACAGACACCCTAATTGACGCGAATCCTAAAGATAGATCTATTGGGCCTAACAAACCCCATCCAAAGTACCGGATGCTTTAGTACTTCGAAATTTATATCATATCCGAAGGGTGTCCCGGAATGATGGGGATATTCTTATATATGCATCTTGTTATTGTCGGTTACCAGGTGTTCACCATATGAATGATTTTTATCTCTATGTATGGGATGTGTATTGAAATATGAAATCTTGTGGTCTATTGTTACGATTTGATATATATAGGTTAAACCTATAACTCACCAACATTTTTGTTGACGTTTTAAGCATGTTTATTCTCAGGTGATTATTAAGAGCTTCCGCTGTCGCATACTTAAATAAGGACAAGATTTGGAGTCCATGCTTGTATGATATTGTGTAAAAACTGCATTCAAGAAACTTATTTTGTTGTAACATATTTGTATTGTAAACCATTATGTAATGGTCGTGTGTAAACAGGATATATTAGATTATCATTATTTGATAATCTACGTAAAGCTTTTTAAACCTTTATTGATGAAATAAAGGTTATGGTTTGTTTAAAAATGAATGCAGTCTTTGAAAAACGTCTCATATAGAGGTCAAAACCTCGCAACGAAATCAATTAATATGGAACGTTTTTAATCAATAAGAACGGGACATTTCAGTTGGTATCCGAGCGTTGGTCTTAGAGAACCAGAATTTTGCATTAGTGTGTCTTATCGAGTTTGTTAGGATGCATTAGTGAGTCTGGACTTCGACCGTGTTTACTTGAAAAATGATTGCTTAACAAATTTTGTTGGAAACTATATATTTTTAACATGTGAATATTATGTGATATATTAATCTCTTAACGCGTTTGATATTATGTGATACATGTCTACCTCTAGAAC
Organism: Rutidosis leptorrhynchoides; assembly: GCF_046630445.1. Lineage (NCBI taxonomy): Eukaryota > Viridiplantae > Streptophyta > Magnoliopsida > Asterales > Asteraceae > Rutidosis > Rutidosis leptorrhynchoides. The sequence goes on from NC_092333.1 coordinate 167,471,954, forward strand.
AAGTCCCATTGACTCACCTAATAATAATGAAGAGTCAAATGTAAATTGGAATGATTTGTGGACTGATTCACAAGTTCCCGAAGAGGAACCGGAAGAAGAGTCGGAACCGGAAGAAGAATCGGAACCGGAAGAAGAATCGGAACCGGATGAAGAAATAGAACCGGTGGGGGAAATAATAAAACGGTTAAGTAAAAGAAAATCCTCAACCAACCGACCAAGGTTAATTATGGTCAATGGTGTTTCCGCCAAGGAAGCAAAATATTGGGAGGATTACCAATTCTCCGATGAATCGGATTCCGACGAGAATTCCGATGATGTTATAGAAATTACCCCAACTGAATTTAAAAAGGCAAAAGAAAATAATAAGGGAAAGGGCATAAAAATAGAGAAATCTAATTCCAACCCCGATGAACTTTATATGTATCGTCAACCCCCGAAGTCCTTAAGTTGTAACAATGACCCGGGAACCTCTAAACCACCAGGTTTTTCTAAACCAATGTGGATCACGACGGCTCGTATTAGGGGAACATCATATATCCCTAGAAACTTGGCAAAACGAACCAAAACCGAAGAAGAAGAAACGAGCGAGTCTGAATAAGATAGTTGTATTCGTGTGGTGTAATATATGTAATATAGTGTTCGTATGCTTTATGATATATGTAAAAATTGCTTGTATTAATAAGTATTTTTTTATGAATCTAACTCTTGTCTATTTTACAGTTTAAAAACACAAAATGGATAGACAACCCAATATTTTAAGAGACCTACCCGGAGACATGATTGATGAAATCTTGTCTAGAGTCGGCCAGAATTCCTCGGCACAACTATTTAAGGCGAGATCAGTTTGTAAGACATTCGAAGAACGTTCCAAGAATGTCTTGGTTTATAAGAGACTTTCGTTTGAAAGATGGGGGATATCACATTGGGAAACCCATAAGTTACGATGTGTTTACTTTGACGCATATATTGCGGGGAACCCAAATGCTATTTTACGCAACGGGTTAAGAAATTATTTTGACTCAATATATCCGAATATTGGACTTCGTGATTTAGAAAAAGCGGCTAACATGCAACATAAAGAAGCATGTTATGCTTACGGATTAGTAATGTTCGCTTCTCACCAAAGTGAGAACAAGAACATCGGGCTACAACTATTAAACAAAACGTTTCCACAAGTGACGGAGTCGGTAATTGGGGTAAGAAATGAGGTTTTTAGATTATTACGGGACTGTTGGACATTACGTAACCCTCGTCCCTTTGACGACGTTACAACACGCTGTCTTATCAACGGCCATAACGGTTATGTTGCACAAGACCAAGGATGGGAAGTAGTCCTAGTAAAACCAGAATGCATGACTTGTTTCTGGACGTATGAATTACGTGTATTTATTGCCTTTGCTGAACGACTTGTGTACTAGCTAGAATTGTCTTCACAACTATCTTGTATCAAAGTTATTGTGTGCTATATTTCATGCTTTATGTAAAATAAGCGGTATTGTAAGTTTGTAAAATATTGTATAAAAGTTTGAACGCGAAATATTATTATAATCAGTTTTTCATATAGAATTGTAGTAGTTGAATTGTATATTAGCTACTAAGTATGAACTTAACGGGTAGGTACTACCCGAATTTAAACTTATAAAACGCTAATATGAAGAAAAAACTTTTATAAATGAGTTCATATTATGCTACGAAATACTATTAACTACTCTTAATATTCTGTATGATTAACTTGTTCCATTTAACTATTTTGAAGGAAATGGCACCGACTACTCGACACACCGTGAATATGAATGAAGAGGAATTCCGTACTTTTCTAGCTTCAAACATAGCCGCAGTACAGGCTGCGCTACATACCAACAATAACCTTGGATCTAGCAGTACAGGAAATCGTGTAGGATGCACCTACAAAGAATTCACTGCCTGCAAACCTTTAGAATTTGATGGAACCGAAGGACCGATCGGATTGAAACGGTGGACCGAGAAGGTTGAATCGGTGTTTGCCATAAGTAAGTGTACTGAAGAGGACAAAGTGAAGTACGCTACGCATACCTTCACAGGTTCTGCGTTAACATGGTGGAATACCTATCTAGAGCAAGTGGGACAAGATGATGCGTACGCACTACCGTGGTCAGCATTCAAGCACTTGATGAACGAGAAGTACCGTCCCAGAACCGAGGTCAATAAGCTCAAGACAGAACTTAGAGGGTTACGAACCCAAGGATTTGATATTACCACGTACGAAAGACGATTCACAGAATTGTGCCTATTGTGTCCGGGAGCATTCGAAGATGAGGAAGAGAAGATCGACGCGTTTGTGAAAGGATTACCGGAAAGAATCCAAGAAGATATAAGTTCACACGAGCCCGCCTCCATACAACAGGCATGTAGAATGGCTCACAAACTAGTGAACCAGATTGAAGAAAGAATTAAAGAACAGAATGTTGAAGAGGCCAATGTGAAGCAAGTCAAAAGAAAGTGGGAGGAAAACGGTGATAAGAATCACCAATACAACAACAATAGCAATTACAACAATAATCGCAACAATTATCCCAACAATCGCAACATCAATCGCAACTACAACAAACGGCCCAACAACAACAACAACAACAACAACAACAACAATCATCCCAACAACAATAATAACCGCAACAACAACAACAATCAGAAGCAACTATGCCAAAGGTGTGAAAAGAATCACTCGGGGTTCTGCACCAAATTTTGCAACAAGTGTAAAAGAAATGGTCATAGCGCGGCGAAGTGTGAGGTCTACGGACCAGGGGTTAATAGAACGAAAGGAACAAATGGTGTCGGAACGAGTAATGGCGGAGCAAGTAGTGTCGGAGCAAGTTATGCCAATGTAGTTTGTTATAAATGTGGAAAACCAGGCCACATTATTAGAAATTGCCCGAACCAGGAGAACACGAATGGACAAGGCCGTGGAAGAGTTTTCAATATTAATGCGGTAGAGGCACAGGAAGACCCGGAGCTTGTTACGGGTACGTTTCTTATTGACAATAAATCTGCTTACGTTTTATTTGATTCGGGTGCGGATAGAAGCTATATGAGTAGAGATTTTTGTGCTAAATTAAGTTGTCCATTGACGCCTTTGGATAGTAAATTTTTACTCGAATTAGCAAATGGTAAATTAATTTCAGCAGATAATATATGTCGGAATCGAGAAATTAAACTGGTTAGCGAAACATTTAAGATTGATTTGATACCAGTAGAGTTAGGGAGTTTTGATGTGATAATCGGTATGGACTGGTTGAAAGAAGTGAAAGCGGAGATCGTTTGTTACAAAAATGCAATTCGCATTATACGAGAAAAAGGAAAACCCTTAATGGTGTACGGAGAAAAGGGCAACACGAAGCTACATCTTATTAGTAATTTGAAGGCACAAAAACTAATAAGAAAAGGTTGCTATGCTGTTCTAGCACACGTCGAGAAAGTACAAACTGAAGAAAAGAGCATCAATGATGTTCCCATTGCAAAAGAAATTCCCGATGTATTTCCGAAAGAATTACCGGGATTACCCCCACATCGATCCGTTGAATTTCAAATAGATCTTGTACCAGGAGCTGCACCAATAGCTCGTGCTCCTTACAGACTCGCACCCAGCGAGATGAAAGAACTGCAAAGCCAATTACAAGAACTTTTAGAGCGTGGTTTCATTCGACCAAGCACATCACCGTGGGGAGCTCCTGTTTTGTTTGTCAAGAAGAAAGATGGTACATTCAGGTTGTGTATCGACTACCGAGAGTTGAACAAACTTACCATCAAGAACCGCTACCCACTACCGAGAATCGACGACTTATTTGATCAACTACAAGGCTCGTCTGATTATTCAAAGATTGACTTACGTTCCGGGTATCATCAAATGCGGGTGAAAGAAGATGATATTCCAAAGACTGCTTTCAGAACACGTTACGGTCATTACGAGTTTATGGTCATGCCGTTTGGTTTAACTAATGCACCAGCTGTGTTCATGGACCTTATGAACCGAGTGTGTGGACCATACCTTGACAAGTTTGTCATTGTTTTCATTGATGACATACTTATTTACTCAAAGAATGACCAAGAACACGGTGAACATTTGAGAAAAGTGTTAGAAGTATTGAGGAAGGAAGAATTGTACGCTAAGTTTTCAAAGTGTGCATTTTGGTTGGAAGAAGTTCAATTCCTCGGTCACATAGTGAACAAAGAAGGTATTAAGGTGGATCCGGCAAAGATAGAAACTGTTGAAAAGTGGGAAACCCCGAAAACTCCGAAACACATACGCCAGTTTTTAGGACTAGCTGGTTACTACAGAAGGTTCATCCAAGACTTTTCCAGAATAGCAAAACCCTTGACTGCATTAATGCATAAAGGGAAGAAATTTGAATGGAATGATGAACAAGAGAAAGCGTTTCAGTTATTGAAGAAAAAGCTAACTACGGCACCTATATTGTCATTGCCTGAAGGGAATGATGATTTTGTGATTTATTGTGACGCATCAAAGCAAGGTCTCGGTTGTGTATTAATGCAACGAACGAAGGTGATTGCTTATGCGTCTAGACAATTGAAGATTCACGAACAAAATTATACGACGCATGATTTGGAATTAGGCGCGGTTGTTTTTGCATTAAAGACTTGGAGGCACTACTTATATGGGGTCAAAAGTATTATATATACCGACCACAAAAGTCTTCAACACATATTTAATCAGAAACAACTGAATATGAGGCAGCGTAGGTGGATTGAATTATTGAATGATTACGATTTTGAGATTCGTTACCACCCGGGGAAGGCAAATGTGGTAGCCGATGCCTTGAGCAGGAAGGATAGAGAACCCATTCGAGTAAAATCTATGAATATAATGATTCATAATAACATTACTACTCAAATAAAGGAGGCGCAACAAGGAGTTTTAAAAGAGGGAAATTTAAAGGATGAAATACCCAAAGGATCGGAGAAACATCTTAATATTCGGGAAGACGGAACCCGGTATAGGGCTGAAAGGATTTGGGTACCAAAATTTGGAGATATGAGAGAAATGGTACTTAGAGAAGCTCATAAAACCAGATACTCAATACATCCTGGAATGGGGAAGATGTACAAGGATCTCAAGAAACATTTTTGGTGGCCGGGTATGAAAGCCGATGTTGCTAAATACGTAGGAGAATGTTTGACGTGTTCTAAGGTCAAAGCTGAGCATCAGAAACCATCAGGTCTACTTCAACAACCCGAAATCCCGGAATGGAAATGGGAAAACATTACCATGGATTTCATCACTAAATTGCCAAGGACTGCAAGTGGTTTTGATACTATTTGGGTAATAGTTGATCGTCTCACCAAATCAGCACACTTCCTACCAATAAGAGAAGATGACAAGATGGAGAAGTTAGCACGACTGTATTTGAAGGAAGTCGTCTCCAGACATGGAATACCAATCTCTATTATCTCTGATAGGGATGGCAGATTTATTTCAAGATTCTGGCAGACATTACAGCAAGCATTAGGAACTCGTCTAGACATGAGTACTGCCTATCATCCACAAACTGATGGGCAGAGCGAAAGGACGATACAAACGCTTGAAGACATGCTACGAGCATGTGTTATTGATTTCGGAAACAGTTGGGATCGACATCTACCGTTAGCAGAATTTTCCTACAACAACAGCTACCATTCAAGCATTGAGATGGCGCCGTTTGAAGCACTTTATGGTAGAAAGTGCAGGTCTCCGATTTGTTGGAGTGAGGTGGGGGATAGACAGATTACGGGTCCGGAGATTATACAAGAAACTACCGAGAAGATCATCCAAATTCAACAACGGTTGAAAACCGCCCAAAGTCGACAAAAGAGCTACGCTGACATTAAAAGAAAAGATATAGAATTTGAAATTGGAGAGATGGTCATGCTTAAAGTTTCACCTTGGAAAGGCGTTGTTCGATTTGGTAAACGAGGGAAATTAAATCCAAGGTATATTGGACCATTCAAGATTATTGATCGTGTCGGACCAGTAGCTTACCGACTTGAGTTACCTCAACAACTCGCGGCTGTACATAACACTTTCCACGTCTCGAATTTGAAGAAATGTTTTGCTAAAGAAGATCTCACTATTCCGTTAGATGAAATCCAAATCAACGAAAAACTCCAATTCATCGAAGAACCCGTCGAAATAATGGATCGTGAGGTTAAAAGACTTAAGCAAAACAAGATACCAATTGTTAAGGTTCGATGGAATGCTCGTAGAGGACCCGAGTTCACCTGGGAGCGTGAAGATCAGATGAAGAAGAAATACCCGCATCTATTTCCAGAAGATTCGTCAACACCTTCAACAGCTTAAAATTTCGGGACGAAATTTATTTAACGGGTAGGTACTGTAGTGACCCGAACTTTTCCATGTTTATATATATTAATTTAGATTGATGTTTACATGATTAAATGTTTCCAACATGTTAAGCAATCAAACTTGTTAAGACTTGATTAATTGAAATAGGTTTCATATAGACAATTGACCACCCAAGTTGACCGGTGATTCACGAACGTTAAAACTTGTAAAAAAACTATATGATGACATATATATGGTTATATATATAGTTAACATGATATTATGATAAGTAAACATATCATTAATTATATTAACAATGAACTACATATGTAAAAACAAGACTACTAACTTAATGATTTTGAAACGAGACATATATGTAACGTTTATCGTTGTAACGACATTTAATGTATATATATCATATTAAGAGATATTCGTACATCATAATATCATGATAATATAATAATTTAAAATCTCTTTTGTTATTATAAACATTGGGTTAACAACATTTAACAAGATCGTTAACCTAAAGGTTTCAAAACAACACTTACATGTAACGACTAACGATGACTTAACGACTCAGTTAAAATGTATATACATGTAGTGTTTTAATATGTATTTATACACTTTTGAAAGACTTCAATACACTTATCAAAATACTTCTACTTAACAAAAATGCTTACAATTACATTCTCGTTCAGTTTCATCAACAATTCTACTCGTATGCACCCGTATTCGTACTCGTACAATACACAGCTTTTAGATGTATGTACTATTGGTATATACACTCCAATGATCAGCTCTTAGCAGCCCATGTGAGTCACCTAACACATGTGGGAACCATCATTTGGCAACTAGCATGAAATATCTCATAAGATTACAAAAATATGAGTAATCATTCATGACTTATTTACATGAAAACAAAATTACATATCCTTTATATCTAATCCATACACCAACGACCAAAAACACCTACAAACACTTTCATTCTTCAATTTTCTTCATCTAATTGAACTCTCTCAAGTTCTATCTTCAAGTTCTAAGTGTTCTTCATAAATTCCAAAAGTTCTAGTTTCATAAAATCAAGAATACTTTCAAGTTTGCTAGCTCACTTCCAATCTTGTAAGGTGATCATCCAACCTCAAGAAATCTTTGTTTCTTACAGTAGGTTATCATTCTAATACAAGTTAATAATCATATTCAAACTTTGGTTCAATTTCTATAACTATAACAATCTTATTTCAAGTGATGATCTTACTTGAACTTGTTTTCGTGTCATGATTTTGCTTCAAGAACTTTGAGCCATCCAAGGATCCATTGAAGCTAGATCCATTTTTCTCTTTTCCAGTAGGTTCATCCAAGGAACTTAAGGTAGTAATGATGTTCATAACATCATTCGATTCATACATATAAAGCTATCTTATTCGAAGGTTTAAACTTGTAATCACTAGAACATAGTTTAGTTAATTCTAAACTTGTTCGCAAACAAAAGTTAATCCTTCTAACTTGACTTTTAAAATCAACTAAACACATGTTCTATATCTATATGATATGCTAACTTAATGATTTAAAACCTGGAAACACGAAAAACACCGTAAAACCGGATTTACGCCGTCGTAGTAACACCGCGGGCTGTTTTGGGTTAGTTAATTAAAAACTATGATAAACTTTGATTTAAAAGTTGTTATTCTGAGAAAAATGATTTTTATTATGAACATGAAACTATATCCAAAAATTATGGTTAAACTCAAAGTGGAAGTATGTTTTCTAAAATGGTCATCTAGACGTCGTTCTTTCGACTGAAATGACTACCTTTACAAAAACGACTTGTAACTTATTTTTCCGACTAGAAACCTATACTTTTTTTGTTTAGATTCATAAAATAGAGTTCAATATGAAACCATAGCAATTTGATTCACTCAAAACGGATTTAAAATGAAGAAGTTATGGGTAAAACAAGATTGGATAATTTTTCTCATTTTAGCTACGTGAAAATTGGTAACAAATCTATTCCAACCATAACTTAATCAACTTGTATTATATATTATGTAATCTTGAGATACCATAGACACGTATACAATGTTTCGACCTATCATGTCGACACATCTATATATATTTCGGAACAACCATAGACACTCTATATGTGAATGTTGGAGTTAGCTATACAGGGTTGAGGTTGATTCCAAAATATATATAGTTTGAGTTGTGATCAATACTGAGATACGTATACACTGGGTCGTGGATTGATTCAAGATAATATTTATCGATTTATTTCTGTACATCTAACTGTGGACAACTAGTTGTAGGTTACTAACGAGGACAGCTGACTTAATAAACTTAAAACATCAAAATATATTAAAAGTGTTGTAAATATATTTTGAACATACTTTGATATATATGTATATATTGTTATAGGTTCGTGAATCAACCAGTGGCCAAGTCTTACTTCCCGACGAAGTAAAAATCTGTGAAAGTGAGTTATAGTCCCACTTTTAAAATCTAATATTTTTGGGATGAGAATACATGCAGGTTTTATAAATGATTTACAAAATAGACACAAGTACGTGAAACTACATTCTATGGTTGAATTATCGAAATCGAATATGCCCCTTTTTATTAAGTCTGGTAATCTAAGAATTAGGGAACAGACACCCTAATTGACGCGAATCCTAAAGATAGATCTATTGGGCCTAACAAACCCCATCCAAAGTACCGGATGCTTTAGTACTTCGAAATTTATATCATATCCGAAGGGTGTCCCGGAATGATGGGGATATTCTTATATATGCATCTTGTTATTGTCGGTTACCAGGTGTTCACCATATGAATGATTTTTATCTCTATGTATGGGATGTGTATTGAAATATGAAATCTTGTGGTCTATTGTTACGATTTGATATATATAGGTTAAACCTATAACTCACCAACATTTTTGTTGACGTTTTAAGCATGTTTATTCTCAGGTGATTATTAAGAGCTTCCGCTGTCGCATACTTAAATAAGGACAAGATTTGGAGTCCATGCTTGTATGATATTGTGTAAAAACTGCATTCAAGAAACTTATTTTGTTGTAACATATTTGTATTGTAAACCATTATGTAATGGTCGTGTGTAAACAGGATATATTAGATTATCATTATTTGATAATCTACGTAAAGCTTTTTAAACCTTTATTGATGAAATAAAGGTTATGGTTTGTTTAAAAATGAATGCAGTCTTTGAAAAACGTCTCATATAGAGGTCAAAACCTCGCAACGAAATCAATTAATATGGAACGTTTTTAATCAATAAGAACGGGACATTTCAGTTGGTATCCGAGCGTTGGTCTTAGAGAACCAGAATTTTGCATTAGTGTGTCTTATCGAGTTTGTTAGGATGCATTAGTGAGTCTGGACTTCGACCGTGTTTACTTGAAAAATGATTGCTTAACAAATTTTGTTGGAAACTATATATTTTTAACATGTGAATATTATGTGATATATTAATCTCTTAACGCGTTTGATATTATGTGATACATGTCTACCTCTAGAACAAGTCCCATTGACTCACCTAATAATAATGAAGAGTCAAATGTAAATTGGAATGATTTGTGGACTGATTCACAAGTTCCCGAAGAGGAACCGGAAGAAGAGTCGGAACCGGAAGAAGAATCGGAACCGGAAGAAGAATCGGAACCGGATGAAGAAATAGAACCGGTGGGGGAAATAATAAAACGGTTAAGTAAAAGAAAATCCTCAACCAACCGACCAAGGTTAATTATGGTCAATGGTGTTTCCGCCAAGGAAGCAAAATATTGGGAGGATTACCAATTCTCCGATGAATCGGATTCCGACGAGAATTCCGATGATGTTATAGAAATTACCCCAACTGAATTTAAAAAGGCAAAAGAAAATAATAAGGGAAAGGGCATAAAAATAGAGAAATCTAATTCCAACCCCGATGAACTTTATATGTATCGTCAACCCCCGAAGTCCTTAAGTTGTAACAATGACCCGGGAACCTCTAAACCACCAGGTTTTTCTAAACCAATGTGGATCACGACGGCTCGTATTAGGGGAACATCATATATCCCTAGAAACTTGGCAAAACGAACCAAAACCGAAGCAGAAGAAACGAGCGAGTCTGAATAAGATAGTTGTATTCGTGTGGTGTAATATATGTAATATAGTGTTCGTATGCTTTATGATATATGTAAAAATTGCTTGTATTAATAAGTATTTTTTTATGAATCTAACTCTTGTCTATTTTACAGTTTAAAAACACAAAATGGATAGACAACCCAATATTTTAAGAGACCTACCCGGAGACATGATTGATGAAATCTTGTCTAGAGTCGGCCAGAATTCCTCGGCACAACTATTTAAGGCGAGATCAGTTTGTAAGACATTCGAAGAACGTTCCAAGAATGTCTTGGTTTATAAGAGACTTTCGTTTGAAAGATGGGGGATATCACATTGGGAAACCCATAAGTTACGATGTGTTTACTTTGACGCATATATTGCGGGGAACCCAAATGCTATTTTACGCAACGGGTTAAGAAATTATTTTGACTCAATATATCCGAATATTGGACTTCGTGATTTAGAAAAAGCGGCTAACATGCAACATAAAGAAGCATGTTATGCTTACGGATTAGTAATGTTCGCTTCTCACCAAAGTGAGAACAAGAACATCGGGCTACAACTATTAAACAAAACGTTTCCACAAGTGACGGAGTCGGTAATTGGGGTAAGAAATGAGGTTTTTAGATTATTACGGGACTGTTGGACATTACGTAACCCTCGTCCCTTTGACGACGTTACAACACGCTGTCTTATCAACGGCCATAACGGTTATGTTGCACAAGACCAAGGATGGGAAGTAGTCCTAGTAAAACCAGAATGCATGACTTGTTTCTGGACGTATGAATTACGTGTATTTATTGCCTTTGCTGAACGACTTGTGTACTAGCTAGAATTGTCTTCACAACTATCTTGTATCAAAGTTATTGTGTGCTATATTTCATGCTTTATGTAAAATAAGCGGCATTGTAAGTTTGTAAAATATTGTATAAAAGTTTGAACGCGAAATATTATTATAATCAGTTTTTCATATAGAATTGTAGTAGTTGAATTGTATATTAGCTACTAAGTATGAACTTAACGGGTAGGTACTACCCGAATTTAAACTTATAAAACGCTAATATGAAGAAAAAGCTTTTATAAATGAGTTCATATTATGCTACGAAATACTATTAACTACTCTTAATATTCTGTATGATTAACTTGTTCCATTTAACTATTTTGAAGGAAATGGCACCGACTACTCGACACACCGTGAATATGAATGAAGAGGAATTCCGTACTTTTCTAGCTTCAAACATAGCCGCAGTACAGGCTGCGCTACATACCAACAATAACCTTGGATCTAGCAGTACAGGAAATCGTGTAGGATGCACCTACAAAGAATTCACTGCCTGCAAACCTTTAGAATTTGATGGAACCGAAGGACCGATCGGATTGAAACGGTGGACCGAGAAGGTTGAATCGGTGTTTGCCATAAGTAAGTGTACTGAAGAGGACAAAGTGAAGTACGCTACGCATACCTTCACAGGTTCTGCGTTAACATGGTGGAATACCTATCTAGAGCAAGTGGGACAAGATGATGCGTACGCACTACCGTGGTCAGCATTCAAGCACTTGATGAACGAGAAGTACCGTCCCAGAACCGAGGTCAATAAGCTCAAGACAGAACTTAGAGGGTTACGAACCCAAGGATTTGATATTACCACGTACGAAAGACGATTCACAGAATTGTGCCTATTGTGTCCGGGAGCATTCGAAGATGAGGAAGAGAAGATCGACGCGTTTGTGAAAGGATTACCGGAAAGAATCCAAGAAGATATAAGTTCACACGAGCCCGCCTCCATACAACAGGCATGTAGAATGGCTCACAAACTAGTGAACCAGATTGAAGAAAGAATTAAAGAACAGAATGTTGAAGAGGCCAATGTGAAGCAAGTCAAAAGAAAGTGGGAGGAAAACGGTGATAAGAATCACCAATACAACAACAACAGCAATTACAACAATAATCGCAACAATTATCCCAACAATCGCAACATCAATCGCAACTACAACAAACGGCCCAACACCAACAACAACAACAACAACAATCATCCCAACAACAATAAAAACCGCAACAACAACAACAATCAGAAGCAACTATGCCAAAGGTGTGAAAAGAATCACTCGGGGTTCTGCACCAAATTTTGCAACAAGTGTAAAAGAAATGGTCATAGCGCGGCGAAGTGTGAGGTCTACGGACCAGGGGTTAATAGAACGAAAGGAACAAATGGTGTCGGAACGAGTAATGGCGGAGCAAGTAGTGTCGGAGCAAGTTATGCCAATGTAGTTTGTTATAAATGTGGAAAACCAGGCCACATTATTAGAAATTGCCCGAACCAGGAGAACACGAATGGACAAGGCCGTGGAAGAGTTTTCAATATTAATGCGGTAGAGGCACAGGAAGACCCGGAGCTTGTTACGGGTACGTTTCTTATTGACAATAAATCTGCTTACGTTTTATTTGATTCGGGTGCGGATAGAAGCTATATGAGTAGAGATTTTTGTGCTAAATTAAGTTGTCCATTGACGCCTTTGGATAGTAAATTTTTACTCGAATTAGCAAATGGTAAATTAATTTCAGCAGATAATATATGTCGGAATCGAGAAATTAAACTGGTTAGCGAAACATTTAAGATTGATTTGATACCAGTAGAGTTAGGGAGTTTTGATGTGATAATCGGTATGGACTGGTTGAAAGAAGTGAAAGCGGAGATCGTTTGTTACAAAAATGCAATTCGCATTATACGAGAAAAAGGAAAACCCTTAATGGTGTACGGAGAAAAGGGCAACACGAAGCTATATCTTATTAGTAATTTGAAGGCACAAAAACTAATAAGAAAAGGTTGCTATGCTGTTCTAACACACGTCGAGAAAGTACAAACTGAAGAAAAGAGCATCAATGATGTTCCCATTGCAAAAGAAATTCCCGATGTATTTCCGAAAGAATTACCGGGATTACCCCCACATCGATCCGTTGAATTTCAAATAGATCTTGTACCAGGAGCTGCACCAATAGCTCGTGCTCCTTACAGACTCGCACCCAGCGAGATGAAAGAACTGCAAAGCCAATTACAAGAACTTTTAGAGCGTGGTTTCATTCGACCAAGCACATCACCGTGGGGAGCTCCTGTTTTGTTTGTCAAGAAGAAAGATGGTACATTCAGGTTGTGTATCGACTACCGAGAGTTGAACAAACTTACCATCAAGAACCGCTACCCACTACCGAGAATCGACGACTTATTTGATCAACTACAAGGCTCGTCTGATTATTCAAAGATTGACTTACGTTCCGGGTATCATCAAATGCGGGTGAAAGAAGATGATATTCCAAAGACTGCTTTCAGAACACGTTACGGTCATTACGAGTTTATGGTCATGCCGTTTGGTTTAACTAATGCACCAGCTGTGTTCATGGACCTTATGAACCGAGTGTGTGGACCATACCTTGACAAGTTTGTCATTGTTTTCATTGATGACATACTTATTTACTCAAAGAATGACCAAGAACACGGTGAACATTTGAGAAAAGTGTTAGAAGTATTGAGGAAGGAAGAATTGTACGCTAAGTTTTCAAAGTGTGCATTTTGGTTGGAAGAAGTTCAATTCCTCGGTCACATAGTGAACAAAGAAGGTATTAAGGTGGATCCGGCAAAGATAGAAACTGTTGAAAAGTGGGAAACCCCGAAAACTCCGAAACACATACGCCAGTTTTTAGGACTAGCTGGTTACTACAGAAGGTTCATCCAAGACTTTTCCAGAATAGCAAAACCCTTGACTGCATTAACGCATAAAGGGAAGAAATTTGAATGGAATGATGAACAAGAGAAAGCGTTTCAGTTATTGAAGAAAAAGCTAACTACGGCACCTATATTGTCATTGCCTGAAGGGAATGATGATTTTGTGATTTATTGTGACGCATCAAAGCAAGGTCTCGGTTGTGTATTAATGCAACGAACGAAGGTGATTGCTTATGCGTCTAGACAATTGAAGATTCACGAACAAAATTATACGACGCATGATTTGGAATTAGGCGCGGTTGTTTTTGCATTAAAGACTTGGAGGCACTACTTATATGGGGTCAAAAGTATTATATATACCGACCACAAAAGTCTTCAACACATATTTAATCAGAAACAACTGAATATGAGGCAGCGTAGGTGGATTGAATTATTGAATGATTACGATTTTGAGATTCGTTACCACCCGGGGAAGGCAAATGTGGTAGCCGATGCCTTGAGCAGGAAGGATAGAGAACCCATTCGAGTAAAATCTATGAATATAATGATTCATAATAACATTACTACTCAAATAAAGGAGGCGCAACAAGGAGTTTTAAAAGAGGGAAATTTAAAGGATGAAATACCCAAAGGATCGGAGAAACATCTTAATATTCGGGAAGACGGAACCCGGTATAGGGCTGAAAGGATTTGGGTACCAAAATTTGGAGATATGAGAGAAATGGTACTTAGAGAAGCTCATAAAACCAGATACTCAATACATCCTGGAATGGGGAAGATGTACAAGGATCTCAAGAAACATTTTTGGTGGCCGGGTATGAAAGCCGATGTTGCTAAATACGTAGGAGAATGTTTGACGTGTTCTAAGGTCAAAGCTGAGCATCAGAAACCATCAGGTCTACTTCAACAACCCGAAATCCCGGAATGGAAATGGGAAAACATTACCATGGATTTCATCACTAAATTGCCAAGGACTGCAAGTGGTTTTGATACTATTTGGGTAATAGTTGATCGTCTCACCAAATCAGCACACTTCCTACCAATAAGAGAAGATGACAAGATGGAGAAGTTAGCACGACTGTATTTGAAGGAAGTCGTCTCCAGACATGGAATACCAATCTCTATTATCTCTGATAGGGATGGCAGATTTATTTCAAGATTCTGGCAGACATTACAGCAAGCATTAGGAACTCGTCTAGACATGAGTACTGCCTATCATCCACAAACTGATGGGCAGAGCGAAAGGACGATACAAACGCTTGAAGACATGCTACGAGCATGTGTTATTGATTTCGGAAACAGTTGGGATCGACATCTACCGTTAGCAGAATTTTCCTACAACAACAGCTACCATTCAAGCATTGAGATGGCGCCGTTTGAAGCACTTTATGGTAGAAAGTGCAGGTCTCCGATTTGTTGGAGTGAGGTGGGGGATAGACAGATTACGGGTCCGGAGATTATACAAGAAACTACCGAGAAGATCATCCAAATTCAACAACGGTTGAAAACCGCCCAAAGTCGACAAAAGAGCTACGCTGACATTAAAAGAAAAGATATAGAATTTGAAATTGGAGAGATGGTCATGCTTAAAGTTTCACCTTGGAAAGGCGTTGTTCGATTTGGTAAACGAGGGAAATTAAATCCAAGGTATATTGGACCATTCAAGATTATTGATCGTGTCGGACCAGTAGCTTACCGACTTGAGTTACCTCAACAACTCGCGGCTGTACATAACACTTTCCACGTCTCGAATTTGAAGAAATGTTTTGCTAAAGAAGATCTCACTATTCCGTTAGATGAAATCCAAATCAACGAAAAACTCCAATTCATCGAAGAACCCGTCGAAATAATGGATCGTGAGGTTAAAAGACTTAAGCAAAACAAGATACCAATTGTTAAGGTTCGATGGAATGCTCGTAGAGGACCCGAGTTCACCTGGGAGCGTGAAGATCAGATGAAGAAGAAATACCCGCATCTATTTCCAGAAGATTCGTCAACACCTTCAACAGCTTAAAATTTCGGGACGAAATTTATTTAACGGGTAGGTACTGTAGTGACCCGAACTTTTCCATGTTTATATATATTAATTTAGATTGATGTTTACATGATTAAATGTTTCCAACATGTTAAGCAATCAAACTTGTTAAGACTTGATTAATTGAAATAGGTTTCATATAGACAATTGACCACCCAAGTTGACCGGTGATTCACGAACGTTAAAACTTGTAAAAAAACTATATGATGACATATATATGGTTATATATATAGTTAACATGATATTATGATAAGTAAACATATCATTAATTATATTAACAATGAACTACATATGTAAAAACAAGACTACTAACTTAATGATTTTGAAACGAGACATATATGTAACGTTTATCGTTGTAACGACATTTAATGTATATATATCATATTAAGAGATATTCGTACATCATAATATCATGATAATATAATAATTTAAAATCTCTTTTGTTATTATAAACATTGGGTTAACAACATTTAACAAGATCGTTAACCTAAAGGTTTCAAAACAACACTTACATGTAACGACTAACGATGACTTAACGACTCAGTTAAAATGTATATACATGTAGTGTTTTAATATGTATTTATACACTTTTGAAAGACTTCAATACACTTATCAAAATACTTCTACTTAACAAAAATACTTACAATTACATTCTCGTTCAGTTTCATCAACAATTCTACTCGTATGCACCCGTATTCGTACTCGTACAATACACAGCTTTTAGATGTATGTACTATTGGTATATACACTCCAATGATCAGCTCTTAGCAGCCCATGTGAGTCACCTAACACATGTGGGAACCATCATTTGGCAACTAGCATGAAATATCTCATAAGATTACAAAAATATGAGTAATCATTCATGACTTATTTACATGAAAACAAAATTACATATCCTTTATATCTAATCCATACACCAACGACCAAAAACACCTACAAACACTTTCATTCTTCAATTTTCTTCATCTAATTGAACTCTCTCAAGTTCTATCTTCAAGTTCTAAGTGTTCTTCATAAATTCCAAAAGTTCTAGTTTCATAAAATCAAGAATACTTTCAAGTTTGCTAGCTCACTTCCAATCTTGTAAGGTGATCATCCAACCTCAAGAAATCTTTGTTTCTTACAGTAGGTTATCATTCTAATACAAGGTAATAATCATATTCAAACTTTGGTTCAATTTCTATAACTATAACAATCTTATTTCAAGTGATGATCTTACTTGAACTTGTTTTCGTGTCATGATTTTGCTTCAAGAACTTTGAGCCATCCAAGGATCCATTGAAGCTAGATCCATTTTTCTCTTTTCCAGTAGGTTCATCCAAGGAACTTAAGGTAGTAATGATGTTCATAACATCATTCGATTCATACATATAAAGCTATCTTATTCGAAGGTTTAAACTTGTAATCACTAGAACATAGTTTAGTTAATTCTAAACTTGTTCGCAAACAAAAGTTAATCCTTCTAACTTGACTTTTAAAATCAACTAAACACATGTTCTATATCTATATGATATGCTAACTTAATGATTTAAAACCTGGAAACACGAAAAACACCGTAAAACCGGATTTACGCCGTCGTAGTAACACCGCGGGCTGTTTTGGGTTAGTTAATTAAAAACTATGATAAACTTTGATTTAAAAGTTGTTATTCTGAGAAAATGATTTTTATTATGAACATGAAACTATATCCAAAAATTATGGTTAAACTCAAAGTGGAAGTATGTTTTCTAAAATGGTCATCTAGACGTCGTTCTTTCGACTGAAATGACTACCTTTACAAAAACGACTTGTAACTTATTTTTCCGACTAGAAACCTATACTTTTTTTGTTTAGATTCATAAAATAGAGTTCAATATGAAACCATAGCAATTTGATTCACTCAAAACGGATTTAAAATGAAGAAGTTATGGGTAAAACAAGATTGGATAATTTTTCTCATTTTAGCTACGTGAAAATTGGTAACAAATCTATTCCAACCATAACTTAATCAACTTGTATTATATATTATGTAATCTTGAGATACCATAGACACGTATACAATGTTTCGACCTATCATGTCGACACATCTATATATATTTCGGAACAACCATAGACACTCTATATGTGAATGTTGGAGTTAGCTATACAGGGTTGAGGTTGATTCCAAAATATATATAGTTTGAGTTGTGATCAATACTGAGATACGTATACACTGGGTCGTGGATTGATTCAAGATAATATTTATCGATTTATTTCTGTACATCTAACTGTGGACAACTAGTTGTAGGTTACTAACGAGGACAGCTGACTTAATAAACTTAAAACATCAAAATATATTAAAAGTGTTGTAAATATATTTTGAACATACTTTGATATATATGTATATATTGTTATAGGTTCGTGAATCAACCAGTGGCCAAGTCTTACTTCCCGACGAAGTAAAAATCTGTGAAAGTGAGTTATAGTCCCACTTTTAAAATCTAATATTTTTGGGATGAGAATACATGCAGGTTTTATAAATGATTTACAAAATAGACACAAGTACGTGAAACTACATTCTATGGTTGAATTATCGAAATCGAATATGCCCCTTTTTATTAAGTCTGGTAATCTAAGAATTAGGGAACAGACACCCTAATTGACGCGAATCCTAAAGATAGATCTATTGGGCCTAACAAACCCCATCCAAAGTACCGGATGCTTTAGTACTTCGAAATTTATATCATATCCGAAGGGTGTCCCGGAATGATGGGGATATTCTTATATATGCATCTTGTTATTGTCGGTTACCAGGTGTTCACCATATGAATGATTTTTATCTCTATGTATGGGATGTGTATTGAAATATGAAATCTTGTGGTCTATTGTTACGATTTGATATATATAGGTTAAACCTATAACTCACCAACATTTTTGTTGACGTTTTAAGCATGTTTATTCTCAGGTGATTATTAAGAGCTTCCGCTGTCGCATACTTAAATAAGGACAAGATTTGGAGTCCATGCTTGTATGATATTGTGTAAAAACTGCATTCAAGAAACTTATTTTGTTGTAACATATTTGTATTGTAAACCATTATGTAATGGTCGTGTGTAAACAGGATATATTAGATTATCATTATTTGATAATCTACGTAAAGCTTTTTAAACCTTTATTGATGAAATAAAGGTTATGGTTTGTTTAAAAATGAATGCAGTCTTTGAAAAACGTCTCATATAGAGGTCAAAACCTCGCAACGAAATCAATTAATATGGAACGTTTTTAATCAATAAGAACGGGACATTTCAATATACGTATCCATTCACCGCAGAATAACCATTTTCATTCAATTTCATATTTGGATTTTGATTTCCCAGAATCCAACAAGTGGCATATGAAGAAAACATATGACAAAATAAAATCTGTTAGAAACAAACAAATTAACTATGAAAAATTTTGTTAAGAATCCACGCTAACTGTTCCAGCTAACTGTTCCTAGCTAACTGATTACATTTTATTTATCGCAATTTAATTATCGCACTTTTATTTATCGTCATTTAATTTTTGTAATTATTTTACGCACTTTAAATATCGGGACACGTATACAATGTTTTGACATATCATATCGACGCATCTATATATATTATTTGGAATCACCATAGACACTCTATATGCAGTAATGATCGAGTTCTCTATACAGGGTTGAGGTTGATTCTACAATAATATATATAGTTTGAGTTGTGATCGAGTCTGAGACGTATACGGGTCACGACACGTATTAATTAATTCGTATATTATATATTAAACTATATATGAATTATTGGACTGTTACTGTGGACTATCGACTGTGGACTAATGACATTGGACAATTAAAATGAATTAAAATATTGATTATAACATATGAAACTAAACATTTCTTCAAGATTGCCACTTGATTTCATCTTAAACCTCATTGTATCTCGACGATTACAATCAGCGTTCAAATCTATCATGATTCTTAAAAACAACTCAATCGAGAGGATAAACCAACAGCACTTCATCTACGGAAGAAAAGATTTATGCATATAGTTATGCACCTGAAAAACCCTCGGAAACTGAGTAAACGTTTGACACGTATCTGTTCTAGTTCCTTTGACATTGTTATTACCGAAGATCATTTTGCAATCCCTTTCCAAAGTAGCTAATTTTGTCACAGCTCCAGCAAGTCAACTCCGACTTTTCATCCGAAACAACTTTATTATAATCGCGATATATATGCGTACTCTTTATTGTTACTGGGGAACCTTTTATATTCCACAATATTACCATTAGCGATTAATCATTCTAAAAACACAATTCTCCTGAAACTACCTCGGTTTGATAACCGATGACCCAGATCAGTTAACTTTGAAAATGCTGACGAAGCAGCATGTTGTAGATGATCTTAATGGCCAAAAGTTTGATGATAAAGAAAGGAGTGTTAGGAACGCTCGATAGAAAATTTAGTACCGAAAAGCGGATTATGCGAAACTATGAAGAAAGCCGTGGACAAATCACAAAGAATAAGTTTGCCTTCAAAGAATCCAAATGATTCTGTGCCTGCTGAAATCATTAGCAAACATCTTATTTCTCATTCTAAACCTTCACAGACAAATCTTCTTCATCATCCATTGATATTAGAAATTCTAAGATATTCTCGTATGTTCTATTATAAATATCCTCCATATTTCTGGCGATATTTTCACAACTATTCTTATCAGAGATCATTTATCTCTCCGTAATATCTGCAACATAAAAGAAACTGTGCTAGTTTCTAAATTCTGAAACCTTCTAGTTTAAAATATGAATGTTTTGAAGTAGTGTTGGGAACTGAAGCATGGATTAGTATAATATAATGACACTTGATCAACGTCATTATATTACAGTAAGTCATGTTAAGTTTCTAATGAAATGTGATGATTCACAGTACCATCATCATGTGCCATGTTACACGGCTCTTACATTCTATCCAATTCTCAAACATAATAGGAACATGTCATCCTGACAGTTCTATCTTTTTCGGGGTATTCTGGTAATTTGACAAATCAAAATTGTTCTATTACCATTTCTTTCTTAGAGCATTAGCTATACTCATTTCGAATCTCATATCTACAAATTCCGGACCATTACTCGCTTGACTCGAAGTCGGGAAGAGAAAATGAAAGTATGAAGCTTTGAAAAATAATGAAGAATACAAAGGCCGAAAATCACCCAGGATTTACAAACCGTGTATATCAATACGTATTGCAATGTAAAGACACGGGAGAATTAAAAACATTATAATTCCGAGGAAAGGATAGAAGTAAATAGATTCTTCTGGCGATAAATGAAAGAGAAGAATGAAAGATATGAAAGTTAGAAGTATAACAAGAATTAGAACGGGATGGAGCATTTAAAAGAATACTTTAAGGTATGAGTTGAAGGAGAAAGGATAGAAGATGTGAGTTGTGGAAATAAGGAAGAGAAGGAAGTGGATTTATAGCAAAATATTCGACAAAGAAATCGAAACAGATCGCCGCACTAAATCAAAGAAGATCTTGATCGCCAAAGAACCAAATCTTATTACGTAAGATATTCCATAAATTCCGGAAATCAATTCTAATCACGTTATCAGTTAAAACAATTCCATATTCACCCATTTCATTCTTTTGTGATAGCTTCACTCGTGCGCTTCACATGATCGAACCGTTTTATCCGTATCTTCCAATAATGATAAAACTCTATTATTATCTCATATTCGTCATGAAAACATTCCTATTGTTAATTATGACAACCTCTACCAAATTTCGGGACGAAATTTATTTAACGGGTAGGTAATGTAACGACCCGGATTTTTCCGCTCGTTTTACACTTATAAGATTAATATTTACATAATTTAAACCTTACCAACATGATAAGCAATCCAAATTGTTGAAACTTATGTTTTTGAAAAGAGTTTTACACAACGTTTGACTGTCTAGTTTGACCGATGATATCACGAACTATATAACATATGATAATTATACGTTTGTGTATATATATGTATATATACATATTTAACATGATCTAAGGATGTTTTAATATCTCATTTTGTATTAATAACAATAAGTTATAAGTATATTTTGAAACTACTAACTTAAGTTTTCAAAACGATAACCATACGTAACGTTATTTGACATAAATACTTATGACCTATAATGTTTATACATATATCGTATAAGTAATGTATTTAATCACTTTTTAAGGACTTAAATACATAAAACAATATAAGTGTATTCACAAAAGATAGCTATATTTGAATTCTCATTCCATTTTTTACAAGATTTCTATACGTATATCTAGAGTATATGTACTCGTATCATACCTAGCTTCTATACATATTTACTATTGGTATATACACATCAAATCACCACCAACCAGCCCTTGTTCATGCCTTATGTATAAGGTAACTACTTTTGTTATCTAGTATGACAATTTCACATGATTAAAAGATCTTTTCACAAAATTACAAACTTATACACCTTTTACACCACCATTTATACTCCATCCATTTTCAATTTTTGATTCATTTTTACTTCAAACCTCTAGCTAAAAACACACACACTTTTAAGAGCCTTAAACTCCATAACCATTCAGCTAATATCCATGAAGATCTAGCCATAAAAACATCACTTAAACACCATAAGAAAAACCTTACAAAAACACTTCAAGAATCCTTCCCAAGAACACAAGTTTACTTCCAATCTTTCATCCAATTCCATCACCCTTTTGGTTCTAGATTTTTACTCCTCTTTTACAGAAATCTTGTCCAAGTAACTTGAGGTAGTAACTTTGTTCATAACCTTATTCGATTCATATATATATATAGCTATCTTATTTTGTGGTATAAAAAGTTTAACAACAAGAACATAGTTTGAATGTTTTCAAACTTGTTTGCAAACTAAGTAGATCCTTCTAACTTAACTTTTAAAATACTTCAAGACCTGTAATATAACTTAAATATATACTAATTTAACAAGGTATAACTTGGTTTTTCAAAGATTACCTTAAAAAAAACTGTTTTTACGACGTCGGAGTGCAACCGGGGACTGTTTTGGGTTGGATAATTAAAAACCATCTTAAACTTTGAATTGGAGGTTTATTTTCTGGAAAAATTATTTTTACTATAAATATGTTAACACATAAAAATTTCATGATTTAATTCAAAGTATAAGTATTTTTAGAAAAATGGTCATTAAATGATATTTTTGTAACAAAAATGTTTAACTTCATAAGTTTCACTAAAGTTTCACCTATGCCGTGTGATTTTGAATACAAACTAAGGTATTTACAGTTCATAGTCTTAAAGAGGAACTCGATCCAAGGAGATGGCAAGTTGAATCAACGAAAACGGAGTTGTAACGAAGAAACTATGACCGAAACAAAATCGGATATCCAAGACTAGTTTAGCCACGAAAATAATTGGGAAAAATTAAATAAATCACATCTTTTTAAGATAACATGATATTTTATATATATGTACTTATAATTCAATTTTATATGGTTCAGGATCACCAGTAAACAACACGAGAAGATTAATCATAAGATCCCATGATTGTACGCAACACGTCATTTGACAACACCGGTACTTTATGTACGCAACACGTCATTTGACAACACCGGTACCGTGGGTCAAGATTAATCTCGACCAATACATATACAATGGGGTTTTATTTATTTCGTTGGGGGTTTATTAAACACCTAAAAATGAACCATTAAAATTGAATTACTAACATCGGACTGCTAACTACGGACTAAGGAATTATTCAAAGTATTAAAAGTATTATAAGTATATATATGTGACGATTGTTTAAAATGAAAATATATTGATATATTATATATGGATAGGTT
Organism: Rutidosis leptorrhynchoides; assembly: GCF_046630445.1. NCBI lineage: Eukaryota > Viridiplantae > Streptophyta > Magnoliopsida > Asterales > Asteraceae > Rutidosis > Rutidosis leptorrhynchoides. The sequence continues at coordinate 167,495,984 of NC_092333.1, forward strand.
CGTGATATCAATCGGAGACCGAGTCGAAATTACATATCTTCAAGACAACAGTGAGTATATAGTCCCACTTTTAAACTCTAAATATTTCGGGATGAGAATACATGTATTTTATGTTTTACGTTATGGACACAAGTAACTGAAAAATATATTCTACGTTGAGTTGTACCACTGGCATACTTCCCTGTAGCTTGGTAACTAATATTTACAGCGGTATTGTAAACGCGAATCCTGTTGATAGATCTATCGGGCCTGACAACCCCAACCGGACTGGACGACCAGTATTCAACGGTTGCACAGTACTTCGTTTCGTGACTACACTTGGTACAGTGTAGTAAGATTTCATATTAAAGGGAATATGCGACGTGATTAATTGTTAAGTATGGTTACCAAGTGCTCAACCACTTAGAATATTTTTATTAAACTGTTTATATATGAAATCTTGTGGTCTATATATATATTGCTGCCGGCATTAAACCTATATCTCACCAACTTTATGTTGACGTTTTAAACATGTTTATTCTCAGGTATGAATTAAGTCTTCCGCTGTGCATTAGCTCATACTAAGGATACTACTCGGGACCATTTAAGCCATGATTCAAAAACGTTGCATTCGAGTCATTGAAGTTCACTAGAGACTATTAATAAGTAAATGGTGGTTTAGGACATTTGGATATTATGAAATATTAGGCGATCATGTCAACAATCGATGTAATAATAGATTGTTTTTTTTTAAGAATAAATGCAACGTTTGTAAAATGTTTCATATAGAGGTCAAGTACCTCGCGATGTAATCATATGTTATTGTATTCGTCCCTATGGATTGGGTCGGGTCGTCTCAGGTGATTAATAAGAGCTTCCGCTATTGCATACTAAAATAAGGACAAGATTTGGAGTCCATACGTGTATGATATTGTGTAAAAACTGCATTCAAGAAACTTATTTTGATGTAATATATTCTTATTGTAAACCATTATGTAATGGTAGTGTGTAAACGGTATATTTTAGGTTATCATTATTTGATAATCTACGTAATGCTTTTTAAACCATTATCGATAAAATAAAGGTTATGGGTGTTTTAAAAATGAATGCAGACTTTGAAAAATGTCTCCTATAGAGGTTAAAACCTCGCGACGAAATCAATTAATATGGAACGTTTATAATCAATATGAACGGGACATTTCAGAGCTGTAGGGTTCGACCGACAAAAAGGAGACAACATAGACTATATCACTTTTCTTCACCTTTCTTTAATCATCATCATCAATACATACTTCCGTCATCTCGATCGACATCATCATCGTGATTATACTATTCATCATCATCTTCGTTGAGTACTTTAGTAGTAACCCGAAAAGAAAACAATAACACCTCATGGTGGCGTACGGTTGTTTTGATAGTGACAGTTTGAATTAGAAACAGAAATAGCGAGGCAGCAGTAGCAGTCACACGAAGATTGATGTGGGTCTTTGATTTGAACTGCAAACAATAGTGCATCAGTGAGTAAAATGGGTTGGTGAGTGAGGTAATTTTTTCGGTTGAAGATGGTGGTGTTATGGTGGTTTGAGGATGAGTTTACTAGAACAGAATTAAAAACAACAACAAATAACATTGTAGCAGCAACTGCAACTATCAAAGTTCACGAAAACTGTATTAGTGGGTTTTGTTTTGAGTTTAATTAAAACAGCACGTACAGCAGGTTTATGGTCAAAAAAGATGTCGGTTTGAAATCGTAATAGGAGTAGAAATAGGCTACTTGGGCAGTAGCATGTAGGTGTGGCCGTTTTAGTGATGGAGGTGATGGTAGTTTACGAAACAGTAAACATATTGCAGGGAAGTGAAGGTGGTGCTTGATGGGTTTTAATGGGTCATGAATTGTAGGTGGTGTAGGGAAAGATTCAAGGTTGCACAACATCAACTGAAATGGTTGTGATTTGCAGCTTCTTGATCGACAGAAACACAGATCATAAGCGAAGGCAAGTTGTAGAGAGGGAGAGAGAGAGATAGGTAGCGGATCATGGTCGTGATAATTGGTGGATATCATGGTGGTATTCGAGTTGATGGTAACAGGAACAAAAAATAACGTTGGGGGTTTATAGTGATGGGTTTGGGGTGTTTGGTTTTCGAAGAAAAAAAGGGTTGCGGTTTGAAGGTGTTGAACGAGATCATAAATGGCAATGAATTCTCGATTTGTGAATAAATAGAAAAGGTTCATCAATTGGTGATCATAAGTTTTGAAGATAGTGGATATTTAAATATAACATGTTTGTGTATATATTATTAGATGATATGGTGATAGATTGATGGACAAAGAGCTAAACAGAAAGCAGAATAATTACTTGTATGTATTTTAGCATTTTAGTCAACAATAGAATATAGAAACATATATGTGGATGTAAACGTGCAAGTTAAAAAAAAATCTAACTAATTGATATTAATCATCAATCAACAATAGTATAGTCATAATAGTGAAGCCATCGGGTAATTGGATTATTATCAATTCGCGGAATATTATATCGTGGTCCGTTGATAATTGGTGACGGATAAAAGTATTCGAAAAAATCCCAAATTTTTAATTTAACTATATTTATTTATTTTGGTCATTATGGTATAAAATTCGATCCTTAATTTGTTAAATAAAAATTACATCAACTGTCCCTCCCAATTCTGAGTAAAATATAAAAAGTGTTAAAACTTAACAAATAGTTCCTAAATACATTTTTATTAAGCCTAAAATTTATAGAACTCATTTTCGTATCACCGTTTATTTTAAAATTACATAAGTTTGAATTTAACTTGTTTAATATCAATCAGAACATTAAACGAGTATTACAATCATTTAATATTTATTTTTAATATACTTTATTTATATATAGAGATATATTTTAAATAATAATTATTATAATATCCTATTTTTATTTTATTAATTTTTATTAACAACAACATATAATACTTCAAATTATATTTCGAATTATTATTTATATATACATACACACATATCTATTTACAATTAATTGTTCGTGAATCGTCGAGAGCAGTCGAAGGGTAAATGAATACATGAACACAGTTCAAAGTTTTTAAGATTTCAATATTACAGACTTTGCTTATCTTGTCAGAAACATATAAAGATTAAGTTTAAATTTGGTCAGAAATTTCCGGGTCATCACAGTACCTACCCGTTAAAGAAATTTCGTCCCCAAAATTAGATTGAGGTCGTCATGGATAACAATAAGAATGTTTTCATGACGTATATGAGTTGTAAAATAGAGTTTTAGCATCATCGAGTAATATAGACAAAACAATTCGATTTTGTGAGGAGTACGAGTGAAGTTATCACAAAAGTGTGAAATAGGTAGGTGTAGATTTCTCATATCTTTTGAGGTAGATAGGATTGATTTCTAAGTTCAAGAGATTTGGAGAAAATCTTCGTAATAAGATTTGATGCTTCGGTAATCAAGGGAATTTGGATCCGCTTTAAATGCGATCATCTGTTTTGATTACTCTGTCGGATATTTTACTATAAATCCACCCCCTCCGTTTCCTTACAACTCACACCTTATATTCTTTCTCCCTCAACACATACTTTAAAATATTCGTCAATATGTTCCATCCAGTGCTGATTCTCGATATACTCCTCACTTTCATATCTGTCGTTCTTCTTTTTCATTTGCCGCCGGAAGAATCTATTTACTTCTACTATACTCTTGGTTTTATAGTGTTTTTAGTTCTCCCGTATCTTTATATTGCTATATGCATCGATATATACTATTTGTAATTTCTGAGTTGTTGTTAGGTTTTATATCCTCTTTTATATTTCGAAGTCCCTGCTTCTGCCTTTTATAATCATTGTCATCCACAGTTAATGCTCCGTTCTATTTGCTGCGATTTATACTCTCATTTCTATTTCGGAGGTTCATTATTTCGTTTCCTCTTCTTGCGATTAAACACTGTATGTAATGGTCCAGAATTCGTAGATATGAATTTCGGAATGAACATAGTTAATGTTCTAAGAAGGAAATCGTAATGGCACGATCTTGATTTGTCAAATTACCAGAATATCCTGGAAAAGACCGAATCATCAAGAAAATATTTTCTTGATATTTTTATAGATTAAATAGAGTACAAGAGTCGTGTAACATGGCACATGATGACGGTATGGTCTGTTAATCGTCATGTCTCATTAGAAACTCAGCATGACTTACTGTAATATAATCACGTTGATCAAGTGTCATTATATTATACTAACTCGTGCTTCAGTTCCCAACAGTACTTCAAAACATTCATATTTTAAACTCGAAGGTTTCAGAATTTAGAAATTAAAATAATTTCTTTTATGATGTAATGCAGATAGCGCGTAGAGGTAAATGATTTCAGATAAGAATAATTATGGAAATATCTTCAAAAATATGGAGGATATTTATAATGAAAGATACGATGATATCTTAGAATTTCTAATATCAGAGGATGATGAAGAATATTGTCCGCAGGGGTTTAGAGTCAGGAGCAAGGTATTCGATAATGACTTTAGCAGATACTGAATCATTTGGATTCTTTGAAAGCAGGTTTAGTCTTTGTGATTTGTCCACAGCCTCCTGTTGGGATTTAACAAGTTTCATAATACTTAAAACCTTTTAAGAATCATTCAAAGCGGAAGCATGTAAAATTACCAATTGAAACTTGTATATCTTTAACCATATAAAAGTTAAATCCCAAGAAAAGATCAAGTTGAGAAATAAGCTTACAAACTACAAGCAAGAATAAGATGTTATACCTATTCCAAGCTAGTTGAAAGTGATGAAGATGATGATGTTGAATGGAGCTTCAAATGGATGAAACCTCAAGAGATTATACCCCAAACTTGTAACCAACACCTTGTACTTTGGTTAGGATTTAATTAACACTTGAATTAAACTTACAAAACCAAATTATGAACCCCTTCTTGCTCCCTAAACCCCACGGCCTGCAGCAGCAGAATGGGAGCCTTTGTGCAGTTTTTTTTGATGTATTTTTGCAAGTATGTACTTCCACCAAGGAGTCAAAGTGCATGTATATGGAAGTGGGAAAGTATGGACAAGTGTTGGAGTCATTAGCATGCTTACTTACAACTCCAAGGCCACTCCATCTTTTGTTTAAATTAATTAGTTTTAAACAAGTTATATGTTTATATAAAACTTCCATTTATTTATAATGCACATTTTATAAACTTGCAATTTTATTTATGTACATTTTATTTATATAAAACCAATTTATATAAATGTAACATAAATTAATTAATTATTTAACCCATAAATAATTAATTCCATATTACATAAATTATTCCATAATTTATATATATATATATATATACACCAAGTAATATTTAAGAAAACCATTTTTCTCAAAGTTCAAGTGTCGCGTATTTAATCAACGATTCAATCGTTAAGATCAAAGACGAATAAGGTGTCGGTAAGTTTGTTATTGGGTATGACCCGACTTGGATCATAACACGTCAGCCACGTTAATTTAATATGTCTCTCGGGCATACGAAATACCTTCAATCTCCCACTTGCACGAGAAACATAAGAAATTAATGCAAGTGATGGATACAGCCTAACACACCGTCCATCACCCCTAATATGTTATGACTTTGTGCCATTCAATAACATCATCCCTTTCGAGTTCCATCTCGAATATGATTAGGTGAATCTTTCATTATTTCCTTTCGTCCTAGATGTCATGTTAAATCCAAGAGATACAGAGTGATCACTCTCTTATAGATTTAACTTTTCAGGCCTTAGACATCTGACTCTCAACGAATAAGAGGGACAAATTCCATCTTGACTACATACGTCCTAGATATACACTTTGTAATGTACCTGAGTTCTTCCTTATGTACTACCATGTTTCAGAATAGCGAAGGAAAGAATCAAGGCACAGTACTTGGTGAATATCCGAACCCAATATGTATCTCAGGTCAGAGGATACAATGATATTCTCCTTTACTCAAGATTACATGTGATCAACCACAAGGCTCTATACAGTAATTCTTGAGAGCGGGTCTTCCAATATTTGTATCCCACAAATATCTATGAACCTTGGTTGCAACCTTGCCCCACATTCAACCTGAATGTATACCAATCCGAGTTCATAATAGTCTAAACCTCACACTTATTCCCACAAATGTGATCGACTACGGAATTTAGAATAATAGTTTATTCATGGATAAAATATGCAAAATTGGAACATGACTCATAATTAAATTAATACCATAATTATATTAATGAGTTTGAACTAATTCGTTCCGTTACAATACATAAAATGGATCATTTCCAATCACTAGAATATCGAAGCCCCAATGCACAAACATGTCCCTCATGTTTTGGCCCATGTAAAAGCTTCGTGAGTGGATCCGCAACATTTTGATCTGTGTGAACTTTGTGAATACATATCTTTCCCTTTTCAACCTCATCCCTGATGTAGTTGAATCTCCGCTCAATGTGACGAGTCTTTTGATGAGCACGAGGTTCCTTGATTTGAGCAATCGCACCCTCGTTGTCACAAAAGATCTCAAGAGGGTCCTGAATGGAAGGGACCACTCCTAAGTCGTCGATGAATTTCTTCATCCATGCAGCTTCCTGAGCTGCCAGTGAGGCGGCAATGTACTCCGACTCTGTAGTGGATAACGCAACAACCTCCTGTTTCGAACTCTTCCAAGAGACCGCACCACCATTTAACATGAAGACATAACCGGATTGTGATCGAGAGTCATCTCGATCAGTTTGGAAACTCGCGTCCACGTAACCTTTTACGGCGAGTTCCTCCTCACCAGACCCATATATTAGAAACATATCCTTAGTTCTCCTGAGGTATTTCAATATACTTTTAACAGCAATCCAATGACTGTTTCCTGGGTTGTTCTGGTATCTACTTGTCAAGCTTAGAGCGCATGACACATCCGGTCTAGTACATATCATTGCATACATGATAGACCCAATAGCAGATGCGTATGGGACTTTCTTCATTCTCTCTTGTTCATCTTTCGTGGCAGGACACTGAGATGAACTGAGAACGGTTCCCTTTTGAATAGGTACCAAACCTCTCTTAGAGTTTTCCATCTTGAACCTTTTCAAGATTTTATCAATGTATGTACTTTGACTTAAACCTATCAATCTCTTGGATCTATTCCTATAGATCCCTATCCCCAATATGTATTGTGCATCTCCAAGATCCTTAATGGAGAAGCAACTCTTTAGCCAAGTTTTGACTCCTTGCATTGTGGTAATATCATTCCCAAATAATAATATATCATCCACATATAGTACAAGGAACATGATAGTGCTCCCACTAGCTTTCTTATATACACAAGCTTCATCACCATTTTTAATGAAGCCAAATTTATCGGCTTCCTCATTAAAACGATGATTCCACATTCTAGATGCTTGTTTCAATCCGTAGATTGACTTCTTTAACTTGCATACCCTTTTAGGATATTTTGGATCAACAAAACCTTCAGGCTGGACCATATAGACATCTTCCATAAGATATCCATTTAGGAAAGCGGTTTTGACATCCATTTGCCATATTTCATAGTCGTAGTGAGCAGCAATGGCAAATAATATCCTAATAGACTTTAGCATTGCCACAGGCGAGAAAGTTTCATCATAATCAACCCCTTGAGTTTGAGTGAAACCTTTTGCAACAAGTCTAGCTTTATATGTATCCAAGTTTCCATGTATGTCGGTTTTCATTTTGAAAAGCCATTTGCAATCAACTAGCTTAGAGCTAGGAGGTTGCTCAACAAGTTCCCACACTTGGTTTTCATACATGGATTGCATCTCGGCGTTCATGGCTTCCTGCCATTTATCTTTATCAATCCTTGATAAAGCATCTTGGTAGTTTGTTGGTTCATCCAAATCAACCGTATAGCAACCATCTATGAGAAACCCATATCTCTCAGGAGGATTGCTAATCCTACCAGATCTACGAATGTCTTGTGTATTTTGATCATTCATTTGATCACTATCAACAATTTCATGTTGAGTGCTAGTGTCAACCAATTGTGTATCATCTACTTGATCTTGAACCTCTTCAAGATCTATCTTCCTTTCACTATTTCCTTCCATTAGGAACTTAGTTTCAAGGAATTCCGCCTTCCGAGCAACAAATACATTCTGCTCGGATGAATCATAGAAATAGTATCCCATATCATCCTTGGGATATCCTATGAAGATACACTTCGTGGATCGAGCATTCAACTTATTAGGGACGTAACGCTTAGGATAAGCTTCACATCCCCATACCTTTAAGTATGATAGAGATGGAGGTTTACCAAACCACATCTCGTGAGGAGTTCGTTCCACTTTCTTGGTTGGGGCCATATTTAAAATACGAGCCGCGGAGCTTAGACAATAACCCCAAAATGATAGAGGTAACGAGCTTCTTGCCATCATAGATCGAACCATATCCATTAGGGTTCAGTTCCTCCTTTCGGAAACTCCATTAAGTTGGGGTGTTCCGGGTGGAGTAAGTTGTGAGATAATCCCACAACTCCTAAGATGATCTTGGAAGGCATCGCTTAGGTATTCACCTCCTCTATCGGTACGAAGTACCTTAATTGTCCTATTGAGTTGATTTTGTACTTCGTTTTGATATTCTTTGAATGCTTCAAACGTTTCGTCCTTGTGTCTTAATAAGTAGACATATCCGAAACGACTAAAGTCATCAATGAAAGTAACAAAGTATCTTTCACCATTCCTAGTCATGGGTTTAAAGGGTCCACATACATCCGAATGTATTAATCCCAATAAATCTTTAGCCCTTTCATAGGTCCCTTTGAAAGGTGCTTTAGTCATCTTGCCTTGTAAACAAGATTCACATACTTCAAACGAATCCATTTCATTTGATTTCAAAAGTCCATTCTTTTGAAGTGTATGTATTCGGTTCTTGTTTATGTGACCAAGGCGACAATGCCATAAGTAGGAATCACTCAAATCCCTTTTGAGTTTCTTGGTGCTTGTATGGTACATTGAGCTACTAGATGATGTGTCATCATGAACCAATTCATAAATTCCATTTGAAGGTGAAGCCTTGAAATAGAATACATTATCTAAATAAATATGGATATCATCATTAACAAAATTAGGATTAAAACCACATTGTTTCAAACGGGAAATGGAAATAATGTTTCGACATAAATCGGGTGCATACAAAACATCTTTCAAAATAAGTTCCAAACCACTTGGAAGCTTTAACACAAAGTCTCCTTGAGCCTTCACTTGCACTTTAGCTCCATTCCCCATGAAGAGACTTGATGTTACCGTTTGCTTGTTACTTCTTTTGAACCCCTGCAAAGAATTGCAAATATGAGTTCCACATCCCGTGTCTAATACCCATGTATTAGAAGAAGTAATACTAAGCTCTATATATACCATATATATATTACCTGAGGTTTGCCCCGCATCCCTCTTCTCCTTCAACTCCTTAAGGTAGACCGGACAGTTTCGTTTCCAATGACCCATCTCACCGCAACCGAAACATGGGTCTTCCTTGGGGTTTGCCTTCTCGGCTACCTTTTGCTTCTTAGCCTTGTTGATGGTTGGGGTAACCATCTTCCCCTTCCCTTTGCCTTGATGGGCGGGTCCTTTTCTCTTAGCCACCTTTGGCTTAGAGGTGTTACCTTTGGACCCACCTTGATCGATTGCTAACACGGGTAAAGCCCTTTTACCCATGCTAGTTTCCGCTGTTCTAAGCATACCGTGAAGCTCACCTATGCTCTTATCCATCCCATTCATATTGTAATTAATTACAAATTGATCAAACCTTTTTGATAGGGAGTTAAGGATAAGATCGGTGGCTAACTCATTAGATATGTTTAGGTTAAGACGGTTAGCACGATCGATAAGGCTTTTCATCTTAAGTACATAAGACGAAACCGATTGGGTATCGTCCATACGACAAGCATGTAGCGCCCGAACCGTTTCGAAGCGCTCGACACGCGCTTGTTGGAGGAACATCTCCTTCAATTGCGTTATCATGTCGTATGCACTATGATGCTCGAAATCCTTTTGGAGTTCGGGAATCATAGTCCCAAGCATTAAGCATGAGACTTGAAGGGAGTCGTGGCAATACTTATCGTAAGAGGCCATTGCCTCCACATCATTCTCATCCGGTTGATCGGGAATGGGGTCCTCAAGTACATACGCTTTATCCTCTTGTTTGAGGACAATCCGAAGATTGCGGAACCAATCCATAAAGTTGGTATGGTTGAGTTTGTCTTTCTCTAAGAGAGACCTTAATGATAGGTGGTTTAGGTTAAGTGGTGCGTTTGGAATGTTGTTGTTGTTATTGGCGGCCATCTACAAAATTAACAAGGTTCGTTTAAGTATCAATTTTAGATTTAATAAACAATGCCCTTTTAATTTGTTTTATTTAAATATTAGAATCCAACGGTAAGTCAAATTCCGGTTAGGTGACCTTTATCCCGTCATTTGATTTAGCTAGGTAGTCATAATGACAATTGCAATCCTTTTGCAACTTCTAATTTTATGGGATCATGCAATCCTTTTGCATGGCATATTAATCCCATCAACGCCTATTTGTTCCTCATGCTTCGGTGACCCTAAGTTCATGATTCCCAAATCAAGTCGTCCTACTTGTGTAGACATGTAGACTTAACATACAAGTGGTTAGGTGACCTTTATCCCATATGTATGCAAAGTGTACCTTATTCATATTAGTTCACTCATGACGGTTAGGTGACCTTTATCCCATCAAGAGATTCCTAATATGTCTAAGTGTTTCCACAAAAGGATGGCGTTTAACTTGTTTACCTTGTATTAGTTAAAGGGATTTTATGTTTTCTACATTCTAGTTTTAGAAAACAAAATGCTATACACCAACATGCATTTGGTGTGTAGTGTTTTATGAAAAACCTATTTTCATGTCCTTTTAGTAAACCAATTACTAGTTATAAACCATTTCATATGTATGATCCTTATCATGTTCTTAATAACCGTTTATTAATGTCCTTTTACCATTTCAATTTAACCATTTAAATTGTCGTTTTGCATGTTGTTAATAACGTCTAATTTAACCAATTAAATTTTGGTTTTGTTTGTAGTTTACATGTGTGATTAACTTGTAGCATACAAACATACAATCCACAATCATACAATAACAACCAAGCATGCAAAACAATATGTTCACAATCTAGCCATTTTGGTAGACATTTGTTTAGCCGAAAACAAATGTCACCGGTTAAGGGGTTAAAATACAAAGTAGGAGATTTCAAATCTCCCACTAAATCTTGCATCCAAATGCTCCTTCTTGTGTTCTTCCAAGTCTTCATCTTGTATCTTCATTTTATTACAAAATATATCCTAATACATTTTGTCTAGAAAATGAAATACAACCTAATCTATTTTACATACCAAATATAAAATAAATTACATAGCCAAATGAATATAATTACAAACCAATTGAATAATTATTACATGCCTTTTGAATGAATGATAATACATAACAAATGAATCATAAATCAACCAAACACACATGCATGCAACACAAGGTCAAGGCTAGGATTGTGAACATTACATACAACCAAAATTAGACCAAATGGAAGAACCCAAAAACCCATTTTGGGTCTCCTTAAATTCGGCCTAAATACCAAACCCACCCAAACCCTAAAATTTTTGCATTCTACTATCATGCATGTTCATAAAATGCAAAATATAGTGGGTTTAACATATCATCTCGAAGCATATTTCATCAACTTCGGCTCTAGATACCATTGTTGGGATTTAACAAGTTTCATAATACTTAAAACCTTTTAAGAATCATTCAAAGCGGAAGCATGTAAAATTACCAATTGAAACTTGTATATCTTTAACCATATAAAAGTTAAATCCCAAGAAAAGATCAAGTTGAGAAATAAGCTTACAAACTACAAGCAAGAATAAGATGTTATACCTATTCCAAGCTAGTTGAAAGTGATGAAGATGATGATGTTGAATGGAGCTTCAAATGGATGAAACCTCAAGAGATTATACCCCAAACTTGTAACCAACACCTTGTACTTTGGTTAGGATTTAATTAACACTTGAATTAAACTTACAAAACCAAATTATGAACCCCTTCTTGCTCCCTAAACCCCACGGCCTGCAGCAGCAGAATGGGAGCCTTTGTGCAGTTTTTTTTGATGTATTTTTGCAAGTATGTACTTCCACCAAGGAGTCAAAGTGCATGTATATGGAAGTGGGAAAGTATGGACAAGTGTTGGAGTCATTAGCATGCTTACTTACAACTCCAAGGCCACTCCATCTTTTGTTTAAATTAATTAGTTTTAAACAAGTTATATGTTTATATAAAACTTCCATTTATTTATAATGCACATTTTATAAACTTGCAATTTTATTTATGTACATTTTATTTATATAAAACCAATTTATATAAATGTAACATAAATTAATTAATTATTTAACCCATAAATAATTAATTCCATATTACATAAATTATTCCATAATTTATATATATATATATATATACACCAAGTAATATTTAAGAAAACCATTTTTCTCAAAGTTCAAGTGTCGCGTATTTAATCAACGATTCAATCGTTAAGATCAAAGACGAATAAGGTGTCGGTAAGTTTGTTATTGGGTATGACCCGACTTGGATCATAACACGTCAGCCACGTTAATTTAATATGTCTCTCGGGCATACGAAATACCTTCACCTCCTTCATAATTTGCTCAATCCATTTTCTAGTTCCAAACCTTCTCTTTTTCTGAGCTTTGCCAACACACTATTCTTTATCATCAAACTTTTTACTGTTAAGGTCGTTTACAGTTTTTGCTGCTTCATCAACATTTTTCAAAATTTCGAGAACTAGTTCGTAGTTTAGGGTGTTTTTTAGAAACTTCACATTCGAAGTATGTAAGTCTTGGAGGTAGACGTTATATGTGTGTGTGTGTATATATATATATATATATATATATATATATATATATATATATATATATATATATATATATATATATATATATATATATATATATATATATATATAACTGTTGGCGTAGAATTGCTGCAAAATTCGAGAGTAATGATTCAAGCTTTTCGATATGGTAACTACTATCACAAAATACAGAGGAGTACATGATAGGGTTTCAATAAGTATATTGATTTTTCGGAGAGGCTTAAAGATCAATGGAATCGTTGGTAAGTTTACTGCTAATGTGGTGGAATATAAAAAAAATTTCTTCGGTAACAATGATAAAAGGGTAATCGTTATAATAAGGCTTATTCGAATGAACAATTGAAGTTGGTTTGCTGGAGCTGTGACAAAACTGTCTATTTTTAGAAGGGATTGAAAAGTTATTTTAGCTAATAAATGCCAAAGGGTCTAACATGGTGTCACGTCCTCCAGATAGGGCCTGGAAGAATAACGTGACTTAATATATCAAATCATAGTTGTATAAACGAGAACGACTCTACATGAGATGTTTTGTTGAGTTTTGCAGCGAAAGATAAATATGTCTTTAATTGATATGATATGTAATGAAGACTCCAAGCATAGCAAGCAATCATCATCAAAGCAGTAGATATACAGCGGAAGCAATATTTAAGTACCTGAGAATAAACATGCTTAAAAAGTCAACACGAGGTTGAGTGAGTTCATAAGTTTGTCATAAATAATGATTTCAGTAATAGTGTTAGACCACAAGATTTGTTTTCATAAGTAGATCACTCAGATCCAGTCAAGTTGATCTCCCACAGGATCAAAAAGTTATGCCAGTGCGTGATATTTAGACTAAACGTTGTTTGCCCCGTGACAAGTTGTTCTGTCCTTGTCGTTTAATTTCATTATCAAGTAATACAGAGACTTAGTCAAATGTATCGGGGACGTTACTCCCGATAGGCCTATCCCCAATAATTAAGAATGCCGCGGCAATTAAAAATATCACTGTAGGGACTTAGTCGGACATAGCCGGGTATATCATAGTTTTAACAGTTGGTACTGATATTTAGACTAGACTTTCAAGTTTGCCCCGTACAAGTTATCGTTTATACTTGTCGGTTGGGGACTTGCTGGTCATAGCCCAACATATCACAGTTTAATAGTTGATACGTGTAAAACAGTTATAAAAGTTGCGCATGTATTCTCAGCCCAAAAATATATAAAAAGGGAGCAGATGAACTCACATTAAATAGCAGTTGAAGTATTCCACGCAAGAAGGAAAGTAAAGCAAGTAAGTGATCTGGATATCAACCTTGAGGTATAACGTTTGATTAGTTAATGTCTAACTTGACATAAAGTATGTTTATTAATATAGCAACTATATTGACAGTGACGGTTTTCGAGAAAAGTTCCTATTTCTCAAAAGTTTCTATTTTTGGAAACCTACTATTTATGAAAAACTTCCACTTATAGTAAGCTTCTAGTTTAAGAATGTTCGGGTTATAATTCTTTACAAAGATGTTGTACAATCTTGCCCAAACTTCGTCGCTAACATGCAAGTCACTCGAATGATCTATTGTTACCGAGCGGCCCAGGATCTCTTGACCAGAATCTAAGTCTTGGCATTCGAGATCCACAAGCGTCCTATAATGGTAACAAGGATCACCCTAGGCCACAAGTAGCGGTGATGGTTGTAGTCTTTGTACGCTATCTTTAATTATAACCTTCACGTTAGGTGCGTATATACATATATATTCATTAATTCGATTTTAATTATAACTCCTATATATTAATTCATAAAAATACTTTTATAATTTTTAGTAACATATATTACTAATTATAACATGTTATTTATTTTAATTTTAATTGCATATAATTTTTAACATTATTTACATGTTTCGGGAAAAAAAAATAAATCGAAGTAAATAGTAAAAAGTAAAAAGTAAAAAGTAAGAAAAGAATACTTACTAGTAGTAATTCTTCAAAGAGAGAATGAGAGAAATTTTGGTGTGAGTTTGGATGAGAAATGAGGGGTATTTATACTTGAAAAAATTAGGTAAAAAGAATAAAATAATTAAAAGAAAAAGAAATATTTTAATTTTTAATGGGATTTTAAAATTCAAAAGTATTAAATGTTAGGTCATGGGATAATGCACAAAATAAAATAATAAAAGTAGTTTTCCATTATAATTTTTAATTAAAAAGTAATTTAATTATTTTATTAAAAAATCATTTATTTTAAGGATTTTTTTATATATTTTTTTTAAAATAAACAAATTGATTAACTACTTTTCCAAGAATATTTGTCAATATTTTTTTTTATTCATAATAACAATACTGATAATAAAGATATTAATTATTGATATCTTGTTTAAAAAAGATACTAATAATAATAATATTAATATATCAAATTAATGCGTAATTATTTACAAATAATTGTTCGTGAATCATCGGAATTAGTCGAGGTTAAATGAAATCATATAAAGATTTTTGTTTAAATTTTGCCGGAAATTTACGGGTTGTCACAGTATCCCCCTGTTAATAGAAATTTCGTCCCGAAATTTAGTTGTTGCCATCAGTCGGCGTTGTTTGTAAACAGGTGAGGATATTTTTGTTTTATTTGGTCTTCACTTTCCCAGGTATGCTCGGGGCCTTTCGTGAATTCCAACTAATAGGATATTGTTTTGTTTCTAGCGTTTAAATCTTACGATCCATAAATTCTACGAAGTGCATTTTATTATTAATGCGGAGGTTATCTAAAGGATTTAACAAGAGTGTCATTGATTAGGTTTTCCTCAGAAAGAGATGATGACGTTATACAAGCATTCAATATACATGAAATGTGTGATGAATAATAGTGAGCTAATTTAAACCTTGAACGTTTATGCCACAATATTAGGGTAGACAAAATAGAGAGGAGTTCATGAAAATCATAATCATGAAATTTGATAGAGATCGTCATTCTTTACAACAAGAATGATGAATATGAGTTGAAAAATAGAGTTTTATCGA
Source organism: Rutidosis leptorrhynchoides (assembly GCF_046630445.1). Lineage (NCBI taxonomy): Eukaryota > Viridiplantae > Streptophyta > Magnoliopsida > Asterales > Asteraceae > Rutidosis > Rutidosis leptorrhynchoides. The sequence goes on from NC_092333.1 coordinate 167,511,930, forward strand.
CATTAAATAATATGGATAAAACGATTCGATTATAGAAAGAGTATAAATGAAACTATCACAAAAGAGTGAAATGAGGAAATTAAATGTTCACCTTAACTTTTGATATGGTTAAAGTTGATTTCCGGAATTCAAGGGATTTAAAGAAATCTTCATAATCTTTATAAGATTTGATTCTCCGGTAATTAAGAAAATTAGGATTTTCTTTAATTAAATGCGGTGAATTGTCTCGATTGCTGTGTCTAGAATTTCGCTATAAATTAGCTTCTTCCGTTTCATTATCTTCACCACTTCTATACTTTCTTCCTCAATTCATACTTCCAAAAGATTTCTTAATATGCTCAATCCAGTTCTTGTTCTTGACCTTATATTGGTTATCGCCACAATCTTCCTTCTTTTCCAACTCCCACCAGAGGAGTGTGTTTACTTCTATTATGCTCTAAATTTATCGTGTTTTTAGTTCTCCCGTGTCTTTATATTGCTATATGCATTGATATACACGGTTTGTAATTTCAGTATTGTTATCGGGCTTTATATTTTTCCTTATTTGTTGAAGCTCTTTGCCTTTTTATTCTCCTCTCGACTCTAAGTAAAGCGAGTAATGGTCCAGAATTTGTAGGTATGAAGTTTCGAATAATCATAACATACAAAGTAGAAAGGAAAGGTAATAGCACGATTTGATTTGTCAAATTACCAGAATATCCGGAAAAGACCGAATCATCAAGAAAAATATTTTCTTGATATGTTTTAGAGTTTAAATGTAAGAGTCGTGTAACATGACAAATGATGATTATAAAGTCTATGAATCATCATCTTCCATTAAAAATTTAGCATGACTTACTGTAATATAATCACGTTGGCCTGACGTCATTATATTATACTAACTCGTGCTTCAATTCCCAACACTTCTTCAAAACATTTATAATTTAAACTTGAATATAGAAACTAAAACAGTTTCCTTTATGATGTGATAAAGTTATCGCAAAGAGATAATTAATTGCGGACAAGAATCGTTATAAAGATATCTTCAGAAATATAGAGGATATTTATAACGAAAGATACGGTGATATCTTATAATTTCTAAGATCCATTGATGAGGAAAATTCTTATGTTTCCTCTGCATTTAATGTTACCATATCTGAATCATTGGTTATTAATCCGAGATGGTTTCAAGAAATTTTATTTTTAAATGATTAAACGCTGATTGGAATCGTCAACGGATCTAATGGTTAACGAATAGGCGTTATTGATTTTAAAAGTAATGAATGATAATTTCGGTGGTTTGATGTGATAATTCATCATAGAATACGAATGAATATAATTCATGAGAATTAGAATTGAAGAATGTACAACGTAACATATTAATGTGAGATATAAATATTTCTAGGTATTCCTACCCGTTAAAATATTTTCACAATTAACAGTTTGTACAAAAGAGTTTTAATTACAGTCTTTATGAAAATATACATACATATATATTTTCCTTCAGATGTAATCATGAATTTAATATAATATTAAACTCATTTGATTTACGGTTGAAACGAGAATGAATAATCTCCAAAACCTTTAGATATTTCATAATTGTCGTGAAATATTTCGCTAATGAAGTTATGAATCAATACATTCATCGTTACACTTGATTTATTATGAAATGGAGTTTATTATGTTGAAGCAGTGATTAACAATTTTTAAGTAATTAACGAAGGGTGTACGTCATAGCATATTAGTGATATGAATTAACCAAGTAGTACATACTAGTTGAGATTCACACGTAATTGCTTAGTACGACAAGATTTAATATTGTTCCAAATCATATATATATATATATATATAAAAGGTATACATATATAATTCTTCACGAAGAATGAGTCAATACATCTTAACTCATTATTACTAATATTCCTTGGTTTCTATGGGTGTATGATGTTGATGTTTGAGGTACTGAGTGTGATGTTGAGGCGTGGGATGCGGATGTTGTTGTTGATGAAGCTGATGCTGTTGGTGGTGATGTTGATGGTACTGATGGTACTGATGGTACTGGTGGTGATGCTGGTTATGCAGCTGGTGCTACTGATGCTTGTAGAATTCGCACCATATTCTCTAGAGCCACCACTCGAGCGCGAAGCTCATTGACTTCTTCTACTATTCCGGGATGATTGGCGGTTGGAACAAGGAGGTGAATAAGATCTAGAATCTTCGATATTATATATTCGTGACGGGATACCCTGGAAAGAAGAGAGAAAATGGTGTTTCGGAATGGTTCGCCGGTAAGTGCTTCAGGTTCTTCGCCAAGAGGTGAATTCGGTTGGTGGAAGGGATCACCTTCTTCTTGCCTCCATTGATTGAATCGGCTACGAACCCATCCCCAATTCATCCAGAATAAATGATGGCTGATTGGTTCGTTTGTTCCGGTTACGCTGCTGTTGGAGCTCGAGGAGTTCGAGGAATCCATATTATGTGTTTGGAATAGGGTTTGATATGGAATGGGTGTTGGATACTGAATGATATATTCGTCTCCTTTAATACGTATATATAGCAAAAAGATTTTCGTAATTTACGGAGGAAATTTAGGGAAAGTGTTTGACAAAGTTTATGGAGATAGATAGGATAAGATATGATAAGATATGATGTCTCAATACTCCATTTATGCAATAATTGCAGTATGACGTGTCGAGATAAAAATGATAAGTATGTAATCAGATAAACTTTCGACTAAAGACTTTTAATTCATAATGGCCTATTCAGGTCTAGGGGCTTAGCTATAGGATCCTTTAAATTGGTAATCCAAACCCTTTCATTCTAGAGTTTCGTAGACGCCATTCGTCAAGAAAATTCAATGATCAAAAATAACGAGAAAGCAAAGATTTTGAAAGTAATGAATATGAATAGTAGAGATTTCAAGAATCATGGATAACATTTCATGTAATACATATGTAATACACAAAACCATGATAGATGACAAAGGAATGTCGAGAATTTCCAAAATCATGGTGTCGCATTTAAATATGGTGGCGGAATTGGATAGTACTTAGGAGAATGAGCAGAGTTCTTAGATTGGCTTGGCATTCTAAGATAAGTAAAGTTTCTAAAGTATAGTATAGCATTTAACAGTTAAAGGCAACAATTAAAGGCACTATGGTCAAGGATAGTTGTAGTCCTACATTGCTAAGGTACCTAATTGTATAAGGAACACATAAAATGCAATCCTGGTTCTCTACAACAACCTGCTCTGATACCAATCTGTCACGTCCTCCAGATAGGGCCTGGAAGAATAACGTGACTTAATATATCAAATCATAGTTGTATAAACGAGAACGACTCTACATGAGATGTTTTGTTGAGTTTTGCAGCGGAAGATAAATATGTCTTTAATTGATATGATATGTAATGAAGACTCCAAGCATAGCAAGCAATCATCATCAAAGCAGTAGATATACAGCGGAAGCAATATTTAAGTACCTGAGAATAAACATGCTTAAAAAGTCAACACGAGGTTGAGTGAGTTCATAGGTTTGTCATAAATAATGATTTCAGTAATAGTGTTAGACCACAAGATTTGTTTTCATAAGTAGATCACTCAGATCCAGTCAAGTTGATCTCCCACAGGATCAAAAAGTTATGTCAGTGCGTGATATTTAGACTAAACGTTGTTTGCCCCGTGACAAGTTGTTCTGTCCTTGTCGTTTAATTTCATTATCAAGTAATACAAAGACTTAGTCAAATGTATCGGGGACGTTACTCCCGATAGGCCTATCCCCAATAATTAAGAATGCCGCAGCAATTAAAAATATCACTGTAGGGACTTAGTCGGACATAGCCGGGTATAGCATAGTTTTAACAGTTGGTACTGATATTTAGACTAGACTTTCAAGTTTGCCCCGTACAAGTTATCGTTTATACTTGTCGGTTGGGGACTTGCTGGTCATAGCCCAACATATCACAGTTTAATAGTTGATACGTGTAAAACAGTTATAAAAGTTGTGCATGTATTCTCAGCCCAAAAATATATAAAAAGGGAGCAGATGAACTCACATTAAATAGCAGTTGAAGTATTCCATGCAAGAAGGAAAGTAAAGCAAGTAAGTGATCTGGATATCAACCTTGAGGTATAACGTTTGATTAGTTAATGTCTAACTTGACATAAAGTATGTTTATTAATATAGCAACTATATCGACAGTGACGGTTTTCGAGAAAAGTTCCTATTTCTCAAAAGTTTCTATTTTTGGAAACCTACTATTTATGAAAAACTTCCACTTATAGTAAGCTTCTAGTTTAAGAATGTTCGGGTTATAATTCTTAACAAAGATGTTGTACAATCTTGCCCAAACTTCGTCGCTAACATGCAAGTCACTCGAATGATCTATTGTTACCGAGCGGCCCAGGATCTCTTGACCAGAATCTAAGTCTTGGCATTCGAGATCCACAAGCGTCCTATAATGGTAATAAGGATCACCTTAGGCCACAAGTAGCGGTGATGGTTGTAGTCTTTGTACGCTATCTTTAATTATAACTTTCACGTTAGGTGCGTATATACATATATATTCATTAATTCGATTTTAATTATAACTCCTATATATTAATTCATAAAAATACTTTTATAATTTTTAGTAACATATATTACTAATTATAACATGTTATTTATTTTAATTTTAATTGCATATAATTTTTAACATTATTTACATGTTTCGGGAAAAAAAAAATAAACCGAAGTAAATAGTAAAAAGTAAAAAGTAAAAAGTAAGAAAAGAATACTTACTAGTAGTAATTCTTCAAAGAGAGAATGAGAGAAATTTTGGTGTGAGTTTGGATGAGAAATGAGGGGTATTTATACTTGAAAAAATTAGGTAAAAAGAATAAAATAATTAAAAGAAAAAGAAATATTTTAATTTTTAATGGGATTTTAAAATCCAAAAGTATTAAATGTTAGGTCATGGGATAATGCACAAAATAAAATAATAAAAGTAGTTTTCCATTATAATTTTTAATTAAAAAGTAATTCATTTATTTTATTAAAAAATCATTTATTTTAAGGATTTTTTTATATATATTTTTTTAAAATAAACAAATTGATTAACTACTTTTCCAAGAATATTTGTCAATATTTTTTTTTATTCATAATAACAATACTGATAATAAAGATATTAATTATTGATATCTTGTTTAAAAAAGATATTAATAATAATAATATTAATATATCAAATTAATGCGTAATTATTTATAAATAATTGTTCGTGAATCGTCGGAATTAGTCGAGGTTAAATGAAATCATATAAAGATTTTTGTTTAAATTTTGCCGGAAATTTACGGGTTGTCACACATGGATACGTGTTAAACTATGACTTCGGTTTCAAGAGTTTTTCAGGTACATAACTGTGGGTAACAGGTGGTTGGATCATCATCTCGATTGTTCATTATCTGAAGTGTCTTCAGGAATTTCGAAGGGTTTGAACACAGATCGTAATCGTTAATATACATATAATGTTCTAGCACAGTTTTGAAGTCAAAGTATAACTTTGAAAGATGTAGGGATCTAAGAGTGATGATATTGGTTATATCTCGAATTGAATTCTGAGATTTCAAAATCCGAATATGTACTTGGATTTGAATGAGTATGGTTGTTTTTGATTTCTATAAAAGAATGTATATCGTTGTGAAGGTAGCGAGTATAGTTGATGATTGCTGAATCAGAATAGAAGAACGTAACATATTAATTGTGAATTTATATATCTCTTGGGTATTACCTACCCGTTAAAAAAAATTCACAAATAATATTTTGTACAAATGAATTTTATTATAGTCTTTATGAAAACATATGTATATTTTCTTCAGATTTAATGATTTATTATTAAATTAAACTCATTTGATTTTCGCCTGTAATTAGAAATGAATAATCTCTAAAACTTTAGAAATTACGTAATCTTCGTGGATTATTTCTTCAACGTAAATGAAATTATGAATTAATACTTCATTATTCATTTTTATTGATATTTACTCGGTGAATGATGTTGGTGCTCGTGGAATGCTTGTGAACTTCGCAAGATATGAATGAAAGTGTAATATCAAACATGCATTTGAATAGTACACTTGGTTTATTATGACCTGGAATTTATTGAATTGAAATAGAGATTGTAGTTAACTATGGTTAAATCGTTAAGGAAGGATGTACATCTTAGCATATTAGTAATATGAATTTACTCAAGTAGTATCTACCCTTTTTCAATTCATACATAATAGTTTAGTACGAAAAGATTTATGATGGTTTCAAAATTTATATATATAAGATATACATATAAATTATTCAGAGGAATTAAGTTAATACTTCATAATTCGTTGATACAATATAATTGTTGTTGATTCGTAATGATGTCTACAGTGATTCTTGAACTGACGGAGCTTTTGATGTTATAGGTGCTGCTGACGATGTTGACGGCACTGACTGTGTTGGTAATGCTAACGGTACTGTTGATGCTGCTGGTAAAACAAGTCTAGCGTGTAAATCACGCACCATTCTTGTCAGGGTTTATATTCTTCCTTCTATCATTTTGGTTCATTCATCTGATTTATGGTTGAGGCTAGAACATATAATCTCTAAGACTTTGGAGATTACATAATTGCCACAGAATGTTTCTCCAATGAAGTTATGAATCAATACTTCATCGGTCATTGTTGTTGGTACTCCTTGTTATCTACGGTGTGTATGACGTTGATGTTCGATGTACAGACTGTGATGTTGAGGTGTGGGATGCGGATGTTGTTGTTGATGGTGGTAATGGTACCGTTGGTGTTGATGATGGTGTTACTGTTGATGCCGGTGATGCTGCTGATGTTCGTGGTATTTAGGCTTGCGATGTGGATGTTGTTAGTGGTGTTTGTGGTACTTGAGATGCTTGCAAATTGTGCATCATATTCTCTAAAGCCACCACTCTAGCACGAAGCTCGTTAACTTCTTCTATTACACCGGGATGATCGGTGGTTCGGACGAGCGGATGAATAAGATCTAGAATGTGAGATAGTATATAATCGTGACGAGATACTCTGGAAATGAGAGAGAAAATGGTATTACGAACAGGTTCGCCGGTAAGTGCTTCAGGTTCTTCACCAAGAGGGCAATGTGGTGGATGGAAAGGATCACCTTCTTCTTTTCTCCAATGATTGAGGAGACTACGAACCCATCCCCAATTCATCCAGAATAGGTGATGGCTGATTGGTTGATCCATTCCGGTCACACTACTTTCGGAGCTTGAGTGAAAATCCACATCGAAATGGTTGTCGGAATCTAAAGAATTTGAACTAGTTGCGAGTTCCATTTTGTACGGTTCGATAAAGGGTTTTCGATATGAAATGATTTTCGGATATCGGATGATATTCTAATTACATAGAATACTTACATATAGTACAGAAGATCCCGTAGATTATGGAGGGAATTAAGGAAATGTGTCAGACAAAGTTTAATGTGATGGGATATGAATTTGTCTGTACACCATCTATGCAATAATTGCAATAAGACGTGTCAAGACTGACAATGATAGGTAGATGTTTTTTGACAAAGAATGGTAAGCAAAACTTTTGACATGCAGACCAGGTTCAAGTCTAGACTCATTAATGTAACCTAACAACTACTAGGTCGAAGTCCAGACTCACTAATGCATCCTAACAACTACATGTTAGACACACTAATGCAAGACCTGGTTCGCTAAGACCACCGCTCTGATACCACTTGTAAAGACCCGTCCTAATCTATAAGGACGAATACAATAACATATGGTTACATTGCGAGGTACTTGACCTCTATATGATACATTTTACAAACATTGCATTCATTTTTAAAAGACAAACTTTCATTTCATCGAAAGTTGACGACATGCATACCATTTCATAATATATCTAACTATAATTGACTTAATAATAATCTTGATGAACTCAATGACTCGAATGCAACATCTTTTGAAAAATGTCATGAATGACTCCAAGCAATATCTCTAAAATGAGCAAATGCACAGCGGAAGATTTCTTTCGTACCTGAGAATAAACATGTTTTAAAGTGTCAACCAAAAGGTTGGTGAGTTCATTAGTTTATCAAAAATAATCATTTCTAATAATATAATAGACCACAAGATTTTTATTTTATAAACATAATCCTCAAGCAGAATCCTCAACGTCTGCATTAAGGTAAAATCATTCTTATGGTGAACACCTGGTAACCGACATTAACAAGATGCATATAGAATATCCCCAAAACAGAATCCTCTCGTCTATATAACAGAATCCTCTCGTCTGTATAAAAATCGAAGTACTAAAGTATCCGTACCTCGGATGGGGTTTGTTAGGCCCATAGATCTATCTTTAGGATTCGCTTCAATTAGGGGTACTGTTCCCTAATTCTTAGATTACCAAGCTAAAGGGGTGATATTCGATTTTGATAATCCAACCATAGAATGTAGTTTTGAGTACTTGTGTCTATTTCGTCAAATATTTATAAAAACAGCGCATGTATTCTCAGTCCCAAAAATATATATTGCAAAAGCATTTAAAAAGGGAGCAAATGAAAACTCACAATACTGTATTTTGTAGTAAAAATGCATATGACGACATTAAACAAGTGTAGGGTTGGCCTCGGATTCACGAATGTGAAGACCCGTCCTAATCCATCCGGACGAAGTCCATATCGATTATAAACGATTCACAACAGTTGATTACATCGCGAGGTACTTGACCTCTATATGATACATTTTACAAACATTGCATTCGTTTTTGAAAAGACAATCTTTCATTACATCAGAAGTTGACGGCATGCATACCATTTCATAATATATCTAACTATAAATAACTTTATAATAATCTTGATGAACTCAACGACTCGAATGCAACGTCTTTGAAATATGTCATGATTGACTCCAAGTAATATCTCTAATATGAGCAATTGCACAGCGGAAGATTTCTTTCAAACCTGAGAATAAACATGCTTTCAAGTGTCAACCAAAAGGTTGGTGAGTTCATTTGTTTAACATAAATAAATATTTCCATCATTTTAATAGACCACAAGATTTTCATTTCACATAAATATTCGTCCCATACATAGAGACAAAAATATTATTCATATGGATTGAACACCTGGTAACCGACATTCACAATATGCATATAAGAATATCCCCATCATTCCGGGATCCTCCTTCGGACATGATATAAATTTCGAAGTACTAAAGCATCCGATACTTTGGATGGGACTTGTTGGGCCCGATAGATCTATCTTTAGAGTTCGCGTCAATTAGGGTGTCTGTTCCCTAATTCTTAGATTACCAGACTTAATAAAAAGGGGCATATTCGATTTCGATAATTCAACCATAGAATGTAGTTTCACGTACTTGTGTCTATTTCGTAAAACAGTTATAAAAACAACGCATGTATTCTCAGTCCCAAAAATATATATTGCGAAAGCATTTAAAAAGGGATTAATGAAACTCACCTAATGTATTTTGTAGTAAAAATACATATGACGACATTGAACAAGTATAGGGTTGGCCTCGGATTCACGAACCTATATCATGTATATATTTTTTTTTAATATACATAGTTGCAATCAGACAATAATATATATATAACTTTATTAATTATATCCTTTTTATGTTAATAATTTATATGTTCTAGGTATTCATTTTTATATATTTTAGCTAAATAAAATATAAATTTTGTTATATTATATATGAAGTGTAATTACATATATATTTATATATATTATCTGTTTGTCAAAAACAGTACTGTATTGAATAATAATAGTTGTTTTTACTAAAAAGATAATTTTAATAATAATGATAATGAAAATAATAATTTTTGATAATAATACTTATTACTTAGTAGTAATAATAATAATAATAATAATAATAATAATAATAATAATAATAATAATAATAATAATAATAATAATAATAATAATAATAATAATTAAAATGAGTAAACTACCTTCAAGCCTTTTCTAAAAAAATAATGCCTCAGACCAGGCTCGAACCCTAGACCTCTCGCTTAACCAACTCCAAGCCAAACCACTCGACTGTCTGTGTTTTTCTGTTTTAACACACAGCTCTTATCTATATAACCCGTATCTCTATAACCTGCCCAATTTGAAAGTCCAACAACAAATTACCATGGCCCAATAACGAATTGCCCAATCAATTAATTTAATTTGGCCCAAGTCGAGTTTAAAACCCAAAACAGATTTAATTGCTCCATTAAATAATAATTAACAAGAGTTTCTGTTGTCTTCTTCTTCTTTCAACTTATAAATCGACCAAAACCAAATCAGAAATAATCATAATCATTTATCCTAATCTCATCATAATCACCGTCATATATTTATCACCATTATCTTTCGTTTTAAATTACCATTATCACACGGTTCATCATTATCTTACGGTAATCACGTCATCATCATTTCACCTCGTCACCTCTCGCACGTCATCACTATACATCACCACGTATCATCTTCACTATCATCGTTGTTTAGAAAGAAAAAAAAATAGAATCCAAACGGTACTATTCATCGTCGTCTTCTTTAATTCATCATCATTCTTCGTGATTTTTCATTAACAAAATAATAGAAAAAGAAACAGCCATAGTAGCAGAAACAACTTGCTGTGAAGCTGAACAGAAATGTGAAATAGTTGCAGCAAGGAAACGAGCAGTGGCTATTGTGGTGTTCGGTTATGGTTGTTATTGGACAGGAAACAAAAACGAAAAGAAAAAAAAATAATAATATTAAAGGTGATGATTGTGGGTCGAGTTGGAATATTAGAGACAGAAAATAAAGTATCGGTGGTGATGTTGGTTTGATTTAATGAAAGTGATTAAATGGGTTATGGTTTTTGAAGAAAAGGAAACCGAACCATAGCAACTATGGGTGTTCGGGTTTGAAATGGTGACCGATGGTGACGGTCTTTGTCAAGAAAAACAGGTATTAACGGTGGTCGTTTAGAAATTGTTTTGGACCGAAAATAAACAAGATTGTAATAACAGCAACAATAGTTTTGGGTTTAGTCAAACTTCAAATAAAGAGAGTAGGTGGTTTAAAACTATATGGAAACCAAAGTAACCAAGTCGGTTTATTGATTGAAGATGTTTATGATTTGTTGTGGTGGGTTCACGTAGGTTACCTCAGAAATAGACTAGCCGAGCAGGCAACTTATGATGATGGAAGGTTTGGAGATTGGTGGCTTCTCCAGGTGGTGATGGTAATGGTTGTTACTTGAGGGCGTTGAGAGATGAAAGAAAAAGATAACAAGCGAAGGTAATGGTTATGGTGGTTGTTCATGTGATTTTGGTGGCGGGTTTAAGGTGATGGAAGGTAGTTCAATGGTGTGGGTTGTAGATGATTAAATGTCGGGCATTTAAGATATATGGATATACATGCGTATAACTATATATTATCATATATCATTATCATACTATATCATAAATAAGTCAAAGAAAAATAGTATTAATGCAGAGAACATGAAATCAAACTTTAAACACGGTTTTGTGATTGAAATGTTAAACAAAAAGTGTTTTGTGATGTATGCGCATAACATAAAGTATTATTATTATAATACATATATTATCAAATGAAGATTTTAAAAGAAGAACGTGTGTCCTCACCGTTACTAGTCCATTATTGTGCCGACAGTTTACTCACAGTGTAATTCGTTCCCCGTTGTTAAACAGTGGCGGATAAAAGTCTTCAGAAAAGTCCTAAATTTTTATATTAATTATCTTTATTTATTTTAGTCATTATGGTATAAAATTCGATCATTAATTTATTAAATAAAAATTACATCAACTGTCCCTCTCAATTCTGGGTAAAATATAAAAAGTGTTAAAACTTAACAAATAGTTCCTAAATACATTTTTAATAAGCCTAAAATTTATAGAACTCATTTTCGAATTACCGTTTATTTTATAATCATATAAGTTTGAATTCAACTTGCTTAATATCCATCGAAACATCAATCAAGTATTACAACCATTTAATATTTGTTTTTAATATACTTTATTTATATATAGATATGTTTTAAATGATAATCATTATAATATCATATTTTTATTTTATTTTACATAATTAATTTTTAACAACATATAATATCTCGAATTATATTTTCAATTATTATTTTTATATATATACACACACATCTATCTATTTACAAATAGCGGTTCGTGAATCATCGTCATAGTCAAAGGTCAAATGATTTTATGAAATAGTTCAATGATTTTTAAGACTCAACATTACAGACTTAGCTTATTGTGTCGAAATCAAATAAGATTCAAGTTTAAATTTGGTCGAAAATTCTCGGGTCATCACAGTAGCTACCCGTTAAAGAAATTTCGTCCCGAAATTTGAGTGAGGTCGTCATGGCTAACAATAAATATGTTTTCCTGACGAATATGAGCTAATAAATAGAGTTTCACCATTATTGAATAATACAGATAACATAATTCGATTATTCGAAGAGCACGAATGAAGCTATTACAAAAGAGTGAAATGAATAAATGTAGATTCGCCTTGTCTGGTGACGTAGTCGTGGTTGAATTTAGAAAATAAGATGCGTCTTAACTTTTGACGTTGTCTTGGTTGAATTCCGGAATTCAAGGAATTAAAAGAAAATCTTCGAAATCAAAAAATATTTGATTTTTCAGCGAATAAGGAAATTGAAATCTCTATAATTAAATACGATGATTTGCCTTGATTACTCTGTCTGATATTTCCATTATAAATTAAGCTCTTCCATTCTATTATTTTCACCATTCCTATACTTTCTTTCTTAGTTCATACATCCAAAAGATTGTGAAAATGCTTAATCCCGTTCTAAACCTTGATATTTTTCTAATTATCACTTCTGTCATCCTTCTTTTCAATCTTCTATCAGAAAAATCTGTTTACTTTAACTATTGCTTTTGGGTGATACTATTCTTAAATAAACCGTGTCTTTTTATTGCTATTTGTATTAATATGCACGGTTTGTAACCTCCGCGTTGTGATTGGGCTTTATATTTTCTCTTATATTTCGATGCCTCTGCTTCTGTCTTTCTGTAATCATTGCCATCCACTGTTAATACTCTCTCTAATTTACTGTGATTTATACCCCCATTGATATTTTGAAGTTTCATGATTTTGTTTTCTCTTCCCTACTTCAAGTCAAGCGAACAAGGATCCAGTATTCGTAGATATGAATTTCAGGATGAACATAGTTAATGTTCTAAGAAGGAAATTATAATGGCACGATCTTGATTTATCAAATTACCAAAATCACTGAGAATAGAACTATCAAAAATATATTTTATTGATATGTTCAGAAGTTAACTAGAATGAAAGAGTTATGTAACATGGCACATGATGACGTTATGATCTGTGAATCATCATGTCCCATTAGAAACTCATCATGACTTACTGTAATATAATCACGTTGATCAAGTGTCATTATATTATACTAATTCATGCATCAACTTCTTTACATTTCTCCATGATTCATTCATAAATTAAATTTAGATTTTACAGAAGCTTCCAATATAATGAAACACAGGAAAACACGAAGAGGTATATAATTTTGGACGAGAATATTTATGAAAATATCTTCAGAAATATCGAAGATATTTATGTTGATATTTTGGAATTTCTAAGTTCGATGGTTGATGAAGAAAGATTTTCCGCAAAATTTTAACATGAGTACGGGGCAAGATATTCGTTGAAGGTTTCATTGGATCCAGAATTACCTGAATTCATTGAATATATGGTATGGTCCTTGTATTTGTCCTTGGTCTTCTTCGTAGTTAGCTCAATCCATTTTCCAGTTCCAACTTTTTTTTGAGCTTTTCCAACATACTATTCTTTATCATCAAACTTCCGATGATTAAGGTCGTTTACGGTTGTCTATGGTTTCTGCTGATTCATTCATTTTTTTCAACCTTCAGAGTATTGATTTGTGACTGAGTGCTTTTCAGAATTTCAAAATGAGAGGTCATAATTCTAAGAGATAAATGTCATACATATAACTGTTGATGTAGATATGCTGTGAGTTTTCAAAATACTGATTGCTGATTCCCGGTAATTGGTATGGCAGTTCTCGTTACAAGATGCGGATGATTATATGATAGGGTTTCAATGCATAAATATAATGATTTATCAGAGAGATTTAAGCCAAGAAGCAACGAGGTTGCTGATACGTCTGCTGGTAATATGGTGGAATATAAAAGAATCCTCTGGTATCAAAAGGGTAATCGTATATATCAGGATTATAGTAAGGCTACTTAGAATGAAAAGTCGAAGTTGACTTGCTGGAGCTGTGACAAAATTGGCTACTTTGAAAAGGGATCGCAAAGTTATTTTTGCTAATAAATGCCAAAGGATCTAACGCGGCTACGTGTTAAACTTTTACTCAGTTGCCGAGAGTTTCTCATGTGCATAACTATATGCATAAATCTTTCCTTCCGTAGATGAAGTTCGGTTGGTTCATCCTCTCGATTGAGATGTTTTCAAGTATCATGAAAGATTTGAACATAGATTGTAATCGTCAAGATACAAATGAGGTTTAAGATGAAATCAAGTGGCAAACTTGAAGAATTGTTTAGTTTCATATGTTATAATCAATATTTTAATTCATTTTAATTGTCCATTGTTGATAGTCCTCAGTTTATAGTCCACAGTTAGCAGTGTACAAATAATAATTCATATATAGTTTACTATATAATATTCGAATTAATTAATACGTATCGTGACCCGTGTACATGTCTCAGACTCGATCACAACTCAAACTATATATATTATTGTAGAATCAACCTCAACCCTGTATAGCTAACTCCCGCATTACTGCATATAGAGTGTCTATGGTGATTCCAAATAATATATATAGATGCGTCGATATGATATGTCAAAACCTTGTATACGTGTCCCGATATTTAAAATGCGTAAAATAAATAACAGAAATTAAATAACGATAAATAAAGTGCGTAAAGTAAGTAACATAAATTAAATGACGATAAATAAAATTACGTGAATGTAAATTGCGATAAATAAATTGCGAAAAAATAAAATGTGTTACAGAATTAACAGTTAGCTAGGAACAGTTAGCTAGGATCTTGTTAGCGTGGTTTCTTAACAAAATTTCATATTGTTAGTTAGTCTGTTTCTAATCAATTTTTATTGTGTCCATTATTTCTTCATTATGCCACTTGTTGGATTCTGATAGATCATAATCCAAATATGAAATTGAATGAAAAAGAGTTATTCTGCGGTGAACGGATTTGTATATTGGTGGATGTAAGTAGGATAGTATATGACCGTTGAATTAGATTCAAAGAATGTATAGTGTAACTTATTATTGTGAAATCTAAATATTCCTCGGGTATTACCTACCCGTTAAAATATTTTCACCATTAACAGTTTGTACAAAAGAATTTTTAATTACAATCTTTTTGAAAACATATATACATATATATTTTCTTCAGATGTAATCATGGATTTAATGAGTCAATATGATATTAAACTCATTTGATTTATCGTTAGAACAAGAATATATATATCTCTAACATATTAGAGATTACATAATCACCATGTCGAACGAAGATAAATGATGTAGAACGATTCGTAGAACAATAATTATATTCGAGGTACAGAATGAGATATCGAGGCATGGATTGTTGATGGTACTGGTGTTGTTACTGATGGTTTTGTTGATGCCGGTGATGTTGCTGAAGCTGGTAAGTTTTGCACCATGTTCTCCAAATTGATTACTCGAGCGCGAAGCTCGTTGACTTCTTCAATTACCCCGGAATGATTGTCGGTCAGAACGAGCGGATGAATAAGGTTTAAAATTTGAGTTATGATATAGTCGTGGTGAGATATTTGGAAAATGAGGGTGAAATGGTGTTACGAACAGGTTCGCAGTAAGTGCTTCAGGCTCTTCGCCAAAAGGTGAATTTCGTTAGTGGATGGGATCGCCTTCTGCGCATCTTCATTGATTAAGTTGACTATGAATCCATCAGATGAATTAGGGATAGATGATTGGTTGATTCATTCTGGTGACGTTGCTTTCGGAGCTTAGGTGAACGTCCACGTCGGAATAGCTGTCGGAATAACTATCGGAATAGCTATCAGAATTCGAGGGACTCGAACTGGTTGAAGGATTCATCCCGTATAATCAGATGAAGAATTTTTGATAAGAAATAGATTATAGGATGTAGATTAGTACCTTGCAATACATAATTTACATATGCATATATAATACTAAAATCCCATAAGTTACGGAGGAATCTACGGAAGCTGTCAGGCAAAGGTAACAACAACAGATATGCTAAGATATGAATCTTGTCTATACACTATTCATGCAATCAATGCAGCAAGACGTGTCTAGGCTAAGAATGATAAGCAGATAATTTTTTTTGACACAAAATGATAAGCAAAACTTTTTGACATGCAGACCAGGTCGAAGTCCAGACTCACTAATGCATCCTAACGACTACTAGTTAGACACACTAATGCAAGACCTGGTTCGCTACGACCACCGCTCTGATACCAACTGTGAAGACCCGTCCTAATCCATCCGGACGAAGTCCATATCGATTATAAACGATTCACAACAGTTGATTACATCGCGAGGTACTTGACCTCTATATGATACATTTTACAAACATTGCATTCGTTTTTGAAAAGACAATCTTTCATTACATCAGAAGTTGATGGCATGCATACCATTTCATAATATATCTAACTATAAATAACTTTACAATAATCTTGATGAACTCAACGACTCGAATGCAACGTCTTTTGAAATATGTCATGATTGACTCCAAGTAATATCTCTAATATGAGCAATTGCACAGCGGAAGATTTCTTTCAAACCTGAGAATAAACATGCTTTCAAGTGTCAACCAAAAGGTTGGTGAGTTCATTTGTTTAACATAAATAAACATTTCCATCATTTTAATAGACCACAAGATTTTCATTTCACATAAATATTCGTCCCATACATAGAGACAAAAATATCATTCATATGGATTGAACACCTGGTAACCGACATTCACAATATGCATATAAGAATATCCCCATCATTCCGGGATCCTCCTTCGGACATGATATAAATTTCGAAGTACTAAAGCATCCGGTACTTTGGATGGGGCTTGTTGGGCCCGATAGATCTATCTTTAGAGTTCGCGTCAATTAGGGTGTCTGTTCCCTAATTCTTAGATTACCAGACTTAATAAAAAGGGGCATATTCGATTTCGATAATTCAACCATAGAATGTAGTTTCACGTACTTGTGTCTATTTCGTAAAACATTTATAAAAACAGCGCATGTATTCTCAGTCCCAAAAATATATATTGCGAAAGCATTTAAAAAGGGATTAATGAAACTCACATAATGTATTTTGTAGTAAAAATACATATGACGACATTGAACAAGTATAGGGTTGGCCTCGGATTCACGAACCTATATCATGTATATATTTTTTTTAATATACATAGTTGCAATTAAACAATTATATATATATATAACTTTATTAATTATATCCTTTTTATGTTAATAATTTATATGTTCTAGGTATTCATTTTTATATATTTTAGCTAAATAAAATATAAATTTTGTTATATTATATATGAAGTGTAATTACATATATATTTATATATATTATCTGTTTGTCAAAAACAGTACTGTATTGAATAATAATAGTTGTTTTTACTAAAAAGATAATTTTAATAATAATGATAATGAAAATAATAATTTTTGATAATAATACTTATTACTTAGTAATAATAATAATAATAATAATAATAATAATAATAATAATAATAATAATAATAATAATAATAATAATAATAATAATAATAATAATGAGTAAACTACCTTCAAGCCTTTTCTAAAAAAATAATGCCTCAGACCAGGCTCGAACCCTAGACCTCTCGCTTAACCAACTCCAAGCCAAACCACTCGACTGTTTGTGTTTTTCTGTTTTAACACACAGCTCTTATCTATATAACCCGTATCTCTATAACCTGCCCAATTTGAAAGTCCAACAACAAATTACCATGGCCCAATAACGAATTGCCCAATCAATTAATTTAATTTGGCCCAAGTCGAGTTTAAAACCCAAAACAGATTTAATTGCTCCATTAAATAATAATTAACAAGAGTTTCTGTTGTCTTCTTCTTCTTTCAACTTATAAATCGACCAAAACCAAACCAGAAATAATCATAATCATTTATCCTAATCTCATCATAATCACCATCATATATTTATCACCATTATCTTTCATTTTAAATTACCATTATCACACGGTTCATCATTATCTTACGGTAATCACGTCATCATCATTTCACCTCGTCACCTCTCGCACGTCATCACTATACATCACCACGTATCATCTTCACTATCATCGTTGTTTAGAAAGAAAAAAAAAATAGAATCCAAACGGTACTATTCATCATCGTCTTCTTTAATTCATCATCATTCTTCGTGATTTTTCATTAACAAAATAATAGAAAAAGAAACAGCCATAGTAGCAGAAACAACTTGCTGTGAAGCTGAACAGAAATGTGAAATAGTTGCAGCAAGGAGACGAGCAGTGGCTGTTGTGGTGTTCGGTTATGGTTGTTATTGGATAGGAAACAAAAACGAAAAGAAAAAAAAATAATAATATTAAAGGTGATGATTGTGGGTCGAGTTGGAATATTAGAGACAGAAAATAAAGTAACGGTGGTGATGTTGGTTTGATTTAATGAAAGTGATTATATGGGTTATGGTTTTTGAAGAAAAGGAAATCGAACCATAGCAACTATGGGTGTTCGGGTTTGAAATGGTGACCGATGGTGACGGTCTTTGTCAAGCAAAACAGGTATTAACGGTGGTAGTTTGGAAATTGTTTTGGACCGAAAATAAACAAGATTGTAATAACAGCAACAATAGTTTTGGGTTTAGTCAAACTTCAAATAAAGAGAGTAGGTGGTTTAAAACTATATGGAAACCAAAGTAACCAAGTCGGTTTATTGATTGAAGATGTTTATGATTTGTTGTGGTGGGTTCACGTAGGTTACCTCATAAATAGACTAGCCGAGCAGGCAACTTATGATGATGGAAGGTTTGGAGATTGGTGGCTTCTCCAGGTGGTGATGGTAATGGTTGTTACTTGAGGGCGTTGAGAGATGAAAGAAAAAGATAACAAGCGAAGGTAATGGTTATGGTGGTTGTTCATGTGATTTTGGTGGCGGGTTTAAGGTGATGGAAGGTAGTTCAATGGTGTGGGTTGTAGATGATTAAATGTCGGGCATTTAAGATATATGGATATACATGCGTATAACTATATATTATCATATATCATTATCATACTATATCATAAATAAGTCAAAGAAAAATAGTATTAATGCAGAGAACATGAAATCAAACTTTAAACACAGTTTTGTGATTGAAATGTTAAACAAAAAGTGTTTTGTGATGTATGCGCATAACATAAAGTATTATTATTATAATACATATATTATCAAATGAAGATTTTAAAAGAAGAACGTGTGTCCTCACCGTTACTAGTCCATTATTGTGCCGACAGTTTACTCACAGTGTAATTCGTTCCCCGTTGTTAAACAGTGGCGGATAAAAGTCTTCAGAAAAGTCCTAAATTTTTATATTAATTATCTTTATTTATTTTAGTCATTATGGTATAAAATTCGATCATTAATTTATTAAATAAAAATTACATCAACTGTCCCTCTCAATTCTGGGTAAAATATAAAAAGTGTTAAAACTTAACAAATAGCTCCTAAATACATTTTTAATAAGCCTAAAATTTATAGAACTCATTTTCGAATTACCGTTTATTTTATAATCATATAAGTTTGAATTCAACTTGCTTAATATCCATCGAAACATCAATCAAGTATTACAACCATTTAATATTTGTTTTTAATATACTTTATTTATATATAGATATGTTTTAAATGATAATCATTATAATATCATATTTTTATTTTATTTTACATAATTAATTTTTAACAACATATAATATCTCGAATTATATTTTCAATTATTATTTTTATATATATACACATACATCTATCTATTTACAAATAGCGGTTCGTGAATCATCGTCATAGTCAAAGGTCAAATGATTTTATAAAATAGTTCAATGATTTTTAAGACTCAACATTACAGACTTAGCTTATTGTGTCGAAATCAAATAAGATTCAAGTTTAAATTTGGTCGAAAATTCTCGGGTCATCACAGTAGCTACCCGTTAAAGAAATTTCGTCCCAAAATTTGAGTGAGGTCGTCATGGCTAACAATAAATATGTTTTCCTGACGAATATGAGCTAATAAATAGAGTTTCACCATTATTGAATAATACAGATAAAATAATTCGATTATTCGAAGAGCACGAATGAAGCTATTACAAAAGAGTGAAATGAATAAATGTAGATTAACTTTTGACGTTGTCTTGGTTGAATTCCGAAATTCAAGGAATTAAAAGAAAATCTTCGAAATCAAAAAAGATATGATTTTTCGGCGAATAAGGAAATTGAAATCTCTATAATTAAATACGATGATTTGCCTTGATTACTCTGTCTGATATTTCCATTATAAATTAAGCTCTTCCATTCTATTATTTTCACCATTCCTATACTTTCTTTCTTAGTTCATACATCCAAAAGATTGTGATAATACTAACTGTAATGTTAATATTGATAATAAAAATGATAATAATAATAAAATATATAAAATTTTTAATAATGATAGTAATAATAATAAAAATAAAAAGGTTGTATTATTTTTACAATAAAATACTAATTTTGATAAAATTTATTAATACTAATAATACTTAATAACAATACTTGTTAATAAATATATTAATGTTAATAATAGTAATAATAATAATATTAATAGTAGTATTGATAATAGTAATATAGTTAATATAATGATAATAATAATACTAGTAGTAAAAATGATAATAGTAACATAAAAATAATAATATTAATGTTAGAAATAATAATAATAATGATATTTTAATGATAGTAAAATGATAATAATGATAACAATACTATTAATGATAGTTATACTTATGTTAATAATGATAATAATACTATTATTAATGATAATAATAATGTTAATTCTAATACTAATGTTAGTAATAATAATAATTAATAATAACAATTATATTAATAATAATAATAATAATAAAAATAAAAATAATAATATTAATAATAGAATACAACATTTGAATAAACAAGCATTTAAAAAGGAAATGCCACTGCCCGGACTCAAACCCGCGACCTCTCGGTTAAACATAAACACACTGAACCATCCCTCTACTCCTTACTTTCTGTTATAATTACTATTTTATGTTCTTTAACTCGTCATCTCAATTCACTGCAAGGACCCAATTCGAATCTTAGCCCAATAACATAAATAAACACGGCCTAACAGAAAATAAGTCTCAGCCCAATAAATTAAAATCATAACAGCCCAACATTTTCCCAAGCCCATTACATGTTTTAATTAAACCGATCATGATTGTGGAGCTGTAGGGTTCGACCGACAAAAAGGAGACAACATAAACTGTATCACTTTTCTTCATTGTTCTTTAATCATCATCATCAATACATCCTTCCGTCATCTCGATCGACATCATCATCATGATTATACTATTCATCATCATCTTCGTTGAGTACTTGAGTAGTAACCCGAAAAGAAAACAATAACACCTCATGGTGGCGTACGGTTGTTTTGAGGGTGACGGTTTGAATTAGAAACAGAAATAGCGAGGCAGCAGTAGCAGTCACACGAAGATTGATGTGGGTCTTTGATTTGAACAGCAAACAATAGTGCAGCAGTGAGTAAAATGGGTTGGTGAGTGAGGTAATTTTTTCGGTTGAAGATGGTGGTGTTATGGTGGTTTGAGGATGAGTTTACTAGGACAGAATTAAAAACAACAACAAATAACATTGTAGCAGCATCTACAACTATCAAACTTCACGAAAACTGTAGTAGTGGGTTTTGTTTTGAGTTTAATTAAAACAGCACATACAGCAGGTTTATGGTCTAAAAAGATGTCGGTTTGAAATTGTAATAGGAGTAGAAATAGGCTACTTGGGCAGTATCATGTAGGTGAGGCTGTTTTAGTGATGGAGGTGATGGTAGTTTACGAAACAGTAAACATATTGCAGGGAAGTGAAGGTGGTGCTTGATGGGTTTTAATGGGTCACGAATTGTAGGTGGTGTATGGAAAGATTCAAGGTTGCACAACAGCAGCTGAAATGGTTGTGATTTGCAGCTTCTTGATCGACAGAAAGACAGATCATAAGCGAAGGCAAGTTGTAGAGAGGGAGAGGGAGAGATAGGTAGCGGATCATGGTCGTGATAATTGGTGGATATTGTAAGACCCTAATATTTATTATACGGAAGTGTAATTATGCTACATAAAGTGCAGGAAGCATTGTGTAATTAAACAAAGCTCAGATTCTGCCCAGACATGGGTGCGCGCCGCGCACACCCATGGGTGCGCGCCGCGCACGAGCCCAGCGACAGAATTCTGTTTTTTCTATTTTGGGTTTAATGAGGGGCTTTTTGGTCTTTTCACTTGAGGCCGGATGTGAAGCCATATCAGCTGGTTAGATTCAATTTTGGATCACATTTCACATCCATTAACACTCTCAAATCATTCTAGAGAGAGAGGGAGATTTCTAGAGAGAGATTTGGGGTTTTGGAGAAGAAGGAGCTTGAATTGATCAAGTCTCGGGTTTTAAAGTTGTTCACCTCGTTCCTAGCTACGTTTTCTTGGTTGTGGTAAGTTCTAACTCCGAATTTCATTGTTTGATTTTGATAATCAAGTTAGGGTTTGAACTTAAATTGATGAGAAACCCATTTAAACTCTTGGAGTGAGTTTAGTGATGCTAGTAATCGGGTTTGTTGTTATTGTTGGTGGATTTTGGGTTGGTGAACTAATTGGCCATGATTAGGACTTGAAATTGGGTTCAATCACTTAAGTTAGTGATTATGGAAGTATTGAAACCCATTTAGGGTTATTTGGTTGACTAGTTTTGACTTTGGGTCAAAATTAGGGTTTAGTGATGAGTATGACCCAATTGGCGATTTAATGAGGTTTATAAACTTAAAATGGATTAAGTTGAAGTATAAAACCGAGTTAAAGGTGTTTTGGTGTCAAAACTTGTAAATGGTGAGATTTTGACCTTATGGGTCAAAATTAGGGTTTATGGGCAATTTGGAGATTTGTAAGTGTTTAACACTTGTGTTCGGGTTTAATTGGCGTGTTAGGACCATTCTCACTTGTGTTAGTGATTATTGATTAATTTTGGGCGCGGTTTGTACTTGGAAGTGCATTTGGGTCGAATTTGCATTAAGTGTCAAATTGGTTTGGTTTGTAAATTCAATCTAAGTGTGTTGTTGAATTTGTGATAATGGAATAGGTACTTTCCATTGGCGAGTTGCGGTTTACTTGGAAGCATTCATCAAGGTGACAAGGTGAGTGTTAATATCCTATGTGCATATGTATGTGTAGGATGGGTGCGGGTCGGGTGAAGTGGTTCTCGGTTATAGAGCTCACTTCACATATAGGTGGATTCGATGGACTTTGGTATGAGTCCAATTGGCACGGTTGTGCGTTTTGGTTGACCTCCTTTTGGCAAGGTGTACACTTGTGTGTACGTTATCACATGTATTGTGATGTGGTTGTGGATAACCCCGATGTGGTGGATTTTATAATCCCGTGACCGTGGGTTTGAGTTGGAGAAGTGAATCGCGTGTAGTTCGGATTCACGATGACGCGTGTAGTTCGGTCATCTTATCAAAATGAATCTCGTGTAGTTCGGATTCATGGTGACTCGTGTAGTTCGGTCATCTTATTGAGGTAGTAATCTCGTGTGGTTTCGGATTACTAAGGCTCGTGTAGTTCGGCCAACCTCGATGTTGTGAAGATAGTAATCTCGTGTGGTTTCGGATTACTAAGGCTCGTGTAGTTCGGCCAATCTTCATTGTGGTATTTGGTTCTCGGTATTGGGTTAAGGTGTTAACCTTGTTCGTTTATATTGTTATATATTAATGTATTGTTGTGTTGTAGCTAACCCTCCGGGTGTAGCTATTTGGCGTGGTTCACATCGTCGTTGGTGAACTTATATTTTTGTTGTTGTATCTTAGCTCGTTCTTAGTGTTTGTACGGTACGCCTAGACTAGCTTGCCTTTATGCTTGGTTGTTCGGTATGCGGTATTTGATATTTGTGTGGCGTATTCATTTTATACATATATATGTATGTAGTATATTATCATTCACTAAGCGTTAGCTTACCCTCTCGTTGTTGACTCTTTTTATAGATTGCATGCGGATGGTGGCTCGGGTAAGCGCGAGGATTAGAGGACTTGCATAGTTGCTTTAGAAGATCTTGCTTTTGGATTGATTAGGATTGGGTAGCGTATCCCCAATCGCCATGCTCGGTCTTTATTTTGTGTTAAAAATCATGTGGTCGAAACTTGTATTTTGTACGAAAGTCGTATAACGGCCGATGTGGACTCGGTCTCGTAAAACTCATTTTATTATTGGAACGTGTTAGTTTTAACTAATATAAATTGTTATGAAAAGCGTTTGGTCTAAAAGTGTCGGGAAGTCGAAGATCTTTTCGCGAAAAATGGACATTTTGATCAGAACTGTCTCAGGCCTTGTGCGCGCCGCGCACAGGTAGTGGTGCGCGCCGCGCACCCTCCAGATCAGTTTTAAAATTTTTTTTTATTTCCGCGTTTTTGGTTGGTTAACGGGTTGGGTTGTTACAAGTGGTATCAGAGCATGGTCTAAGGGATTTAGGTGACTTGAGATATGTGCCTAGACTTAGACTTTTGTGTGCGCTATTTTGTTGCGGGACTTGTAGGATTACGGGTCGGAATGGGTTTAGTTAGTGCCTTGTTTATAGGTTGACTAACGTTTATATTGGTAATGCGGATATTATTAATATATTATTTGTGTTGTGGTAATAATTCTCGCGTGTGTTTGTACCGCATAGAATTTTGGTTGTGTTGGTTATATCATCGAGCGAGGCGGTCATTGTACTAACGAGTTGAGACGACGTGTGTGCGTAATAAGGACTTGCAAACCTTATTACGGGTGCAAATCGTGTCTAACAAGTGATGTACGACGAGTGTTTAGCAAGATGGGGCAGTGTGGTGCGTATGGTTTTATACGTTCATGGACTAATCGTTTTGCATTCTTTAGAATGGCGACGCGAAATGAGATCGAGACGAATGACGAGGAGTTTAATACTAGAGTTGCGGCCGCCGTTGCGGAGCAAATGGGTGCGTTGGAAGAAAGAATGGATAGGAAGTATTCTGAATTTCGGGGTAGTAGTGAAATGGAGCGTTGTCTTAAGAGCTTCATGAGGACTAAACTCCCGATGTATGACGGGAAACCGGATCCTTTGATAAGCACAACTTGGATTTCAGATGTCGAAGGGTGTTTCCGTACTATTGATTGCCCTCCCGAGAGAAAGACGAGACTCGCTACGAGTTTGTTGCGGGGTTGGGCAAGGGATTGGTTGGATGGTAAGATTGATCTTGTCGGTGGCGAGACGTTTATGGCTTTATCGTGGGACGACTTTAAGGAGGAATTCTTCGAGGAGTTCCGGACTTCGGCCGATTTGTGGGAATTGCGTAATGAGTTGCGAAATTTGCGACAAGGATCTATGGATTTGAGTACTCTCAAGACGACCTTTATGGCGAAGGCTCGTTTTTGTCCGGAGTATTTGGGGAATGATCGTTTGTTGATGGGGGATTTCTATCGGACCTTGAATGATGACTTGAAAAGTAAAATTAGTCGGGGTCAAGCGAAATCATTTTCGGAATTATTCGACTTGGCTAGAGGTTTCGAGTCGTATTCACGATCGAAAAAGGGTGAACCTTCAAGTGAGCGAAGGGTCGTTTCGTATGGTGCTCCGAGTAAGAGGGCTAAGGGTCCGAGTGTGAGCACGGGTGGTACGCGAACGGGTATGTCGGATTCTAGTGCGGCTAGATGTTACAATTGTGGCGTGAGGGGTCACAAGTCTTGGGAATGTTCGGTACCAAAGGGTGATGGTATGGTGCGCTTCAATTGCCAAAAAGAAGGACATCGTAAGTCGGAATGTCCCAAGTTAGCGGGGACGGGTGCGGCAAGGAGACGTTAAGGTACGTTTCAATTTAATAAATATGTCTTTTGATTATTTATTAAGTGCCGTTTGAGTTTGTCTAGTATGCCTTTTGTTGTGCATGTTATTGTTGTGGGTGACGTTCCTAAAGGAAGTACCATATGTTGATGTTTGATTGACGGGCAAAGGGCGTAAGACTTGGTGCAACCAAGCATTCCTTAGTATTTGGGAAACGTTTCTACCAAGCCACGGAAATGGTTTTGGTGTTTGGTTGTTAAGCGCGTGTTCGCTTTTATGATGAAGTGATGAATCATGAGGTTCGTCGGTTGGTTGGAACCCTTGAGATCGAGTGTTTTAAATCTCGATGTGTGTTGGTAATGGAGTCTTTATGACGCGACATTAGGTGCCTCTTTTATACCTACTAGCGTGGTGTTCGACTCCGATTAGGTTGTGGTTACATTATACTTAGGGTACCTGGAGAAACCCTTAGGTACATGAGTGACTAGGTGAAATTTGACAAACTAAAGCAATTGGATGATTGCGAGGGTATGGTTTGTGAAATCGTAGTACACTTTTCGTTCGAAGTGTTTAAGGATGGTTTGAAATCCATCGTGTGCTCAAGGTTAGAGCAAGATGTGGTGATGGGTCGTGTGTACCCAATTGTTGGTAAAGTCTACCTTGGTAACATTGTACGGGTGTACAAGTTGTGGTATCGGAACGTGGTTCCAAGTGGAGGAGTTACACTCCCGCACGAGCAAGATTTAGTGTGAGATTTCGGATGATGTTTTTGGTAGATCCGGAAATTTTGTCGAGACCTAGTTCTGGTCGATTTGTGGTAGAGTACGATTTCGGATAAATTGTACTTATGGTTTGGATTGGAAATTTCCACCGAGGTGGTAATGTGGTAAATCTCGTTGAGAGATAATTGACGTGTGTGGCGAGCAAGGTGAAATCCTTCGGTTAAGGGAGGTGTGTGTCGGGTTCTCTTTTGGAGAATTATTGTTTGGTACCTATGTTTGGTATAAGTGGTTCTTGCTCGATTATGGATGGTTAGTGGTCCGCTAGGGTTCACTGTAGTGTAGCAGAGCGTGATGTTGCACGACTCGGTGATTGAGGCCGAAAGTGCGTATGTGATAGATGAAGCATGACCTTCGGGGTCCGCTGACTTCATTGTGGGATTGTTGATTGATGAAGTATGACTTTCGAAGTCCGCTGACTTCATCATGGGATTGTGATTAATGAAGCATGACTTTCGGGGTCCGCTGACTTCATTATGGTATGGTTGATTGATGAAGCATGATCTTTAGGGTCCGCTGACTTCATCATGGGAGTACGTGATTGGTGGAGCATGACTTTTGGGGTCCGCTGACTTCATCATGAGCGTGGTGTTATATCGGTGAAGCATGATCTTCGGGTCCGCTGACTTCATCCGGTGTTGAGATTGGTGAAGCATGATCTTCGGGTCCGCTGACTTCATCATGGTTGTGGATCGCGTGTGTTTTCGGATTCACGATGACGCGTGTAGTTCGTTCATCTTATCGGAATGAATCTCGTGTAGTTCGGATTCATGGTGACTCGTGTAGTTCGGTCATCTTATTGAGGTAGTAATCTCGTGTGGTTTCGGATTACTAAGGCTCGTGTAGTTCGGCCAACCTCGATGTTGTGGAAGTGAATCTCGTGTAGTTCGGATTCACAAATGAGTCGTGTGGTTTCGGTCATTGTATTGAGGAGTGAGTCTCGTGTAGTTCGGATTCACAAATGACTCGTGTAGTTCGGTCATTCCTCTGGGATAGTGACTCTCGTGTAGTTCGGATTCACTATGGCGCGTGTAGTTCAGCCATTCCCGATTGTGTTGTGGTGAAGGTAGTGAGTCGCGTGTAGTTCGGATTCACTAAGACGCGTGTGTTTTCGGCCAGCCTTCGTGTGGTGTGATCTATTGGTTGTTTTATGCACCAATGGTGGGGTCGTAAGGACCATGTTGTGGGAACTATCGGTTGTTTATACACCGATGGTGGGGTCGTGAGGACCATGTTGTATGATTTAGTGATGCGATAGCCGTGTTTCGCTCACATGTTGTTACGGGTGTGACGATAGTCGATTTTGTACACCTTGGGATCTAGCGTTGCCATGATCGTTTTGGGCGCTATCGGTTTTAACCGTTTGTTATGATGTTACGGTAGTTACGTATTGGTCGTATTGCGCACTACAAGGGATGTTTAGTGATTGGTGTTATCCGTAAGGATTCGTTTGGTTCGGTCTTCATCGTTTCGGGTTGTTGACCTTAGGTTGAGACTTGGTTGCTTTTAGCGTTTTACTCGGTAAGGGTACACTGAGGGATTGATATCTCGGCACGAGATTGGTTGAATTCTCCCGATATTGGGGAATGAGCATGGTTTTAGTGCTCGGATTGGTGGATTTATGTTTGAGGACCGTGGAGTGTGGTCCGTTTGGTTAAGTGACGAGGATCACGAGGACGTGATCGATTCTAAGTGGGGGAGAGTTGTAAGACCCTAATATTTATTATACGGAAGTGTAATTATGCTACATAAAGTGCAGGAAGCATTGTGTAATTAAACAAAGCTCAGATTCTGCCCAGACATGGGTGCGCGCCGCGCACACCCATGGGTGCGCGCCGCGCACGAGCCCAGCGACAGAATTCTGTTTTTTCTATTTTGGGTTTAATGAGGGGCTTTTTGGTCTTTTCACTTGAGGCCGGATGTGAAGCCATATCAGCTGGTTAGATTCAATTTTGGATCACATTTCACATCCATTAACACTCTCAAATCATTCTAGAGAGAGAGGGAGATTTCTAGAGAGAGATTTGGGGTTTTGGAGAAGAAGGAGCTTGAATTGATCAAGTCTCGGGTTTTAAAGTTGTTCACCTCGTTCCTAGCTACGTTTTCTTGGTTGTGGTAAGTTCTAACTCCGAATTTCATTGTTTGATTTTGATAATCAAGTTAGGGTTTGAACTTAAATTGATGAGAAACCCATTTAAACTCTTGGAGTGAGTTTAGTGATGCTAGTAATCGGGTTTGTTGTTATTGTTGGTGGATTTTGGGTTGGTGAACTAATTGGCCATGATTAGGACTTGAAATTGGGTTCAATCACTTAAGTTAGTGATTATGGAAGTATTGAAACCCATTTAGGGTTATTTGGTTGACTAGTTTTGACTTTGGGTCAAAATTAGGGTTTAGTGATGAGTATGACCCAATTGGCGATTTAATGAGGTTTATAAACTTAAAATGGATTAAGTTGAAGTATAAAACCGAGTTAAAGGTGTTTTGGTGTCAAAACTTGTAAATGGTGAGATTTTGACCTTATGGGTCAAAATTAGGGTTTATGGGCAATTTGGAGATTTGTAAGTGTTTAACACTTGTGTTCGGGTTTAATTGGCGTGTTAGGACCATTCTCACTTGTGTTAGTGATTATTGGTTAATTTTGGGCGCGGTTTGTACTTGGAAGTGCATTTGGGTCGAATTTGCATTAAGTGTCAAATTGGTTTGGTTTGTAAATTCAATCTAAGTGTGTTGTTGAATTTGTGATAATGGAATAGGTACTTTCCATTGGCGAGTTGCGGTTTACTTGGAAGCATTCATCAAGGTGACAAGGTGAGTGTTAATATCCTATGTGCATATGTATGTGTAGGATGGGTGCGGGTCGGGTGAAGTGGTTCTCGGTTATAGAGCTCACTTCACATATAGGTGGATTCGATGGACTTTGGTATGAGTCCAATTGGCACGGTTGTGCGTTTTGGTTGACCTCCTTTTGGCAAGGTGTACACTTGTGTGTACGTTATCACATGTATTGTGATGTGGTTGTGGATAACCCCGATGTGGTGGATTTTATAATCCCGTGACCGTGGGTTTGAGTTGGAGAAGTGAATCGCGTGTAGTTCGGATTCACGATGACGCGTGTAGTTCGGTCATCTTATCAAAATGAATCTCGTGTAGTTCGGATTCATGGTGACTCGTGTAGTTCGGTCATCTTATTGAGGTAGTAATCTCGTGTGGTTTCGGATTACTAAGGCTCGTGTAGTTCGGCCAACCTCGATGTTGTGAAGATAGTAATCTCGTGTGGTTTCGGATTACTAAGGCTCGTGTAGTTCGGCCAATCTTCATTGTGGTATTTGGTTCTCGGTATTGGGTTAAGGTGTTAACCTTGTTCGTTTATATTGTTATATATTAATGTATTGTTGTGTTGTAGCTAACCCTCCGGGTGTAGCTATTTGGCGTGGTTCACATCGTCGTTGGTGAACTTATATTTTTGTTGTTGTATCTTAGCTCGTTCTTAGTGTTTGTACGGTACGCCTAGACTAGCTTGCCTTTATGCTTGGTTGTTCGGTATGCGGTATTTGATATTTGTGTGGCGTATTCATTTTATACATATATATGTATGTAGTATATTATCATTCACTAAGCGTTAGCTTACCCTCTCGTTGTTGACTCTTTTTATAGATTGCATGCGGATGGTGGCTCGGGTAAGCGCGAGGATTAGAGGACTTGCATAGTTGCTTTAGAAGATCTTGCTTTTGGATTGATTAGGATTGGGTAGCGTATCCCCAATCGCCATGCTCGGTCTTTATTTTGTGTTAAAAATCATGTGGTCGAAACTTGTATTTTGTACGAAAGTCGTATAACGGCCGATGTGGACCCGGTCTCGTAAAACTCATTTTATTATTGGAACGTGTTAGTTTTAACTAATATAAATTGTTATGAAAAGCGTTTGGTCTAAAAGTGTCGGGAAGTCGAAGATCTTTTCGCGAAAAATGGACATTTTGATCAGAACTGTCTCAGGCCTTGTGCGCGCCGCGCACAGGTAGTGGTGCGCGCCGCGCACCCTCCAGATCAGTTTTAAAATTTTTTTTTATTTCCGCGTTTTTGGTTGGTTAACGGGTTGGGTTGTTACAGATATCATGGTGGTGTTCTAGTTGATGGTAACAGGAACAAGAGATAACGTTGGGGGTTTATAGTGACGGGTTTGGGGTGTTTGGTTTTCGAAGAAAAAGAAGGGTTGCGGTTTGAAGGTGTTTAACGAGATCATAAATGGCAATGAATTCTCGATTTGTGAATAAATAGAAAAGGTTCATCAATTGGTGATCATAAGTTTTGAAGATAGTGGATATTTAAATATAGCATGTTTGTGTATATATTATTAGATGAGATGGTGATAGATTGATGGACAAAGAGCTAAACAGAAAGCAGAATAATTACTTGTATGTATTTTAGCATTTTAGTCAACAATAGAATATAGAAACATATATGTGGATGTAAATGTGCAAGTTAAAAAAAATATCTAACTAATTGATATTAATCATCAATCAATAATAGTATAGTCATAATAGGTGACGGATAATTGGTGGAGTATTATATCGTGGTCCGTTGATAATTGGTGACGGATAAAAGTATTCGAAAAAATCCCAAATTTTTAATTTAACTATATTTATTTATTTTGGTCATTATGGTATAAAATTTGATCCTTAATTTGTTAAATAAAAATTACATCAACTGTCCCTCTCAATTCTGGGTAAAATATAAAAAGTGTTAAAACTTAACAAATAGTTCCTAAATACATTTTTATTAAGCCTAAAATTTATAGAACTCATTTTCGTATCATCGTTTATTTTAAAATTACATAAGTTTGAATTTAACTTGTTTAATATCAATCGGAACATTAAACGAGTATTACAATCATTTAATATTTATTTTAATATACTTTATTTATATATAGAGATATATTTTAAATAATAATTATTATAATATCCTATTTTTATTTTATTAATTTTTATTAACAACAACATATAATACTTCAAATTATATTTCGAATTATTATTTATATATACATACACACATATCTATTTACAATTAATTGTTCGTGAATCGTCGAGGGCAGTAGAAGGGTAAATGAATATATGAACACAGTTCAAAGTTTTTAAGATTTAAATATTACAGACTTTGCTTATCGTGTCGAAAACATATAAAGATTAAGTTTAAATTTGGTCAGAAATTTCCGGGTCGTCACATCCATTTATACTAATAGAGTTCAGGACTTTCAAGAAGTTTTCAACATCGTTAACCCTGACGAACCTTACGAATCCAAAACGTTGACTGCTCGATAATCGTTTCTTAGCTAGATATACATCCCTAACCGAGCCATATTCACCGAATAACCTCCAACAATCGGCACGAACCCAATTTTTCGGAAAGTTAAAAAACATAAATAAAGTAACACGATTTCCACACGATTCAATATTTGATGTCACATTCTCCCTCGACATAGTATAGGAATTAGCTCTCTCGCATACTTCATTATGGCCCACTTGATATATTTCATAATAGCTTATTTCATTATTTTTATTTCCAATTCAATCCTCATACTCTCATACCCCATTTAATTTTTCTGTTTATACCCTCTCACTTTTTACTTTTTAATTCTTTTACCAACGTTTTATACAATATTTTTTTATTACCTTTTTTATTCTTCCTTTAATTTTTTTTTAAAATTTTCTCGCATTTTTTTACAATCTTTTTTTAAATAGCTTGTAACCCACATATTTTTATAAAATATTTATAAAAGTGTTCGTCTAACATTTATTTTCCAGGAAGATATTTTAAATTGAATTGTACTTTAAAGGCTAATGTGAGATTATAAATAACGTTAATGAACTACTAAATAGATATCAATATATAACACATTACCATAAAAATCAAAAACAATTGATTGGTTAACTGCGCTTCAGCGGACACGGCTAACCACAAAAGTTCTTACACATAAATATAAATATAGATAGAGTATATATAAATAAATATAGATATAAATTATTATTTATTAATTTAATTATTATTTATAAAAATAAAAAAACAGAACAATATCTACTCAAAAGAGTTGGCCAAAAGAACGGGCTCAACCCACACTTGGCCCATTACCAACACATTCAGACGTAGCCCAATAAATAACAAACAAAAGCATTGATGAAGTTATAAAAGGGTTAGGGTTTTCAGCTGCCTGTAGAACCCTAAAACACTTCCATTTCAAAATCAAGATACACAGCGGCTGTAAACATCAGATTACAGGTATTTCATTATTCTCCATATCATCAAGTTAATCTTCGTTCATCGTTTATTGCTCATCTTATATTCCAAATGTTTAACACTATTCATTTTATATTATTACTAAAATAGATGCAAGAATAACTTTAACGATTTGATGAATCTATGTTTAATTTAACTGTAATTGATTTTGAAATACGAGTTAATTGAATTTTTCCTGTTAAATTTGTTAGAATGAAGGTTGTTGCCGCGTATTTGTTGGCTCTTTTGGGAGGTAACACAAGCCCTTCCGCTGAAGATTTGAAGACAATCCTCGGTTCAGGTATTAGTTTTATCACCTAAATTTTTCATCTGTATATTCATATGCACGTATATATAATTTGATGTATTAACTGCATAATATTATGATAGTGATAGACTCGTGAATTCGTGATACTAAATTGAGATTTGAGATGCATATATCTAATAAAGGTCATCTTGATGTTTAGCCTTAATTTGTGTTCAGTTTTTTATGGTATACATATGTACTACAATTAGCCTAAACATTTTAATTTTTGCATACTAATTATAATTGATTGTGTAGTTATCACTGTAATTGTAATTGATAATTCTATATAATGAGATGTATTTTTTGGTTTGTGTTTTGTGTGTGTCATTTGTTGTGATGTACTGGGATAAGCTGATAATGTAATTGAATTATCCTATTATAAAAGAATTTGAAATTTGTGATTTTAAATGGAATGAGAAATGGTTAAATAAGTAAGAAACTGATTTTGTGCAGTTGGAGCTGATGCCGATGATGAAAGAATCAGCCTGCTGTTGTCTGAGGTCAAGGGTAAGGATATCACCGAGTTGATTGCATCTGGACGGGAAAAGTTAGCTTCGGTTCCATCAGGTGGTGGCGGTGTTGCGGTTGCTGCTGCAGCTGGCGGTGGTGGTGGTGCTGCACCTGCAGCAGCAGCTGCTGAGTCGAAAAAAGACGAGAAGGTTGAAGAGAAAGAGGAGTCCGATGATGTAAGCTCTTGTTAACGTTACTTCTTTGAAGTCCATTGTGGATTCATGATCGTTTATCATTATGAACTTGTTTAATTAATTGCAAGTTTTGACATGTTTTTTTGTTTTCGTTTGTTTTTGCAGGATATGGGATTCAGTTTATTCGACTAGAAAGGATCTCTTCTCCTTTTTGAAGAATACTTACTGTTCTGTTTTTTGATATGGGATTTTGGTATTGTTTTTTAGTTTTATTCGAAAACAGATTTTGCAACAGTGTAGAAGTCTTGATTTGATGTATGGTTTAGTTGAGAATCTATGATTTTGAATCAATGTGGCTTTTTATTTCCTACATCTACTTACCTTTTTCTTACAATTTATGTAGTTTCTAATTAGAGGAGTATATTCATGCGATGTCATAGTTTTTATGTTAGAACTTACAGTTGCTTAGAATGGTTCTTGTGATACTCGTAAAAAATAGGACTATCCTGAAACAGGCTACCCTTCTTTAACTAAATATATTGTTTAACCTTTTACGATTCATTAAAAATCTGACTTTTGGCATTCTTTGGGAGATGGATATAGATTGAAAATTGTTGCGTTTTACTCCTTAATTAAAATGTCATTATAAGTAGGTTTAAGTGATATAATTACTCTCAATAGTCCTTCGAGCTCATTGTCGAAACCTTCTATTTTAATTTGTCTAAAACAATTGTACACTTTGAAGTTTGAATAGTTAATTAGGTAAACAATGAAGTTTTTCTTAAGTACGTTTTCGAAATAAAAAAGAAAAAATGTTCTCTTAGATCACTTTCTATCCCTAACCTCTCATAAATAACTGAACTTATCCACATGAAAAAAGTTTTAGAACACAAAATACTACGAACAAAACAAATGGAATACTGGAGTCTTGGACTATTAATGAGACAGACTAAATATTAGTAGGTCCCATTTTATATCCACCAACTAGTGCCACATAGGTAAGGCAATTGATCGGATATGGATCGGGTGATGCCGTATCCATATCCATATTCATTTAGTTTTTGTTCATCCATATTCATATCCATATCCATTTAGTTTCAGTTCATCCATCCATATCCATATCCAATGGATTAAGCGGGTTAATGAATATCCAATGGATATTAATAAAATGTTATAATATTTTCTAATATGCGATTAAAATAAAAATGTAGTATATCAAAAATAAATATAAATGACATGATTAAAATACATACATAAGAATATGTAATCTTTGTTGAAGATATAACAAAATTTGTTAAATTTACTATAAAACATAAATTATGAAAAATTAAATATGAAATTGTAAGTTTATTTAGTTAGATATACGTGTTTTATTGTAATATATAATAGTTATTTCATTATAGGGTTGAAAGCAAAATGTAAATCTAATGGTAAATAAACTTGTAATAGTAAATATGTAAGCATATATCTAAATTTATGTATTTGTA
Organism: Rutidosis leptorrhynchoides; assembly: GCF_046630445.1. Lineage (NCBI taxonomy): Eukaryota > Viridiplantae > Streptophyta > Magnoliopsida > Asterales > Asteraceae > Rutidosis > Rutidosis leptorrhynchoides. The sequence continues at coordinate 167,547,555 of NC_092333.1, forward strand.
TATGTATTTCGGGTGGTAATGGATATATCCATGGATGAAACTTTCATATCCATTTAGGTTCATCCATATCCGTATCCATATACATTTAGGGTCATCCATATCCATAACGAAGCGGGTGGATCGGGTGGCCATTACCATCCCTAGTGCCACACCCTTCACTAATGCAGTCTTTGACGGATTCATCCCTATCCATGTTAAATGTTTGGCGCAACTTAAATCCCCTTCACTCACGAAGCTAGTGAGTTGCCTTAAAGTCAGGGTAAAAGGAACCTTCCACCATCAAAATTTGAAATAACTTCATAATTTGTTTCATTCTTGAAATATGAGTTGCTTGTATGATAGACACTTAATTTGGAAGGAGAATGAGTTCTGACTGTGCCAGTTGATGGACCAATAGCTAGACGATAGAAAACGACTATTTATAATTAGTCAAATTGGGCGATAGCATGTTTCATAATCACTCAAGTAGTCACTAAGAATTGAGATTTTTAAACAGCTTGAATGTTTTTCAACTAACGACTCTGTACACATATTAACTGAGATGTGAAAGTAACAACTTTATTAAATTGGAACTGACCCAAATACATCTCAAGTAAAGAAGATTGTCATTCTGAATAGCATTATGTTCCTACAACAGGTAGTAAACCAAAACCAACATCCATCAACTACATAAATCAAAGTTCTCTTTTTCTTGAAAATCATCTTTAATACAAGCCTATTAATCAAGAGATATCTTTCATGTTCGTACGTTACAAATTATTGCCAAAAGTTTGGACCTTTCTCTGCTTAACTCAGACATGACCGTTTGCACATCCGATTATCATCTAATCAACCAAATGCTACAGTGGCATGAACCAAGCAGGCATGTAGTAGGTACATGTACCAGGTTTTGGATCTTGCATTAGATAAAAATACCATCGGCAACAACCTATAGCCATGACTCACAACTTTGGAACCGTCACATTCAAGATTTTTACATCTTGATACGGTTTATCTCCCTTGTCTGTCTTCACTTTCTCAATCGCCTGAAAACAAAATTGTTTCAAAATTAATTATTAGAATTCACTTTATGTGTCGCAAAACAGATGGATTGAATAACAGGTCAAAACAGATTTGAGCCAGATGGTACTACACAATTTCTGCAAAATTTCTCTATTCAATAAACTGTATCAGAAATGACTCCATAACTCAAATAATTTAAATAACGATTTTAGGCTGACATGGATCATCTATTAAGCTAGTTTTATTTTTTTGTAACTTTTATTCGTATAATATTTGGCAGATAAGTATGATCAAGGAAAGCTAAATCATACCTGAACAACATCCATGCCCTTTACAACTCTACCAAAAACTGTATGCTTACTGTCTAGCCACGGTGTAGCAACAGTCGTGATAAAGAACTGGGACCCATTTGTGTTCGGGCCCGCATTTGCCATTGACACTGTAAAAGGCCTGTCGTGTCTCAAACTGCAAAAACCACCAGAGAGTTGTTAAATTCCATTCACTTACAAACTCAATAGCAACTTAGTTACACAACTACACACATCATTAATGTTCTTAATTACTTGGAAAATTAATTACAATAACAAAGTGTTTCAGTGTTACCTTTTATGAAATTCATCTTCAAACTCTCGTCCCCAAATAGATTGTCCACCTGTCCCATCTCCCAATGGGTCTCCAGTTTGTATCATAAAACCCTTAATAACACGATGAAATATCAGATTATCGTAGTATCCGTTTTTACAATGGGTTGTAAAATTCTCCACAGTTTTTGGACACTCTTCTGGATATAACTTCATATGTATATCACCAAGCGTTGTGTGCATAATCTGGAACAATAAATATCAACAAGATAAACATTAACACTTAAAAAAGGGTTTAGTGTCCAAATATGTATCAAATCAAACTTTGTTCGAGATTTATTGCATATACAAACCTTTATTAAAAATATTTTATAGGATGTCACACTTTGAATAATAGCTAACACAATCACTTTCGTTCAAAACATATGGACCCGATGACTTCTACATCATGTAAACTTTATATCATGGCGACATGAAACCAATATAAGTCGTCACACCATCAAAAATGGTGACATGTCACCAGTTTATATGTTATAAAAGGTTAAAATATGTACAATAGCAACAACTGAAAATTTATAGAAAATAGAATTTTGGATAAAGTTGAGGAGTTCTATCCATTTTCAACAAACTTAACCCAAAAAAAAGACATAACCAAAGTATTTGAAACAAAGTTACACACACACACACTAAGTATAAGTACTTACCACATTCTCCGGAAGAGATGTTGTAACAGACTTTCCTATATCTGAAACAGCCATAAGTTCATCGGCAGCTGGTTTTTCATTAAAAACATCTCGGCCCTTGGTTGCATCTTCCGGTTCCTCTGGTTCTCTCCGACTACATGAATATCAGTATTGTAAAAAAAAAAAAAAAATTACACACAAGATCATAGAAAAAAGTAAAATATCATTGTACCTAAACAGATAGATTCTGTGTTTCTTAAAAGCACAACATAAAAGTGTAGGATCTATGAGAGGTTCTTTGCTTTCGTTGGCATTTGCAGCAGCTGCAGGAATTTTACGCACTTTTTTACTGCTTTGATCACCTTGGTACAACGCAATTCTTAAAAACCGTTCATTATTTTCCACCTTTCCTAGAATTCGAGCAACTGTATTCGTGTGCAGATTTACAATCTACCACAAACAAACAAACAAAAGACTTTAATACAACGCCCTAATATAAGATATAAGATACAGGTAAAAAGTTATCGTTCAGCTCTTACTTTAATACCAAGAAGGGTTGGATAAATAATAAAGTTGGAGCTCTCATCAAAAACTGCATTTGGTTGTGGTAAATTTTCTGTTTTTTCAATTTCTTTTTCAACTGCCATTCTTCGACCAAAATCAATAGCTTCCAGGCGGTACAAGGGAGCATCACTTCTTTGAAGATCTTGAGCGTTCTAAACAAACAAGAGTTAGGTTATAGCAAAAGATGGTTGATAAAATAAGCCAATGCCAGGAACCTTGAGGTGGCAAGATGGGTGGGTCTGGGTGTGTTGGGTCACGGGTCTTTTATTACAGATCAGTTGGTCCAAATATATCTTTGTCTATATTTTATATAACTGTAATTATATAAGTTATGCATTAAGTATGATTACCTAAAATTTTATCAGACCCGTTTAGAGCTTATAAGAAAACTTTTAAATAATTAACAGACCTTAAAAAGGGAAAATACCATCTCTACATGAAATGGGTTAAAATTGCCACCTCTACATGAAATTAACATGATTTTTTTTACCTCAAGTGATTCATCATAGACACGTCTTAACTTTCCGGTTCTGTACCAAAATATACGTATTCTACGATCGGGTGATGTGACTGCAAATTGCTTCCCATCCATGCTTACCTACAAGCAAATACATGAGTAATTATAGTTTTTTGCTAAAGGCAGATACTCCACATAATGTGAGAACGTAGATTATATCTAAATACAATAAATTTGATCATGTGTGCAATCAACTGTCACCATATGCAAAATCAAATGGCAGATACATCATCATTACAAATACATTATCACAAATCCATACATTACCTCGATAGCAGAAACAGCGGTTTTACATTTGACAATTGCAAATAGATCAGTATCACTTTTGAATTTGAAATTAACCCTGTAAAATCGAAAAATAAAAGAACGTCAACATAAGTAGCCAAGAAACAAAAGAATAAGTCAAACAAATCTTGACTTAATCTAAGCCCTTATGCATTTTAGACTTGGGTATAGTGCCAATGAGTGTGCCAGACTGTCAGGTAACGAATCACAATGGGTTTTACTTATCCATAATAATGTCTGCCCGACTTTTCTATAGTTGAATAAAACGTCAATATACTTACCAAAATTACATCATAATTCATCACAAACTTAATTTAAGAGTAAAACAATTTAGGTAAAACACACTTTGAATGGCTTTTAAGTCTCAGACTGTACAACCAACTACTTGTTCAATTTTGACTTGTTATATTTTCACACATAATTAAGCCGTTAAAGACATATCCCAAATTCATCCATTTATAAATAGGGTTGAAATTGTCACATTTAGCTTGCAAATATTTTGAAAGATGGATACACTAGTAGAACTTTAGGACGTACTCATCTTCAGGAAATTGAAGCGTAGATGGGTCCCAGTACTCAATCATTCCCATTGTATCTGCCGATACCACAGTATCAAAAGCATGGTTGTAACTCATTACTTTTACAGGCTTTTTATGTATCTGAAAAATCATAAAAATCAAATTAATGTCAGTTCGGCTCTAAATAATAATTAGATAAGAAAATAAATTTTTTTTTTTAAAAGAAAATAGCACTAAATTTCAAAAATCATCTTACAAAATACCTTTTCTATGCGATATATGCTTTTTAGACAATTATTTTTGCTGAGGTTCACCTTATTTAACAGAATTAATCAAGCAGCAATAAATGCAGGTTAAAGCCAACCTACCTCTTTAGAAACGATGGGCTCATTTGATCCAGCTCGTGCATCATATACATGGACAAATGATGAGTTCCTATCACTAATAGCAAGCTTAGCTTTAACCCGTCCTTGTTTGTAGACCCATTGAACTGCACCGGGTATATACGGAACTTGCAACATAGCCATCATGTCATAATTTTGCACATCATATATTTTAATATATGGGTCACTGGAAATCGTACAACAAAGCAGCCCGTCTACGCTAACCTATAGTATTCAAGTTCACAAGACATAAATAGATTAGCATAATGCTCTAGTATGCATATATTAGTATTATAGTATTAAGATAAGATAAAATATATTGCATAATAAACATAAGTAAAACTCACCGCCAAGCCTTCAATAGGCCCAGTATGGGATTTGAAATGCTTAGCAAACTCAATGCCAACACCCTTTTTTTTCCAAAATTTTAGGTGCCCTTGAAATAAGAAAAATAAAGACGTTAACTATCCAACCCGAATATCAATTACCAATCTAGTAAATTCTCACTCATTCAGCACTGATACTATGTTTCATATCAGTTCTAAACTTCTAATGCAGCGTAAGATTTTTAAAAATGTATGTGTATGTAGTATGGAAAGAGGGGTTTCTAAAAAGAACACAAATATACATAAGAATCGTAAGAATTATTCTGGACCAATCATATCAAATGAGCAATTAGAACTCAGATGCATATCTAACGTATCTATTCTAGATGAATTGCATCTAAACTACACATGTGAATGTGATTGATCCACAATACTTGTTAAGTTCTTATTTAATCCTACCTCTGTATATGCATATGCAGGGAGAGTTCTAATAAGAACTCAAGTATATATATAAAACCCGCAAAAAAAACTGGACCAATCAATTCAAATGAGAAGCTAGAATATGAATATATTCGCAGTTATTACTGACGCTTAATACTCATTTGATCCTACATTCATATAACTCTACCCTGTGCATGTATATAGAAAGGCGATAATTTATTCTAATATTAAAAATTAATACATAGTTCTATACTGTAATAATCTATATTATGTATATGTATATGTGTATAATCAGATACTGTATATATTACCATCTTGACTTCCAGTAATGAAAAAATCAGCAGCCGAAACAGCAACATGAGTTACCACATCTCTATGCATATAACTTTTTTCATACCTACATATTAATCACAATTTACATCAATCTCAATTTTAATTCATTGTATATATAAACCCAAACACATGCTAATTACGGAGTAATTTAGACTACTGAGATAACCTAATTTCACTCAAATTAATAAATCATACCAACTCAACACACAAAATCACCGTAACCTATATAAATAGAGTATCATAAAGTAGTTAAATTAAAAAACATAAACCCTAAACCCTAACCATACATGTTAGCAGATGGTAGTGAATCAAGATAAGCTTGTTCGAATTGAAGAGGACGTTTCTGGCGTCGGACCGGGGCGGGACCCGGCCCGACCATTGGTTCTTCTTCCTCCGCAATCGAGCTTCCATTGTTGTTATTTTGAGCATCTTCCATTGTTGTTACTGTTCGCGTATTGTTTGAATTGAGTGAGATCTTTGACTGATATTTATGTCTAGTTGAATTCGATGCTAAAATGGGCAGCCGTCGAATATGAAGCCCATCAAAAAGCCCATATGTTATCAAAAAGCCCATATGTTATGTAAATATGTTTTTTTTTTTAAACTAAAATAACGAATACTATTAAAATTAGGAACCCTTAAAAATAAATGAAGGAACCTATGAACCCGAAACATCAAAATCCAAACAACGACCGCTCGTTAAAAGTAAGTTTGCTAGAATCACCAACGACATCTAACCCTAACTAACTCTAATCGAGCAGCATGGAATTAACAACTACACCAAGACAAAAAACAACTCTAACGGAGATATCAAACTGCAGAGTATTCAAAAACAAGAAAAGTAAACCCCACGACATCAACCCAAAAAACATAAACTTAAACCAATCAAAATAACCATCAACCACGGTAACCAAATTAACCGCCCTTGGCACCGCCTTTTTTATGTCTTCATCTGGAGGCGATGTCATTTCATCAATCTTATCAATACGAACGCCTTTGCCGTTCCGATTTGGAAAGGAATAGGTTAAAACGTTTGAGGACTTGTCGCTTATAAGAACGCCCGAAGGTTGGGGAATGACACCCTCGTCTACTAAATCTTGGAAAAAACCATTATGGTTAGGACCCATGAACCTGCCGATATCGGCTAAAAAGTCACGTTTTCACCCCGGTATTAAGGCCCAAAAACAAGAAAGATTCGAACTTTGTCGGCAAAATACCCACTTCGTCGGTTAGAATTGAAGAACAAGTAATTACGAAGAGGTGCAAAAAGAATCAAGAAATCGGAGCTAAAACGAAGATTCTAGAGCGAAAACGGTGAAAGACAAGAAATCAAGTTACGATCCAGGGAATCAGCAAGCCGAACGGCTTGCCAAACGGCCTGCCAAACGGCCTGCCAAACGGCCTGCCAGTGTGGCAAACGGCTTGCCAAACGCCCAGATCAAACGGCCCCGTTAAACGGCTTGCCTGACCAAACAGGCCTTGCAAACGGCTTGCCAAACGGCCTGCAAAATGGCTTGCCAGCCGTTTGCAGGCAAATTTTGTGCTTATTTAAAGGGTCTTTGTCATTCATTTCGACACACACTTCAATTCACTTCTTTTTCTCTCTTGTACAATATTAGTCATACTCTCAAGGCCTTCGACTCCGTGTGGGAAACCTAGTACCCGGAGAAGAACGCCGAAGACTGTATTAGGAGCGGTCTGGAGTCTTGAAGTTGTCACTTTTGTATTCGGAACTCGTTTAATCTACTGGTACTTCTATCCCTTATCTTTATATAATGTCTTCTATCATTATGTTCTGTGATATTGTTGCCATGATTAGCGAGTAGTTATCTTTAGTGTATGCTATGATGTAAGCAGTTATAATGCCGAAATAATGTTATGGTTTGTGTATGCTGTTGAAATACACTCCGATTATGCTTTAAACTCAATCGCTTTTCCAACTAATAGAACGTAGTTATTGGCTCTGTTATTGGGAAGTCGCGAACCCCGATTCAGAGTACACTATCTGTGTCACCCTTGGTAAGAGAAGTCTATCGGATACAACGTAAGATCGACTGAGGCACACCGATTGTAGCAAGTCTATCAAGCTTTGGATTCCGAATGAGGACTCTTTCGTAGTGAAACATCTGACTAGTCCCTTAGTACATTGTCGGTCCCAGACCATGCTAGTGTAGTCACCAAGCATATAAACTTCGTACGTACACGCTGAAGCACAGCGGTTGTTGTAAGCTGTACCTCTGCTAAGTAAGGCCATGGAACCCGGTTAGTGTTGATTAGTACACTGCACCATAACGCGGTCTCAAGCGTTGCACCCCGCTTGAGGGATTCTTAGTTAATTAAGGAACTGTTTGTTTAGACACATAAAGGATTGGACCGTTAGGATAACCGAACGTGTTCATGGAAGTCAGCTTGACTTGGTCATGGTGTTCTTTATGGTTAAACTCTTTTTAAGGGCCTAATTACCTTTTAAAACCAATCATTAACGAAAGCATTGAAACACTTCACGTCTCTCGGATATGGTAAACCATGTATTCTATTATGCTTAAGAAAGTTTAGACCATTGTGGAATGTTAATACGTCACCCAACCGAGTCACTGAATTGGATGAGCCGTCTGAACATGTATGCATGTAGTCAGACTGCACAGGCACCGGGGGTAAGGGACGTTGCTGTCTATTCAGAATCTTCAAGCCTGACGCAGTACCCAGTGACATGTCTTATGACAGGGGCGTTTAGGACCAGTGTAATGAATACAAGGCCTCTGCCTATTCATGAGCCATCATTCCATAATCTCGGCAGAATAACTGATGAAGTCATAGTATGCACTCATTTTAACCTTATCTGAATTACGAATTTTATCGCATTTACTTTATCTGTCTTATAAATTAGAAAATCCCAAAATTAAGTAAGAACTACTCCTTCCTAACTATCTTAGGCTTAAATATAGGTTCGATTCTACTGATATCTCAAAAATACGACTCTAGGTCATACTTCCCTTACTCATACTAAGGAGTAGTACGATTTAGGCCCCGCTAAATATAAATTTAAAATAGTACCCACCCCCTTGATGGTTGATTCTGGCGTGCTGCGGCCTGACGACACCGCACAAATAAAACCATCCGTTTCGGCCATATCAAGGGGGAGTCTAGTTTTTGGCGCCGCAGCCGGGGAACTGGTATCAGGCAATACTGCTCTTTATCAAACTTATTCACAAGCATCTAGTTATGTCTAAGAAAGACAATTATACACGGACTTGGTTGTTGAATTTTCCGAACAGTCGCCAATTATATTGGGACCAAAAGGATCCTGCCTCTCCGTAGTCGGCCTGGCCACTTGGTTTGTTGAATAGTTCGTGCGGAGCTCTGTTATCGAAATACCAGGGAATCAGTAGCCAAAACCAAAAACATATTCAACCATAGGATAGTTAATTAATTAAATTAGATTGCCTTAAATTAGATTACTTTAGATTAGACTATCTTAGACTAGTTTAGCTTACCTTAGATTACTTGAGAAATTTAGTTTATTTGCTAAAAATTAAAAACAAAAAGGCATACCCAGTGTATGACCCAAACCCGATCTAGACCAGGGCCGTTGTTATTCGTACCTGATCCAGATGCAATAATCTCTAACGCACGCAAGGAAGCACGAATCAGAAATCGAATGGCGTTACGCGTTTCTTTAGCAGAAAATACCAAACCCTCAATTGAAGGTCGAGGAGGACCGATCAGATTTTTAGAGATTCAAGGACACTCGTTCGAGTTAAAACATCACATCATCCAGCTCATCTAGAATAGCTGTCAGTTTCATGGATTACCGAATGACGATCTTAATTTTCACATTGATAAATTCATATCTCTTTCGAACTCCTACAAACAGCCAGGAATAGGACAAGATATTGTCCGGCTATACTTGTTTCCCTATTCTCTCACTCATCATGCTCAAACCTGGTTCGAAGGACTGGAAAAAGATTCCATCACGTCATGGACGGAGATGGCTACTAAATTCCTAACCAAATATTTTCCTCCTTCTAAACAAACCAAACTAAAGAATGACATCATTAACTTTAAACAAAGTTATGATGAATCTCTTTACACTGCATGGGAGAGATTCAAAACCCTGCTGAAGAAATGCCCTAATCACCAGCTAGAACGGTCAGCCCAAATCTGTACCTTCTACAATGGTCTTACGGTAAATCATAGGACGACGATCGATGCAACAGCTCAAGGGAATCTGATGAACCAAACCGCAGATGAAGCATGGAAATTGCTCCAGAACATGACAATGCATCATCATGACTGGAACAGTGGTGAAACAACTTCATCATCTGCCCCACTCTCTGCACTTAACAATCAAACAGAGGCCATCAAATCCCTCACAGATAAGATGGAATCTCTTGCTAAACAACTCAGAGAATTGAAGACGCAGCCGCAACAGGTCAACCAAGCTCAGGCTTGTGTTAATTGTACCAACCCGCAACCTACCGAAGAATATCAAGTTGAGTACGAAAACCCTGACGGTTCAGTTTGTTACGTTCAATACCCAGCTCGTCCACCAAATCCTGGATTCAATCAACAACCTTGTGTTAATCAGTTTCAGCGAATCAATCAACCTTTTCGCTATCACTATCCACCTTATCCAGCCCAGCAATCTCAATTGACCTACGATCAACCACTTCCACTCACTGGTACACCAGTCGAGGAAAATTCCCCTACCACCCAGATTACAAAAGCAACTAACCCCACTCTCGGAGCTGATGATCAGTTGACTTAGTTTATTCAAGGACAACAACAGCTAAATCAGAGAACTGCAGCCAGGCAAGATCGGACAGAGATACTAATGAGAAATCAATTAGCTCTGCTCAAAAGTCTGGAGACACAGCTCAGGCAGTTATCACAACGCCTTGAAACCCAATCGCAGGGAAGGTTACCAAGTAATACTATCCAAAATCCCCACATAGAAGAAGCAAAGCAAATGGATTCCGTAATCCCAGAAGAAGAACCACAGAGAAGGTCAGCTAGGCTCAAGAACAAATCGATATATACTCAGAAGCTGACCCCTGAAACTCCAGTTCGTGTACCCTATCCTGGAAGGCTACAGGAAGAACCATCCAAGCTTGATTCCTTCAAACTTGATGGAAGATTCCTGGACACTATGTCCAAAGTTCCCAACCAGAAGAGATACATCCGAAAGCTTCTATCTACAAAGGAAAGGATACCAGATTCTAACAAAATTTCACTGAGTGAAGAATGCTCTGCATTACTTAGGAACTCTCTACCACCAAAGCGAGGAGATACGGGCCGATTCGTTTTCCCGTGTGCAATCTACCAATCTGGAACCATTCATGCGCTAGCATATTTAGGAGCAAGTATCAACCTGATCCCCTACTCTCTCTACACGAGATTAGAGTTAGGAGACTTGTCACCAACTAAAATGATAATCCAACTTGCCGATCACACAATTCGATATCCTAAGGGCATAGTTGAGAACGTCTTGGTGAAAGTCGACAAATTCTTGTATCCTACGGATTTCGTAGTAATGGATATTAAGGAAGACCTACACACACCAGTAGTGTTAGGAAGACCTTTCATGAATACGGCTATGACTGTCATTGATGTGTACAATCAAACCTTGATCTTACGATCACATGGGGAAAGCGTCACCTTCAAAATTGACCGACCCACCGATCTTTCTGGACAGGCAGAGATGTTTGCTATTTCCACCAGACGGATCACTTTCGATGATGAGTCTTCACCACCAGCCGATGATATCGAGATGGATGTCTAATCACAGTCTGTAGACGACTGATGTTATGCGAGGTGTATATAAAATAGCTTTATATTTTTAGCAGAAAATACTATTACATACGATACAATTTTACACAAGATATTTATTTATTTATAGAATGGATATACTTAAACCTTGCTACAACACTTATAGGCAGTGTACCTAATCGTACAGTAGTGTAGTTTTTAGTAAGTCCGGTTCGTTCCACAGGGAAAATCTTTAAACAAAGCTTAACGCTATATTAGTTTACTTTTATAAAAATACAAATATATATATATAAGTAATATTATTATTATAAAGGGGGGTTTTTACCGTTTAATGACCGGTTTGTCGATTTTAAAACTTTAGTCGCAGTTAAAACCAAATGTAAAATATTAAAAATAAATACAAGACTTAAATTAAAGTTTAAAGTAAATAACGATAATGCAATTGCGAATAATAAAAGTGCGACAAAATAAACTTGCGATAATTAAAAAGTACGTTAATTAAAAGTTCAATTAAATACAATAACAATAAATAAAAATGCGATAATTAGAAGTGCAATTAAATATAAAATAAAGGAAATTAAATATGAAATAAAAGAATTATGCTTATTTAAACTTCCGTAATCATGATGTTTGACGTGTTGATTTTAGTTTTATGCCCATGGGTTAATTATCCTTTGTCCTGGATTATTTAATATGTCCGTCTGGTTTTTGTCCATAACAGTCCATCAGTCATAAATATAAAGTGCGAGTGTCCTCGTCAAATTATCCTTATACCCGAAGTTAAATATTCCAACTAATTGGGGACTTAAACTGTAACAAGATTTTAATACTTTGTTTAATAATTACACCAGGATGTCGACTGAGTGTAACCCAAGGTTTTAATATTTTGTTATCAATTATACCAAGTGTCCTTGTACATAATTTCACCCCTGTTTTAATTATTCTAGTGGCTATTAATCCATTCCCGTGTCCGGTTAAATGAACGATTATTCGTACATATAAATACCCCGCCCATCGTGTCCGATCGAGTGTATATGGTAATTTATAGGGACGCCCAATTGTAAATCTTTATATTAACATTAACAAACTATCATTTAGTTAAACAAATATAAAGCCCATTAATAGCCCATGGTCTAATTTCCACAAGTGTCGTTCTTTTGTCCAAACCCCAATTATGGTACAAAGCCCAATTACCCAATTTTAGTAATTAGCCCAACATCATGATTACTTCGGATTAAATAAGCATAATAATAACTTAGCTACGAGACATTAAATTAAAAAGGTTGAACATAACTTACAATGATTAAAAATAGCGTAGCGTTACACGGACAGAATTTCGACTTACACCCTTACAATATTCGCTAACATACCTTTATTATTAGGATTAAAATTAAAATTAAAATTAAAATATAAATATAAATATTTACGTATAGATATAGAGAGGATGGATATATGTTGGATGATTTTTACGATCAGAATGCGCGAGCTTTATAGGCAGTTTCAAAATTAGGGGCTCCGCGACTCGCGTAGTGTTTGCACTGCAAACTCCGCAACTCGCGGAGTTTGCTTTTACAGCTCACACAAGTTTGGAGCCTTTCTTGCCGACGGTTTATAATATATTATATAATATATAAATAATTATAAGAATTATTTAAATATTATATTATATTTATATGCATAGTTGACTTGTAATTTTTAGTCCCTTGCGTCGAGCGTTGAGAGTTGACTCATGTCCCGGTTCCGGATTTTCGAACGTCCTTGCGTACAATTTTATATTTTGTACTTTGCGTTTTGAATCTTGTACTCTTGTAATTTCGAGATGTTTCTTATCAATAATTGGAACCTCTTTGATTGTATTTTGTTCTTTTGAGCTTTTTGGTCGTTTGCGTCTTCAATTCGTCGAATCTGTCTTTTGTCTTCACCTTTTATTATTTAAACGAATATCACTTTTAAATAGAACAATTGCAACTAAAAGCTTGTCTTTCTTGAGGAATAATGCTATGAAATATATGTTCGTTTTTAGCATTATCAAATATTCCCACACTTGAGCGTTGCTTGTCCTCAAGCAATATAGTCTTGAAATACTAGAATCACTTCTTTATTCTTCACACTTTGTACATCAGTGATTTCTTTACGGCGGTATAAACAATGGTAGTAACGATATGGTTTACAGTCCCACATGACTATAAAAATTTAGATCCATTAAGGAAATTGGATCTTTATGAAAACATTTGATCTTTTGAAAATTAAATCTAGTTTTTACCCTAGATAAGTTTTCCGGAATAACCCTTTACCGGTGTTTGCAAAATATTTTTGTGGGTTTGGTGGGTTTCAGATTTGAAAATTTTAGCTCAAAACTTGCGGTTTTGTGTCACCCACTTGCTAACCTTGTATTTGGAAAGCAACACGTCCAGTTTACTTGTCCCGTATATTACCTTTCGGTAAACTACCGTCCGGTTGTAAAGGAAAGCGTTGAACAAGCAACTGTTAAGGCAATGTCCCCTGACATGCTTTTAATTATGGTCTATAACGTGTCGGACGCAATTACTATCCTTGGTAGGAGCAATAGTAAAGCTCACCCTTATGATTTTTCGGTCTGGCACAAGGTCCTGTCCTTGACCATGCTATGCAACCACCGTTCTTACGGTTGACACCCGATTTGGTTCAGGTGACCTAATGAATTCCAGGTGAATTCCTAGGATTTTACGTTCAATGGTAATGAACGCATTGAAAATAGGGTTTTCTGAAAACAAATCGGTTTGTAATTTTGATCAAAATATTTTCTCGTTCAAACTCGAGTTTAGATATCATTGAATTCCATGAGTTTTTAATTCTCAATCTTTAAGGTCAATCTCAAGGATTGAGTAATATTAGGCTTAAAAGCTGATTTTTGATCTTTTAAGGAGATTATCCTTTCTGGGGATCAGATTCATTAGTCTTATCCAGCTAATTTGCATGGTGCCCCCCATTTTACGAGATAAATCCTTCTCATGGTTAGAATAAATCTGACCACTTGGCGACCCTGTTTAATGCTGAGGTCCGTGGATTTCCTGCTGATTTTAGTGATGACTTTTCTAGATTTTTCGTCAACCTACAGCTGGTCTGGACGACAACTTCTTGACCTAAATCAAGAAGCGCGTGTCTTTTTCGAAAGACTTTACTTCCTTTTAATGATGGAATTGATTCATCGTGTAGATCCATCTCTCTTACAGTAAATCAGGTAAAACTTTTTAGTTTAGTCCAAAGCAAAAGTATTTTCAGTTATTTGTACAAAAATATGTGATATATGTTTTGAATAACTTGGAGAATTTTCCCACACTTGGCTTTTATTTTCCTTTTTATTGTCCTCTATTCCATTTTAAATGAATTTTAACATTTTGGTTTGTTTCTCAATTTATGTCCTTTCCGAGGTTACAATAATTTCGGTGTTAAAACCTAGTTTTATCGTTCATAAATATGTATAAACATGATTTTGAGTTCATTTAATTGAAAATTTTGAAAAATTTTACTAGAATTGAGTAGTCAGTATATAAGACTAGGGCTGTTCTTTATTATTAGAGAGAACTAGATTCTAATACAACTACTGCTTTACTAGTATTTTTAATGGTAACTCAGTGTTTAAGATAAAAATTTTAAAATCCGAAAGAATTTAACCCCTTCCCACACTTAAGATCTTGCAATGCCCTCATTTGCAAGAAATCAGTAACAATTTAAATTATTGAGGGTGATTTGTGTGAAAATGATTAAATTTTTACCAAAGTTTCCAAATATATTGGCGTTTGTTTGCTGAATGATAAATGGTGCACATCATTTGTTCATTCCGTCTTGTTGTTATTTCACATATATTTTGCATCTTGTCGTCAAAATTAGTTGCTTTTGCTGAACTTAATGCCAGTCTTTAAAAATGCATTATTTTACCCTGTTGTGTACATAAGATAAACTGCAAACATATATACATATTTTTGAAGTTTGGTATATTACCCCACATTCAAAAATTATTAAAATCTAAGAATAAAAGTTAGAAAATAATAAAAACTATTACAATATTAACATAAGTATTAAACGTATCAACATTACAAATTACAAAATAAATAAAATTAAGTAGACTAGAGATGATACTGATACCAATAGGGGTTCCATGCATAACCATAGGTGCTATAGAATGCTTCGGCTGGGTTATATGTAGGATACGGTGGTTGCATCTCTATAGACCAGGGATGGAATATGGGCTTTGGAGTAGGAATATAGTTTCTACCTATATGTTGGCAATGAGCTATGATTTGGTTTTGATGAACTTTCCAATCTTCAAATGCTCTCTGTCTAGCATTTTCGTACTCCTGTGCAGCTATAAACCTTTGCATTTCTTGCATTTCATTTCCCCCTCCTACATTACCTTGCTGTTGGTTTCTCTCAACCTGTGGATGTCTACCATGGTATTGTACTGCGGTGTTATTTCGCCTCTTCAAAACTTTCGCACCATGGTATACATTTAAACCTATAGTATCGCGGGGTTCTGGTTCTTCGACTAATAATCCCCCCCGACTTATATCCACACCGAGATATTCAGCAATCAAAGTAATAAAAATACCACCTCCTATTATGCTATGCGGTCTCATCCCCCTAACCATAGCTGATAAATAATAACCCACACAATAAGGTATACTTACAGCGCTTTGTGGGTCTCGAATACACATATGGTAAAACAAATCCTGTTCATTTACCTTTTCCTTGTTCTTACCTCTTTGTGTAATCGAATTAGCTAAAAACCTATGAATCACTCTTAATTCAGCTCTATCTATATCCAAATAAGAGTAATTTTCCCCTTTGAATCGGTGATGGCTTGTCATTTGACTCCATACACCGTGTGTATCAAAATTTTCATCTATCTTTCTACCATTTAGTATCAATCCTCTACAATCGGCAGATGCTAACTCCTCAGGCGTATATATACGTAAAGCCTGAGCCATGTCTAGTAAAGACATGTGGCGCATCGAACCTCCTAACAAAAATCTAATAAAAGATCGATCGGTTAAACTAGCTACCCGATCATTTAATTCTATACTACACAAGAATTCTTCACACCATACTTTATATACAGGTCTACGCATGGTGAATAAACGTACCTAGTCATTAAAAGTAGAATTACCATACCTCTGTGCAAGTAATTCCCTAATTGGCCCGGCCAATTCTACAGCTTCTAATGGTCCCCATTCTATGACCCTAGGTACCTCAACAACTTTAGAATGAAGAGTATGCAAACCCCTTTGGTATTTTGGATAATCTATCCAAAGTCTGTCAAATCTCAGGTTCGGGTGCTGTAATGACCCGCACTTTTTCGATCATTCTATACTTATAAGATTAATATTTACATAAATTAAACCTTACCAACATGATAAGCAATCCAAATTGATGAGACTTATGTTTTTGAAATAAGTTTTACACAACGTTTGACCGTCTAGTTTGACCGATGATATCACGAACTATACAATATATGATAATTATATGTTTGTGTATATATATGTATATATACATATTTAACATGATTTAAGGATGTTTTAATATCTCATTTTGTATTAATAACAATAAGTTATAAGTATATTTTGAAACTACTAACTTAAGTTTTCAAAACGATAACCATACGTAACGTTATTTGACATAAATACTTATAACATATAATGTTTATACATATATCGTATAAGTAATGTATTTAATCACTTTTAAGGACTTAAATACATAAAACCATATAAGTGTATTCACAAAAGATAGCTATATTTGAATTCTCATTCCATTTTTCACAAGATTTCTATACGTATATCTACGATATATGTACCGTATCATACCTAGCTTCTATACGTATTTACTATTGGTATATACACATCAAATCACCACCTAACCAGCCCTTGTTCATGCCTTATGTATAAGGTAATTGGTATTTAGAAGTTTGTTGACTAATTACATAAAATAACAAACTTGAAAATCTTGTTTTGTCCTCCCCATTCACGTTTTTAAGTACCATGGGGATATCCTCATTTTGATTCATTTTAACTTCCATTTTCTAGCTAAAACACACACTCTTTCTTAACCCTTAAACTCCATAACCATTCAGCAAGAAACCATGAAGATCTAGCCATAGAAACAAGCCTTAATCACCATAAGAAAACCCTTACAAAAACACTTCAAGAATCCTTTCCAAGAACACAAACTTACTTCCAATCTTTCATCCAATTCCATCACCCTTTTGGTTCTAGGTTCTTACTCCTCTTTTACAGCAATCTTGTCCAAGTAACTTGAGGTAGTAACTTTGTTCATAACCTTATTCGATTCATATATATATAGCTATCTTATTTTATGGTATAAAATTTTAACAACAAGAACATAGTTTGAATGTTTTCAAACTTGTTTGCAAACTAAATAGATCCTTCTAACTTAACTTTTAAAATACTTCAAGACCTGTAATATAACTTAAATATATGCTAATTTAACAAGGTATAACTTGGTTTTTCAAAAGAACACCTTAAAAACTGTTTTTACGACGTCGGAGTGCAACCGGGGGCTGTTTTGGGTTGGATAATTAAAAACCATCTTGAACTTTGAATTGGAGGTTTATATTCTGTAAAAATGATATTTCTTATGAATATGTTAACACATAAAAATTTCATGATTTAACTCAAAGTATAAGTATTTTTAGAAAAATAATTATTTAAGGTTGTTTACATGATGGAAAATGATTAACTTCATAAGTTTCACTAAAGTTTGACCTATGACCTGTGATTTCGAATACAAACTAAGGTATTTACAGTTCATAGTCTTAAAGAGGGACTCGATCCAAGGAAGTGGCAAGTTGAACCAACGAAAACGGAGTTGTAACGAAGAAACTATGACCAAAACGAGATCGGATATCTAAGACTAGTTTAGCTACGAAAATAATTGGAGAAAATTAAATAAATCACATCTTTTTAAAATAACATGATATTTTATATATATGTACTCATAATTTAATTTTATATGGTTCAGGATCACCCGTAAACAACACGAGAAGATTAATCATAAGATCCCATGATTGTACGCAACACGTCATTTGACAACACCGGTACTTTATGTACGCAACACGTCATTTGACAACACCGGTACCGTGGGTCAAGATTAATCTCGACCAATACATATACGATGGGGGTTTTATTTATTTCATTGGGGGTTTATTAAACATCTAAATATGAACTATTAAAATTGAATTACTAACAACGAACTGCTAACTACGGACTAAGGAATTATTACAAGTATTAAAAGTATAACAAGTATATATATGTGACGATTGTTTAAAAAGAAAAGGTATTGATATATTATGTATGGATAGGTTCGTGATATCAATCGGAGACCAAGTCAAAATTATATATCTTCAAGACGAAAGTGAGTATATAGTCCCACTTTTAAAACTCTAAGTATTTCGGGATGAGAATACATGTATTTTATGTTTTACGTTATGGACACAAGTAACTGAAAAATATATTCTACGTTGAGTTGTACCACTGGCATACTTCCCTGTAGCTTGGTAACTGTTATTTACAGCGGTATTGTAAACGCGAATCCTGTTGATAGATCTATCGGGCCTGACAACCCCAACCGGACTGGACGACCAGTATTCAACGGTTGCACAGTACTTCGTTTCGTGACTACACTTGGTACGGTGTAGTAAGATTTCATAATAAAGGGAATATGCGACGTGATTAAATGTTAAGTATGGTTACCAAGTGCTCAACCACTTAGAATATTTTTATTAAAATGTTTATATGTGAAATCTTGTGGTCTATATATATATTGCTGCCGGCATTAAACCTATATCTCACCAACTTTATGTTGACGTTTTAAACATGTCTATTCTCAGGTGATAATTAGAAGCTTCCGCTGCAACATGTTGAATTTAAACAAGATCTTGAGTATGCATATTTGTGTCAAAAATAAAACTGCATATCGGAGGATTTGTAATGTAAAATATGCTAGAAATCGTATTGTTATCATCACATGTAAAGTTTGTAAGTCTAAGATTATCGCTAAACGATAATCATCTTTTTATTGTCTAAAGCTTGTATTAAAATAAGAGTTATGGTTTGTAATGTAAAATAAATGCAGTTGTTCTTTTAAAAATGTCGCATATAGAGGTCAATACCTCGCAATGAAATCATACGTTATCTAACTCGTTCTTATGGTTAAGGACGGGTTATGACATGTGGTATCAGAGCGGTGGTCTTAGCGAACCAGGTTTGCATTAGTGTGTCTAACTGATAAGTCGTTAGGATACATTAGTAAGTCTGGACTTTGACCGGGTCTGATTTAAAAACCATTGCTTATCATTGTTGGTTAAAATTTATATGTAAATATTATGTAGTACTAATGGGTTAGTTGTTGTGTGATAGATGTCGGGCTCAAAACTTGTTATCACATTCAGCGACTCCGAACCAGAATCTTCAGATGGTGTTTCAGTCATTAACCTATCCGATGACGAAAATAATATCTTTGGGGAAGACTCACAAATTCCGGATGAACCAACTATAGAGAACCCGGAAAGTGAACCCGAGGAGGAAAGTGAACCCGAGGAGGAAAGTGAACCCGAGGAAGAAATACAGGAAATTACGAAAGACAAGTTCGAACTAGGAAAGAAACGAAAGGCTAATGAATTAGAAAATTCAAATCCCGAGTTTAGTAAGGATGATGTGGCACCAACTCCACTAGACACTACCACCCCTATTCCCGCTATTCCTATTCGTTCTATCCCGGCATCCAGTTCTTCAGTCCCACAGCCAAAATATAGGCAGACAGCCAGGATAAGCGTTAAGCGATTCTTTGAACCTAAACGTCCTAGAAAATAGACCAAACGATGCGCTACCGTATTAAACCATGGGATCATATAATGTTTTGTATAATATTATTAGTGTGGTTTGCTTAATGTTCGATGTAAGATAAGCATATGTAAAATAGTGAAGTGTGAAATGCAATAATTTTCCATGGTTAAGTATTATTTGGGTGGTAGTAATTGATTTTCGTACTAAGCTATTAAGTATGAACTTTAACGGGTAGGTACTACCCTAGATATAATTATAAAATGCTAATAAGAAGAAAAGGCTTTTATAATAATAACTGGTTCATATTATTAATAAGCTACGATGTACTGTAAATACATACTACATCTATAATATTCCATGTGAATAATTATTTTTTTTTCATTCTTATTGAAGATTATGGCGCGATTGAACCGAATGACGGAACAAGAAATCCAGGAACTCATCAATCAGCGAGTGAACGACAGAATGTTATGGGTCGAGGCTGCAAGAACTGCTGCAGTTAACCCAAATCCTCGTGTAGGATGCACCTACAAAACTTTTCAAGCTTGCAAGCCCTCATCATTCAGTGGAACAGAAGGACCGATCGGTTTAACCCGGTGGATAGAAAAGATGGAGACTGTGTTTAAAATCAGTGGTTGTGTTGAAAAGGACATGACCAAGTATGCATCGTGCACTTTACAAGATAGTGCACTCACGTGGTGGAAAAATTATGTGAAGGCTGTAGGAGGAGATGTAGCTTATGATACTCCTTGGGAAGAATTCAAAACAATGTTAATCAACGAGTATTGTCCAAGGAACGAGGTTAGGAAGTTGGAAGATGAATTACGAAGCCTGAAGGTTTTTGGTACTGAAATCACCAACTACAATCAGCGATTCATGGAATTAGTTTTACTATGTCCTGAATTGGTTCCAACCGAAGAACGGAAGATTGAGATGTACAAAGATGGTTTGCCCAAAAAGGTCAAGGCAAATGTTACAGCATCGAAACCTAAGACAATTCATGAAGCTATAACCATGGCAAACGAGCTAATGGATCAGGTCATCATGGATAAGAAAGTATCCAATACTGATGTGAAGGTATCAGGTAACAAAAGAAAGTGGAATGGAAATTATGATCGAGGTAACCAACAACAATCTTTTAAGAAACAAGAAATCACGCAAGGCGCGGGTAGTGGTTTAAGCTTTGGTTATAAAGGACAAAATCCTTTATGCAACCGATGCCACAAACATCACTCTGGTTACTGTAATGTGGTATGCAACAAATGTAATCGAAAGGGTCATCTTGCTGAAGATTGTAGGGCTCTCGTTACAAATACAAATGGTACCAAGACTCCTGCCACTAATGCAAATAGAACTGCTTTGGCTACTGTTACTTGTTATGGATGTGGGAAACAGGGTCATTATAAGAGCCAGTGCCCGAATCCAGAGACTAATATCGGACCTGCACGAGGGAGAGCATTTGTTATTAATGCTAAAGAGGCGTGTGAAGACCCGGAGCTTGTTACGGGTACGTTTACCATTAATAACTTATCCGCATCTATTATATTTGATACTGGTGCTGATAGAAGTTACGTGTGTAGAGACTTTCACGCTAAATTGAATTGTTCATCATTACCTCTAGATACTAAGTACATGATTGAGTTAGCTAATGGTAAACTAATTAAAGCCGATAAAATTTGCCGTGATTGTAAAATAAATTTAGCCGGAGAAACATTTAAGATTGATTTGATACCCGTAGAATTAGGAAGTTTTGATGTAATAATCGGCATGGACTGGATGTCCAAAATAGGAGCTGAAGTTGTGTGCGCCAAGAAGGCAATTCGCATTCCTCGTAAGGATAAAACGCCAGTAATGATTTATGGAGAGAAGGGTAACTCAAAGCTAAAACTCATTAGTTATTTGAAAGCTCAAAAGTGCTTGAAGAAAGGGTGCTATGCTATCTTAGCACATGTTAATAAAGTCGAAAAGAAAGAAAAAGAGAAGTGCATCAATGACGTGCCTGTGGCAAGAGATTTTCCTGAAGTTTTTCCGGAAGAGTTGCCGGGATTACCTCCATTTAGATCTGTAGAATTTTAAATAGATTTAGTACCAGGAGCTGCACCAGTGGCTCGTGCTCCATATAGACTTGCACCGTCCGAGTTAAAAGAACTTCAGAGTCAGTTAAAAGAATTACTGGATCGTGGATTCATACGACCAAGTACTTCACCGTGGGGAGCTCCAATTTTATTCGTCAAGAAGAAAGACGGATCTTTCCGAATGTGTATAGATTATCGTGAATTAAATAAGTTAACTATCAAGAATCGGTATCCACTACCGAGAATTGATGACTTATTTGATCAACTGCAAGGATCATGTGTTTATTCGAAAATCGACCTAAGATCGGGCTATCATCAACTACGCGTCAAAGAAGAAGATATACCGAAAACTACTTTTCGGACACGCTACGGTCATTACGAATTTTTGGTCATGCCGTTTGGATTGACGAATGCGCCAGCTGTATTCATGGACCTCATGAATCGAGTTTGTAGTCCATATCTAGATAAGTTTGTTATCGTTTTCATTGATGATATTCTTATCTATTCCAAGAGTGAGCAAGAGCATGAGCAGCATTTAAGGTTGATATTAGAGTTGTTAAGAAAAGAACAGCTATATGCTAAATTTTCTAAATGTGCTTTCTGGTTGAAAGAAGTGCAATTTCTTGGCCACGTTGTTAGTAGCAAAGGAATTCAGGTTGATCCAGCAAAAATTGAAGCCATTGAAAAATGGGAGACTCCTAAGACACCAATGCAGATACGCCAATTTTTGGGTTTAGCCGGTTATTATAGAAGGTTTATTCAAGATTTTTCCCGAATAGCTAAGCCGTTGACAGCGTTAACGCAAAAAGGGAAGAAATATGAATGGACTTCTGAGCAGGAGAGTGCATTTCAATTACTGAAAAAGAAGTTGACTACGGCGCCTATTTTATCGTTACCAGAAGGGAACGATGATTTTGAAATATATTGTGACGCTTCGCGACAGGGTTTTGGTTGCGTTCTTATGCAACGGAAGAAAGTTATTGCATACGCATCCCGACAATTGAAGATTCACGAGCGGAATTATACGACGCATGATTTAGAACTGGGAGCAGTCGTGTTTGCATTGAAGATATGGAGACACTACTTGTATGGGGTTAAATGCACTGTGTTCACTGATCATAAAAGTCTTCAACATATTTTTGATCAGAAACAGCTGAACATGAGGCAACGTAGGTGGGTCGAGTTAATAAACGACTATGATTGTGAAATTCGTTATCATCCAGGGAAAGCGAATGTGGTGGCTGACGCACTAAGCAGAAAGGAACGAGAACCAATTCGAGTACGAGCGATGAACTTAAAAATTCGCATGAATCTCAACTCACAAATTAAAGAAATTCAACGAGAAGCACTTACTAAAGAAAATATAGGGAATGAAATAATGAAGAAGTATGAGAAGCAACTCGTTATACGGGAAGATGGAATTCGATATTTTGCAAATCGTATTTGGGTACCGAAGTTGGGTGGATTAAGGAAGTTGATATTGAACGAGGCACATAAGACAAGATACTCAATACATCCTGGAGTCGGAAAGATGTATCAAGATCTTAAGACGCATTATTGGTGGCCTAACTTAAAGACAGACGTTGCAACATATGTTGGGGAGTGTTTAACTTGTTCCAAGGTCAAAGCAGAACACCAGAAGCCGTCAGGGTTACTTCAACAACCAGAAATCCCAGAATGGAAATGGGATGGTATTACCATGGATTTCATCACGAAGTTACCAAAGACTGCCTGGGGATACGACACCATTTGGGTGATTGTTGATCGTCTCACCAAGTCTGCACATTTCTTGCCTATAAAGGAAACGGATAGAATGGAGAAACTATTACGATTGTATATAAAGGAAGTTGTTTCAAGGCATGGAATACCTATTTCCATTATATCCGATCGTGATAGTAGATTTACATCAAAGTTCTGGCAATCACTACAGGAGGCCCTAGGAACTCGTTTGGATATGAGTACCGCATATCATCCGCAAACCGACGGGCAGAGTGAAAGAACGATTCAGACTCTTGAAGACATGCTCAGGGCATGTGTGATCGATTTTGGAAACGGATGGGATAAATATCTACCATTAGCAGAATTCTCGTATAATAATAGTTATCATGCGAGCATTAAAGCTGCGCCATTCGAAGCATTGTACGGAAGGAAGTGTAGATCTCCTATCTATTGGAATGAAGTAGGAGATCAACAATTAACTGGTCCCGAGATCATACACGAAACGACTGAGAAGATAGTACAAATCAAGGAGAGATTGAAAACAGCCCGTAGTCGCCAAAAGAGCTATGCCGATGTTCGAAGGAAACCATTAGAGTTTCAGATCGGTGACATGGTTATGTTAAAGGTGTCACCTTGGAAAGGTGTAATACGTTTTGGAAAAAGGGGTAAACTAAACCCAAGGTATGTAGGCCCGTTCAAGATTATCGAACGCATTGGACCGGTAGCTTATCGACTCGAGTTACCACAACAACTCGCCGGAGTACATAATACATTTCACATCTCAAACCTTAAGAAGTGTCTTGCAAAGGAAGATCTCACCATTCCTCTTGAAGAAATCCATGTCGATGAGAAACTACAATTCATCGAAGAACCAATCGAAATCATGGACCGTGAAGTTAAACAGCTCAAGCAGAGCAACATACCGATCGTTAAGGTTCGTTGGAATGCTCGAAGAGGTCCTGAGTTTACTTGGGAACGAGAGGATCAGATGAAACAAAAGTATCCACACTTGTTTCTCGATGACGCAAAATAGGTACAATCTTAAAATTTCGGGACGAAATTTATTTAACGGGTAGGTACTGTAATGACCCGCACTTTTTCGATCATTCTATACTTATAAGATTAATATTTACATAAATTAAACCTTACCAACATGATAAGCAATCTAAATTGATGAGACTTATGTTTTTGAAATAAGTTTTACACAACGTTTGACCGTCTAGTTTGACCGATGATATCACGAACTATACAATATATGATAATTATACGTTTGTGTATATATATGTATATATACATATTTAACATGATTTAAGGATGTTTTAATATCTCATTTTGTATTAATAACAATAAGTTATAAGTATATTTTGAAACTACTAACTTAAGTTTTCAAAACGATAACCATACGTAACGTTATTTGACATAAATACTTATAACATATAATGTTTATACATATATCGTATAAGTAATGTATTTAATCACTTTTAAGGACTTAAATACATAAAACCATATAAGTGTATTCACAAAAGATAGCTATATTTGAATTCTCATTCCATTTTTCACAAGATTTCTATAAGTATATCTACGGTATATGTACCGTATCATACCTAGCTTCTATACGTATTTACTATTGGTATATACACATCAAATCACCACCTAACCAGTCCTTGTTCATGCCTTATGTATAAGGTAATTGGTATTTGGAAGTTTGTTGACTAATTACATAAAATAACAAACTTGAAAATCTTGTTTTGTCCTCCCCATTCACGTTTTTAAGTACCATGGGGATATCCTCATTTTGATTCATTTTAACTTCCATTTTCTAGCTAAAACACACACTCTTTCTTAACCCTTAAACTCCATAACCATTCAGCAAGAAACCATGAAGATCTAGCCATAGAAACAAGCCTTAATCACCATAAGAAAACCCTTACAAAAACACTTCAAGAATCCTTTCCAAGAACACAAACTTACTTCCAATTTTTCATCCAATTCCATCACCCTTTTGGTTCTAGGTTCTTACTCCTCTTTTACAGCAATCTTGTCCAAGTAAATTGAGGTAGTAACTTTGTTCATAACCTTATTCGATTCATATATATATAGCTATCTTATTTTATGGTATAAAATTTTAACAACAAGAACATAGTTTGAATGTTTTCAAACTTGTTTGCAAACTAAATAGATCCTTCTAACTTAACTTTTAAAATACTTCAAGACCTGTAATATAACTTAAATATATGCTAATTTAACAAGGTATAACTTGGTTTTTCAAAAGAACACCTTAAAAACTGTTTTTACGACGTCGGAGTGCAACCGGGGGCTGTTTTGGGTTGGATAATTAAAAACCATCTTGAAATTTGAATTGGAGGTTTATATTCTGGAAAAATGATATTTCTTATGAATATGTTAACACATAAAAATTTCATGATTTAACTCAAAGTATAAGTATTTTTAGAAAAATAATTATTTAAGGTTGTTTACATGATGGAAAATGATTAACTTCATAAGTTTCACTAAAGTTTGACCTATGACCTGTGATTTCGAATACAAACTAAGGTATTTACAGTTCATAGTCTTAAAGAGGGACTCGATCCAAGGAAGTGGCAAGTTGAACCAACGAAAACGGAGTTGTAACGAAGAAACTATGACCAAAACGAGATCGGATATCTAAGACTAGTTTAGCTACGAAAATAATTGGAGAAAATTAAATAAATCACATCTTTTTAAAATAACATGATATTTTATATATATGTACTCATAATTTAATTTTATATGGTTCAGGATCACCCGTAAACAACACGAGAAGATTAATCATAAGATCCCATGATTGTACGCAACACGTCATTTGACAACACCGGTACTTTATGTACGCAACACGTCATTTGACAACACCGGTACCGTGGGTCAAGATTAATCTCGACCAATACATATACGATGGGGGTTTTATTTATTTCATTGGGGGTTTATTAAACATCTAAATATGAACCATTAAAATTGAATTACTAACAACGAACTGCTAACTACGGACTAAGGAATTATTACAAGTATTAAAAGTATAACAAGTATATATATGTGACGATTGTTTAAAAAGAAAACGTATTGATATATTATGTATGGATAGGTTCGTGATATCAATCGGAGACCAAGTCAAAATTATATATCTTCAAGACGAAAGTGAGTATATAGTCCCACTTTTAAAACTCTAAGTATTTCGGGATGAGAATACATGTATTTTATGTTTTACGTTATGGACACAAGTAAATGAAAAATATATTCTACGTTGAGTTGTACCACTGGCATACTTCCCTGTAGCTTGGTAACTGTTATTTACAGCGGTATTGTAAACGCGAATCCTGTTGATAGATCTATCGGGCCTGACAACCCCAACCGGACTGGACGACCAGTATTCAACGGTTGCACAGTACTTCGTTTCGTGACTACACTTGGTACGGTGTAGTAAGATTTCATAATAAAGGGAATATGCGACGTGATTAAATGTTAAGTATGGTTACCAAGTGCTCAACCACTTAGAATATTTTTATTAAAATGTTTATATGTGAAATCTTGTGGTCTATATATATATTGCTGCCGGCATTAAACCTATATCTCACCAACTTTATGTTGACGTTTTAAACATGTCTATTCTCAGGTGATAATTAGAAGCTTCCGCTGCAACATGTTGAATTTAAACAAGATCTTGAGTATGCATATTTGTGTCAAAAATAAAACTGCATATCGGAGGATTTGTAATGTAAAATATGCTAGAAATCGTATTGTTATCATCACATGTAAAGTTTGTAAGTCTAAGATTATCGCTAAACGATAATCATCTTTTTATTGTCTAAAGCTTGTATTAAAATAAGAGTTATGGTTTGTAATGTAAAATAAATGCAGTTGTTCTTTTAAAAATGTCGCATATAGAGGTCAATACCTCGCAATGAAATCATACGTTATCTAACTCGTTCTTATGGTTAAGGACGGGTTATGACATGTGGTATCAGAGCGGTGGTCTTAGCGAACCAGGTTTGCATTAGTGTGTCTAACTGATAAGTCGTTAGGATACATTAGTAAGTCTGGACTTTGACCGGGTCTGATTTAAAAACCATTGCTTATCATTGTTGGTTAAAATTTATATGTAAATATTATGTAGTACTAATGGGTTAGTTGTTGTGTGATAGATGTCGGGCTCAAAACTTGTTATCACATTCAGCGACTCCGAACCAGAATCTTCAGATGGTGTTTCAGTCATTAACCTATCCGATGACGAAAATAATATCTTTGGGGAAGACTCACAAATTCCGGATGAACCAACTATAGAGAACCCGGAAAGTGAACCCGAGGAGGAAAGTGAACCCGAGGAGGAAAGTGAACCCGAGGAAGAAATACAGGAAATTACGAAAGACAAGTTCGAACTAGGAAAGAAACGAAAGGCTAATGAATTAGAAAATTCAAATCCCGAGTTTAGTAAGGATGATGTGGCTCCAACTCCACTAGACACTACCACCCCTATTCCCGCTATTCCTATTCGTTCTATCCCGGCATCCAGTTCTTCAGTCCCACAGCCAAAATATAGGCAGACAGCCAGGATAAGCGTTAAGCGATTCTTTGAACCTAAACGTCCTAGAAAATAGACCAAACGATGCGCTACCGTATTAAACCATGGGATCATATAATGTTTTGTATAATATTATTAGTGTGGTTTGCTTAATGTTCGATGTAAGATAAGCATATGTAAAATAGTGAAGTGTGAAATGCAATAATTTTCCATGGTTAAGTATTATTTGGGTGGTAGTAATTGATTTTCGTACTAAGCTATTAAGTATGAACTTTAACGGGTAGGTACTACCCTAGATATAATTATAAAATGCTAATAAGAAGAAAAGGCTTTTATAATAATAACTGGTTCATATTATTAATAAGCTACGATGTACTGTAAATACATACTACATCTATAATATTCCATGTGAATAATTATTATTTTTTCATTCTTATTGAAGATTATGGCGCGATTGAACCGAATGACGGAACAAGAAATCCAGGAACTCATCAATCAGCGAGTGAACGACAGAATGTTATGGGTCGAGGCTGCAAGAACTGCTGCAGTTAACCCAAATCCTCGTGTAGGATGCACCTACAAAACTTTTCAAGCTTGCAAGCCCTCATCATTCAGTGGAACAGAAGGACCGATCGGTTTAACCCGGTGGATAGAAAAGATGGAGACTGTGTTTAAAATCAGTGGTTGTGTTGAAAAGGACATGACCAAGTATGCATCGTGCACTTTACAAGATAGTGCACTCACGTGGTGGAAAAATTATGTGAAGGCTGTAGGAGGAGATGTAGCTTATGATACTCCTTGGGAAGAATTCAAAACAATGTTAATCAACGAGTATTGTCCAAGGAACGAGGTTAGGAAGTTGGAAGATGAATTACGAAGCCTGAAGGTTTTTGGTACTGAAATCACCAACTACAATCAGCGATTCATGGAATTAGTTTTACTATGTCCTGAATTGGTTCCAACCGAAGAACGGAAGATTGAGATGTACAAAGATGGTTTGCTCAAAAAGGTCAAGGCAAATGTTACAGCATCGAAACCTAAGACAATTCATGAAGCTATAACCATGGCAAATGAGCTAATGGATCAGGTCATCATGGATAAGAAAGTATCCAATACTGATGTGAAGGTATCAGGTAACAAAAGAAAGTGGAATGGAAATTATGATCGAGGTAACCAACAACAATCTTTTAAGAAACAAGAAATCACGCAAGGCGCGGGTAGTGGTTTAAGCTTTGGTTATAAAGGACAAAATCCTTTATGCAACCGATGCCACAAACATCACTCTGGTTACTGTAATGTGGTATGCAACAAATGTAATCGAAAGGGTCATCTTGCTGAAGATTGTAGGGCTCTCGTTACAAATACAAATGGTACCAAGAGTCCTGCCACTAATGCAAATAGAACTGCTTTGGCTACTGTTACTTGTTATGGATGTGGGAAACAGGGTCATTATAAGAGCCAGTGCCCGAATCCAGAGAAGAATATCGGACCTGCACGAGGGAGAGCATTTGTTATTAATGCTAAAGAGGCGTGTGAAGACCCGGAGCTTGTTACGGGTACGTTTACCATTAATAACTTATCCGCATCTATTATATTTGATACTGGTGCTGATAGAAGTTACGTGTGTAGAGACTTTCACGCTAAATTGAATTGTTCATCATTACCTCTAGATGCTAAGTACGTGATTGAGTTAGCTAATGGTAAACTAATTAAAGCCGATAAAATTTGCCGTGATTGTAAAATAAATTTAGCCGGAGAAACATTTAAGATTGATTTGATACCCGTAGAATTAGGAAGTTTTGATGTAATAATCGGCATGGACTGGATGTCCAAAATAGGAGCTGAAGTTGTGTGCGCCAAGAAGGCAATTCGCATTCCTCGTAAGGATAAAACGCCAGTAATGATTTATGGAGAGAAGGGTAACTCAAAGCTAAAACTCATTAGTTATTTGAAAGCTCAAAAGTGCTTGAAGAAAGGGTGCTATGCTATCTTAGCACATGTTAATAAAGTCGAAAAGAAAGAAAAAGAGAAGTGCATCAATGACGTGCCTGTGGCAAGAGATTTTCCTGAATTTTTTCCGAAAGAGTTGCCGGGATTACCTCCATTTAGATCTGTAGAATTTCAAATAGATTTAGTACCAGGAGCTGCACCAGTGGCTCGTGCTCCATATAGACTTGCACCGTCCGAGTTAAAAGAACTTCAGAGTCAGTTAAAAGAATTACTGGATCGTGGATTCATACGACCAAGTACTTCACCGTGGGGAGCTCCAATTTTATTCGTCAAGAAGAAAGACGGATCTTTCCGAATGTGTATAGATTATCGTGAATTAAATAAGTTAACTATCAAGAATCGGTATCCACTACCGAGAATTGATGACTTATTTGATCAACTGCAAGGATCATGTGTTTATTCGAAAATCGACCTAAGATCGGGCTATCATCAACTACGTGTCAAAGAAGAAGATATACCGAAAACTGCTTTTCGGACACGCTACGGTCATTATGAATTTTTGGTCATGCCGTTTGGATTGACGAATGCGCCAGCTGTATTCATGGACCTCATGAATCGAGTTTGTAGTCCATATCTAGATAAGTTTGTTATCGTTTTCATTGATGATATTCTTATCTATTCCAAGAGTGAGCAAGAGCATGAGCAGCATTTAAGGTTGATATTAGAGTTGTTAAGAAAAGAACAGCTATATGCTAAATTTTCTAAATGTGCTTTCTGGTTGAAAGAAGTGCAATTTCTTGGCCACGTTGTTAGTAGCAAAGGAATTCAGGTTGATCCAGCAAAAATTGAAGCCATTGAAAAATGGGAGACTCCTAAGACACCAATGCAGATACGCCAATTTTTGGGTTTAGCCGGTTATTATAGAAGGTTTATTCAAGATTTTTCCCGAATAGCTAAGCCGTTGACAGCGTTAACGCAAAAAGGGAAGAAATATGAATGGACTTCTGAGCAGGAGAGTGCATTTCAATTACTGAAAAAGAAGTTGACTACGACGCCTATTTTATCGTTACCAGAAGGGAACGATGATTTTGAAATATATTGTGACGCTTCGCGACAAGGTTTTGGTTGCGTTCTTATGCAATGGAAGAAAGTTATTGCATACGCATCCCGACAATTGAAGATTCACGAGCGGAATTATACGACGCATGATTTAGAACTGGGAGCAGTCGTGTTTGCATTGAAGATATGGAGACACTACTTGTATGGGGTTAAATGCACTGTGTTCACTGATCATAAAAGTCTTCAACATATTTTTGATCAGAAACAGCTGAACATGAGGCAACGTAGGTGGGTCGAGTTAATAAACGACTATGATTGTGAAATTCGTTATCATACAGGGAAAGCGAATGTGGTGGCTGACGCACTAAGCAGAAAGGAACGAGAACCAATTCGAGTACGAGCGATGAACTTAAAAATTCGCATGAATCTCAACTCACAAATTAAAGAAATTCAACGAGAAGCACTTACTAAAGAAAATATAGGGAATGAAATAATGAAGAAGTATGAGAAGCAACTCGTTATACGGGAAGATGGAATTCAATATTTTGCAAATCGTATTTGGGTACCGAAGTTGGGTGGATTAAGGAAGTTGATATTGAACGAGGCACATAAGACAAGATACTCAATACATCCTGGAGTCGGAAAGATGTATCAAGATCTTAAGACGCATTATTGGTGGCCTAACTTAAAGACAGGCGTTGCAACATATGTTGGGGAGTGTTTAACTTGTTCCAAGGTCAAAGCAGAACACCAGAAGCCGTCAGGGTTACTTCAACAACCAGAAATCCCAGAATGGAAATGACATGATCAATTTATATCAAACTTAAGCTCATTTTCATATTTTTATCAAATCTACACTTTTTCAAATAAGCATATACGAAAATGTTCGCCAAGTTTATAAGCATTTAACTCAAATAACATGTCAAAATAATCATTACTAGCAATTAAACAAGTTTCAAATGACATTATCTTTCAAAAATTAAGTTCATGAATTTTAGACTTGAAAAAGTCCACTTTAATTCTCAAAATCATGTTTAGGCTCAAAGTTTGGATCATTTAACTACCTAAACATGTTACACTACTTAATTTAGCAACAATTCATGACAAAAATCGGCCATAACCTGTTTATATCAAAAAGCCCCAAATTTGCTCAAGAACACAAACCCTAGATTACTCAAAATTTGAAGTTTAAGGCTTCTAATCATGTTAAATAGCATCAATCTAGGTTATACAAGAATAATACATAAGAAATTTAAGCATAATTACACTAAAAAGCATCAAAATCAAATTGGGGAAAAAATTGCTCAAGAACACTAATTTTCGGATTAAATGGTGTTTAGGTGTAGAAATTTACCGTTTTTCTTGAGTAATTCCTTGATAGCATCCTTCTCAACATGATTTTAGTAAAAGATTTGATGATTAACGGTTAAAAATTGTGATTTTGGGGTTGTTTTTGTGGGTTTTTTTCGGAGTATTTTCGCTGTATGTTTGAGTTGTGGTGTGGACTGATCAGTTCTTTGCGTTTTTTTTTTTTCTGTATTTCGGTCCCTCCGCGAGTCGTGGGGTTTTTACCCTTCAAACTCCGAGAGTCGCGGAGTTTTTTTTTTTTTTTTTATAACATCTTATATTAATTAAAACAATTAAGTAATTAATTTTAAAATTTTGTTTCCCTTGTTATTTAGGACGAGGTCGTTTCGGATCGATGTCCTAGTCCGTACTTCGACAAAATTTTAAAATTTGTCTTTTTGTAGCGATTGTTTTAAAAGCTAAGATTTTTGGGTTTTTTTTAATGTTTTTGGCATACTTTAATTCAATAAGATTAAAAATAATGATAATAAAAGTTCTCGTCCCTCCCTCGGGTAAAGCAATTTCGGTTCAACGACCTAGTCTTCAACTTACGACGAATTTTAAAAATCATATTTTTAACTTAATGAGATAAAGTAAATTTTTGTTTTTAAATTCACACAATTTAAATATAAAATTCAAAATTAATATTAAAAATTCACACCAAACTTTAAAATTTGAAATGCATAAAATTAAAAATTCATATTTTTAAAAATTAAAAATTCACACCAAACTTTATTTAAAAAAAATTCATATTATAAATTCACACCAAACTTATATAAAATTTTCAAATATTTACAATTTTAAATATATTGTTTTTACAAAGTTTACAATATTAATTTAAGATTTATATATTAATTTTAAAAACATGGTAAAAATAAAATTAAAAATCTTTTTGGCTTTTTATCCCACTTTAATCAATCAAATATTATCAAAAATATGCGCCCCTCTTTTCGGTAAAGTAATTTCGGTTCCAAGACCTAATTTAACTCATGACGAATTTTTGAAATATTTTGGGTTGATTGATTAAAGATATTTATACCTTAAGAATAAACGTTAAATTTCGCAGTGATGTAATAAATTTTTGTATGATATCAACAATTTCGGTCGCCAAACCTAATTTTATTTAATACCAATTTAATACTTTATAGCGAAAAAATTAGCGTTTATTATCAAAAGGTTAAAAAATAAAAATAAAAATAAAGACTGTACAAACATAACTGTGAAATAGATTTCTTAGTTATATGATCTATCCCATTCATAAGATAGTCGGTTTAATTGGTTTTCCATGGCTACATAGGCGTAACCTCGAGCATTCAGTGTCTTTTCTTCTAAACATATGAACGGTCCGTCTCTGCATAAAGTAACAAATTCGGTGTTTGAATAGGTTTGATTATTTGAACATTTACCTCCATGTGACCATTTTCCGCATTTGTGACATCTTTTTAGGTGTCGTGCTCTTCTTTTCGCTGCGGATTTTGATTTTCCTTTACCAAATTGTAACTTATTATCTTCGCATCTGGATTCTTTTCTAACTCCGTCCAATCTTTCTCTGATTACTGATACTATTTCACTCGGTAGTGTGTCATTATTACGTTTAGTGATCAAAGCGTGTAGCATTAGACCATGGTTTAGTTCACAGGCAGTCTTCATTTTGTAAAAACCTAAAAAAATAAAAATTCAGAATGGGGGGAGAAGACTAGTTCTTTAGGGTCTGCTAGGGAAATACCATTCGAGTTCCATTTTCGAGAACTACACGAAAACAGACAATCTAACTCTAACAGAAATACATATTATCCTTTAAAGGCTTGATTCTCCCCACACTTAGTTAGCTGTGGTGTCGAAATTGTGATTAACTTCGTTGTCGACTTCCATCGGACTATCTATGTAGTGTTTAACTCTGTGACCATTAACTTTAAATTCAATCCCATTTGAATTTATTAATTCTATCGTTCCGTATGGGAAAACTCTTTTAACTATGAATGGTCCAGACCATCTTGATTTCAATTTTCCAGGAAATAGCTTGAATCGTGAATTGAAAAGAAGAACTCTGTCTCCTTCTTTAAATTCTTTTGAACTTCTGATTCTTTTATCATGCCATTTCTTCGTTCTTTCTTTATAGATTAACGAATTTTCGTATGCTTCATGTCTTAATTCTTCTAATTCGTTTAGTTGACTTAATCGTAGACGTCCGGCTTCATGTAAATAAAGATTACATGTCTTCAAAGCCCAAAACGCTTTGTGTTCAATTTCTACTGGAAGATGACATGCTTTTCCATAAACAAGTCTAAAAGGTGTGGTTCCAATTGGAGTTTTGTAGGCTGTTCTAAAAGCCCAGAGTGCATCCTCCAATTTAATGGACCATTCCTTCGGATTTGATCCTACGGTTTTCTCTAGAATACGTTTTAAAGTTCGGTTGGTATTTTCAACTTGTCCACTTGTTTGTGGATGATATGCAGTGGAGATTTTATGAGTTACTCCATATCTTTTAAGAACTTTCTCAAGTTGATTATTACAAAAATGAGTACCCCGATCACTTATTAAAGCTTTCGGTGTTCCAAACCTTGCAAAAAGACGTTTTAAAAAGTTGACTACAACTCGTGCATCGTTAGTTGGGAGAGCTTGTGCTTCCGCCCATTTAGATACATAATCAATGGCTACGAGTATATATAGATTATTATGAGATTTTGGAAATGGACCCATAAAGTCAATACCCCAAATGTCAAATACTTCACATACTTGTATGACATTTTGTGGCATTTCATCACGTTGACTTATTTTTTCGGCCCTTTGACAAGCATCACAGGATTTGCAAAGAAGGTGTGCGTCTTTGTAAATTGTAAGCCAATAGAATCCAGCATCATAAACTTTTCTTGCTGTTAGTTGAGGCCCATAATGCCCTCCTGTTGGTCCTGTGTGACAATGGTTTAATATTTTACTAGCTTCATCTCCAAATACACATCGGCGTATTATTCCATCGGGACAACCTTTAAACAAATATGGATCTTCCCAAAAATAGTGTTTTATATCACTGAAGAATTTCTTTCGTTTTTGGTACGATAATCCTTTTTCAAGGAATCCACAAACTAAGTAGTTTGCATAGTCTGCAAACCATGGAATTTCTTTATGATCTATCTTCAATAGATATTCATCAGGAAAGTTGTCTTGTATGACCGATTCATTTAGAACTTCTAACTCAGGATTTTCAAGACGAGAAAGATGATCAGCGGCGAGATTTTCTGCTCCTCTTTTATCTCGAATTTCAATATCAAACTCTTGTAAGAGTAAGATCCAACGGATTAATCTTGGTTTAGCATCTTGTTTTGAAAATAGGTATCTAAGAGCAGAATGGTCGGTATAGACCACCGTTTTTGCTAGAACGAGATATGATCGAAATTTGTCAAAAGCAAAGACAATAGCAAGGAGTTCTTTTTCAGTAGTTGTATAGTTCGTTTGTGCTCCTTGTAACGTCTTACTAGCATAATATATAGGTTGAAATCGTTTTTCAATCCTTTGTCCTAAAACGGCTCCTATTGCAAAATCACTTGCATCGCACATTAGTTCAAATGGTAGATTCCAATTTGGTGTTATCATGATCGGCGCATTAGTGAGTTTCTCTTTAAGAATATTAAAAGATTTGATACACTCATCTGAAAAGATGAATGGAGCATCCTTTTCTAGGAGTTTATTCATAGGAGTGGCAATTTTAGAAAAATCTTTTATGAAACGTCGGTAAAAACCGGCATGCCCTAGAAAACTCCTAACTCCTCTAACATTGGTGGGATGTGGAAGTTTAGCAATTACATCTACTTTAGCTCTATCCACTTCAATTCCTTCTTTTGAAATTTTATGACCAAGAACGATGCTTTCTTTAACCATGAAATGGCATTTCTCCCAATTAAGTACTAGATTTGATTGTTCGCATCTAATAAGCATTCGTTCCAGATTAACTAGACATGATTCAAATGTATCACCGAAGACTGAAAAGTCATCCATGAAAACTTCCATGCATTCTTCTATCATGTCGTGAAAAATCGCCATCATGCACCTTTGAAAGGTTGCAGGGGCGTTGCAAAGTCCAAATGGCATGCGTTTGTAAGCAAAAGTACCATAAGGGCACGTGAATGTGGTTTTCTCTTGATCTTCGGGTGCTATTGGAATTTGAAAATATCCGGAAAATCCATCTAGAAAACATTAGTAACTATTTCCGGCTAATCTTTCCAACATTTGATCTATGAAAGGTAAGGGAAAGTGATCTTTTCTGGTGGCGTCATTTAATTTTCTATAATCAATACACACACGCCATCCTGTTACAGTCCTAGTAGGAATAAGCTCATTTTTTTCATTTGTAATGACAGTCATACCACCCTTCTTAGGCACGCATTGAACTGGGCTTACCCATGGACTATCAGAGATTGGATATATCAAACCTGCATCTAGCAGTTTAATAATCTCTTTCTTAACTACATCTTGCATATTAGGATTTAGTCTTCGTTGGCGTTGCACATACGTTTTATGACCTTCTTCCATAAGGATTTTATGTGTGCAATACGAAGGACTTATTCCTTTAATATCATGAATCTTCCATGCAATGGCTGGTTTATGAGCTTTCAACACAGAAATGAGTTGTGATTTCTCATTTTCAGTAAGAGAAGACGATATTATTACAGGTAATTCAGATTCACCATGTAAATAAGCGTACTCCAAATGGTTTGGAAGTGGCTTTAACTCTAATTTCGGAGGTTCTTCTATCGATGATTTATATCGATATCTGTCTTCTTCTTTTAGCATTTGAATTTCTTCTGTTGTTGGTTTATATCCATTAGCTATAAGTGTAGCTAACATTTCAGCTTCATCATTTGGTTCATTACCTTCTCCTAAAGAACATTCTCCTGTTCCTTGTAATTCTGGAAATTCTTCTAACAATTCTGCATGTGCATCTATAGTTTGAATATAATAACATGTATCATCTGCAGATTGTGGTTGTTGCATTGCTCTATCAACTGAAAAGGTAACACTCTCATCCTCTATACTTAGGGTCAGTTTCTTACCGAACACGTCTATCATTGCTTTAGCCGTGTTTAAGAATGGTCTTCCTAATATGAGAGGAACTTGAGAATCTTCTTCCATGTCCAGAACAACAAAATCTACTGGAAATACTAAAGTACCAACTTTAACTAGCATGTTCTCCATTATCCCTCTAGGATATTTTATTGATCTATCGGCTAGTTGTATGCTTATTCTAGTTGGTTTCAATTCTCCAAGGTCTAGTTTAGCGTATAGTGAATATGACATTAGATTTATACTAGCACCTAAGTCTGCCAATGCTTCTATTGAACTAAGACTACCCAGAAAACATGGAATTGTGAAACTTCCTGGATCAGATAGTTTTTCTGGTATCTTATTCAACAGCACTGCTGAACAATTAGCATTCATAGTAACAGCCGAGAGTTCTTCCATTTTCTTTCTATTTGAGATTAGATCTTTCAAGAATTTAGCATATCTAGGCATTCCTGAAATCACATCAATGAAAGGAAGATTTACATTTATCTGTTTAAACATATCCAAAAATTTGGATTGCTCGGCTTCAAGTTTCTCTTTCTTCATTTTACTCGGGTAAGGAAGTGGTGGTTGGTATGGTTTAACATAAGGTTTATCCTTAATTGTGTTATCTTCATTAACCTTTTCAACTACCGGTTCTTTTTCCTTATCTTGATCAGGTTGTGGTTCTTGTGGAGTAGGAATAGCTTCATCAGAAGTTACAGGTATTTCAGGTGGTTTAAGTGTTGTACCACTTCTTGTGGTAATGGCTTTAGCTGTTTCATTCCGGGGGTTAGCATTTGTATCACTAGGTAGACTTCCCGGTTTTCTTTCACCTATTAACCTTGCTAGGTTACTTACTTCTTGTTCCAAGTTTTGAATAGAAGCTTGTTGATTTCTAAATGCTTGAGCATTTTGTTCATTAGTTTGTTTCTGAGATGTGAAAAACTGCGTTTGAGTTTCAACTAGCTTCGTCATCATATCTTCTAAATTCGGCTTTTTATCATCGATTTGTTGTGGTGGTTTGTTTTGAAAATTAGGTCTTTGCTGATTGTAAGTATTATTGGATACTTGTTGATTGCTAGGACCTTGTTGGTTGTTGTATGGAATATTTCTGTTATAATTCTGGTTTTGATTGTAAATCGGTCTTGGCGGTTGATAATTATTCTGATAATTATTTCCAGGCCTTTGGTTTATGTATGAAATATTCTCTCTTTGTTCTATTGTTAATTCAATACTATGTGGTCCTCCACACTGCTCACAACTAATTCGTATTGAGTGAATATCTTTAGTCATCTTTTCCATTCGTCTCTCGACAGCATCTATCTTTGCGGAAATGGAATCTAAGTCATGGCTAGAATCGGCTCTAGCTGCTTTAGATGATCTAACAATATCTTTTTCTTGGTGCCACTCATGTGAGTGGGAAGCAGTGTTATCAATAATTTTGTAAGCATCAGTTTCGGTTTTCTTCATAATAGAACCACCAGCTGCTATATCTATGTCTTTCCTTGTAGTGATGTCGCATCCTTGGTAGAATATTTGTACTATTTGACAGGTGTCTAAACCATGTTGCGGACATCCTCTTAACAACTTTCCAAATCTAGTCCACGCCTCATATAGAGTTTCATTTGGCTTTTGTGTGAACGTAACAATTTCGGCTTGAAGTCTTACAGCTTTAGATGCAGGAAAGAATTGTTTAAGAAATTTTTCAACTAAAACGTCCCATGTATCAATCGCCCCTTCAGGTAACGATTCCAACCAATCTTTGGCTTCTCCCTTTAAAGTCCAGGGAAATAACATGAGATATATCTGTTCATCCTCCACTTCTCGAATTTTAAATAGTGTGCAGATCCTATTAAAGGTACGTAGATGTTCATTTGGATCTTCCTTCGGCGCACCACTAAATTGGCATTGATTAGTCACCATGTGTAGAATTTGTCCTTTGATTTCATAATCTGGCGCATTAATGTCTGGATGAGTAATTGCATGACCTTGTCCAGTGCGTTTAGCTCTCATTCGGTCTTCCATACTTAAAGGTTCCAGATTCTCCATAATTGAATTTGTTGAATCGGAATCACTAGAGGATTCTGATTTAATGGTTCGTTCCTCAACAATCTCTGTTTGAATGATTGGTGGTTCCGGAGGAAAATTTAATGGTTCAGGATCTACGAATCGTTCCTGAATATTCTCCGGATTCTCAATTGTGAGGTCGGGTTCAAAAAATGGATTATCGGAAATTTGAACTGGAGTACTTGGTCGACTGGATGACGATTCTAAAGAAAAATCAATGGCAGTAATATTTGCTAAATGTCTTGATCTAGTTACAGGTGGTGAACGTACAAAAGGTGGTGAACGTCTTGCTCGGTGCATTCACTGAATATCCTATTAGTTTTTTAAAAAAAAGAAAAATTATAATAAGTTATCCAATCAATAGACTTTTCTGATTTTGCCCACGTTTCGAATAGCCAAAAGATGCAGCAGAGGGGCAGGATTCGTTTGGTCTCAATATAATTG
Source organism: Rutidosis leptorrhynchoides (assembly GCF_046630445.1). Classification (NCBI taxonomy): domain Eukaryota; kingdom Viridiplantae; phylum Streptophyta; class Magnoliopsida; order Asterales; family Asteraceae; genus Rutidosis; species Rutidosis leptorrhynchoides. The sequence goes on from NC_092333.1 coordinate 167,588,047, forward strand.
AGGACTGTTTGGCTCCAATAACCCGGTCCACGTACAAATCCAACTATTACTACGAACCAGAAAATTTTGATGTCTATCAATTTAACCACTTAAAATAAATTTTCGTTATTTTAAGAAATTTAGATAAGAAGTAGAATAAAAATCTATGTCCTAAAACTAGAATAGCGAGAAATAAGAAAGAAAAAGAGCGCGTCGGAAAAAGGTCGAAAAAGAAAAATGGTTGAAAAATAAAAGGTGACGGAAAAATAAAAGAAACTTATAACACTTAAAAATATTTGACTAACCTAACCTTATTACTACAACTAACTTAAAATTATAATCGCAAATTGAGATTACTAATTGGAATGATAATTGATACATTGGTAAAAGTCGTCTAAAAATATTAAAGCTTACAAGAAAAACTAAATCCCAAATGGAAATAACTTAAAAAGAAACTAAAACTTAAAAAGGCGTCGCAAAATTCTAAAGTACCTAAATCTTAGTCTAAAGAAAAAGCACTTAAGGAATTCTACGGCAAAGCCTACAAATCTAGAAGTAAAAATAACTACGGCAAAAACTAAGTTTAAAACTAAATATGAGCTAAAAATATAAATATTACGCTAAAACGATTAAAAAGGGACAAAATATAAAAATATACAAAAAGTTGTAAAAAAGTACAAATTTTATAAAAATATTATTTTTATATTATTTATTTATTAAAACTATTAATTTTACAATTTAATTAAACTAATTTAATATAAATTAAATAAAAAGTAACTTTAAAACTAATTATAATAATAATAATTATTTAGGGTTAATAATAATAATAATTAATAATTACCCGTAATTAATGCTGAATTAGGGTTCTGTCGGTGTCAGAGTAGCTCCGCGAGTTGCGGTATTTCAAGCAGCAAACCCCGAGAGTCGCGGGGTTCCAAAATTCAACTCTGGTACAGTTTTAAATTTGACGCTTTTTTTATTTATTTTATATTTTCTGTTTATATCAAAATATTTGTATAATAAAAACTTATATTTAAAAACTTAAATAAAAATAGAACTACTTTATAATTTTAAAAATATCTTAAAAATAGATTTAAATATATTAAATTTTTTTTTTCGGGTTTTTTATATTTATAAAATATATTTATAAAATAAATTAAATAAAACTTATATTTTTACAAACTAAAGAAACTTTATAAAACTTAAATATTTATCAAACTCCTAAAAATATTTATATTTTTGTTTTTCTTTTAATATTTTCGAATATTTAAAACGTATTTTTATAAAAACGAATTTTAATAAAAGTAAACTAAATTTTTTTTTTTTTTATATTAGCGTTGCGCTTCCGGCTTTTAAGCGATTCCCCGGCAGTGGCGGCAAAAATACTTGATGTTATGCGAGGTATATATAAAATAGCTTTATATTTTTAGCAGAAAATACTATTACATACGATACAATTTTACACAAGATATTTATTTATTTATAGAATGGATATACTTAAACCTTGCTACAACACTTATAGGCAGTGTACCTAATCGTACAGTAGTGTAGTTTTTAGTAAGTCCGGTTCGTTCCACAGGGAAAATCTTTAAACAAAGCTTAACGCTATATTAGTTTACTTTTATAAAAATACAAATATATATATAAGTAATATTATTATTATAAAGGGGGGTTTTTACCGTTTAATGACCGGTTTGTCGATTTTAAAACTTTAGTCGCAGTTAAAACCAAATGTAAAATATTAAAAATAAATACAAGACTTAAATTAAAGTGTAAAGTAAATAACGATAATGCAATTGCGAATAATAAAAGTGCGATAAAATAAACTTGCGATAATTAAAAAGTACGATAATTAAAAGTGCAATTAAATACAATAAAAATAAATAAAAATGTTATAATTAGAAGTGCAATTAAATATAAAATAAAGGAAATTAAATATGAAATAAAAGAATTATGCTTATTTAAACTTCCGTAATCATGATGTTTGACGTGTTGATTTTAGTTTTATGCCCATGGGTTAATTATCCTTTGTCCTGAATTATTTAATATGTCCGTCTGGTTTTTGTCCATAACAGTCCATCAGTCATAAATATAAAGTGCGAGTGTCCTCGTCAAATTATCCTTATACCCGAAGTTAAATATTCCAACTAATTGGGGACTTAAACTGTAACAAGATTTTAATACTTTGTTTAATAATTACACCAGGATGTCGACTGAGTGTAACCCAAGGTTTTAATATTTTGTTATCAATTATACCAAGTGTCCTTGTACATAATTTCACCCCTGTTTTAATTATTCTAGTGGATATTAATCCATTCCCGTGTCCGGTTAAATGAACGATTATTCGTACATATAAATACCCCGCCCATCGTGTCCGATCGAGTGTATATGGTAATTTATAGGGACGCCCAATTGTAAATCTTTATATTAACATTAACAAACTATCATTTAGTTAAACAAATATAAAGCCCATTAATAGCCCATAGTCTAATTTCCACAAGTGTCGTTCTTTTGTCCAAACCCCAATTATGGTACAAAGCCCAATTACCCAATTTTAGTAATTAGCCCAACATCATGATTACTTCGGATTAAATAAGCATAATAATAACTTAGCTACGAGACATTAAATTAAAAAGGTTGAACATAACTTACAATGATTAAAAATAGCGTAGCGTTACACGGACAGAATTTCGACTTACACCCTTACAATATTCGCTAACATACCTTTATTATTAGGATTAAAATTAAAATTAAAATTAAAATTAAAATATAAATATAAATATTTACGTATAGATATAGAGAGGATGGATATATGTTGGATGATTTTTACGATCAGAATGCGCGAGCTTTATAGGCAGTTTCAAAATTAGGGGCTCCGCGACTCGCGTAGTGTTTGCACTGCAAACTCCGCAACTCGCGGAGTTTGCTTTTACAGCTCACACAAGTTTGGAGCTTTTCTTGCCGACGGTTTATAATATATTATATAATATATAAATAATTATAAGAATTATTTAAATATTATATTATATTTATGTGCATAGTTGACTTGTAATTTTTAGTCCGTTGCGTCGAGCGTTGAGAGTTGACTCATGTCCCGGTTCCGGATTTTTGAACGTCCTTGCGTACAATTTTATATTTTGTACTTTGCGTTTTGAATCTTGTACTCTTGTAATTTCGAGACGTTTCTTATCAATAATTGGAACCTCTTTGATTGTATTTTGTTCTTTTGAGCTTTTTGGTCGTTTGCGTCTTCAATTCATCGAATCTGTCTTTTGTCTTCACCTTTTATTATTTAAACGAATATCACTTTTAAATAGAACAATTGCAACTAAAAGCTTGTCTTTCTTGAGGAATAATGCTATGAAATATATGTTCGTTTTTAGCATTATCAACGACCCAGAAATGGAAGAAGAGGATCCCAGCGAAGAAATAGAGGAATAGGAGGAATCTGAAGAGGAAGAGGAAATGGAAGACGTAAAAGAAACTGCGACAATACCCGCTCTAAGCACTAAGCGTCATGAAGAATTAATGAGGCCTGAGGCGGAAGATCACAGTTTAATCAATCGTTTCAAGAAGAAGACCGACAAGGCTGAGGTTGAGGATATAGAAATTGATCCTGCAAGTATCAAAGTGGAAAATCAGAATACTGAAGAAACCCGTTCATCATACGCATCCTCAGAAGAATAATATACCGATGATAACGAGGGAGAGCAACATGAAGACATTCTGAATAACTCACACTTTCAAACCGAACCAGATCAAGGGGAGCCGAACTCTTCCTCAGATCGGATTTCGGTCATATCTACACACGTATACATGATAACCTTCATCAATGATACTGATGAATTTGAAGATATTCTCGAAGCCATCCGTAAATCAGCAATTGATTTTTTGCTACGCTTAACAGAACGAATTATGGCCATCCGAGAAGAACACAACCTCTATCCCCGAAGAGAAGACAATGATGTTGAAATCCTACAAGAATGCATTCAAGACTTCATCAATTATCTTCACGATCATATCTACCAAGAAGAAAGGCAATGAGAGCACGATTCAGTGGTTCGCATTATTCTTGAGACAAGATTCTGTCGAGATCAGAAGATCATTTACTCTAAGGTTTATAACGCCTTAGCCGGATCTGCACTTCCGTTCTCACAAAACTAACGAGCACTACCGACTCTCATCCGAAAGTACCTGGATCTTTCCACCGGATGCCGACTTATCACTCTGATTTGCAAATGATCGAGGATATTCACAGCTTTTTCGCTCTCTTGGAAAGAGATAATTTTGAAAGTACACCAGACAGACTTGTGATTTACGTAACAATTGATCACCATGCTGATCTGATTATCAAAGAGTTACGAGACGCTATTACGGAGGAAGTAAGGCGCAACAATCCGTTCTCTCTTCTTGAACCAGATCGAGTCAACATTGCCACCTACGTTGCGAAGCAGATATCACGTATCTTCCACGAATCCACAGATCCAAGTTTCACATTTAAAGCTGGGTGTCGGGATATATACTCAAAGACGGTGACATTAATGCTCGGGTCAGGATTGCTGTTCACTACTTTTCAACTTCGTCTTTTAACAAATCTGTGCAAAGCTACAGACTCTTACTGTGGAGATCACCATTCCGAAGACTTCAAGATTCTAAAGATACAGTTTCTAACATTGTTTGAAGACCTCTGAAACGAGCATCCCATCAGAGAAACAATCACCACCAGCACTGCTTCTATGATTGACATTCATGGGTCAACCAGCAGAGCAGTGGATCATATTCTCATCGGACTTTAAGACTTATCAAGAGCCGAAACCGCGCACTGCTTATCTTTCAGAAGATCTTCAAGGGAAGTACCAGATCTTCTACCACTATTGGTCCGACACTTTCTCATGACTTACCCGCCAAGATTCACATTCCCTCGAGAAGACTAAGATTTCAACCATCAGCGAGGAATGTTTGCTTTTTAAAGCATCATTACGGTCGAGCCAACGACCTTAAACAAAAGCGCTTCTCGGGAGGCAACCCGTGCAATAAAGTAGAGTAGAAGAATAAAGGATGACAAATGAGCTGATTAATAAAAGACGCAAGGATTGTAAGCCAGCCGCATCTGCTATGGGTATTTCTTTATTTTGGCTACTAGCTCAAGATTCAAACTATGCCACATCCTAGCTTATCACTAAGTGTGGGATAATAATGTAAGGACCCATCCTAAACTATCCAGACGAAATCCGTATCGATTACAAACGATTCACAACAGTTGATTACATCGCGAGGTAATTGACCTCTATATGATACATTTTACAAACATTGCATTCGTTTTTAAAAGATAAACTTTTGTTACAACGACAGTTGACAGACATGCATATCATTTCATAATATATCCAAATGTAATTGACTTAATAATATTCTTGATGAACTCAACGACTCGAATGCAACGTCTTTTGAAATATGTCATGATTGACTCCAAGTAATATCTCTAATATGAGTAAATGCACAGCGGAAGATTTCTTTCATACCTGAGAATAAACATGCTTTAAAGTGTCAACCAAAAGGTTGGTGAGATCATTAGTTTAACATAAATAATCATTTCCATCATTTTAATAGACCACAAGATTTTCATTTCTCATAAACATACGTCCCATACATAGAGACAAAAATATCATTCATATGGATTGAACACCTGGTAACCGACATTCACAATATACATATAAGAATATCCCCATCATTCCGGGATCCTCCATCGGACATGATATAAATTTCGAAGTACTAAAGCATCCGGTACTTTGGATGGGGCTTGTTGGGCCCGATAGATCTATCTTTAGAGTTCGTGTCAATTAGGGTGTCTGTTCCCTAATTCTTAGATTACCAGACTTAATAAAAAGGGGCATATTCGATTTCGATAATTCAACCATATAATGTAGTTTCGATTACTTGTGTCTATTTCGTAAAACATTTATAAAAGCAGCGCATGTATTCTAAGTCCCAAAAATATATATTGCAAAAGCATTTAAAAAGGGAGTAATGAAACTCACGCATATAAATATTGTAAAACAGTTAATAAAGCATTTGCATGTATTCTCAGCCCAAAAATGTAATGAGTAAAAAGGGAACAAATGAAACTCACCATAATGTATTTTGTAGTAAAAATACATATAACATCATTGAACAAGTGTAGGGTTGGTCTCGGATTCACGAACCTATATCATTTATATATATATATATATTAACACATATCACATTTAATCAACTGAGTTTATTTATATTATATACCGTATTAGAATTTATATCTTTATATGTATATAATTATATAAAATGTTGTTATATAACTAATACTTTATTTGGTAAAATAATATTGATAATAGAAAGTTGTAATACTTTTATAAAAATAATAATACTAATAATAATAGTAATAATATATAATAGTATTGATACTAAAATTATTGATAATAATATATAAAAATCTTGATAAGGATAATATAATAGTAAGTTATTTTATTTGTATAATAAAAACAATAATATTGACAGTAATACCTAATACTAATAATGATTATTAATAATACTAATTATGATAACAATAATGATAAAAGTGATAAAAATGATAATTTTACTAATAATGTTAATTTTAAGTAAAATGAAAATTTTAATTAATAATGATAATAGTAATTGATATTGCTCAATAACATCATATATATCTATCGCAATATCACTAAAACCGCTCTAGAATCGAAGATAATGAAGGTGTTCTACAAGCTATAGGCCAAGATGTACAAATTTGTATCGGAAGAATGATTTACAAAGAATTTCGATGATTTATGACATTGGTTGATCTCGATACGAGTTAGAGTCAAGATAGCACTCTAAAATAATAAAACAAGGTTTCAGATATGTTAGACTTCGTCCAAATGAAAGGAAATTAAAAAGAAAACGAAACAGTCAAAATCAGCACAACAGGACGCCGTCCTGAAAGGTGGGACGCCGTCCTGTCTTTCGAATCGGGACGCCGTCTAGGGCATATGGGACGTCGTCTTGACCTTTGAAACGGGACGCCGTCTTGCCTTTTGGGACGACGTCCCGTAGTAGGTTTGGCCGACTTTTTGGCTTTTTACCTACTTTCTCCACTTTAAAACTTCAGTTTTTGGGACTGTTTCACATCAGAATACGAACCAGAGAGTTTAGAGGCGATTTTCAGGAGCAAATTGGAGAACTCCAACCTCTTTGAAGAGGCTCAACATCAAGGCATCATCCATCAAAACCTTCTTCATCCAAGAACTCTTGTTCTTGTAGGTTATTTACTTGTTCTCAGCAATGATTTCAGTTAATAATTTGATTGTATTGTTGTCTGTTACCATGATTGTTGGCTAGTTTCTATAATGTTTGTCTAGATTAATAACCAAGGTATTGGATGTAATCTTATTGATTGAATGTATTATGCGTGATAGATTGAAGCTTGAATTAAGAACCATGCTTATTGTTGTTAAAATCATTTGTATCTAGTTAATTGATATGTTGTTGATAAAGAGAACTCTTGTTGATGTATCATATTGATTTACAATCAACTTGTCTTAGATTGATTGTTTGCTAAACCGGACCAAGGGGGTAAACTAGATTAAAACGGTTAAACAAAATAGGAATGAATTGTGTAGAGCGAACGCAAAGACAATTGTTATTCAAGTCTTTGATCTTGTTGATCAACTAGTCACAAACGAAAAGGTCTAAGTAATAGGGAACCCTCGCTTAGTAATTCTAGTTTGAGTACTTGCTAAAGAGAACTCTTGGCGAGTCGATATAGGTGATTAGCATGCTTATAGTTATTTGATTACAAATACAAGAACCATAGTGAAAAGGGAACCCTTGATCTTGTTATTGTATTTACGTGTTTATCCGAGAGAACTCTTAGTGAACCTATTAGATAACTACACACATAATTATTCAATCAGGACTTAATACCTAAAAATACATCCAATATCGAGGGTAAAATATCTAGATAAACATTTCATCTCTTTGATTTAATTCAAAACTATCTTACTTGCTTTATTTGCATTTATTATCATTTCATAAACTTAAAAGACAAAAATATTGTTTTTACATTTAACCTTCTTTGATTTGGCTAAATCGTTAAATAGCCACCAAAACATAAAACTTGTACTTTTAACTTTCATTCACTTAGTTAATCATAATATAGTTTCTAATTCTAGTTTGACTGATATAACTGTCCTTGGAACGATATACGGAACTAAACCAGTTACTATACTACTACACGATCGGGTACACTGCCCGTTAGTGTGTAGCAATCTCTAAAACCAGTATTTTCCATACGATAAATTCATATAACACTTTTCGCACATCAAGTTTTTGGCGCCGCTGCCGGGGACAGTTTTGTGTCAAAATAGAATTATTAACTGATTTGTGATTAAGTAGTTTCTTAATTATTTTAAATTTTTTAATAATCTTTGATTTTTAAACTTATAGAATCGGTATGTTTAATAATTTTTGTTAGTTGTGTGATTGACAGTTTATAGGTCGCATATGCCACATACCCGAAGTTCAGAATCTCCATTACTTACACCGTTTACAGAACCTGATAGAAAGCTTGGTAGGATTTCAAAAGAAGTACTTGAAATTTTTGAATCTTCATCAAAGCAAGAAACCTTTGATTCAGAATCAAGTACGACCAAGCCTCGATATTCAAACTTTGGTAAACTCGTTCAACCCCCAAATTTTGAAATGGAAGGAGAAAGACCGTTGGTACCACGACAATCAATGGCAGCAAAGATGAAAGCAACCCGGACCGGACAAGGTAGTGCTATTACTCCACCTACTGGTGAGGTAACTTTTGAAATAAAAGGACCTATTCTTCAAATGATTAATAACAGGTGTCAATTTGGTGGTGGTCCGAATGAATATGCAAACGAACATATTCGTCTCTTTCAAGAGATATGTCTTCTATTTAAACTTAAACCAGAAACTGACCAGGCCATATTATTAAGACTTTTCCCTTGGACACTCCAAGGGGAAGCACGAAGTTGGTTAGATTCATTGGCCGAGGCTACGATAGAAACGTGGGATGGTATGTTGGAAAAATTTCTTAAGAAATATTTTCCAGCATCCAAGTCCGTGAGACTCCAACACGAAATTACCCAATTCTGTCAAAAGCCGATGGAAACCCTGTACGAAGCATGGAATCGATTTTCCAAAATGCTAAGAGGTTGTCCAAACCATGGTTTGGATACCTTTCAAAAGGTCCAAATCTTTTACAAAGGTTGTGATGTAGCAACCCGAATTTCAATTGACCAAGCGGCCGGTGGTTCTCTTATGGACAAAACCGAGCAAGAGGCTTATGAGATAATCGAGAAACTAGCCGATTATTCTCATGAGTGGCATCAAGAACGCCCAATTACTCGAAATGCTCAAGTCCAAAGCGCCGGTGCTTATGATGACTTAAGCTCCCTAGGTGTAAAAATAGATGGTGTTGTCCGAAACATGGACAAAATCACCAAGGAAATCCATAGTATGAAAGTAGGTTGTGAATACTGTGGAGGTCTCCACTTAGGAAAAGATTGTGATGCCGGGTTAACCATGGCTCAAAAAGAAGAAGTGGCTTTCATAAGCCAAAGAAATAATAACCAGTTTCAGGGAAGAGCCCAATTTAACCGGAACTTTAACAACCCCTACAACCCTCAAGGTCAAACTTCCAATTTTCAACAAGGGTCAAGTAGTGGGTTCCAACAACAAACTCCGGGTTTTTACCAAAAACCCCAACAGGAAGAGAAAAAGTCAAATTTAGAGAGTATGTTGGAAAAGTTAATTACATCACAAACTCAGCTTGTCACAAATATAAACCAAACCAACGAGAAAAATGAACATCAATTTAGAAACCAACAAGCATCAATTTAGAAACCAACAAGCATCAATTCAAAATTTAGAAAAACAAATGAGTGGTTTAGCCAATTTACTGAACGAGAGGAAACCAGGTAGTTTACCGGGCGATACCAGTAAAAACCCACGAAATGAGCACGCAAATGTTATCACCACACGGAGTGGTCTAGCATACGATGCTCCAAAAATGCCTGAAAATTCTGATTTCAGGGTTCCATTGAACCAAAATGATGAACCGGTTAAGGAGCCGGAAAAAGTGGTTGAAAAGGAAGAACGGGAAAAACCCGTAGTAAAACCATATCAACCACCGCTCCCATACCCAAGAAAACAACAACAAGAGAGGCTAGAGGCCGAAAGGTCGAAATTCCTAGATATGTTTAAACAAATTAACATAAACATGCCTTTCATTGATGTAATCTCAGGTATGCCCAAGTATGCTAAGTTTTTAAAAGACTTACTTACTAATCGGAAGAAAATGGAGGAACTTTCATCCGTCACCATGAATGCTAATTGTTCAGCAATTTTGATGAACAAAATACCGAAAAAGTTAGCTGATCCTGGAAGTTTTACCATACCATGTCTCCTGGGAGATTTGGAATGCATTAAAGCATTAGCGGATTTAGGGGCTAGCATAAATTTAATGCCTTATTCATTATATGTTAAGCTAAACCCCGGGGAACTGAAACCAACTCGAATGGCAATCCAACTAGCAGACCGCTCTGTTAAATTCCCTCGTGGAATTTTAGAGAATATGTTAGTAAAATTCGGTACCCTAGTATTTCCGGCTGATTTTGTAATTCTAGACATGGAGGAGGACACACGTGTGCCTCTTATATTAGGTCAACCTTTCCTCAATACCGCTAGAGCTATGATAGATGTTCATGGGCAGAAATTGACCCTTAGTATTGAGGATATGAAGGTTACCTTTTCCGTTGACCATGCCTTGCAATACCCCGAGTCTACTGATGATCAATGTTATTATTTGCAAACCGTAGACACGTATTCGGAGTTATTGCAGGAATTTCCAGAATTGCAAGGTACAGGAGAATGCATTTTTGCGGAAGGTGATGATGAAACAATGGTGGAAGAAGTGGAGATGTTGACCACTTTGATGGCTAACGGGTATGAGCCAAATGATGAAGAGTACAGAAAGTTGGATTTAGGGAATGAATACCGATGTAAAACATCGATTGAAGAACCTCCCGTTTTGGAACTAAAGCCACTTCCAAGTCACTTGGAATATGCTTACCTACAAGAAGGTTCTACTCTCCCGGTGATCATTTCATCCGAACTCTCTGTAAGTGAGAAATCTAAGCTTGTTTCCATGTTAAAAGCCCATAAAACGGCTCTAGCATGGAAAATTCATGACATCAAGGGTATAAGTCCCTCTTATTGTACACATAAGATATTAATGGAAGATAACTATAAGCCGTGTGTACAAAGACAAAGGCGACTCAACCCCAATATGCAAGAATTTGTTAAGAAGGAGATTGTAAAACTCCTAGATGCGGGTCTTATTTATCCGATTTCGGATAGTCCTTGGGTGAGTCCGGTCCAATGCGTGCCCAAAAAGGGTGGCATGACCGTTGTCACAAATGAAGACGACCAATTAATTTCTACCAGGACTATCACGGGTTGGAGGGTATGCATTGACTACAGGAAATTAAATGATGCTACCCGAAAAGACCATTTTCCCCTTCCTTACATTGATCAAATGTTGGAAAGATTAGCGGGAAAGAATTTTTATTGTTTTCTTGACGGTTTCTCGGGATATTTCCAAATCCCTATAGCACCCGAGGACCAAGAGAAAATGACCTTTACATGTCCTTATGGTACTTTCTCCTATCAGCGTATGCCTTTTGGCTTATGCAATGCTCCTGCTACCTTTCAAAGGTGTATGGTAGCTATTTTTCATGACATGATTGAAGACTTTATGGAAGTATTCATGGATGACTTCTCAGTCTTCGGTGATTCTTTTGACTCATGTCTTAAAAATCTTGAGCTTATGTTGATTAGGTGTGAAGAATCAAATCTTGTACTAAACTGGGAAAAATGCCATTTTATGGTAAAAGAGGGAATTGTATTGGGTCATAAAATTTCTTGTGCAGGTCTTGAGGTGGATCGGGCTAAAGTGGAAGTAATAGCCAAATTACCACCACCAACGAATGTGAAAGGTGTTAGAAGTTTTCTGGGGCACGCCGGTTTTTACCGGCGGTTCATTAAAGATTTTTCCAAAATTGCAACCCCCATGAACAAACTTCTTGAGAAGGACGCTCCATTTGTCTTTACGGACGAGTGTCTTACCGCCTTTAATCTTCTTAAAGCAAAGCTCACGCAGTCACCGATTCTCATATCGCCGAATTGGTCAATACCATTCGAACTTATGTGTGACGCCAGTGACTTTGCTATTGGTGCCGTCTTGGGGCAAAGAATAGAAAAACATTTCAAGCCCATTTACTATGCTAGTAAGACATTGCAAGGAGCCCAACTTAATTACACTACCACCGAGAAGGAACTCCTTGCAATCGTCTTTTCGTTTGACAAATTCCGATCCTATTTAGTGCTAGCAAAGACGGTTGTCTACACCGACCACTCGGCTTTAAAGTACTTGCTTTCTAAGCAAGATGCTAAACCCCGTTTAATACGTTGGGTCTTGCTTTTGCAAGAATTCGACATCGATATAAAGGATAAAAAGGGTGCCGAAAACCTAGCTGCCGATCACCTTTCTCGACTTGAGAACCCGAATCTTGGGGTTCTACATGAGACAATTATCCAAGATAATTTTCCTGATGAAAATCTCATGAGAGTTGAGAAAATTGATGATCCATGGTTTGTAGACATTGCCAACTATCTTGCGGGTGGATTCCTAGAAACCGGTATGTCACACCAGAAAAGAAAGAAATTCTTTAGTGACTTAAAATACTATTTTTTGGGAACACCCATATCTCTTTAAACAGTGTCCCGATGGGATAATCCGTCGGTGTGTTTCGGGGAAGGAATGCACCGAAATTCTGCTTGACTGTCACCTTGGTCCAACATGTGGGCACTTTGGTCCCCAAATCACGGGGAGGAAAGTTTACGAGGCCGGTTTCTATTGGCCTACCATATTCAAAGATGCCTACGCTGTCTGTAAAGCTTGTGACGCGTGCCAACGGGCCGGTCAAATAACTAAATGGGATGAAATGCCTCAACAAAGCATCCAAGTATGCGAGGTGTTCGATGTTTGGGGAATTGACTTTATGGGCCCCTTTCCAAAATCTCATTCTTACCTCTACATACTTGTCGCCATAGATTATGTTTCTAAATGGGCGGAGGCAAAACCTCTACCAACAAATGATGGCCGAGTAGTGGTAAACTTTTTGATGGAACTTTTCTCTAGGTTCGGCACACCAAAAGCTCTTATAAGTGACCGGGGCACCCACTTTTGCAATAAGAAATTGGAAAAGGTGTTGAAAAGATATGGAGTAATCCATAAAATTTCGACATCTTATCATCCCCAAACGAGTGGGCAAGTAGAAAACACCAACCGGTCTTTAAAACGCATACTTGAAAAGACCGTCGGTGCCAATCCAAAAGAGTGGTCAATCAAGTTGAACGATGCATTGTGGGCCTTTCGCACGGCCTACAAAACACCGATTGGAACAACTCCTTTCCGTATGGTATACGGAAAAGCATGCCATCTCCCGTTGGAGATTGAACATAAAGCACATTGGGCGCTAAGGGCATGCAATTTGGATTACCAAGAAGCGGGTCGGTTACGTTTGACCCAACTAAACGAATTAGACGAGTTGAGGCTTGAAGCCTTTGACAACTCTCTAATTTACAAAGAAAAGACCAAACAATGGCACGACAAAAGATTGAAACATCCAAAAGAATTCATGGAAGGAGATCGTGTCCTTGTTTACAATTCCCGTTTCAAGCTATCACCAGGAAAGCTTAAGTCCCGATGGACGGGACCTTTTGTTGTTAGAAAGGTGTACCCTTATGGTACAGTCGAAATGGAGAACGGGAAGGGTGATATTTTTAAAGTGAATGGCCACCGGGTCAAACACTATGTTGATGGTCCCCTAGAAATTGAGGATGAGGTTAGCCTCAACTTCAAGAAAAACGCCTAAATCTAAATGGGGACGAGTTTGGTGAACGACTCGTAAAAAAATGGTTCACAATTGTAATTAGGTTTGTATTGTGTGCACGATAAATTTTAGTTTGGTACAAAATGATTAACGTATGACCTCTAAACGCGCGCGACTCAGAAAAACAGATCAGTGGGTTTTAGTGTAACAGGACGCCGTCCCAAATTGCTAGACGCCGTCCCGTTTTACATATCTAGACGCCGTCCTAAAGGGCAAGACGCCGTCCCAATGTTAAAAGCTAGACGCCATCCTGGAACCCTGGACGCCGTCCCAACTTACTGACTCAGAAAAAATGACGTTTTAAAACACCTCCCCACTCATTTCTTATCCACAAAACACATTCTTCTCTATTTTTCTCTGCCCTAACCCGAACCACTCTCCAAAAACCCTAATTTCTACTTCAATTTCGCGTTTCCTTCTTCAAATTCAAGCTTCAAATCATGAACTTTTGGGTATGGATACTCCATTTTTACACTTTTCTTTATCAATTACTTGAATTGTATGTTTATATCTATCAATTGGTTAAAGATAAGTGTGGGGTGTTTGATTTGCATGATTATTGTTAAGATTAACATGCCTTAGATGTTTAAATTGCCCTTATGTGTTTATTTTGCAAAGATTACATGCTTTTAAGGGTTTTGTTCATGATTCTAGGGTTTGTAGAAATTAAATCCGAATTTAGGGTGCTTAACTTATGAAGTTGAGTTTATGTATGATGTTTATGATTCTTGTGAAGTATATGATTGTGTTGGTGATGTTGATGTCAACTTGGCCGGGTCGTTTTTGAATGTTAGTAAATTTCTAAGCATATTGTTGAATTGTAATGAATTTATGAAATGTGTATGCTTGTTTTTCATTTGTAAGGGCCTGTTGAATCAAATTAAGGGAATGGAATACCTTAATGTATGATGTTATAATGGTCATTTGAGCTAAAAATTGTGAAAATTGTATTATGATTTGTGATGAATATGATTAGAATGCAAAGTTAAATGTTATGACCTATGACACAACATACTTGAATCTTTGAGTCCTATGTGCTACTTTGTGAAGTTATGATTTTCATTTTTAAAGGTGTCTTAACGAATTCATGTTGACTTTGGTTGATTTTGGTTTGAAACGGTGAACATGCACTTTTGTGTAAATGAATCCTGATACTTTTGAACTAGGAATTGAATGATTAAGTTCTCCTGCTACTCGGTTATGTTTTAGCTAACATTAACACAACGGTTTCTATGTTCTTTTGGTTTGGTGTATAATGTTTTGCAGGGACAACCAAGCAGAGGAGGACCGACAAAAAGAGGAAGGACAGCAGGTTTGGCTCCTCCACGACAACCACCACCACCACAACAACAACATCATTCATCATCGTCTTCCAGAGAAGAAGAGGAGGAGGATCTAAATGATCCTCAAGTTTGGTTAACACAGGTTCAGAACGACGAAGACTACACCGAAACGTTTGAGAGAATAAACCGCAGGCCGATTAATGCCACTTGGTATTTTATCTGGGGGCCATTGGAAGAAGCGGGCATGCGCCGACATGTTTCTAATTTACTCGCCATTCCTTACGGTAGAGTAGTCACCCACGCTTGGGAACAGGTTTTTAGCATCAATGAACCAATTTATCCGGTGCTGCTTAAAGAATTTTACTCTACTATGCGGTTTAACAATGTCAGCGATTATTTATCGAATGAGTTTCTACGGTTTCGTCTCGGGGGCCAAGATAGGGGTATAAGCAGTTTACAGCTTTGTAGAGTTCTGGGAATTTTTGGGGAATTCACCGATAATCAGTTAGGTGAATATTTGCGGGCTTCTGATTACGTTGGCCAGCATGTTTTTGATGACACCTCTTATTGGCGCAGAATTTGTAAGCCAAATATTGCGCCTGCACATTTTAGATCAAGCAAGCATAGGTACAACGAAATCGCAGCCCGGGATGATAAGCTACTTCATCGACTCATCGCATGCACGTTTAATGCGAGGATTGAGGGTCATGAGAAGGTGAAAACATTAGATTTTTGGATTATGGATCAAATCAAGCGGGGTTCCTATACCGACATTCCTGGGCTAATCGGTAATTATTTCCTTGCCATTGCGACTGAGACACGGCTACAGAAGCCACTTCTGGGAGGCCACTACATCACCCGAATTACCCGACATTTTAACATTGATTTCAGTAGATTACAGGAGTACACGAGCGTAATGAAACCATTAAAAAAGGTTTTTTATATTAATGCTGAAATCATTATGAAAGATAGAAATGGGCATTTGGTGCCTTTTGTGGCAGTTGGTGCAGGTGACGCAAGTGGCAGTGGTGTTCAGCAAGAGCAGCGGCAGGAAGAGGAGGCGAAAATGGAGGCACAGACTAATGTTGGTGAACAGGTTCCGTGGCATCCGTCCCAATCAAGTTGGGACAGTTTGGTTGGTAGTGTTAATAACATGAGGTTGAGCCCGAACGAACAAAGGATGCACAACGATCGAATGTGGGATAGTCAGCAGCGAATGGAGCATCGACAGATTGCTCAAGTGCACGATCAGGGATGGATGAGTTATGGTATTGATTGGAATAACCATAACTCAGAGTTGTTTTATTCCAACCCCGAGCAGTACTATGGGACGACACGTCTGACACCCCAATATTACACGGATCCTCAAAACCCACCTCCGCCTCACCCGATTTATGATAATACTGCTGCGTTGCAGGATGCTCGGAACAGATTTGAGCAGCAATATCCACAGGGACGCCCGTACAGAGATGGTTCGGGTAATTATTTTTGGCCGTTTGATAACTAGGCCTGCGTGCCTTTGATCATTTTGTACTTTGTTTTGAGACAATTTAATTTGTTTGGTGTGATTTTAGATAATATTTGGTTTGTAATAACTGGCTAATTGTGTGGATTTGTGAATGGTTGTGATTGTAAAAACACCGTTCTTTTTATTATAAATTGTGTGGTTTGTTAATTTGTGCAGCATGATTGAACTTCAAAGACTGGCATTAAGTTCAGCGACATTTGATATTATGATATGTGTATGATGATAATCGCGGAATGGACGATGCTCTTATGCTGGCAGTAAGTTCAGAGGCATCCGTCTACATATTCCACGATTTACAGGTTAAAAAATTGAAAATTTCTACAATCACCCTATCACTTTGCCCTCTAAATTTAATCCTTTTTCTGATTTCATGCAATGAGGGCCTTGCATGATCTCAAGTGTGGGGGTGGGGAATAGAAATTTATCGGGAACTCGTTTCACAAAAATTAAGGCGTTTATTATAAAATTTTAAAATTTTCATGTAAGCCTTAAAAACGATTAAAAGTTCAAAAAAAAAAAAAAAAAAAACAAAACCATGTCATATGCATTGTGATTTTAAAATCTAGAAAATAAATGTTGTTTCGCATTTTAAATTATTAATAGTCTTTGAAGTTGCTCTATCATTCAATTATTTGAATGAAAATCCTACTAGTTTAGTAAGCTAACTTGTAGGTCACTTGTACCAAAACGAGTGTAAACCGTGAGAGAGCGGTGATTGTATAGCGTGGTCGGAAACCGGATCTCGCGCCAGATCGAAAACCTTAAGGACGATCCTCATTGTTTCTCCTAACAAGGACAATGTTGCGTCCGACCATCTATTATGACCAATAGGATGTATCTATTCCATCCTCAAGGAAGTAAAGTCTTCCGAATGACACACTTACTGATTCAATTCAGAAGATGTAGTCCAGACCAGTTGTAGGGTGACAAAAACTCTTGAAAAGTCATTACTAACATCGACTGGAAATCTACCAGGCCTCAACGTCAAACAGGGAAACTGGTAGTCAAGGTTTGTCTCAATGAGGGGGATTAACTAGTAAAACGGGGGGGCACCATGTATACACAAAATGTTAGTGATTTATCAGATCCCCGGAAGGATAACCTCCAGAAAGGTAAAATATCAGCTTTTAAGACTGATGAACCTCAATCTTCATGATTGATTTAACGGATTAGATGATTACCTCATAATTGTCAATGATATCCGGACGTAATGTATATCCTCCTAAGCACATTATTTTCTACATACATCTCGTGATGTTAGGTACCGTGGGAAGGATTGGCTTGACCAATAGCGGGAAACCCGCACTCATTTTTCAAAATTCAGAAAATCCGACAAAAATCGGAAAACGTGTCTAGTATTAAAAACTAGCATGATATTTTCAAAACCATAAAACGTTTTTCATCAAGGTCCTGATTTCCCTAGGATCAAATTTTTCGGATACTTGGCTCTAATCTCCCAAAAATGTGTGTGTATTTCCATCGTGTATATAGCGTGCGTGTGATTTCAATAAAAGTGTGCTATACTTAAAGCGTGTGTTTCCATTGTGTATATAGCGTGAGTGTGTTACTTAAAGCGTGTGTTTCATATAGCGTGAGCTGTGTTTTATATCAACGTGTGTGTTTCGTGTGTTTCAAGTGATTCATGTAATGTTTGTAATCTATATTGTGTGATTATGTTTGATATTGTTTTACTTTATAAATAAAGAATTGCTTGAGGACAAGCAAGGTTTAAGTGTGGGGTGTTTTGATATTGCTCAATAACATCATATATATCTATCGCAATATCACTAAAAACGCTCTAGAATCGAAGATAATGAAGGTGTTCTACAAGCTATAGGCCAAGATGTACAAATTTGTATCGGAAGAATGATTTACAAAGAATTTCGATGATTTATGACATTGGTTGATCCCGATACGAGTTAGAGTCAAGATAGCACTCTAAAATGATAAAACAAGGTTTCAGATATGTTAGACTTCATCCAAATGAAAGGAAATTAAAAAGAAAACGAAACAGTCAAAATCAGCACAACAGGACGCCGTCCTGGAAGGTGGGACGCCGTCCTGTCTTTTGAATCGGGACGCCGTCTAGGGCATATGGGACGTCGTCTTGACCTTTGAAACGGGACGCCGTCCTGCCTTTTGGGACGACGTCCCGTAGTAGGTTTGGCCGACTTTTTGGCTTTTTACCTACTTTCTCCACTTTAAAACTTCAGTTTTTGGGACTGTTTCACATCAGAATACGAACCAGAGAGTTTAGAGGCGATTTTCAGGAGCAAATTGGAGAACTCCAACCTCTTTGAAGAGGCTCAACATCAAGGCATCATCCATCAAAACCTTCTTCATCCAAGAACTCTTGTTCTTGTAGGTTATTTACTTGTTCTCAGCAATGATTTCAGTTAATAATTTGATTGTATTGTTGTCTGTTACCATGATTGTTGGCTAGTTTCTATAATGTTTGTCTAGATTAATAACCAAGGTATTGGATGTAATCTTATTGATTGAATGTATTATGCGTGATAGATTGAAGCTTGAATTAAGAACCATGCTTATTGTTGTTAAAATCATTTGTATCTAGTTAATTGATATGTTGTTGATAAAGAGAACTCTTGTTGATGTATCATATTGATTTACAATCAACTTGTCTTAGATTGATTGTTTGCTAAACCGGACCAAGGGGGTAAACTAGATTAAAACGGTTAAACAAAATAGGAATGAATTGTGTAGAGCGAACGCAAAGACAATTGTTATTCAAGTCTTTGATCTTGTTGATCAACTAGTCACAAACGAAAAGGTCTAAGTAATAGGGAACCCTCGCTTAGTAATTCTAGTTTGAGTACTTGCTAAAGAGAACTCTTGGCGAGTCGATTTAGGTGATTAGCATGATTATAGTTATTTGATTACAAATACAAGAACCATAGTGAAAAGGGAACCCTTGATCTTGTTATTGTATTTACGTGTTTATCCGAGAGAACTCTTAGTGAACCTATTAGATAACTACACACATAATTATTCAATCAGGACTTAATACCTAAAAATACATCTAATACCGAGGGTAAAATATCTAGATAAACATTTCATCTCTTTGATTTAATTCAAAACTATCTTACTTGCTTTATTTGCATTTATTATCATTTCATAAACTTAAAAGACAAAAATATTGTTTTTACATTTAACCTTCTTTGATTTGGCTAAATCGTTAAATAGCCACCAAAACATAAAACTTGTACTTTTAACTTTCATTCACTTAGTTAATCATAATATAGTTTCTAATTCTAGTTTGACTGATATAACTGTCCTTGGAACGATACACGGAACTAAACCAGTTACTATACTACTACACGATCGGGTATACTGCCCGTTAGTGTGTAGCAATCTCTAAAACCGGTATTTTCCATAC
The DNA here is from genome assembly GCF_046630445.1 of Rutidosis leptorrhynchoides. NCBI lineage: Eukaryota > Viridiplantae > Streptophyta > Magnoliopsida > Asterales > Asteraceae > Rutidosis > Rutidosis leptorrhynchoides. The sequence goes on from NC_092333.1 coordinate 167,608,246, forward strand.
GATAAATTATATACACGATTTCTTTACATCAGTAATATTTATATAATAATAATAATAATAATAATAATAATAATAATAATAATAATAACAATAACAATAATAATAATAATAATAATAATAATAATAATAATAATAATAATAATAATAATAATAATAATAATAATAATGAATGAGAGCAAACTACCTCATAAATCCTTTTCTAAAAAAAATGGCTGTTAGAAAAGTCGAACCCGAGACCTCTCGGTTAACAACTCAGCACCTAAATCAATCAAGCTGTTTCTGTTTATCTGATTTATATGCCATCCCATATTATATAACCCGAAATGGAAGACAAGCCCAAGATAACAAACCCAATCTTGGCCCAACATATTAGATAATCCCACGGCCCAATACTAATTAAAGTTCTCGGCCCGAATTAAACTCCAATTTATGGTTTTGTTCACTATCGATCAAGATAGCAGTTATTAATTATTTATTTATTATTTATTTATTAATTATTATTATTTTTTAAAACGCCAACAGGAATCACCACCATCCTTTCTCTTGATTATCCATCGTCTTTATCATGTGTGGTTGGGTGTCGGTTTTAAACAGAAAAACAAAACACAAGGTACCGCATAAACAGTAACAAACGGGGGTGTTTTGGTGATCGTCCGATGACAACAAAAGCATAACAACTGTAGGTGGGTTAAAGATAGTGGGTTTCGTAGTGATGGGTTGTAAAACAGAAAAAAAAACAATTAGTGGTGGAGTGGAGATCGAACAGGAAACAGTGGTAGTAGCACAAGAAACTGCACAGGCGAAGGTGGTGTGGTGGTCTGAAGGTTTGATCGTAACTGTAGCAAAGAAAGTAAATAAATAGCAGCTGCAGTAATGACAACAAAGATGGTTTGATGATGGTTCTTGGTGATTTCTAAACTCGTAACAGGGACAACATCCAGGACCATTATTTATTCGGTTTGCAACATAAGTCAGCGTATTCAAGTGGGTGTTGGTGTATAATAGCAAAACGGTTATGGTGGTGGGTTAAGGTGGTACAGCAACAATTACATCGAAATACAAGTGGGTTTGTTGTGTTGACCCATGTCAGCCAAAAATAGGATCGAGTAGCAGTAGTTGTATTCGATGGGTTTCGATGGAAAAATAGAAATAATGATGACTAGTTGTTGGTGGCAATAGTTGGGACAGAAACATAAATAGTTGGGGTATTCGTGGTGGTTTTCTCGGACAGGAATAAGAGCGAGAGAGAGATTGGCGATGGAGGTTAATAATGGTGGTAATGTTTTATGTATCTTATATATATTTGCAGGTGGTTGTGATGATGGTTGAAATGGGTGGTGGTCCTTGGTTGTATAGTGCTGGGTTGTGGTGTCGAAGATGGCGTCACGGTGGTGATGGTTTAAGGTGGTGGTGGAGGTGAAGCTAGGGTGATGGAGCACGATGGAGGTTGGAGCTTGGTTGTTTGGAATAGAAGCAATGACCATCTTTCATGGGTTAGTACTTCTTTGATCAACGGGGAATCGAGTGTATTGTGATGTTGATGAATAAAAATGGGCAGGTGATATATGTGTATATATAATTCTATCTTGAGAAGAAAGAGAACAAACAAATACAGTAACCTCTTAAATATATAATATAATATCAATAGATTAATCAAATGAAACGAATAGGTGGATTGAAAAAGGAATAGTTAAGCAGCCGAGGAATTGGAGTCTTCTACCGACAATTTTACACGGAATGTTATATCGTGTCCATTGCTAAACAGTTGACGTATGAAAGTGTTCCTGAAAATCTCAAATTTTTAGATTAAGCTTATTTAATTATTTCACTCATTACCTGATCGAAACCTGATCAAAAAGGTTCAAAAATTATTTATTTTCTGTTCCGATTTATATATACGGAGTACAAAAACTTAGTTCGAAAAGGTAAAAAAAATATTTATCAAAACTATTATCTTTTTATTCAAATTTTGGAACAACTTTTATTTTAAAACTTCATATATATATATTAGACCTATTTTAGAAATAATTAAACGTCAACCGAAAGTTACAGACATTTACCATTTAAACTCAAAATTAATTATATTTAATATATACTATGTATATATATAAACAGTTTTAAATAACAAAATTTACTACGAAAATAAATATATATTAAATATAACAATATATATATACACAAGAAATATACATATTAAATAATAGTTTTTATTACAATGTATTTTATTGTACATATTTATTTATAACAATAAATGTATATAATAGTTTATTAATGTTCATGTCATTATATATTATACATATATTTATATATACACATATTTATATATATATATCCACACATTTACAAGTAATGGTTCGTGAATCATCGGGGACAGTCAAAGGTTAATTGAATATATGAACATCGTTTCAAAATTTTCTAGACTCAACTTTACATATTTTGTTTATCGTATCGAAATCATATAAAGTTTAAGTTTAAATTTGGTCGGAAATTCCCGGGTCGTCACAGTACCTACCCGTTAAAGAAATTTCGTCCCGAAATTTGAGCGAGGTCGTCATGGCTAACAATAAATATGTTTGCCTGACGAATATGAGCTGATAAATAGAGTTTTATCATTATTGATTAATATGAATAAAACGATTCGATTATGTAAAGCGTACGAATGAAGTTATCATAAAATAGTGAAATGAGAAAGATAAGTTTCATCATAACTTTTGACTAGTCACGGTTGAATTTAGAATATATGGTGCGTCATAGCTTTTGACGTAGAGGGTTGAATTCCGGAATTTAAGAGATTTAAAGAAAATCTTCGAAATCTAAAAGATTTGATTCTTCGGCGAGTAAGGAAATTAAGATCTCTATAATTAAATACGGTGATCTGTCTCGATTACTCTGTATAATATTTCCACTATAAATTAAGCTCTTCCGTTCCATTATTCTCACCATTCCTATACTTTCTTTCTTAGTTCATACATCCAAAAGATTGTGAAAATGCTTAATCCAGTTCTGATCCTTGTCCTTATCACGACTATTGCCACAATCATTCTCCTTTTCCAACTTTTACCGGAGGAATCTATTTTCTTCTACTTCGCCCTCGGGTTATAATGTTTTTAATTGTCCCGTGTTTTTATGTTGCGATAAACATTGATATACACGGTTTGTAATTCCTGTGTTTGTGATCTGCTTTATATTTTCCTTTATTTTTCGGAGCTCCATGTTCTTGTTTTCTCTTCCCGACTCCAAGTCAAGCGAATAATGGTCCAAAATTTGTAGATATAGAGTTCTAAATGATTATAATGTTCTAAGCAGGGTGGAACGTGATAGCACGATTTGATTTTCAAATTTATCAAAAATACAGACGATAGAACTATTAAGAATATATTCTTCTTGATATGTTCGGAGGTTATGTAGAATGAAAGAGTTATGTAACATGACACATGATGATGGTATAATCTACTGTGAACCATCATCAGGTTTTATTAGAAACTCAGCATGACTTACTGTAATATAATCACGTTGATCAAGTGTCATTATATTATACTAACTCATGCATCAGTTCCCAACATTACTTTAATACATTCATATTTTAAGCTCGAAAGTTTACAGAATATAGAAACTAACAGTTTCTATATGATGTAATACTGATAGCACGAAGAGATTAATGATTTCAGATAAGAATAGTTATGAAAATATCTTCAGAAATATGGATGATATTTATAATGAAAGATACTATGGTATCTTAGAATTTCTAACATCGAAGGATGGTGAAGAAAATTTGTCCGCAAGAGTTTGGAGTAAGGAGCAAGATATTCGCTAAAGACTTCAGCAGGCATTTAATTATTTGGATTCTTTGAAGTCAAACTTATTCTTTGTGATTTGTCCGCTGCTTTCTTCATAGTTTCGCATAATCTGCTTTTCGGTACTAAATTTTCTATTGAATGTTTCCAATATAATGATACACAGGAAGCACGAAGAGGTATATAATTTTGGACGAGAATATTTATGAAAATATCCTCAGAATTATCGAAGATATTTATGATGATATTTTGGAATTTCTAAGTTCGATGGTTGATGAGGAAGATTTTCCGCAAGATTTTAACAGGAGTACGGAGCAAGATATTTGTTGAAGGTTTTATCGGATCCAGAATTACCTGGATTCTTTGAATATATGGTATGGTACTTGTATTTGTCCTTGGTCTCCTTCGTGGTTAGCTCAATCCGTTTTCCAGTTCCAACTTTTCTGAGCTTTTCCAATATACTATTCTTTATCATCAAACTTTCGATGATTAAGGTCATTTACGGTTGTCTATGGTTTCTGTTGCTTCATTCAGTTTTGTTACTGAGTGCTTTTTAGGTATTGATTTGTGACTGAGTGCTTTTCACAATTTCAGAATGAGAGATCATAATTCTAAGAAATAAATGTCATACATATAACTGTTGATGTAGATATGCTGTGAGTTTTCAAAGTACTGATTGCTGATTCCTGTAATTGTTATGGCAGTTCTCGTTACAAGATGTAGATGAGTACATGACGAGACTTCAATAGATAAATATAGTGATTTGTCGAAGGGATTTAAACTAAGGAGCAACGAGGTTACTGGTACGTCTGCCGGTAATATGATGGAATATAAAAGGTTCCCCGGTAATAATAAAAAAGCACGTATATATATCAAGGTTATAATAAGGTTGTTTCGAACGAAAAGTCTAAGTTGACTTATTGGAGCTGTGACAAAATTGGCTAATTTGGAAAGAGATTGCAAAGTTATTTTTGATAATAATAACGCTAAAGGAATTAGCACAGCTACGCGTTAAACGTTTACTCAAGTTCTGAGTGTTTTCTGGTGCATAACAATATGCATCAATCTTTTCTTCCATAGGTAATGTGCAGTTGGTTTATCCTCTCGATTGAAGTATTTTCAAGAATCATGAAAGGTTTGAACGCGGATTATAATCGTCAAGATACAAATGAGGTTTAAGATGAAATCAAGTGGCAAACTTGAAGAGTTGTTTAGTTTCATATGTTATAATCAATATTTTAATTCATTTTAAATTGTCCAATCTTGATAGTCCACAGTCGATAGTCCACAGTAACAGTCCAATAATTCATATATAGTTTAATATATAATATTTGAATTAATTAATACGTATCGTGACCCGTATACGTCTCAGACTCTATCACAACTCAAAGTATATATATTATTTGAGAATCAACCTCAACCCTGTATAGAGAACTCGATCATTACTGCATATAGAGTGTCTATGGTGATTTCAAATAATATATATAGATGCGTCGATATGATATGTCAAAACCTTGTATACGTGTCCCGATATTTAATGTGCGTAAAATGAATACAGAAATTAAATGACGATAAATAAAATGCGTAAAGTAAATAACGGAAATTAAATGACGATAAATAAAATTGTGAGAATGTAAATTGCGATAAATAAATTGCGATAAATAAAGTGAAATCAGTTAGCTGGGAACAATTAGCTAGGAACAGTTAGCGTGAATTCTTAACAAAATTTCTCATAGTTAATTTGTTTGTTTCTAACAAATTTTATTTTGTCAAATGTTTCCTTCATTAAGCCACTTGATTTTTGATAATTCAAAATCCAAATATGACATTGGATGAATATGGTTATTCTGCGGTGAATGGATACGTATATCTGTAGATGTAAACAGGATAGCAAATGACTGTTGAATCAGATTTGAAAGAATGTACAGTGTAACTTATTAATGTGAAATCTAAATATTCCTCGGGTATTACCTACCCGTTAAAATATTTTCATCATTAACAATTTGTACAAAAGAATTATCAATTACATTCTTTATGAAAACATATATACATATATATTTTCTTCAGATGTAATTATGGATTTAATGAGTTAATATGATATTAAACTCATTTGATTTACCATTTGAATAAGAATATATAATCTCTAAAACATTAGAGATTACATAATCGCCCTTTCGAACGAAGATAAATGATGTAGAACGATGATTATACTCGAGGTACAGGATGAGATGTTAAGGCATGGATTGTTGAAACTTGGGTTGTTGGTGGTACTGGTGCCATTGGTGCTGAGGTTGGTGATGTTACTGGTGTTGGTGATACTGCTGGTGCTTGCAAATTGTATACCGTGTTTTCTAAAGTTAATACTCGAGCTCGGAGTTCTTTAACTTCTTCTACTAACCCTGGTTGGTTATCAGTGTGAGGTAGAGGTCGGATATCTTCCCTAGTTCCGTTAATGGTAGCCTCAAGACGAAAAATTCTTGCAAAAAGGGTATAAACGGTGTTGCGAACAGGTTCGCCGGTGAGCGGGTCGAGTACTCAAAGGTTAGGTGGTAGATTCGGTTCATGATATGGAGTACCTTCTTCCCTTCTCCATAGGGTGAGTATGTCGCGGACCCACCCCCATTTTCTCCAGTAATCACGGTAGTTGATTGGTTGGTGTGCTCCTGTCACGCTGTCTTCGGAGTCAGAGGGACTTGGTCGATTCGTAGAGGCCATCTTATGTGATCTCAGGAAAGATTTTTGGTATGAAGAGTTTAGTGACAGCAATTGATAGTTGGATGGTATTCTTAATACATAATATGCATAGATATATATATATATATATATATATATATATATATATATATATATATATATATATATATATATATATATATATATATATATATATATATATATATATATATATATATATATATAGTACCTGGATCCCTTAAATTACGGAGAAACTTACGGAAGATATCAGGCAAGGTCTACAGTAACAGATACGCTAAGATATGAATTTTGTCTATACACTATTCGTGCAGTCATTGCAGTAAAACGTGTCTAGACTAAGAATAATGAGTAGGTAATTTCCTAAGGATGATAAGCATATGATTTCCGATAAAATGATAAGCAAAACTTTTGACATGCAGACACGGTTGAAGTCCAGACTCACTAATGCATCCTAACGACTATCAGTTAGACACACTAATGCAAGACCCGGTTCGCTAAGACCACTGATGTTTCGCGAGGGGTATATAAAATAGTTATTAATTTTAGCAGGAAATACTATTAAATACGGTACAATTTTACACAAGATATTTATTTATTTAGAGAATGGATATACTTAAACCTTGCTACAACACTTATAGGCAGTGTACCGAATCGTACAGTAGTGTAGTTTTTAGTAAGTCCGGTTCGTTCCACAGGGAAATCTTTAAACAAAGCTTAACGCTATATTAGTTTACTTTTATAAAAATATAAATATATATATAAGTAATATTATTATTATAAAGGGGGGTTTTTACCGTTTAATGACCGGTTTGTCGATTTTAAAACTTTAGTCGCAGTTAAAACCAAATGTAAAATATTAAAAATAAATACAAGACTTAAATTAAAGCGTAAAGTAAATAACGATAATGAAATTGCGAATAATAAAAGTGCGATAAAATAAACTTGCGATAATTAAAGAGTACGATAATTAAAAGTGCAATTAAATAAAATAACAATAAAAATGCGATAATTAGAAGTGCAATTAAATATAAAATAATGGAAATTAAATATGAAATAAAAGAATTATGCTTATTTAAACTTCCGTAATCATGATGTTTGACGTGTTGATTTTAGTTTTATGCCCATGGTTAATTGTCCTTTGTCCTGGATTATTTAATATGTCCGTCTGGTTTTTGTCCATAACAGTCCATCAGTCATAAATATAAAGTGCGAGTGTCCTCGTCAAATTATCCTTATACCCGAAGTTAAATATTCCAACTGATTGAGGACTTAAACTGTAACAAGATTTTAATACTTTGTTTAATAATTACACCAGGATGTCGACTGAGTGTAACCCAAGGTTTTAATATTTTGTTATCTTATACCAAGTGTCCTTTTACATAATTTCACCCCTGTTTTAATTATTCTAGTGGCTATTAATCCATTCCCGTGTCCGGTTAAATGAACGATTATTCGTACATATAAATACCCCGCCCATCGTGTCCGATTGAGTGTATATGGTAATTTATAGGAACGCCCAATTGTAAATCTTTATATTAACATTAACAAACTATCATTTAGTTAAACAAATATAAAGCCCATTAATAGCCCATAGTCTAATTTCCACAAGTGTCGTTCTTTTGTCCAAACCCCAATTATGGTACAAAGCCCAATTACCCAATTTTAGTAATTAGCCCAACATCATGATTACTTCGGATTAAATAAGCATAATAATAACTTAGCTACGAGACATTAATGTAAAAAGGTTGAACATAACTTACAATGATTAAAAATAACGTAGCGTTACACGGACAGAATCTCGACTTACACCCTTACAACATTCGCTAACATACCCTTATTATTAGAATTATAATTAAAATTAAAATATAAATTATAAATATATATATATGTTTTACGTATGAGAAAAGAGAAAGATGGATGATGTTTTTGGTTCACCAAAGCTCGATTTTTATAGGCATGTGGGCTGGAACTGGGGCTCATGCGATCGCATGGTTTTATGCCTTCCAGGCCATGCGATCGCATGGCCAGCTGGGGAGGCTCATTTTTGGTTGTTTTCTTCTGCCGACGGTTTTATAAATAATATAATATATTAAATAATTATAAGAATTATTTAAATATTATATTATATTTATGTGCATAGTTGACTTGTAATTTTTAGTCCATTGCGTCGAGCGTTGAGAGTTGACTCCGGTCCCGGTTCCGGATTTTCGAACGTCCTTGCGTACAATTTTATATTTTGTACTTTGCGTTTTGAATCTTGTACTCTTGTAATTTCGAGACGTTTCTTATCAATAATTGGAACCTCTTTGATTGTCTTTTGTACTTTTGAGCTTTTTGGTCGTTTGCGTCTTCAATTCGTCGAATCTGTCATTTGTCTTCACCTTTTATTATTTAAACGAATATCACTTGTAAATAGAATAATTGCAACTAAAAGCTTGTCTTTCTTGAGGAATAATGCTATGAAATATATGTTCGTTTTTAGCATTATCAAATATTCCCACACTTGAGCGTTGCTTGTCCTCAAGCAATATCGTCTTGAAATACTAGAATCACTTCTTTATTCTTCACACTTTGTACATCAGTGATTTCTATACGGCGGTATAAACAATGATAGTAATGATAGAACCATGGTTAAAGGTGGGTGTGTCATCCACAGTTGCCTCGGGTTTAGGTCAACGACACTTGCAATCAAATAGCCGATTTACTTTCGGTTTCCAAAGCAAAGTGCACATTTGAAAGGCGGTTTACAGTCCCACATGACTATGAAAATGTAGATCCTTAAGGAAATTGGATCTTTATGAAAATATTTGATCTTTTGAAAATTCAATCTAGCTTTTACCCTAGATAAGTTTTCCGGAATAACCCTTCACCGGTGTTTGCAAAATATTTTTGTGGTTTTGGTGGGTTTCAGATTTGAAAATTTTAGCTCAAAACTTGCGGTTTTGTGTCACCCACTTGCTAACCTTGTATTTGGAAAGCAACACGTCCAGTTTACTTGTCCCGTATATTACCTTTCGATAAACTACCGTCCGGTTGTAAAGGAAAGCATTGAACAAGCAATTGTTAAGGCAATGTCCCCTGACATGCTTTTAATTATGGTCTATAACGTGTCGGATGCAATTACTATCCTTGGTAGGAGCAATAGTAAAGCTCACCCTTATGATTTTTCGGTCTGGCACAAGGTCCTGTCTTTGACCACTATGCAACCACCGTTCTTACGGTTGACACCCGATTTGGTTCAGGTGACCTAATGAATTCCAGGTGAATTCCTAGGATTTTACGTTCAATGGTAATGAACGCATCGAAAATGGGTTTTCAGAAAACAAATCAGTTTTAATTTGATCAAAATACTTTCTCATTCAAGCTCGAGTTTAGATATCATTGAATTTCATGAGTTTGTAATTCTCAATCTTTAAGGTCAATCTCTAGGATTGAGTAATATCAGTCTTAAAAGCTGATTTTTAATCTTTAAGGAGATTATCCTTTCTGGGGATCTGATTCATTAGTCTTATCCAGCTAATTTGCATGGTGCCCCCCATTGTACGAGATAAATCCTTCTCATGGTTAGGATAAATCTGACCACTTGGCGACCCTGTTTAATACTGAGGTCCGTGGATTTCCTGCTGATTTTAGTGATGACTTTTCTAGATTTTTCGTCAACCTACAGCTGGTCTGGACGACAACTTCTTGACCTAAATCAAGAAGCGCGTGTCTTTTTCGGAAGACTTTACTTCCTTTTAATGATGGAATTGATTCATCGTGTAGATCCATCTCTTCTTTTCTTTCATCGGGTAAAATGGTTTAGTTTAGTCCAAAGCAAAAGTATTTTCAGTTATTTGTTACAGATATATGTGACATATGTTTAAGATAACTTGGTAAATTTTTCCACACTTGGCTTTTATTTTCCTCTTTATCGTCCTCTATTTCATTTTAAATGAATTTCAACATTTTAGTTTGTTTCTCAATTTATGTCCTTTCCGAGGTAACAATAATTTCGGTGTTAAAACCTAGTTTTATCGTTCATAAATATGTATAAACATGATTTTAAGTTCATTTAATTGAAAATTTTGAAAAATTTTACTAGAATTGGGTAGTCAGTATATAAGACTAGGGCTGTTCTTTATTATCAGAGAGCACTAGATTCTAATACAACTACTACGTTACTAGTATTTTTAATGGTAACCAAGTGTATAAAGATAAAAATTTTAAAAATCCGAAAGAATTTAACCCCTTCCCACACTTAAGATCTTGCAATGCCCTCATTTGCAAGAAATCAGTACAATTTAAATTATTGAGGGTGATTAGCGTAGAAATGATTAAATTTTACCAAAGTTTCCAAATATATTGGCGTTTGTTTGCTGAATGATAAATGGTGCATAGCATTTGTTCATTTCGTCTGTTGTTACATCACATTTATTTGTCATCTTGTCGTCAAAATTAGTAGCTTTTGCTGAACTTAATGCCAGTCTTTGAAAATGCGCTGTTTTACCCTGTTTTGTACAATCGACAATATACATACATACATACAAATATAATCATGCATGGTAATTTGAAATGGGACTTAATATCCCACTTTCAAATTCTAAATATGAAATATTAGTACACAATAATAAAAAAATAATAAAAATTACACAAATATATCCAATAACATAAGTTTAAACATGAAAAAGTCAAAAGATAAAAACATAAAAATCATAAAAATAACCAAATGGAACTAAATCAGTCTGGATAGGGGTTCCAGTTCATCTCATCGGGTGGGTTCCATTGTTGGTTATAGGTGTTCTGTTAGGCTTGGTCATAGTCATACCGGTTAAAGGGTGGTCGGATATCGGGGCTATGTGGCGGAAAATGAGCAGGTCGAGTAGGTACATAGTTATTTGGTACCTGATATGATAGCTGGCTCATGATTTGGTGCTGATGAACTAACCAGCTATCGTGTTGGCGTCGCCTATAATCCTCGTATACTCGCTCGGAGTTCCACTGCTCATACATACTATGTCTTGCCGCGTTCGTCATTGCTTCCTCATCTATACGAACGTGGACGTCAAGAATAGCATCTCAAAAGACATCCCTAATGTCTTCCGCCTCCTCCATTTCCTCGTCTGAGCCTCTCTCTACCTGAGGATGAGATCCCTCATAGGGTACTGCCTGGTTACGTCTACTTTTCAATACCTTAGCACCCACATAAACTTTCAATCCTAAGGGCTCAACCTGTTCTCTACAAATCTGTAATGGACCCCCTTGGTTCCTATCAACACCTAAATACTCTCCAATGAGAGTAACAAAAATACCTCCTCCTATTATACTCCCGTCCTGCATTCCCTCTACCATTTTAGATAAATAAAAAGCAACACAGTAAGGGATATTGACAAAGCTTCTAGGATCCCGAATACACTTTAGGTAGAATAAATCATATAAGGTAATTTTTTCTTTATTATGACCTCTTTGTGTAATCGAGTTAGCCAAAAATCTATGAATAATACGAAGCTCGGCTCTGTCAATATGTGTATAGGAGTGTCCTCCTGCTCGTGTAAAAACATCAAAATGTGACATACGCCTCCAAATGGCGTCAGCGTCAAAGTTACTATCTACCCGTTCACCATAATGAATCAAGTTTGTACAATCGGGTAATAGCAACTCACCAGGAGTATATATCTGTAAGGCCCTGGCCTTGTCCAGCATGGACATTCTGTACATCCTACCGCCAAGGATACACCTAAGAAATCTTCTATCATCTATCCTAACTATATTTGTATCAAGTGATACAATACTCATCAACTCAACACACCATTCCTTATATACAGGTCTACGAATGGTGAAAAGACATTCCCAATCTGTAAAAGAAGAACTGCCATACCTTTGAACTAAAAGCTGTCTAACACGGTCAGCTAGATGGACCGTTTCCAAAGGGGCCCAATCAATTACCCTTGGCACCTCTACATTTTTTGTTACCAATTTGAATTTGTTCCTTTGATATGTCTCGTAATCTCTCCATCTTCTATCAAATCTCAGATTAGGATGTAGAGTGTGCTCAGGAATCGTTGGGAATTCTACTGGCGGCCTCATTGGGAATACTATGAATTCATCAACAAACTGTACCGGATCATAATAAGGTATGTGCTGATTAGGCTGTTGTTGTTCCTGTTGCGGTTCTTGTTCATGTTGCATTTCTGGTTCTGGTTCTGGTGCTGGTGCTGGTCGTCTAGATGATGATGCTCCTGAACCTCCAGTATCGGCTCTCTGTAAAACACATTAAACACAAAAATTGTGCATCCAAATATGCATTAGTGTTAGCAAAATAACAACTTAAAACAATCACTATAACATGTTAAATCAAAATTAAACTTATACACATTTTCACAATTTTTCACAATTCTACACTTTTCAAATAAGTACATATGAAAATGTATACAAAATTCATAAGCATTTAACTCAAATAACATGTCAAAATATTCATTATTAATAATTAAACAAGTCTCAAATGGCAAATATATCAAATTAATCAAGTTCATGAATTTTGGACTTAAAAAGTCCACTTTAATCTCCAAAAATCATGTTTAGGATCATTGTTTGGATCATTTAACTATCTAAACATGTTACACTACTTAATTTAGCAATAATTCATGACAAAAATCGGCCATAACCTGTTTATATCAAAAAGCCCCAAATTGCTCAAGAACACAAACCCTAGATTTCTAAAAATTTTGAAGTTTTTGGCTTCAAATCATGTTAAATAGCATCAATCTAGGTTATACATGCATAAAATACTAACAATTTATCACTAATTACACTAGAAATTAACAAAATTGCATTAGGTAAAAAATTGGTAATTATCACAAAAACTAGGAATTTATAGAGTTTAGGGGTGTAATTTTTACCAATTTGCTGAGGAATGAGAATCTAGGCATGATTAGAGCAAGAAAAATGACGAATTACGGTGGAAAAATGGCGAAAATTGGTGAATTTTTGGGTGAGTTTCGGGTGTATGTGTGTGTGTTGTGGTTGAAGAGCAGACCCGCTGCTGTTTTTGTTTCTGAACTGCATTTGGTCCCTATGCGATCGCATGGGTTCCAAGTGCAAACCCCATGCGATCGCATGGGGTGCCGGCTACAGTATTTTCAGCTTTTTTATTTTTATTATTTTTTTTTTTGTAAAACCTTATGCTTTATAAAACTTATAATTAATTAAATTTTAAAAATTTTGTTTTCCTTTAGGAGCGAGGGCGTTTCGGATCGTTGTCCTAGTCTGTCTCTCGACAAAATTTTTAAAATTTGTCAAATCAAAGCGCGGTTTTTTAAAAGTAAAGATTTTTGGGTTTTTTTTAATGTTTTTGGCATACTTTAATTCAATAAGATTAAAAATAATGATAATAAAAGTTCTCGTCCCTCCCTCGGGTAAAGCAATTTCGGTTCAAAGACCTAGTCTTCAACTTACGACGAAATTTAAAAATCATATTTTTAACTTAATGAGATAAAGTAAATTTTTGTTTTTAAATTCACACAACATAAATATAAAATTCAAAATTAATATTAAAAATTCACACCAAACTTAATTTTAAAAATTCACATTATAAATTCACACCAAACTTATATTAATTTTTCAAATATTTACATTTTTTTTTTAAAATATTGTTTTTACAAAGTTTACAATATTAATTTAAGATTTAAATATTAATTTTAAAAAAACATGGTAAAAATAAAATTAAAAATCTTTTTGGCTTTTTATCCCACTTTAATCAATCAAATATTATCAAAAATATGCGCCCCTCTTTTCGGTAAAGTAATTTCGGTTCCAAGACCTAATTTAACTCATGACGAATTTTTGAAATATTTTGAGTTGATTGATTAAAGATATTTATACCTTAAGAATAAACGTTAAATTTCGCAGTGATGTAATAAATTTTTGTATGATATCAATAATTTCGGTCGCCAAACCTAATTTTATTCAATACCAATTTAATACTTTTTAGCGAACAAATTAGCGTTTATTATCAAAAGGTTAAAAATAAAAATAAAAATAAAAACTGTACATACATACCTGTGAAATAGATTTCTTAGTTATATGATCTATCCCATTCATAAGATAGTCGGTTTAATTGGTTTTCCATGGCTACATAGGCGTAACCTCGAGCATTCAGTGTCTTTTCTTCTAAACATATGAACGGTCCGTCTCTGCATAAAGTAACAAATTTGGTATTTGAATAGGTTTGATTATTTGAACATTTACCTCCATGTGACCATTTTCCGCATTTGTAACATCTTTCTAGGTGTCGTGCTCTTCTTTTCGCTGCGGATTTTGATTTTCCTTTACCAAATTGTAATTTATTATCTTCGCATCTGGATTCTTTTCTAACTCCGTCCATTCTTTCTCTGATTACTGATACTAATTCACTCGGTAGTATGTCATTATTACGTTTAGTGATCAAAGCGTGTAGCATTAGACCATGGTTTAGTTCACAGGCAGTCTTCATTTCGTAAAAACCTAAAAAAAAATAAAAATTCAGAATGGGGGGAGAAGACTAGTTCTTTAGGGTCTGCTAGGGAAAGACCATTCGGGTTCCATTTTCGAGAACTACACGAAAACAGAAAATCTAACTCTAACAGAAATACATATTATCCTTTAAAGACTTGATTCTCCCCACACTTAGTTAGCTGTGGTTTCGAAATTGTGATTAACTTCATTGTCGACTTCCATCGGACCATGTATGTAATGTTTAACTCTGTGACCATTAACTTTAAATTCCATCCCATTTGAATTTATTAATTCTATTGTTCCGTATGGGAAAACTCTTTTGACCATGAATGGTCCAGACCATCTTGATTTCAATTTTCCAGGAAATAGCTTGAATCTTGAATTGAAAAGAAGAACTCTGTCTCCTTCTTTAAATTCTTTTGAACTTCTGATTCTTTTATCATGCCATTTCTTCGTTCTTTCTTTATAGATTAACGAATTTTCGTATGCTTCATGTCTTAATTCTTCTAATTCGTTTAGTTGACTTAATCGTAGACGTCCAGCTTCATGTAAATCAAGATTACATGTCTTCAAAGCCCAAAATGATTTGTGTTCAATTTCTACTGGAAGATGACATGCTTTTCCATAAACAAGTCTGAAAGGTGTGGTTCCAATTGGAGTTTTGTAGGCTGTTCTAAAAGCCCAGAGTGCATCCTCCAATTTAATGGACCATTCCTTCGGATTTGATCCTACGGTTTTCTCTAGAATACGTTTTAAAGCTCGGTTGGTATTTTCAACTTGTCCACTTGTTTGTGGATGATATGCGGTGGAGATTTTATGAGTTACTCCATATCTTTTAAGAACTTTCTCAAGTTGATTATTACAGAAATGAGTACCCCGATCACTTATTAAAGCTTTCGGTGTTCCAAACCTTGCAAAAAGACGTTTTAAAAAGTTGACTACAACTCGTGCATCGTTAGTTGGGAGAGCTTGTGCTTCCGCCCATTTAGATACATAATCAATGGCTACGTGTATATATAGATTATTATGAGATTTTGGAAATGGACCCATAAAGTCAATACCCCAAATGTCAAATACTTCACATACTTGGATGACATTTTGTGGCATTTCATCACGTTGACTTATTTTTCCGGCCCTTTGACAAGCATCACAGGATTTGCAAAGAAGGTGTGCATCTTTGTAAATTGTAGGCCAATAGAATCCAGCATCATAAACTTTTCTTGCTGTTAGTTGAGGCCCATAATGCCCTCCTGTTGGTCCTGTGTGACAATGGTTTAATATTTTACTAGCTTCATCTCCAAATACACATCGGCGTATTATTCCATCGGGACAACTTTTAAACAGATGTGGATCTTCCCAGAAATAGTGTTTTATATCACTGAAGAATTTCTTTCGTCTTTGGTACGATAATCCTTTTTCAAGGAATCCACATACTAAGTAGTTTGCATAGTCTGCAAACCATGGGATTTTATTATAATCTATCTTTAATAGATATTCATCAGGAAAGTTGTCTTGTATGGCTGATTCATTTAGAACTTCTAATTCGGGATTTTCAAGACGAGAAAGATGATCAGCGGCGAGATTTTCTGCTCCTCTTTTATCTCAGATTTCAATATCAAATTCTTGTAAGAGTAAGATCCAACGGATTAATCTTGGTTTAGCATCTTGTTTCAAAAATAGGTATCTAAGAGCAGAATGGTCGGTATAGACCACCGTTTTTGCTAGAACGAGATATGATCGAAATTTGTCAAAAGCAAAGACAATAGCAAGGAGTTCTTTTTCAGTAGTTATATAGTTCGTTTGTGCTCCTTGTAACGTCTTACTAGCATAATATATAGGTTGAAATCGTTTTTCAATCCTTTGTCCTAAAACGGCTCCCATTGCAAAATCACTTGCATCGCACATTAGTTCAAATGGTATATTCCAATTTGGTGTTATCATGATCGGCGCATTAGTGAGTTTTTCTTTAAGAATATTAAAAGATTTGATACACTCATCTGAAAAGATGAATGGAGCATCCTTTTCTAGGAGTTTATTCATAGGAGTGGCAATTTTAGAAAAATCTTTTATGAAACGTCGGTAAAAACCGGCATGCCCTAGAAAACTCCTAACTCCTCTAACATTGGTGGGATGTGGAAGTTTAGCAATTACATCTACTTTAGCTCTATCCACTTCAATTCCTTCTTTTGAAATTTTATGTCCAAGAACGATGCCTTCTTTAACCATGAAATGGCATTTCTCCCAATTAAGTACTAGATTTGATTGTTCGCATCTAAGAAGCATTCGTTCCAGATTAACTAGACATGATTCAAATGTATCACCGAAGACTGAAAAGTCATCCATGAAAACTTCCATGCATTCTTCTATCATGTCATGAAAAATCGCCATTATACACCTTTGAAAGGTTGCAGGGGCGTTACAAAGTCCAAATGGCATGCGTTTGTAAGCAAAAGTACCATAAGGGCACGTGAATGTGGTTTTCTCTTGGTCCTCGGGTGCTATTGGAATTTGAAAATATCCGGAAAATCCATCTAGAAAACAATAGTAACTATTTCCGGCTAATCTTTCCAACATTTGATCTATGAAAGGTAAGGGAAAGTGATCTTTTCTGGTGGCGTCATTTAATTTTCTATAATCAATACATACACGCCATCCTGTTACAGTCCTAGTAGGAATAAGCTCATTTTTCTCATTTGTAATGACAGTCATGCCACCCTTCTTAGGTACGCATTGAACTGGGCTTACCCATGGACTATCAGAGATTGGATAAATTAGACCTGCATCTAGCAGTTTAATAATCTCTTTCTTAACTACATCTTGCATATTAGGATTTAGTCTTCGTTGGCGTTGCACATACGTTTTATGACCTTCTTCCATAAGGATTTTATGTGTGCAATACGAAGGACTTATTCCTTTAATATCATGAATCTTCCATGCAATGGCTGGTTTATGAGCTTTCAACACAGAAATGAGTTGTGATTTCTCATTTTCAGTAAGAGAAGACGATATTATTACAGGTAATTCAGATTCACCATGTAAATAAGCGTATTCCAAATGGTTTGGAAGTGGCTTTAACTCTAATTTCGAAGGTTCTTCTATCGATGATTTGTATCGATATCTGTCTTCTTCTTTTAGCATTTGAATTTCTTCTGTTGTTGGTTCATATCCATTAGCTATAAGTGTAGCTAACATTTCAGCTTCATCAATTGGTTCATTACCTTCTCCTAAAGAACATTCTCCTGTTCCTTGTAATTCTGGAAATTCTTCTAATAATTCTACATGTGCATCTATAGTTTGAATATAATAACATGTATCATCTGCAGATTGTGATTGTTGCATTGCTCTATCAACTGAAAAGGTAACACTCTCATCCTCTATACTTAGGGTCAGTTTCTTACCGAACACGTCTATCATTGCTTTAGCCGTGTTTAAGAATGGTCTTCCTAATATGAGAGGAACTTGAGAATCTTCTTCCATGTCCAGAACAACAAAATCTACTGGAAATACTAAAGTACCAACTTTAACTAGCATGTTCTCCATTATCCCTCTAGGATATTTTATTGATCTATCGGCTAGTTGTATGCTTATTCTTGTTGGTTTCAATTCTCCAAGGTCTAGTTTAGTGTATAGTGAATACGGCATTAGATTTATACTAGCACCTAAGTCTGCCAATGCTTCTATTGAACTAAGACTACCCAGAAAACATGGAATTGTGAAACTTCCTGGATCAGATAGTTTTTCTGGTATCTTATTCAACAGCACTGCTGAACAATTAGCATTCATAGTAACAGCCGAGAGTTCTTTCATTTTCTTTCTATTTGAGATTAGATCTTTCAAGAATTTAACATATCTAGGCATTCCTGAAATCACATCAATGAAAGGAAGATTTACATTTATCTGTTTAAACATATCCAAAAATTTGGATTGCTCGGCTTCAAGTTTCTCTTTCTTCATTTTACTCGGATAAGGAAGTGGTGGTTGATATGGTTTAACATAAGGTTTATCCTTAACTGTGTTATCTTCATTAACCTTTTCAACTACCGGTTCTTTTTCCTTATCTTGATCAGGTTGTGGTTCTTGTGGAGTAGGAATAGCTTTATCAGAAGTTACAGGTATTTCAGGTGGTTTAAGTGTTGTACCACTTCTTGTGGTAATGGCTTTAGCTGTTTCATTCCGGGGGTTAGCATTTGTATCACTAGGTAGACTTCCCGGTTTTCTTTCACCTATTAACCTTGCTAGGTTACTTACTTCTTGTTCCAGATTTTGAATAGAAGCTTGTTGATTTCTAAATGCTTGAGCATTTTGTTCATTAGTTTGTTTCTGAGATGTGAAAAACTGCGTTTGAGTTTCAACTAGCTTCGTCATCATATCTTCTAAATTCGGCTTTTTATCATCGGTTTGTTGTGGTGGTTTGTTTTGAAAATTAGGTCTTTGCTGATTGTAATTGTTATTAGATACTTGTTGACTGGTAGGACCTTGTTGGTTGTTGTATGGAATATTTCGGTTATAATTCTGGTTTTGATTGTAAATCGGTCTTGGCGGTTGATAATTATTCTGATAATTATTTCCAGGCCTTTGGTTTATGTATGAAATATTTTCTCTTTGTTCCATTGTTAATTCAATACTGAGACAATCTTTTGTCAAATGTGGTCCTCCACACTGCTCACAACTAATTCGTATTGAGTGAATATCTTTAGTCATCTTTTCCATTCGTCGTTCCACAGCATCTATCTTTGCGGAAATGGAATCTAAGTCATGGCTAGAATCGGCTCTAGCTGCTTTAGATGATCTAATGATATCTTTTTCTTGGTGCCACTCATGTGAGTGGGAAGCAGTGTTATCAATAATTTTGTAAGCATCAGTTTCGGTTTTCTTCATAATAGAACCACCAGCTGCTATATCTATGTCTTTCCTTGTAGTGATGTCGCATCCTTGGTAGAATATTTGTACTATTTGACAGGTGTCTAAACCATGTTGCGGACATCCTCTTAACAACTTTCCATATCTTGTCCATGCCTCATATAGAGTTTCATTTGGCTTCTGTGTAAACGTAACAATTTCTGCTTGAAGTCTTACGGCTTTAGATGCAGGAAAGAATTGTTTAAGAAATTTGTCAACTAAAACATCCCATGTATCAATCGCCCCTTCAGGTAACGATTCCAACCAATCTTTGGCTTCTCCCTTTAAAGTCCAGGGAAATAACATGAGATATATCTGTTCATCCTCCACTTCTCGGATTTTAAATAGTGTGCAGATCCTATTAAAGGTACGTAGATGTTCATTTGGATCTTCCTTCGGCGCACCACTAAATTGGCATTGATTAGTCACCATGTGTAGAATTTGTCCTTTGATTTCATAATCTGGCGCATTAATGTCTGGATGAGTAATTGCGTGACCTTGTCCAGTGCGTTTAGCTCTCATTCGGTCTTCCATACTTAAAGGTTCCAGATTCTCCATAATTGAATTTGTTGAATCAGAATCACTAGAGGATTCTGATTTAATGGTTCGTTCCTCAACAATCTCTGTTTGAATGATTGGTGGTTTCGGGGGAAAGTTTAGTGGTTCAGGATCTACGAACCGTTCCTGAATATTCTCCGGATTCTCAATTGTGAGGTCGGGTTCAAAAAATGGATTATCGGAAATTTGAACTGAAGTACTTGGTCGACTGGATGACGATTCTAAAGAAAAATCAACGGCGGTTATATTTGCTAAATGTCTTGATCTAGTTACAGGTGGTGAACGTACAAAAGGTGGTGAACGTCTTGCTCGGTGCATTCACTGAATATCCTATTAGTTTTTAAAAGGAAAGAAAAATTATAATAAGTTATCCAACCAATAGACTTTTCTGATTTTGCCCACGTTTCGAATAGCCAAAAGATGCAGCAGAGGGGCATGATTCGTTTGGTCTCAATATAATTGAGGACTGTTTGGCTCCAATAACCCGGTCCACGTACAAATCCAACTATTACTACGAACCAGAAAATTTTGATGTCTATCAATTTAACCACTCAAAATAAATTTTCGTAATTTTAAGAAATTTAGATAAGAAGTAGAATAAAAATCTATGTCCTAAAACTAGAATAACGAGAAATAAGAAAGAAAAAGAGTTCGTCGGAAAAATGTCGAAAAAGAAAAATGGTTGAAAAATAAAAGGTGACGGAAAAATTAAAGAAACTTATAAAACTTAAAAGTACTTGACTAACCTAACCTTATTACTACAACTAACTTAAAATTATAATCGCAAATTGAGATTACTAATTGGAATGATAATTGATACATAGTAAAAGGTGTCTAAAAATATTAAAGCTTACAGGAAAAACTAAATCCCAAATGGAAATATCTTAAAAAGAAACTAAAACTTAAAAAGGCGTCGCAAAATTCTAGAGTACCTAAATCTTAGTCTAAAGAAAAAGCACTTAAGGGATTTTACGGCAAAGCCTAAAAATCTAGAAGTAAAAATAACTATGGCAAAAACTATGAATTAAAACTAAATATGAGCTAAAAATACAAAAGTTACGCTAAAACGATTAAAAAGAAAAAAAAATATAAAAATATATAAAAAGTTGTAAAAAGTACAATTTTTATAAAAATATTATTTTTATATTATTTATTTTATTAAACTATTAATTTTAAAATTTAAATAAACTAATTAAACTAAAAATACAAAATAAACTTAAACTAATAACTAATTAAATAATAAATCTTAATTAGGGTTAATAATAAAATTAATAATTAATTAAAACCCTAATCGCATTAATTGCTGTACGATGATGGCCTGTCAGATACGCTCATGCGATCGCATGAGTTCTAAGTTACCCAGCCATGCGATCGCATGGGCTAGGGTTTCGGGCCAGAGTTGGGCTGCTACAGTACATGCCGATTAAAATTTTATTTTAATTTTTTTTTTCTGTTTTTGCTGTACAATATAAAATATATTTATTAATTAAATAAAACTTATATTTTTACAAAATAAAAAAAATAGAAATAAAGAAACTTTATAAAACTTAAATATTTACCAAATTCTAAGAAAAAATATTTATATTTTTGTTTTTCTTTTAATATTTTTGAATATTTACAACGTATTTTTACAAAAGCATACTAAAAGTAAAAATCTTTTTTTTTTTATATATAGCGTTGCGCTTCCGGCTTTTAAGACTGTCCCCGGCAGCGGCGCCAAAAATACTTGATGTGGTAGCGGAGTGGTATTAAATACTATTAAATTTTAGCAGGAAATACTATTAAATACGATACAATTTTACACAAGATATTTATTTATTTATAGAATGGATATACTTAAACCTTGCTACAACACTTATAGGCAGTGTACCTAATCGTACAGTAGTGTAGTTTTTAGTAAGTCCGGTTCGTTCCACAGGGAATCTTTTTTAAACAAAGCTCAACGCTATATTAGTTTACTTTTATAAAAAAATACAAACATATATATAAGTAATATTATTATTATAAAGGGGGGTTTTTACTGTTTAATGACCGGTTTGTCGATTTTAAAACTTTAGTCGCAGTTAAAACCAAATGTAAAATATTAAAAATAAATACAAGACTTAAATTAAAGCATAAAGTAAATAATGATAATGAAATTGCGAATAATAAAAGTGCGATAAAATAAACTTGCGATAATTAAAAAGTACGATAATTAAAAGTGCAATACAATAACAATAAAAATGCGATAATTAGAAGTGCAATTAAATATAAAATAAAGGAAATTAAATATGAAATAAAAGAATTATGCTTATTTAAACTTCCGTAATCATGATGTTTGACGTGTTGATTTTAGTTTTATGCCCATGGTTAATTGTCTTTTGTTCTGGATTATTTAATATGTCCGTCTGGTTTTTGTCCATAACAGTCCATCAGTCATAAATATAAAGTGCGAGTGTCCTCGTCAAATTATCCTTATACCCGAAGTTAAATATTCCAACTAATTGAGGACTTAAACTGTAACAAGATTTTAATACTTTGTTTAATAATTACACCAGGATGTCGACTGAGTGTAATCCAAGGTTTTAATATTTTGTTATCAATTATACCAAGTGTCCTTTTACATAATTTCACCCCTGTTTTAATTATTCTAGTGGCTATTAATCCATTCCCGTGTCCGGTTAAATGAACGATTATTCGTACATATAAATACCCCGCCCATCCTGTCCGATTGAGTGTATATGGTAATTTATAGGAACGCCCAATTGTAAATCTTTATATTAACATTAACAAACTATCATTTAGTTAAACAAATATAAAGCCCATTAATAGCCCATAGTCTAATTTCCACAAGTGTCGTTCTTTTGTCCAAACCCCAATTATGGTACAAAGCCCAATTACCCAATTTTAGTAATTAGCCAAACATCATGATTACTTCGGATTAAATAAGCATAATAATAACTTAGCTACGAGACATTAATGTAAAAAGGTTGAACATAACTTACAATGATTAAAAATAGCGTAGCGTTACACGGACAGAATTTCGACTTACACCCTTACAATATTCGCTAACATACCCTTATTATTAGAATTATAATTAAAATTAAAATTAAAATATAAATTATAAATATATATTTTACGTATATATGGAGAGAAGAGAAAGATAGATGGATTTTTGGTTCACCAAAGCTCGATTTTTATAGGCATGTGGGCTGGAACTGGGGCTCATGCGATCGCATGGTTTTATGCCTTCCAGGCCATGCGATCGCATGGCCAGCTGGGGAGGCTCATTTTTGGTTGTTTTCTTCTGCCGACGGTTTTATAAATAATATAATATATTAAATAATTATAAGAATTATTTAAATATTATATTATATTTATGTGCATAGTTGACTTGTAATTTTTAGTCCATTGCGTCGAGCGTTGAGAGTTGACTCCGGTCCCGGTTCCGGATTTTCGAACGTCCTTGCGTACAATTTTATATTTTGTACTTTGCGTTTTGAATCTTGTACTCTTGTAATTTCGAGACGTTTCTTATCAATAATTGGAACCTCTTTGATTGTCTTTTGTACTTTTGAGCTTTTTGGTCGTTTGCGTCTTCAATTCGTCGAATCTGTCTTTTGTCTTCACCTTTTATTATTTAAACGAATATCACTTGTAAATAGAATAATTGCAACTAAAAGCTTGTCTTTCTTGAGGAATAATGCTATGAAATATATGTTCGTTTTTAGCATTATCAACCACCGCTCTGATACCAACTGTAAGGACCCGTCCTAAACTATCCGGACGAAGTCCGTATTTGTAACGACCCTACTTTTTCCGTTATCTTTTACCGTTAACTATTTAATGACCGTTAATTGTTATTCGTGCCACGTCATTTCTATGACCTATATTATTATTTTTGTAATAATATATTAATTATTATGTGTTATATGAATATTTGTATTCATATTTTAAATTATACGTTCCTACGAGTCGCGGATTTCTATCCGGCGAATCTTTTCGGTTTTCAAACCAACGGTCGAACTTTTAGAATTTTTAAGTCCTAATTATTTTAAATATGATATTTTGATGTCATATGATTATATATAGTGTTCATATATTTTATTCGTCGCGTATTTGTTATCTCTCCGAAAAATCAATCGCGTAGCGGCGTTTTCGCGTTTCGGGTTTCGTTCGGGCGTTCGGGCCACTAGGATTTTGTCATTTATCAAATTGGGCCACTATGGGGCCCACCCCATTCAGTTTTTGGCCGAAAATCCCTTAAGGAGGGGAGTATTTTGTCAAACTTGCAAACTAGTGACCATTACTCTAAACTTCACTACTTACTCTCATTTCTAACCTAATCATCTTATTTTTTTTCACCTCCTTCCTCCCTCTCCTCCCATGAACGTCCCCTTTCATCATCATCATCACCATTTCATCATCAAATCAAGGTTAAGAATTAGGGCTTTCAACATAAACGGATTCCTCTCATCGTTCTCTACGCGTCTATATCACTTGATTATTGATTAGGGTATAAACCCTAACCCTAGATTTTTAATTTTTCTTTATTTTTCTGTATTTTGATTATATTTTATTAGTATGATGATTATTAGTTGTTGTAATGTTGATTGTATTCGTAGAATTACTCGATTGCATATTTTTCGGTTTGATAAAATTGGAACAGCAGCTTTTTCGTGTGTTTCTGATATTGTAACTGATGTTGATCATAAAATAAAGTATATAAATGAGTTCCTCTCATCAAGACATTAATTTTAGACTCCGGATTCATGTCGTTTCGATTCCCGGAGCCCTAGTTACGATCAAAGTGGTATTTTGTTAAGATTGAAATGTGATTTTGGTATGAACCAGGTTTGGTCCGACTTTGTGACCATATTTGGTGACTTTAGGGTGTGTTAGTGTGTTACAACTGATGGTGGGGCGAACTTTCATGTTCGGGTCATCTCAATCCGAGCCACGAATCACCCGTTACGTCTAAAACACGTTTTTGATTGAATTGAAGTTCCAAGTAGTGTATTGACTGTATATCACGACTTGTGGGCTGTTCATGGTGTGTTCTTGAGTGTACCAAAGTGTCGGGTGGTTTGCTTAGGCGGAGATATATGTAAGGCTCGCCGAAAACCGACACCCGGGGCTCAAGATACGACCCGATGAACTTTTGATTAAAACTTATGGTTAAATATTAAAACTTATGAGAAAAATAATGATTTTTCATTATTGATTAATTACTTATGATATAAAAAGTAATTATTATTATTATTTAAGACTTATGATATATATTTATTATATCATTTAATTAATACTTATGATTTAATTAACATTTTAATTAAACTTGTGATTAATAATACTTTCATTATTAATGGAAAATACTTATGATAAGTATTAAACTTATATTATGAGATTATTATAATAAGACTTATAATAAGGGTTAATTAATTATTTAATTATTATAAGGCTTAGTTATTATTTAATTATAATTTAATTATTAAATACTTATGATTTAATAAGTATAATTAGAAATTTATGATATGATTAATAGTTCATTATTAATTAATAATACTTATGATATGATTTAAAATTTATTATTAATGAATAATACTTATATTATGACTAATATTTAATTAATTAATTAAATACTCATGTTATATTAATTATATCATTTAAATTTATATTAACTTTAATAATTCATTTTAATTTAATTAAACTTATGTTATGACATAATTAGACATATTTAACTTTAATAAACGTTATAACTTATATTATTATTATAACTTACACTTTTAAAATTTACATTGACCATGTTTGACCAAGGTTG
Organism: Rutidosis leptorrhynchoides; assembly: GCF_046630445.1. NCBI lineage: Eukaryota > Viridiplantae > Streptophyta > Magnoliopsida > Asterales > Asteraceae > Rutidosis > Rutidosis leptorrhynchoides. The sequence goes on from NC_092333.1 coordinate 167,634,481, forward strand.
ACTTTTGAGTTGACTTTCGGTTGACTTTGACTTTCAGTTGACTTCTGTTGACTTTCTAAATAAGGAAACTTTCCTAACTTCAAAACTTTCTAAAAATAGAACTTTCTAAATTTGGAAACTTTCCAAAAATAGAAACTTTCCAAAAATAGAAACTTTCCAAAAATAAAAACTTTCCAAAAATAGAAACTTTCCTAAAATAGAAAACTTTCCAAAAATGGAAACCTGCTAAAAATAGAAACTTTCTAAAAATAGAAAGTGTGTGTCCGTATGCTGTTCCAGTCAAACCGATGCTAGCCGAGTGTTATTCTATGTCTACTTGCAACATGTACAATAGCTATCATACTAAGACTTGACCTAAGTTAGTTATTTATATCGGCCTGCTTTATTTATAGGTCGGCGTTGTGATCTTTCTTGACCACTTTACTTTATTTGCTGTTCGCTTGTTTGTGAGATTTCTTCAGTTGCTATTAAGGTGAGTTATAGTCCCATTTTCTATTTTAAATCTTTTGGGATGAGAATACATGCAATTTATTTTATATTTTGGACACAAGTGGAAGTTGGTTTAAATTATTCATTGTGAGTTGAACAAAAATATTCCCTAGTCTGGTAACTGTAATCACTGGTTTCTACTGGTGAACGCGAATCCTATGGATAGATCTATCGGGTTTGACAACCCCATTTCGAGCTAGTCGCGCTAGCAATTTGTTATCGGAATGTTTAGTACTTCGTATTTTGTTGTAGATACACTTGTTCGGTGTATATTATTTATTGTGTTTGGCAAGGGTAAATAAATGGTTAAGTGGTTACCAGGTGGCTCACGGAAAATGGAATAATGTTTTATTATATGTTTTCTAGCATATAATTTGGTGGTTCAAAAAGGAGTTTTTATGTTTTCAAACATAAATTTTTATTGTTTAAATTAAATATTGTTTGCAATATTAAACCTATAATTCACTCAACATTTTTGTTGACAGTTATTCGCATGTTTTATTCTCAGGTTCATGATTGATTGCTTCCGCTGTGCTTAGAGAGTCTGCATATTTATGATGGCAGCTTTTGTTAAACATTAACTTGCATTCTATTTTGTTACATTAAAAAGTGGTTGTTTGTTGACTTTATTTTGGTCAACTTTTGGTTAAAGTATTATTGTATAGTTTTTCTAAACTTATACATTTTAGTAGATTTCCTTTATAGGAAATCATTTTTAAATAAAGAATGCAAGGTTGTTTTATTAAATTCATATAGAGTTTCGATCAAGCTGTGGGACCAAGTGACGGAGCCGTTAAGTGTTTTGACGGAGTCGTCACAGTTGGTATCAGAGCGTTGGTTGTAGGGAATTAGGCTGCATTGATGTCGTTACCCGAGTCAATAGGGTGCATTAGTGAGTCTAGTCTACAGCCCGGCCTATTATATATTATTATATGTGATTATTTGTGTCGTGTTGGTATGTATATTGTTATCACACATACATTTCTATTATGTTCTGAATCCGGGAGGAACTCCCATTCTGATTTAAACGTATTCTCCGACTCATGCGAGTTCATCTTTTATAGGAACGCCTCGGTTAGTGAAACCGAGGGGGTGTCATTCTTGACTTCTGAAATTCTCGACATTTCTATGTCATAATTTGTGTTTATTGATATAACGTTTGAGTTATATTACGTGTTCTAGGATTCTAGGCATTTCTATGTCATCTATTAGGGTTATGTATATAACGTTTGAGTTATATTACACGAGATGTCATTCTTGACTTCTAAAGGCTCGGCATTTCAATGTCAGCTATTGTGTTTGGGTATATAACATTTTTGTTATATTACTTGCCTTTGTGCCGTTGTGCCTATGTGCTTTGGTTTTTGAAAAGGAAAACGTCATTCTTGACTTTTAGAGATTCTGGGTACTTCGAAGACATTCTTATGTCATCGTTACTCCTATTCATTACTTTCGATGTCTTTGTCTCTTGTGCTATCCTTAGCACATTGTTAAGAAATTGTTTTAGGGAAATTGTGTTGAAATTCGAGGTTGACCACGTGTCCTGACCTTATGTAGTGATATTGGAATGGAACTATGAGTTAGTGAAATATAATGGCGTCAGGCCAACGTGATTATATTACTTTAATTCATAAAAAGTCCCAATATTGTGACATGAGGAATAGAAAGCGAGTCAAAGAAAATTTGTACACCACTCATTCGGAAATTCTAACGTTATTACATGAGTAAGGAAGATACTCATTATCTTATTTGTTGATATGCGAGAGACTCATCTTAACCGAACTACCTACCCCATGTTTTATCATTTATAACTCGCTTGTTAGTGACAGCTTCGCACGTGAATAGTTTTGACCCAAGGACTTGTGTTCTGATAAAAGTCAAGGCATTATTTAACTCATTGGTTTTCATGACCTCGTAGCATTTATTGAAGAGATGTCGCAAGACGATTCAAGTCCATCACCCGAGCTTTAACGATCTTACTTCAACTCGTAACCTCTGTGATGCGGATACCCTGCTTACATTAGAATTTTCGCATTACTTTACCGAGTGTTTGGATCACAGTTCTCCTCATCCTCCGTTTAAGGATGAAACTTACCATTAAGTTCATTGATAGAAACTCATACACCACTTTGGGGGCCGGCTTTGTAAATTTGTTGGAAAGTCTTTGCGCTCATAGAATTTTCCCTCTTATGGTTGGACATGGCCGAAACGCAGACCGATAAATCAAGTTTCTGGGGTACACTCGATGGTCACCTTATTGTAGAAAAGGCGCTAGGTGGGTTTCTACCCCAACTGTTGTTATAATGGGTATCATGGATATATATTACTCTAGACCGTTTGAGGAGTTTCTACTCTCAATTTTCGCTGTCAACCGCAACACCCTCGTAAACATCAATCCTAGGATTCGATACTTTAGGGTGTACGAAATTATTTTTGGAGATTCATCTCACCTGGAGTCAGCCATTCTTTATAACCCATGATTCGCGTTCTTTTCATCCGCACATAAATTTAAGAATATGGATTAATCCTAGACTTCCTCGCTCATTGTACAAGGAAGTTCACTCTCGTTGAATTATCACACCTTTCATACGTCTTCCTTTCGGAAATATAATGAAAATTTACTTTGGAGTCCATGATCCTCGTTAACTCCTTTGAGAGAATTGCCTTAAATATCTATGCCACCGATGTGACTACTCCATATTTATTTCTTCCTTCATTATTGCAACTTTATTTCATCCGGCCCAGTTCGTCCCCTTGGGGAGCTCCCGTTTTGTTCGTTGAGAAGAAAGATGGTTCATTTCGTTTGTGTATTGATTATCGTGAATTGAACGAGCTTACTGTTAAAAACCGTTACCCTCTTCCGAGAATTGATGATCTGTTCGATCAACTTCAAGGTTCGTCCGTTTATTATAAGATTGATCTTCGTTCCGGTTATCACCAATTACGCGCTAAAGAAACTGATATTCTGAAAACTGCTTTCCGCACCCGTTACGGTCACTTTGAATTTCTTGTTATGCCGTTCGGATTGACAAATGCACCTGCTGTGTTTATGGACCTCATGAACCGTGTGTGCAGACCCTATCTGGACATATTCGTTATTGTTTTTATCGACGACATCCTTATTTATTCTAAGAGTGATGAAGAACACGAAGAATATTTGAAGTTGGTGCTTGATTTATTGAGAAAAGAAGAGTTGTACGCTAAGTTCTCTAAGTGTAATTTCTGATTAAGAGAAGTTCAATTCCTTAGATATATTGTTAGTAAACAAGGAATACTAGTTGATCCCGCCAAGATTGAGGCAATTGAAAAGTGGAAAATTCCGAAAACTCCTACTCAGATTCGCCAGTTTCTAGGATTAGCAGGCTATTATAGAAGGTTCATTCAAGATTTTTCACGAGTAACGAAACCTCTGACTGCTTTAGCACATAAGGGGAAGAAGTACGAGTGGAAGAGTGAACAAGAGTCTGCTTTCCAAACTCTGAAGAAGAAGTTAACTTCTGCACCGATATTATCACTACCTGAGGGTAATGATGATTTTGTTATCTATTGTGATGCTTCGTGTCAAGACTTTGGTTGTGTTTTGATGCAACGAAAGAAAGTTATTGCGTACGCATCACGTCAGTTGAAGATTCACGAGCAGAATTACGTAACCCATGATTTAGAGTTGAGAGCTGTTGTGTTTGCGCTTAAGATTTGCAGACATTATCTATATGGGGTCAAAGGTACATTGTACACTGATCACAAAAGTCTTCAACATATTCTTGATCAGAAACAGTTAAATATGAGGCAACGAAGATGGGTTGAGACGTTAAATGATTATGATTGCGAACTTTTATATCATCCGGGGAAGGCCAATGATGTGGCTGATGCATTAAGTCGTAAAGAAAGGGCTGAATCTCGCAGGTTTAGGGCCTTGAATATGACAATTCAAACAAACCTCGCTAGGCAGATTCTTGAGGCACAACAAGAATCCTTGAAGGAGGAAAATTTTGTAACGGGAAGGTCCGAGGCTTGAGTAAATAGTTAGAGGTACAAACCGATGGAACTCGGTATTTTGCGGGATGCCTTTGGGTTCCGAAGTTTGGTGATCTACGAAAACTTGTTTTAGATGAGGCTCATAAGTCTAGGTACTCTATCCATCCTGGTTCAGGAAAGATGTATCGTGATCTTAAGGAGCTGCATTGGTGGCCTAATTTGAAAGCTGATGTGGCTACGTATGTAGCTAAGTGTTTGACCTGTGCTAAGGTTAAAGCTGAACATCAGAACCGTCAGGACTTTTGGTGCAACTTGAAATTTTCGAGTGGAAGTGGGAAGGTATTGCAATGGACTTTATTACGAAGTTACCGGGAGTTGTGGGTGGTTATGATACCATTTGGGTGATTGTTACCGACTCGCTAAGTCAACTCTTTTCTTGCCAATTAAGGAAACATATTCAATGAAGAAGTTTACTCGTTTGTATTTGAAGGAGATTATTTCGAGACATGGTGTTCCCGTATCGATTATGTTGGACTGAGGCAGTCCTAACAAGGTGCTCTAGGAACTAAATTGGATATGAGCACCGCTTATCATCCACAGACGGATGGTCAGAGTGAAAGGACCATTCAAACATAGAAAACATGTTAAGAGCGGGTGTTATTGATTTTGGAAATGGGTGGGATAAATATTTGCCGCTGGATGAGTTTTCTTATAACAGCAGTTATCATGCAAGTATTAAAGCCGCACCATTTGAAGCTCTGTATGGTAGAAAGTGTAGGTCTCCTGTCTGTTGGAATGAGGTTGGGGATGCTCAACTCACATGACCAGAGATCATTCACGAGACTACCGAGAAGATTGCACAGATTAAGGAAAGATTGAGAACTGCCAGGAGTAGGTAAAAGAGTTATGCTGATAAGTGAAGGAACGATATCGACTTTCAGGTCGGTGATCGTGTTATGTTGAAAGTTTCACCTTGGAAGGGTGTGGTACGTTTTGGTAAAAGGGGAAAGTTGAATCCTCGATTTATTGGACCTTTTGGGATTATTGAGAGAGTTGGACCAGTGGCTTATCGTTTGAAATTGCCACAAGAACTCAGTGCTATTCGTGACGTTTTTCATGTATCGAATTTAAAGAAGTGTTTGGCCGAGGCCAATGAAACTATTCTTTTTGATGAACTTCATGTTGATAAGCAACTTTATTTTATTGAAGAACCTGTTGAAATTATGGACCGAGAGGTAAAGACTCTTAAGCAGAGTAAAATTCCTATTGTTCGAGTTAGATGGAACACCGGACACGGTTCCGAGTTCACTTGGGAGCGTGAAGATCAGATGAAGCAGAAGTACCCGCATTTGTTCCCAGATTCTGAGTTAACCCCTGCACCTGCTTAAATTTCGGGACGAAATTTCCGTAACGGGAAGGTACTGTAACGACCCTACTTTTTCCGTTATCTTTTACCGTTAACTATTTAACGACCGTTAATTGTTATTCGTGCCACGTCATTTCTATGACCTATATTATTATTTTTGTAATAATATATTAATTATTATGTGTTATATGAATATTTGTATTCATATTTTAAATTATACGTTCCTACGAGTCGCGGATTTCTATCCGGCGAATCTTTTCGGTTTTCAAACCAACGGTCGAACTTTTGGAATTTTTAAGTCCTAATTATTTTAAATATGATATTTTGATGTCATATGATTATATATAGTGTTCATATATTTTATTCGTCGCGTATTTGTTATCTCTCCGAAAAATCAATCGCGTAGCGGCGTTTTCGCGTTTCGGGTTTCGTTCGGGCGTTCGGGCCACTAGGATTTTGTCATTTATCAAATTGGGCCACTATGGGGCCCACCCCATTCAGTTTTTGGCCGAAAATCCCTTAAGGAGGGGAGTATTTTGTCAAACTTGCAAACTAGTGACCATTACTCTAAACTTCACTACTTACTCTCATTTCTAACCTAATCATCTTATTTTTTTTCACCTCCTTCCTCCCTCTCCTCCCATGAACGTCCCCTTTCATCATCATCATCACCATTTCATCATCAAATCAAGGTTAAGAATTAGGGCTTTCAACATAAACGGATTCCTCTCATCGTTCTCTACGCGTCTATATCACTTGATTATTGATTAGGGTATAAACCCTAACCCTAGATTTTTAATTTTTCTTTATTTTTCTGTATTTTGATTATATTTTATTAGTATGATGATTATTAGTTGTTGTAATGTTGATTGTATTCGTAGAATTACTCGATTGCATATTTTTCGGTTTGATAAAATTGGAACAGCAGCTTTTTCGTGTGTTTCTGATATTGTAACTGATGTTGATCATAAAATAAAGTATATAAATGAGTTCCTCTCATCAAGACATTAATTTTAGACTCCGGATTCATGTCGTTTCGATTCCCGGAGCCCTAGTTACGATCAAAGTGGTATTTTGTTAAGATTGAAATGTGATTTTGGTATGAACCAGGTTTGGTCCGACTTTGTGACCATATTTGGTGACTTTAGGGTGTGTTAGTGTGTTACAACTGATGTTGGGGCGAACTTTCATGTTCGGGTCATCTCAATCCGAGCCACGAATCACCCGTTACGTCTAAAACACGTTTTTGATTGAATTGAAGTTCCAAGTAGTGTATTGACTGTATATCACGACTTGTGGGCTGTTCATGGTGTGTTCTTGAGTGTACCAAAGTGTCGGGTGGTTTGCTTAGGCGGAGATATATGTAAGGCTCGCCGAAAACCGACACCCGGGGCTCAAGATACGACCCGATGAACTTTTGATTAAAACTTATGGTTAAATATTAAAACTTATGAGAAAAATAATGATTTTTCATTATTGATTAATTACTTATGATATAAAAAGTAATTATTATTATTATTTAAGACTTATGATATATATTTATTATATCATTTAATTAATACTTATGATTTAATTAACATTTTAATTAAACTTGTGATTAATAATACTTTCATTATTAATGGAAAATACTTATGATAAGTATTAAACTTATATTATGAGATTATTATAATAAGACTTATAATAAGGGTTAATTAATTATTTAATTATTATAAGGCTTAGTTATTATTTAATTATAATTTAATTATTAAATACTTATGATTTAATAAGTATAATTAGAAATTTATGATATGATTAATAGTTCATTATTAATTAATAATACTTATGATATGATTTAAAATTTATTATTAATGAATAATACTTATATTATGACTAATATTTAATTAATTAATTAAATACTCATGTTATATTAATTATATCATTTAAATTTATATTAACTTTAATAATTCATTTTAATTTAATTAAACTTATGTTATGACATAATTAGACATATTTAACTTTAATAAACGTTATAACTTATATTATTATTATAACTTACACTTTTAAAATTTACATTGACCATGTTTGACCAAGGTTGACTTTTGAGTTGACTTTCGGTTGACTTTGACTTTCAGTTGACTTCTGTTGACTTTCTAAATAAGGAAACTTTCCTAACTTCAAAACTTTCTAAAAATAGAACTTTCTAAATTTGGAAACTTTCCAAAAATAGAAACTTTCCAAAAATAGAAACTTTCCAAAAATAGAAACTTTCCAAAAATAGAAACTTTCCTAAAATAGAAAACTTTCCAAAAATGGAAACCTGCTAAAAATAGAAACTTTCTAAAAATAGAAAGTGTGTGTCCGTATGCTGTTCCAGTCAAACCGATGCTAGCCGAGTGTTATTCTATGTCTACTTGCAACATGTACAATAGCTATCATACTAAGACTTGACCTAAGTTAGTTATTTATATCGGCCTGCTTTATTTATAGGTCGGCGTTGTGATCTTTCTTGACCACTTTACTTTATTTGCTGTTCGCTTGTTTGTGAGATTTCTTCAGTTGCTATTAAGGTGAGTTATAGTCCCATTTTCTATTTTAAATCTTTTGGGATGAGAATACATGCAATTTATTTTATATTTTGGACACAAGTGGAAGTTGGTTTAAATTATTCATTGTGAGTTGAACAAAAATATTCCCTAGTCTGGTAACTGTAATCACTGGTTTCTACTGGTGAACGCGAATCCTATGGATAGATCTATCGGGTTTGACAACCCCATTTCGAGCTAGTCGCGCTAGCAATTTGTTATCGGAATGTTTAGTACTTCGTATTTTGTTGTAGATACACTTGTTCGGTGTATATTATTTATTGTGTTTGGCAAGGGTAAATAAATGGTTAAGTGGTTACCAGGTGGCTCACGGAAAATGGAATAATGTTTTATTATATGTTTTCTAGCATATAATTTGGTGGTTCAAAAAGGAGTTTTTATGTTTTCAAACATAAATTTTTATTGTTTAAATTAAATATTGTTTGCAATATTAAACCTATAATTCACTCAACATTTTTGTTGACAGTTATTCGCATGTTTTATTCTCAGGTTCATGATTGATTGCTTCCGCTGTGCTTAGAGAGTCTGCATATTTATGATGGCAGCTTTTGTTAAACATTAACTTGCATTCTATTTTGTTACATTAAAAAGTGGTTGTTTGTTGACTTTATTTTGGTCAACTTTTGGTTAAAGTATTATTGTATAGTTTTTCTAAACTTATACATTTTAGTAGATTTCCTTTATAGGAAATCATTTTTAAATAAAGAATGCAAGGTTGTTTTATTAAATTCATATAGAGTTTCGATCAAGCTGTGGGACCAAGTGACGGAGCCGTTAAGTGTTTTGACGGAGTCGTCACAGTATTGATTACAAACGATTCACAACAGTTGATTACATCGCGAGGTAATTGACCTCTATATGATACATTTTACAAACATTGCATTCGTTTTTAAAAGACAAACTTTTGTTACAACGACAGTTGACAGATATGCATATCATTTCATAATATATCCAAATGTAATTGACTTAATAATATTCTTGATGAATGCAACGTCTTTTGAAATATGTCATGATTGAATCCAAGTAATATCTCTAATATGAGCAAATGCACAGCGGAAGATTTCATTCATACCTGAGAATAAACATGCTTTAAAGTGTCAACCAAAAGGTTGGTGAGATCATTAGTTTAACATAAATAATCATTTCCATCATTTTAATAGACCACAAGATTTTCATTTCTCATAAACATACATCCCATACATAGAGACAAAAATATCATTCATATGGATTAAACACCTGGTAACCGACATTCACAATATACATATAAGAATATCCCCATCATTCCGGGATCCTCCATCGGACATGATATAAATTTCGAAGTACTAAAGTATCCGGTACTTTGGATGGGGCTTGTTGGGCCCGATAGATCTATCTTTAGAGTTCGCGTCAATTAGGGTGTCTGTTCCCTAATTCTTAGATTACCAGACTTAATAAAAAGGGGCATATTCGATTTCGATAATTCAACCATATAATGTAGTTTCGATTACTTGTGTCTATTTCGTAAAACATTTATAAAAGCAGTGCATGTATTCTAAGTCCCAAAAATATATAATGCAAAAGCATTTAAAAAGGGAGTAATGAAACTCACGCATATAAATATTGGTAAAACAGTTAATAAAGCATTTGCATGTATTCTCAGCCCAAAAATGTAATGAGTAAAAAGGGAACAAATGAAACTCACCATAATGTATTTTGTAGTAAAAATACATATAACATCATTGAACAAGTGTAGGGTTGGTCTCGGATTCACGAACCTATATCATTTATATATATATATATTAACACATATCACATTTAATCAACTGAGTTTATTTATATTATATAACGTATTAGAATTTATATCTTTATATGTATATAATTATATAAAATGTTGTTATATAACTAATACTTTATTTGGTAAAATAATATTGATAATAGAAAGTTGTAATACTTTTATAAAAATAATAATACTAATAATAATAGTAATAATATATAATAGTATTGATAGTAAAATTATTGATAATAATATATAAAAATCTTGATAAGGATAATATAATAGTAAGTTATTTTATTTGTATAATAAAAACAATAATATTGACAGTAATACCTAATACTAATAATGAGTATTAATAATGCTAATTATGATAACAATAATGATAAAAGTGATAAAAATGATAATTTTACTAATAATGTTAATTTTAAGTAAAATGAAAATTTTAATTAATAATGATAATAGTAATATTTATATAATAATAATAATAATAATAATAATAATAATAATAATAATAATAATAATAATAATAATAATAATAATAATGAATGAGAGCAAACTACCTCATAAATCCTTTTCTAAAAAAATGGCTGTTACAAAAGTCGAACTCGAGACCTCTCGGTTAACAACTCAGCACCTAAATCAATCAAGCTGTTTCTGTTTATCTGATTTATATGCCATCCCATATTATATAACCCGAAATGGAAGACAAGCCCAAGATAACAAACCCAATCTTGGCCCAACATATTAGATAATCCCACGGCCCAATACTAATTAAAGTTCTCGGCCCGAATTAAACTCCAATTTATGGTTTTGTTCACTATCGATCAAGATAGCAGTTATTATTTATTTATTTATTATTATTTTTTTAAAACGCCAACAGGAATCACCACCATCCTTTCTCTTGATTATCCATCGTCTTTATCATGTGTGGTTGGGTGTCAGTTTTAAACATAAAAACAAAACACAAGGTACCGCAGAAACAGTAACAAACGGGGGTGTTTTGGTGGTCGTCCGATGACAAAAAAAGCATAACAACTGTAGGTGGGTTGAAGATAGTGGGTTTCGTAGTGATGGGTTGTAAAACAGAAAAAAACAATTAGTGGTGGAGTGGAAATCGAACAGGAAACAGCGGTAGTAGCATAAGAAACTGCACAGGCGAAGGTGGTGTGGTGGTCTGAAGGTTTGATCGCAACTGTAGCAAAGAAAGTAAATAAATAGCAGCTGCAGTAATGACAACGAAGATGGTTTGATGATGGTTCTTGGTGTTTTCTAAACCCGTAACAGGAACAGCATCCAGGACCATTAATTTATTCGGTTTGCAACATAAGTCAGCGTATTCAAGTGGGTGTTGGTGTATAATAGCAAAACGGTTATGGTGGTGGGTTAAGGTGGTACAGCAACAATTACATCGAAATACAAGTGGGTTTGTTATGTTGACCCATGTCTGCCAAAAATAGGATCGAGTAGCAGTAGTTGTATTCGATGGGTTTCGATGGAAAAATAGAAATAATGATGACTAGTTGTTGGTGGCAATAGTTGGGATAGAAACATAAATAGTTGGGGTGTTCGTGGTGGTTTTCTCGGACAGGAATAAGAGCGAGAGAGAGATTGGCGATGGAGGTTAATAATGGTGGTGATGTTTTATGTATCTTATATATATTTGCAGGTGGTTGTAATGATGGTTGAAATGGGTGGTGGTCCTTGGTTGTATAGTGCTGGGTTGTGGTGTCGAAGATGGCGTCACGGTGGTGATGGTTTAAGGTGGTGGTGGAGGTGAAGCTAGGATGATGGAGCACGATGGAGGTTGGAGCTTGGTTGTTTGGAATAGAAGCAATGACCATCTTTCATGGGTTAGTACTTCTTTGATCAACGGGGAATCGAGTGTATTGTGATGTTGATGAATAAAAATGGGCAGGTGATATATGTGTATATATAATTCTATCTTGAGAAGAAAGAGAACAAACAAATACAGTAACCTCTTAAATATATAATATAATATAATATCAATAGATTAATCAAATGAAAAGAATAGGTGGATTGAAAAAGGAATAGTTAAGCAGCCGAGGAATTGGAGTCTTCTACCGACAATTTTACACGGAATGTTATATCGTGTCCATTGCTAAACAGTTGACGTATGAAAGTGTTCCTAAAAATCTCAAATTTTTAGATTAAACTTATTTAATTATTTCACTCATTACCTGATCGAAACCTGATCAAAAAGGTTAAAAAATTATTTATTTTCTGTTCCGATTTATATATACGGAGTACAAAAACTTAGTTCGAAAAGGTAAAAAAAATATTTATCAAAACTATTATCTTTTTATTCAAATTTTGGAATAGCTTTTATTTTAAAACTTCATATATATATATTAGACCTATTTTAGAAATAATTAAACGTTAACCGAAAGTTACAGACATTTACCATTTAAACTCAAAATTAATTATATTTAATATATACTATGTATATATATAAACAGTTTTAAATAACAAAATTTACTAAGCAAATAAATATATATTAAATAATTAAATTAAATATAACAATATATATATACAAGAAATATACATATTAAATAATAGTTTTTATTACAATGTATTTTATTGTACATATTTATTTATAACAATAAATGTATATAATAGTTTATTAATGTTCATGTCATTATATATTATACATATATTTATATATACACATATTTATATATATATCCACACATTTACAAGCAATGGTTCGTGAATCATCGGGGACAGTCAAAGGTCAATTGAATATATGAACATCGTTTCAAAATTTTCTAGACTCAACTTTACATATTTTGTTTATCGTATCGAAATCATATAAAGTTTAAGTTTAAATTTGGTCGGAAATTCCCGGGTCGTCACAAATAACACAATTAAAACACTAGACAAATACTCCCAAATCTTCAACTAAAACTCCTAAGTGTGAGATACACTAAGAACATTGAGGACAATGTCCGTCTAAGTGTGAGATGTTGGAATAATCTTTTTATGCTATATTAAAATAACCCATTACAAAGATTCCAAGTCCTTAAGCCAAATTTCAAAATTTTTTGCAAAATAAAGCCTTTTTGAAAAAGTATTTTTGAAAACCTAAAACGGTTGCCAATAAAAATAAGGCTTAAGTAGGGTGGAAATCTTGTTAGGTTGAACCAAATCTCTAAAAGAGCATTGCATGACTAAGGCATTATCGACCTAAATTGATTATGGTGAGGCACCCCAAATAAGACTAGCATTCATCTTTAATGCTTCACTATTTTCCGTTGAGAGTGCCGATGTCTGTGCTCAGAATCAGAACTTGCTTTAGATCTACATTTCCAAAGCAGCGAAACGTGATTCGGTTATAATCAGAAGAGCTAGCCATTTGTCAAAAAAAGCCTTCCGCACCTCCACTACTTCTACTCCACCACCATACCTACATCATCTTTACTATTACTCGAAAAATCCAGAAAATGAGATATCTTCCGAAAACCCGATGTTATAAACCCCTCAAGTATCATGGCAAAGGTCTTGAAAAATTTAATGGCAAAAAGTTTCTCGAGATGAAATCTCTAAAAAAAAATAGTAACATAATAATATATATATTTAAAGTTCTGAAAAGAATGAACTTAATAAGGAGAAATGCCGAAGAAAACTTGACCGGAAATGATTATCAAATAAAAAAAAGTTCAAAAGTGCCTCTCAAAACACTTCAACACTCCTATCTATCCGAATAAAAGCTTGTGTAAAGACTACATTACCCTTTTATCTCATCCCTCAAAAAACAACTTCACTACCACTCCAAAATTCTTTCTCCATCATTGACAAATGACCTAGAAGCTAAGATTTCTACCGTTCTCGCGTTAGCAGCAAGGATTGGAGTCTTTATCAAGCCTATGACGATGGGTGCAGCATGACTGGCTATGAGTGAATTCATTTCTTAGATCTATAGGGTACCCTAAACACTTGTGTGATTTGAGTGACCCGTGAAAGCTAGCCTATGTCATGTAACCTCCTCGCATGCTTGCAGAAATAGTTTCAATTATAACATAGATGACTCACCTTATCTTTTGCTCTTATAATAAAAGCAAACCGCTTAGGCTATTAGAAAAGAAACTCTGAAAAGATTCTTAAGGAAATGAGAGTTTGCTTGAGGACAAGCAAAGTCTAAGTGTGAGATATTTGATATCGGCTAAAAAGTCACGTTTTCACCCCGGTATTAAGGCCCAAAAACAAGAAAGATTCAATCTTTGTTGGGAAAATACCCACTTCGTTAGTTAGAATTGAAGAACAAGTAATTACGAAGACGGTGCAAAAAGAATCAAGAGAATCGGAGCTAAAACGAAGATTCTAGAGCGAAAACGGTGAAAGACAAGAAATCAAGTTATGATCCAGGGAATCAGCAAGCCAAATGGTTGCCAAACGGCCTGCCAGTGTGGCAAACGACCTGCCAAATTCCCAGATCAAACGACCTCATTAAACGGCTTGCCTGACCAAACGGGCCCTGCAAACGGCTTGCCAAACGGCCTGCCAAACGGATTGCCAGCATTTTGCAGGCAAATTTTGTGCTTATTTAAAGGGTCTTTGTCATTCATTCCAACACACACTTCAATTCACTTCTTTCTCTCTCTTGTACAATATTACTCATAATCTCAAGGCCTTCGACTCCGTGCGGGAAACCTAGTACCCGGAGAAGAACGCCAAATATTGTATTAGGAGCGGTCTGGAGTCTTGAAGTTGTCACTTTTATATTCGGAACTCGTTTAATCTACTGGTATTTCTATCCCTTATCTTTATATAATGTCTTCTATCATTATGTTCTGTGATATTGTTGCCATGATTAGCGAGTAGTTATCTTTAGTGTATGCTATGATGTAAGCAGTTATAATGCCGAAATAATGTTATGGTTTGTGTATACTGTTGAAATGCTTTCCGATTATGCTTTAAACTCAATCACTTAACTAATAGAACGTAGTTATTGGCTCTGTTATTGGGAAGTCGCGAACCCCGATTCAGAGTACAATATCTGTGTCACCCCTTGGTAAGAGAAGTCTATCGGATACAACGTAAGATCGACTGAGGCACACCGGTTGTAGCAAGTCTATCAAGTTTTGGATTCCGAATGAGGACTCTTTCGTAGTGAAACATCTGACTAGACCCTTAGTACATTGTCGGTCCCAGACCATGCTAGTGTAGTCACCAAGCATATAAACTTCGTACGTGCACGCTGAAGCACATCGGTTGTTGTAAGCTATACCTCTGCTAAGTAAGGCCATGGAACCCAGTTAGTGTTGATTAGTACACTGCACCATAACGCGGTATCAAGCATTGCACCCCTCTTGAGGGATTCTTAGTTAGTTAAGGAACTGTTTGTTTAGACACATAAAGGATTGGACCGTTAGGATAACCGAACATGTTCATGAAAGTCAGCTTGACTTCGCCATGGTGTTCTTTATGGTTAAACTCTTTTTAAGGGCCTAACTACCTTTTAAAACCAATCATTAACGAAAGCATTGAAACACATCACGTCTCTCGGATATGGTAAACCATGTATTCTATTATGCTTAAGAAAGTTTAGACCATTGTGGAATGTTAATACGTCACCCAACCGAGTCGCTCAATTGGATGAGCCGTCTGAACGTGTATGCCTGTAGTCAGACTACATGGGCATCGGGGGTAAGGGACATTGCTGTCTATTCAGAATCTTCAAGCCTAACGCAGTACCCAGTGACATGTCTTATGACAGGAGCGTTTAGGACCAGTGTAATGAATACAAGGCCTCTGCCTATTCATGAGCCAGCATTCCATAATCTCGACAGAATAACTGATGAAGTCATAGTATATGCACTCATTTTAACCTTATCTGAATTACGAATTTTATCGCATTTACTTTATCTGTCTTATAAATTAGAAAATCCCAAAATTAAGTCACCATACTCCTTCCTAACTATCTTAGGCTTAAATATATGTTCGGTTCTACTGATATCTCAAAAATACGACTCTAGGTCATACTTCCCTTACTCATACTAAGGAGTAGTACGATTTAGGCCCCGCTAAATATAAATTTAAAACAGTACCCACCCCCTTGGTGGTTGATTCTTGATGTGTAAAATCTAGTATATAATTTATAATGGAAAAATGCCGGTTTAAAGATTACTACACACTAACGGGCAGTGTACCCGATCGTGCAATAGTATAAAGTTGGTAAATCCGAAATCGTTCCATGGACAGTATTAAGTGTAACTTAAGATTATTAAACTAAATGTAATTAACCAGACTTAAAGAAATAAGAAAATGACAAAGATAGGGTTTTCCATTTAACGACCTGATTGTCAATAAAAGGTGAATAAAATAAAAGAAAATATTTTTGTGTTTTTAAGTTTATAGAAAATAAATGCAGACTCAACTGAAAGTAAAGATATTTGAATTCAATGGATAAAAGAATGTTCGCCTAGATTTCCTATTCGCAGTGTCAGATGATTTGTTATTAAGCACTAGTTCAATTTATCAATACATGTAACTACAGAGTCGGTTTACCCAGAGTTCTCTTTTAGCAAACACGTCAAACTTGGATTTATTGGCTTAGGGTTCCCTTTCACCAAAGACCTCTTTCGTTTGTGACTTAGTAATTAACTAATTACAAGATTAAGATTCAATTGGTTACGCGTTCGCTCCACACAATTCACCCCTGTTTTGTTTAATCTTTGTTACCCGGTTTACCCCCTTGGTCCAGTAAGCACCCAATTGGTTAAGACAAATCAATTGAAAACTAGTGTACTAAATTAAAACAGGGTTCCCTTTGTTCAAACAAGATCAATAATCAACCTATAACAATAATCAACACCTACAAGAATGGTTCTTAATCAAAACTCATAATTATCATGCATTAATCAATAAAACGTTAAAGTATCATCCAAACACATACGAATATTCAATCTAGACAAACATTAAAAGTTTAGCCAATCATGGCTAGAACAAAAATCACAAATAAACAATTAAGAATATTCATAATGATGATAAGAGTTAAACCTAATGAAAATTGTGTTCTTGATTGATGAACGGATCGAGACGCGTTTCCAGAATGATTGATGTGTTAGAATGACCTTGGGAAACCCCAAAAATCACCTCGGTTCGTCAAAAAGCGGCTGGAAATTGTCTGGATGTGAAAATCATTAATTAGGGTATTTTTGGGCCTTAAATAGGAAAAAATCTGAAACCGACTAAAGGTGGCGTGGCGTGCCAGGTACTCGCACGGCGCACCAAATGCCTGCGCGGCGCGCCAACTGACGTAACTTTGATTTCTGGCCACCTGAAAACTGTCGAACTGATTTTCTAGCCTAATGGAGCGGCGCTCCAGACCCTCTTTGCTGAATCTGAGCTGAAAACTCACTAATATCACCTGTTTTAGAACCAAACTCGAATCGAACCAATCCCTTTCACTTGCTTTTGTAGTGACCCGAACTTTTCCATGTTTATATATATTAATTGAGATTGATATTTACATGATTAAATGTTTCCAACATGTTAAGCAATCAAACTTGTTAAGACTTGATTAATTGAAATATGTTTCATATAGACAATTGACCACCCAAGTTGATCGATGATTCACGAACGTTAAAACTTGTAAAAACTATATGATGACATATATATGGATATATATATAGTTAACATGATACTATGATAAGAAAACATATCATAAAGTATATTAACAATGAACTACATATGTAAAAACAAGACTACTAACTTAATGATTTTTAAACGAGACATATATGTAACGATTATCGTTGTAAAGACATTTAATGTATATATATCATATTAAGAGATATTCATACATGATAATATCATGATAATATAATAATTTAAAATCTCATTTGATATTATAAACATTGGGTTAACAACATTTAACAAGATCGTTAACCTAAAGGTTTCAAAACAACACTTACATGTAACGACTAACGATGACTTAACGACTCAGTTAAAATGTATATACATGTAGTGTTTTAATATGTATTTATACACTTTTGAAAGACTTCAATACACTTATCAAAATACTTCTACTTAACAAAAATGCTTACAATTACATCCTCGTTCAGTTTCATCAACAATTCTACTCGTATGCACCCGTATTCGTACTCGTACAATACACAGCTTTTAGATGTATGTACTATTGGTATATACACTCCAATGATCAGCACTTAGCAGCCCATGTGAGTCACCTAATACATGTGGGAACCATCATTTGGCAACTAGCATGAAATATCTCATAAAATTACAAAAATATGAGTAATCATTCATGACTTATTTACATGAAAACAAAATTACATATCCTTTATATCTAATCCATACACCAACGACCAAAAACACCTACAAACACTTTCATTCTTCAATTTTCTTCATCTAATTGATCTCTCTCAAGTTCTATCTTCAAGTTCTAAGTGTTCTTCATAAATTCCAAAAGTTCTAGTTTCATAAAATCAAGAATACTTTCAAGTTTGCTAGCTCACTTCCAATCTTGTAAGGTGATCATCCAACCTCAAGAAATCTTTGTTTCTTACAGTAGGTTATCATTCTAATACAAGGTAATAATCATATTCAAACTTTGGTTCAATTTCTATAACTATAACAATCTTATTTCAAGTGATGATCTTACTTGAACTTGTTTTCGTGTCATGATTCTGCTTCAAGAACTTCGAGCCATCCAAGGATCCATTGAAGCTAGATCCATTTTTCTCTTTTCCAGTAGGTTTATCCAAGGAAATTAAGGTAGTAATGATGTTCATAACATCATTCGATTCATACATATAAAGCTATCTTATTCGAAGGTTTAAACTTGTAATCACTAGAACATAGTTTAGTTAATTCTAAACTTGTTCGCAAATAAAAGTTAATCCTTCTAACTTGACTTTTAAAATCAACTAAACACATGTTCTATATCTATATGATATGCTAACTTAATGATTTAAAACCTGGAAACACGAAAAACACCGTAAAACCGGATTTACGCCGTCGTAGTAACACCGCGGGCTGTTTTGGGTTAGTTAATTAAAAAATATGATAAACTTTGATTTAAAAGTTGTTATTCTGAGAAAATGATTTTTATTATGAACATGAAACTATATCCAAAAATTATGATTAAACTCAAAGTGGAAGTATGTTTTCTAAAATGGTCATCTAGACGTCGTTCTTTCGACTGATATGACTACCTTTACAAAAACGACTTGTAACTTATTTTTCCGACTATAAACCTATACTTTTCTGTTTAGATTCATAAAATAGAGTTCAATATGAAACCATAGCAATTTGATTCATTCAAAACGGATTTAAAATGAAGAAGTTATGGGTAAAACAAGATTGGATAATTTTTCTCATTTTAGCTACGTGAAAATTGGTAACAAATCTATTCCAACCATAACTTAATCAACTTGTATTGTATATTATGTAATCTTGAGATACCATAGACACGTATACAATGTTTCGACCTATCATGTCGACACATCTATATATATTTCGGAACAACCATAGACACTCTATATGTGAATGTTGGAGTTAGCTATACAGGGTTGAGGTTGATTCCAAAATATATATAGTTTGAGTTGTGATCAATACTGAGATACGTATACACTGGGTCGTGGATTGATTCAAGATAATATTTATCGATTTATTTCTGTACATCTAACTGTGGACAACTAGTTGTAGGTTACTAACGAGGACAGCTGACTTAATAAACTTAAAACATCAAAATATATTAAAAGTGTTGTAAATATATTTTGAACATACTTTGATATATATGTATATATTGTTATAGGTTCGTGAATCAACCAGTGGCCAAGTCTTACTTCCCGACGAAGTAAAAATCTGTGAAAGTGAGTTATAGTCCCACTTTTAAAATCTAATATTTTTGGGATGAGAATACATGCAGGTTTTATAAATGATTTACAAAATAGACACAAGTACGTGAAACTACATTCTATGGTTGAATTATCGAAATCGAATATGCCCCTTTTTATTAAGTCTGGTAATCTAAGAATTAGGGAACAGACACCCTAATTGACGCGAATCCTAAAGATAGATCTATTGGGACTAACAAACCCCATCCAAAGTACCGGATGCTTTAGTACTTCGAAATTTATATCATATCCGAAGGGTGTCCCGGAATGATGGGGATATTCTTATATATGCATCTTGTTAATGTCGGTTACCAGGTGTTCACCATATGAATGACTTTTATCTCTATGTATGGGATGTGTATTGAAATATGAAATCTTGTGGTCTATTATTATGATTTGATATATATAGGTTAAACCTATAACTCACCAACATTTTTGTTGACGTTTTAAGCATGTTTATTCTCAGGTGATTATTAAGAGCTTCCGCTGTCGCATACTTAAATAAGGACGAGATTTGGAGTCCATGCTTGTATGATATTGTGTAAAAACTGCATTCAAGAAACTTATTTTGTTGTAACATATTTGTATTGTAAACCATTATGTAATGGTCGTGTGTAAACAGGATATTTTAGATTATCATTATTTGATAATCTACGTAAAACTTTTTAAACCTTTATTGATGAAATAAAGGTTATGGTTTGTTTTAAAATGAATGCATTCTTTGAAAAACGTCTCATATAGAGGTCAAAACCTCGCAACGAAATCAATTAATATGGAACGTTTTTAATCAATAAGAACGGGACATTTCAGTTGGTATCCGAGCGTTGGTCTTAGAGAACCAGAATTTTGCATTAGTGTGTCTTATCGAGCTTGTTAGGATGCATTAGTGAGTCTGGACTTCGACCGTGTTTATTTGAAAAATGATTGCTTAACAAATTTTGTTGGAAACTATATATTTTTAACATGTGAATATTATGTGATATATTAATCTCTTAACGCGTTTGATATTATGTGATAGATGTCTACCTCTAGAACAAGTCCCATTGACTCACCTAATAATAATGAAGAGTCAAATGTAAATTGGAATGATTCGTGGACTGATTCACAAGTTCCCGAAGAGGAACCGGAAGAAGAGTCGGAACCGGAAGAAGAATCGGAACCGGAAGAAGAATCGGAACCGGATGAAGAAATAGAACCGGTGGGGGAAATAATAAAACGGTTAAGTAAAAGAAAATCCTCAACCAACCGACCAAGGTTAATTATGGTCAATGGTGTTTCCGCCAAGGAAGCAAAATATTGGGAGGATTACCAATTCTCCGATGAATCGGATTCCGACGAGAATTTCGATGATGTTATAGAAATTACCCCAACTGAATTTAAAAAGGCAAAAGAAAATAATAAGGGAATGGGCATAAAAATAGAGAAATCTAATTCCAACCCCGATGAACTTTATATGTATCGTCAACCCCCGAAGTCCTTAAGTTGTAACAATGACCCGGGAACCTCTAAACCACCAGGTTTTTCTAAACCAATGTGGATCACGACGGCTCATATTAGGGGAACATCATATATCCCTAGAAACTTGGCAAAACGAACCAAAACCGAAGAAGAAGAAACAAGCGAGTCGGAATAAGATAGTTGTATTCGTGTGGTGTAATATATGTAATATAGTGTGCTTATGCTTTATGATATATGTAAAAATTGCTTGTATTAATAAGTATTTTTTTATGAATCTAACTCTTGTCTATTTTACAGTTTAAAAACACAAAATGGATAGACAACCCAATATTTTAAGAGACCTATCCGGAGACATGATTGATGAAATCTTGTCTAGAGTCGGTCAGAATTCCTCGGCATAACTATTTAAGGCGAGATCAGTTTGTAAGACATTCGAAGAACGTTCCAAGAATGCCTTGGTTTATAAAAGGCTTTCGTTCGAAAGATGGGGGATATCACATTGGGAAATCCATAAGTTACGATGTGTTTACTTTGACGCATATATTGCGGGGAACCCAAATGCTATTTTACGCAATGGGTTAAGAAATTATTTTGACTCAATATATCCGAATATTGGAATTCGTGATTTAGAAAAAGCGGCTAACATGCAACATAAAGAAGCATGTTATGCTTATGGATTAGTAATGTTCGCTTCTCACCAAAGTGAGAACAAGAACATCGGGCTACAACTATTAAACAAAACGTTCCCACAAGTGACGGAGTCGGTAATTGGGGTAAGAAATGAGGTTTTTAGATTGTTACGGGACTGTTGGACATTACGTAACCCTCGTCCCTTTGACGACGTTACAACACGCTGTCTTATCAACGGCCATAACGGTTATGTTGCACAAGACCAAGGATGGGAAGTAGTCCTAGTAAAACCAGAATGCATGACTTGTTTCTGGACGTATGAATTACGTGTCTTTATTGCCTTTGCTGAACGACTTGTGTACTAGCTAGAATTATCTTCACAACCATCTTGTATCAAATTTATTGTGTGCTATATTTCATGCTATATATAAAATAAGCGGTATTGTAAGTTTGTAAAATATTGTGTAAAAGTTTGAACGTGAAATATTATTATAATCAGTTTTTCATATAGAATTATAGTAGTTGAATTGTATATTAGCTACTAAGTATGAACTTAACGGGTAGGTACTACCCGAATTTAAACTTATAAAACGCTAATATGAAGAAAAAGCTTTTATAAATGAGTTCATATTATGCTACGAAATACTATTAACTACTCTTAATATTCTGTATGATTAACTTGTTCCATTTAACTATTTTGAAGGAAATGGCACCGACTACTCGGCACACCGTGAATATGAATGAAGAGGAATTCCGTACTTTTCTAGCTTCAAACATAGCTGCAGTACAGGCTGCGCTACATACCAACAATAACCTTGGATCTAGCAGTACAGGAAATCGTGTAGGATGCACCTACAAAGAATTCACTGCCCGCAAACCTTTAGAATTTGATGGAACCGAAGGACCGATCAGATTGAAACGGTGGACCGAGAAGGTCGAATCGGTGTTTGCCATAAGTAAGTGTACTGAAGAGGACAAAGTAAAGTACGCTACGCATACCTTCACAGGTTCTGCGTTAACATGGTGGAATACCTATCTAGAGCAAGTGGGACAAGACGATGCGTACGCACTACCGTGGTCAGCATTCAAGCACTTGATGAACGAGAAGTACCGTCCCAGAACCGAGGTCAATAAGCTCAAGACAGAACTTAGAGGGTTACGAACCCAAGGATTTGATATTACCACGTACGAAAGACGATTCACAGAATTGTGCCTATTGTGTCCGGGAGCATTCGAAGATGAGGAAGAGAAGATCGACGCGTTTGTGAAAGGATTACCGGAAAGAATCCAAGAAGATATAAGTTCACACGAGCCCGCCTCCATACAACAGGCATGTAGAATGGCTCACAAACTCGTGAACCAAATTGAAGAAAGAATTAAAGAACAGACTGCTGAAGAGGCCAATGTGAAGCAAGTCAAAAGAAAGTGGGAGGAAAACGGTGATAAGAATCACCAATACAACAACAACAGCAATTACAACAATAATCGCAACAATTATCCCAACAATCGCAACATCAATCGCAACTACAACAAACGGCCCAACAACAACAACGACAACAACAACAACAACAGCAACTACAACAATCATCCCAACAACAATAATAACCGCAACAACAACAACAATCAGAAGCAGCTATGCCAAAGGTGTGAAAAGAATCACTCGGGGTTCTGCACCAAATTTTACAACAAGTGTAAAAGAAATGGTCATAGCGCGGCGAAGTGTGAGGTCTACGGACCAGGGGTTAATAGAATGAAAGGAACAAATGGTGTCGGAACGAGTAATGGCGGAGCAAGTAGTGTCGGAGCAAGTTATGCCAATGTAGTTTGTTATAAATGTGGAAAACCGGGCCACATTATTAGAAATTGCCCGAACCAGGAGAACACGAATGGACAAGGCCGTGGAAGAGTTTTCAATATTAATGCGGCAGAGGCACAGGAAGACCCGGAGCTTGTTACGGGTACGTTTCTTATTGACAATAAATCTGCTTACGTTTTGTTTGATTCGGGTGCGGATAGAAGCTATATGAGTAGAGATTTTTGTGCTAAATTAAGTTGTCCATTGACCCCTTTGGATAGTAAATTTTTACTCGAATTAGCAAATGGTAAATTAATTTCAGCAGATAATATATGTCGGAATCGAGAAATTAAACTGGTTAGCGAAACATTTAAGATTGATTTGATACCAGTAGAGTTAGGGAGTTTTGATGTGATAATCGGTATGGACTGGTTGAAAGAAGTGAAAGCGGAGATCGTTTGTTACAAAAATGCAATTCGCATTATACGAGAAAAAGGAAAACCCTTAATGGTGTACGGAGAAAAGGGCAACACGAAGCTACATCTTATTAGTAATTTGAAGGCACAAAAACTAATAAGAAAAGGTTACTATTCTGTTCTAGCACACGTCGAGAAAGTACAAACTGAAGAAAAGAGCATCAATGATGTTCCCGTCGCAAAAGAATTTCCTGATGTATTTCCGAAAGAATTACCGGGATTACCCCCACATCGATCCGTTGAATTTCAAATAGATCTTGTACCAGGAGCTGCACCAATAGCTCGTGCTCCTTACAGACTCGCACCCAGTGAGATGAAAGAACTACAAAGCCAATTACAAGAACTTTTAGAGCGTGGTTTCATTCAACCAAGCACATCACCGTGGGGAGCTCCTGTTTTGTTTGTCAAGAAGAAAGATGGTACATTCAGGTTGTGTATCGACTACCGAGAGTTGAACAAACTTACCATCAAGAACCGCTACCCACTACCGAGAATCGATGACTTATTTGATCAACTACAAGGCTCGTCTGTTTATTCAAAGATTGACTTACGTTCCGGGTATCATCAAATGCGGGTGAAAGAAGATGATATTCCAAAGACTGCTTTCAGAACACGTTACGGTCATTACGAGTTTATGGTCATGCCGTTTGGTTTAACTAATGCACCAGCTGTGTTCATGGACCTTATGAACCGAGTGTGTGGACCATACCTTGACAAGTTTGTCATTGTTTTCATTGATGACATACTTATTTACTCAAAGAATGACCAAGAACACGGTGAACATTTGAGAAAGGTGTTAGAAGTATTGAGGAAGGAAGAATTGTACGCTAAGTTTTCAAAGTGTGCATTTTGGTTGGAAGAAGTTCAATTCCTCGGTCACATAGTGAACAAAGAAGGTATTAAGGTGGATCCGGCAAAGATAGAAACTGTTGAAAAGTGGGAAACCCCGAAAACTCCGAAACACATACGCCAGTTTTTAGGACTAGCTGGTTACTACAGAAGGTTCATCCAAGACTTTTCCAGAATAGCAAAACCCTTGACTGCATTAACGCATAAAGGGAAGAAATTTGAATGGAATGATGAACAAGAGAAAGCGTTTCAGTTATTAAAGAAAAAGCTAACTACGGCACCTATATTGTCATTGCCTGAAGGGAATGATGATTTTGTGATTTATTGTGATGCATCAAAGCAAGGTCTCGGTTGTGTATTAATGCAACGAACGAAGGTGATTGCTTATGCGTCTAGACAATTGAAGATTCACGAACAAAATTATACGACGCATGATTTGGAATTAGGCGCGGTTGTTTTTGCATTAAAGACTTGGAGGCACTACTTATATGGGATCAAAAGTATTATATATACCGACCACAAAAGTCTTCAACACATATTTAATCAGAAACAACTGAATATGAGGCAGCGTAGGTGGATTGAATTATTGAATGATTACGACTTTGAGATTCGTTACCACCCGGGGAAGGCAAATGTGGTAGCCGATGCCTTGAGCAGGAAGGACAGAGAACCCATTCGAGTAAAATCTATGAATATAATGATTCATAATAACCTTACTACTCAAATAAAGGAGGCGCAACAAGGAGTTTTAAAAGAGGGAAATTTAAAGGATGAAATACCCAAAGGATCGGAGAAGCATCTTAATATTCGGGAAGACGGAACCCGGTATAGGGCTGAAAGGATTTGGGTACCAAAATTTGGAGATATGAGAGAAATGGTACTTAGAGAAGCTCATAAAACCAGATACTCAATACATCCTGGAACGGGGAAGATGTACAAGGATCTCAAGAAACATTTTTGGTGGCCGGGTATGAAAGCCGATGTTGCTAAATATGTAGGAGAATGTTTGACGTGTTCTAAGGTCAAAGCTGAGCATCAGAAACCATCAGGTCTACTTCAACAACCCGAAATCCCGGAATGGAAATGGGAAAACATTACCATGGATTTCATCACTAAATTGCCAAGGACTGCAAGTGGTTTTGATACTATTTGGGTAATAGTTGACCGTCTCACCAAATCAGCACACTTCCTACCAATAAGAGAAGATGACAAGATGGAGAAGTTAGCACGACTGTATTTGAAGGAAGTCGTCTCCAGACATGGAATACCAATCTCTATTATCTCTGATAGGGATGGCAGATTTATTTCAAGATTCTGGCAGACATTAAAGCAAGCATTAGGAACTCGTCTAGACATGAGTACTGCCTATCATCCACAAACTGATGGGCAGAGCGAAAGGATGATACAAACGCTTGAAGACATGCTACGAGCATGTGTTATTGATTTCGAAAACAGTTGGGATCGACATCTACCGTTAGCAGAATTTTCCTATAACAACAGCTACCATTCAAGCATGGAGATGGCGCCGTTTGAAGCACTTTATGGTAGAAAGTGCAGGTCTCCGATTTGTTGGAGTGAAGTGGGGGATAGACAGATTACGGGTCCGGAGATTATACAAGAAACTACCGAGAAGATCATCCAAATTCAACAACGGTTGAAAACCGCCCAAAGTCGACAAAAGAGCTACGCTGACATTAAAAGAAAAGATATAGAATTTGAAATTGGAGAGATGGTCATGCTTAAAGTTGCACCTTGGAAAGGCGTTGTTCGATTTGGTAAACGAGGGAAATTAAATCCAAGGTTTATTGGACCATTCAAGATTATTGATCGTGTCGGACCAGTAGCTTACCGACTTGAGTTACCTCAACAACTCGCGGCTGTACATAACACTTTCCACGTCTCGAATTTGAAGAAATGTTTTGCTAAAGAAGATCTCACTATTCCGTTAGATGAAATCCAAATCAACGAAAAACTTCAATTCATCGAAGAACCCGTCGAAATAATGGATCGTGAGGTTAAAAGACTTAAGCAAAACAAGATACCAATTGTTAAGGTTCGATGGAATGCTCGTAGAGGACCCGAGTTCACCTGGGAGCGTGAAGATCAGATGAAGAAGAAATACCCGCATCTATTTCCAGAAGATTCGTCAACACCTTCAACAGCTTAAAATTTCGGGACGAAATTTATTTAACGGGTAGGTACTGTAGTGACCCGAACTTTTCCACGTTTATATATATTAATTGAGATTGATATTTACATGATTAAATGTTTCCAACATGTTAAGCAATCAAACTTGTTAAGACTTGATTAATTGAAATATGTTTCATATAGACAATTGACCACCCAAGTTGATCGGTGATTCACGAACGTTAAAACTTGTAAAAACTATATGATGACATATATATGGATATATATATAGTTAACATGATACTATGATAAGAAAACATATCATAAAGTATATTAACAATGAACTACATATGTAAAAACAAGACTACTAACTTAATGATTTTTAAACGAGACATATATGTAACGATTATCGTTGTAAAGACATTTAATGTATATATATATCATATTAAGAGATATTCATACATGATAATATCATGATAATATAATAATTTAAAATCTCATTTGATATTATAAACATTGGGTTAACAACATTTAACAAGATCGTTAACCTAAAGGTTTCAAAACAACACTTACATGTAACGACTAACGATGACTTAACGACTCAGTTAAAATGTATATACATGTAGTGTTTTAATATGTATTTATACACTTTTGAAAGACTTCAATACACTTATCAAAATACTTCTACTTAACAAAAATGCTTACAATTACATCCTCGTTCAGTTTCATCAACAATTCTACTCGTATGCACCCGTATTCGTACTCGTACAATACACAGCTTTTAGATGTATGTACTATTGGTATATACACTCCAATGATCAGCTCTTAGTAGCCCATGTGAGTCACCTAACACATGTGGGAACCATCATTTGGCAACTAGCATGAAATATCTCATAAAATTACAAAAATATGAGTAATCATTCATGACTTATTTACATGAAAACAAAATTACATATCCTTTATATCTAATCCATACACCAACGACCAAAAACACCTACAAACACTTTCATTCTTCAATTTTCTTCATCTAATTGATCTCTCTCAAGTTCTATCTTCAAGTTCTAAGTGTTCTTCATAAATTCCAAAAGTTCTAGTTTCATAAAATCAAGAATACTTTCAAGTTTGCTAGCTCACTTCCAATCTTGTAAGGTGATCATCCAACCTCAAGAAATCTTTGTTTCTTACAGTAGGTTATCATTCTAATACAAGGTAATAATCATATTCAAACTTTGGTTCAATTTCTATAACTATAACAATCTTATTTCAAGTGATGATCTTACTTGAACTTGTTTTCGTGTCATGATTCTGCTTCAAGAACTTCGAGCCATCCAAGGATCCATTGAAGCTAGATCCATTTTTCTATTTTCCAGTAGGTTTATCCAAGGAAATTAAGGTAGTAATGATGTTCATAACATCATTCGATTCATACATATAAAGCTATCTTATTCGAAGGTTTAAACTTGTAATCACTAGAACATAGTTTAGTTAATTCTAAACTTGTTCGCAAATAAAAGTTAATCCTTCTAACTTGACTTTTAAAATCAACTAAACACATGTTCTATATCTATATGATATGCTAACTTAATGATTTAAAACCTGGAAACACGAAAAACACCGTAAAACCGGATTTACGCCGTCGTAGTAACACCGCGGGCTGTTTTGGGTTAGTTAATTAAAAACTATGATAAACTTTGATTTAAAAGTTGTTATTCTGAGAAAATGATTTTTATTATGAACATGAAACTATATCCAAAAATTATGATTAAACTCAAAGTGGAAGTATGTTTTCTAAAATGGTCATCTAGACGTCGTTCTTTCGACTGATATGACTACCTTTACAAAAACGACTTGTAACTTATTTTTCCGACTATAAACCTATACTTTTCTGTTTAGATTCATAAAATAGAGTTCAATATGAAACCATAGCAATTTGATTCACTCAAAACGGATTTAAAATGAAGAAGTTATGGGTAAAACAAGATTGGATAATTTTTCTCATTTTAGCTACGTGAAAATTGGTAACAAATCTATTCCAACCATAACTTAATCAACTTGTATTGTATATTATGTAATCTTGAGATACCATAGACACGTATACAATGTTTCGACCTATCATGTCGACACATCTATATATATTTCGGAACAACCATAGACACTCTATATGTGAATGTTGGAGTTAGCTATACAGGGTTGAGGTTGATTCCAAAATATATATAGTTTGAGTTGTGATCAATACTGAGATACGTATACACTGGGTCGTGGATTGATTCAAGATAATATTTATCGATTTATTTCTGTACATCTAACTGTGGACAACTAGTTGTAGGTTACTAACGAGGACAGCTGACTTAATAAACTTAAAACATCAAAATATATTAAAAGTGTTGTAAATATATTTTGAACATACTTTGATATATATGTATATATTGTTATAGGTTCGTGAATCAACCAGTGGCCAAGTCTTACTTCCCGACGAAGTAAAAATCTGTGAAAGTGAGTTATAGTCCCACTTTTAAAATCTAATATTTTTGGGATGAGAATACATGCAGGTTTATAAATGATTTACAAAATAGACACAAGTACGTGAAACTACATTCTATGGTTGAATTATCGAAATCGAATATGCCCCTTTTTATTAAGTCTGGTAATCTAAGAATTAGGGAACAGACACCCTAATTGACGAGAATCCTAAAGATAGATCTATTGGGACTAACAAACCCCATCCAAAGTACCGGATGCTTTAGTACTTCGAAATTTATATCATATCCGAAGGGTGTCCCGGAATGATGGGGATATTCTTATATATGCATCTTGTTAATGTCGGTTACCAGGTGTTCACCATATGAATGACTTTTATCTCTATGTATGGGATGTGTATTGAAATATGAAATCTTGTGGTCTATTATTATGATTTGATATATATAGGTTAAACCTATAACTCACCAACATTTTTGTTGACGTTTTAAGCATGTTTATTCTCAGGTGATTATTAAGAGCTTCCGCTGTCGCATACTTAAATAAGGACTAGATTTGGAGTCCATGCTTGTATGATATTGTGTAAAAACTGCATTCAAGAAACTTATTTTGTTGTAACATATTTGTATTGTAAACCATTATGTAATGGTCGTGTGTAAACAGGATATTTTAGATTATCATTATTTGATAATCTACGTAAAAC
This sequence comes from Rutidosis leptorrhynchoides, assembly GCF_046630445.1. Lineage (NCBI taxonomy): Eukaryota > Viridiplantae > Streptophyta > Magnoliopsida > Asterales > Asteraceae > Rutidosis > Rutidosis leptorrhynchoides. Next base: position 167,665,034 of record NC_092333.1, read on the forward strand.
TTTTTAAACCTTTATTGATGAAATAAAGGTTATGGTTTGTTTTAAAATGAATGCAGTCTTTGAAAAACGTCTCATATAGAGGTCAAAACCTCGCAACGAAATCAATTAATATGGAACGTTTTTAATCAATAAGAACGGGACATTTCAGCTTTCATATAAAATCACTAAAAACCATCAAATATCTTCAAAATTCATCTCCTTGGTCATGGAACTCCAAATTTCGCAACACTTATCAAAATAACACCAAATCGTATCCAAAAGGACCAAAATGTACCCGATATCGCTAAGGAAAATGCGTACGAAATATGCGATATCAAACAACCCCACACTAGAGTTTTGCTTGTCCTCAAGCAATTAAACTCGATAATAATCTTCTACCATATAATAACTCTTCAAACATGTATGTAGAACCAAACTCGTAACTGACAAACCACAAACTAGCATGGGCATGATTTGGATGTAAATACCAACCATGGTTCCCACTTGCATTCCCCCAAAATAACTTCCCAAACTGCAATCAATATGTAATGGATATAGTAACTAAAGATAATATCGAATAACGTAACATACTGATGAAGTAGAGAATCTCGAATCATAAATAAGTCTTCAAAGAAACTGGGAATCAAGTGGGAACTGAGCACCAAAAAGTATTGCAATCGAACATGTGTGCCAAAAGAACGCACGGGCTACCCCGCAATTGGTCAAGCCCAGCCTCCCACAGTACCTAACATCGCGAGATGTCGGTAAGAAAATAATGTGCTTAGGAGGATACACATTACGTCCAGATATCATCGATAATTATGAGGTAATCATCTAATCCGTTAAGTCAACCATAAATATTGAGGTTCATCGGGCTTAAAAGCTGATATCTTACCTTTCCGGAGGTTATCCACTGGGAATCTGATCAATCACTGACATTTTGTGTATCATGGTGCGCTTCCAATTTGGCTAGCAAATCTCCCTCATTGAGATAAGCTTTGACTACCAGTTTCCCTGTTTGACGTTGAGGCCTGGTAGATTCCCAGTCGATTTTAGTAATGACTTTTCAAGATTTTTCATCACCCTACAACTGGTCTGGACTATAACTTCTGAAACAAATCAGCAAGTGTGTCGTTCGGAAGACTTGACTCCCTTAAGGATGGAATAGATACATCCTGTGTGGTTAAATAAGGTGGTCAGGTGCAACATTGTCCTTGTTAGGAGAAACAATGAGGATCGCCCTGGTTTAGTTTTCGATCTAGTGCATGGTCCAGTTTCGACCACACGCCACTATCACCGTTCATACGGTTGACACCCGCCTTGGTGCAGATGACCTACGTATGAATTTTTATGTTCATGTAGGATTTCACATTCAAAATAATGAACATGTTTTGAAAGTTCAAGACTTTCTCCTCTAACAGTACCTCATCGTGAAATGATGGGTAATGAAATGGTATCGCTTAAGAGGTATACGTACCAAGTGAAACGGTCGAACGACTTTACTTCCTTAATGAGTGGATCTGAGTCACTCGGGAATGCCAATCTATTTCAATTGACACTCGGTTTAAATCTCAAAAACCTTTGGGTGCCATAGCTTTTGGCTATGGGTTCTGTTGTCTAAGCAAACACAAGCACGTAGCTATTGTTCCTAAAAAGGACAACACTGGTGAAGCTCGAGGCTCCTCTTCCCATAGTATCACACCATTAGATGATGTAATAATAAAATGATATAGTTTCGGAAGTCTGCTATATCAAGTAACCAAAAGTTTGTGATCAGGCACGTGATTCGGTCACAATCACGCTATGCAATCACCGCTCTTTCACGGTTTACACCCATTTTGGTACAGGTGACCTACTATTGAGTTCCCCGAACTCGTAGGATTTCATGTCCAAAATAATGAACATGTGGGACAATTTTGGCTTCTTTGAAAACACGAATTATACCATAAAATACCAAGCCAATTTTCAAAATAAAGGTTTTTGGTCGAATTTTCAATTGTTTTTCTACTTTTTTTTTAATTTTTAAACTAACTTTTCTGTTTTTTTTTATTTTACCCCTAATTTTTCAATTTTTTTTACGACCAAAACCCGTGAAACGTCAAGTCTTTTTAATATAAAAACTAATATGATGATGATTCCATTAACAACCAACCCGAGAGATTTTACATCCCCACCCCACACTTGAGATCAAGTAATGTCCCCATCACTTGAGATCAAAAATAGATAAAAATCGAAAGGGTTATGTGAGAAAGAAAATATAAAAACTTATCGCGTTAACCACTGATCGCGGAATGCCAGTGACAGATGGCGCTGAACTGACTGCCAGCATAAGAACATCGTCCATTCCCGATCACACCAATATCATCAATCATGCAGTTTTGCTGAACTTAATGCCAGACTTGAAAAATCATTTCACCAACAAACCTAAGAAAATAAAAACATACGAACTACATAAACGAGAAAAGGTGGCACCACCCGATGCCGAAACGCCTTGTCCCTCAAATAAGTTGCAGAGTACATAAACAGAAAATAAAATTATTTAAGTACAGACCAAATGAAAAAGAAATAGTTTCAAACAAATACAACATAACATGCGCAACAATCAATCACTCCTCGGCCAAAAATCTCTGGTAGGGTCCCAATTCACACCATAAGTATCTTGACAGGCTTGGTACGGGTCATATGAAGGATCAGGTCTCGGAGGAGTAACTGACGTATAATCAGGAATGGTAGTTCACGTCGGAATATACGCCTCCGGGTTCTGACGCATCTGACGCTGAATTTGTCGCTGATGGACCTCCCACTGATTGTGGGCCCTAATTCCCCTAACATTGTACTCAACCCTATCAACACGCTATCCTAAAAGACCCAACTCTGTTCCAAACTGTCCTAGCATTGTGTTAATCGACCCATAATTGTTTTGGTGCCAAGTCATCAAATCCTCGTTATGCCTACGCTGCTCCTCTAACATCCGCTGATTATGCTCAACCTGAGCATCGTACGCTGACCTGCTGTCCCTATACTCTATATGAAGACCGTCTACACTGTTAACCAACGAATTCCAACTCTCTTCATCCATTGACCACGTACCCTGTACGTTCGCAGCACTCGAGCTACCTGCCTCATACGTGGATCGACTAGCACCACGTCCACGACCACGACCTGCACCGTCTCCCGGTTGTTGCTGTTCATCAGAACACAAAACCCAACCTGCTGGACCACAACGGATAAACTCAGGTTTCGAGAAAAACAGAATATTAGTGGGCATCGCCTCAACTCCCACTACATCACACCTACTAGTCGGGATCGAAAACGCCCGAGCAAATCTAGTAACCAAATGCCCACCTAACAATGGGCGTTCCGTGCGTGTATCTGTCCCAATCTCTTGCAACCATACCCCTAACATACACAGGACATCGATTGGCTCCCTCAGTTTAATTTGTTGGAGGATCCAAAGATCCCTTCGCTGAATTTTATTCGCGTTTCTCCTAGCCATGAACATACTAGCAATCATCTTAAAAATTATTCGATCCTCAGGAAGTCTAAGAATCGACTGAACACTTCGACTTGAACTAAACGGACCAGCAGTATCATTTGCCACAGTTGGCCAATAATTACTCTCACTGAAAGCTTCCTGCCCAAACACTTTGCAATTTAACAAATGCCACTTCAAATCATTATCAGTCAACTCGGGATATAAGTCTAAAGCTCGAGCCAACCCAATTTTAGACATGCGACGCTCTAACCCGCCAAGCCTAAATGTCAAGAAATCTGCCTCGGTCGGAGAGGCTCGAGGTCGACAACTAACAGTTGAGAAGAACTCTATAGTTAACTGCTCATAAATATCTTCATTAATTTCAAATAACCTTTCATAAGGTCTCAACTCATTACCCGCATAAACTACCCACAAGTAAGCACGCAACTCCCGAACAATATTATTACCCAATGATGAAAGTTGCGACCAATCCAAATAAAAAGTTCGCTCAATCGGACGAGCGCTATTTGTTGTGAACCTTTCTTCCAAATCCTCATCATTAGAGATGTGGGATAACCATAATTCAGGATTATTCGGTGGTTGCCTTGGTTGTTCCTGGTTTCCTCTCGATCTCTACATTCATGAAACAAATAAAGAAAACAAAACACGAAAATCAAAAGTTAGTGTTAGTCATAATAATAAGCACCAAATACCCTTTACAACCAAACCATGTTTCATATCAATCCACTTTTGAAAACAATCTCCAAGTTAACAAATAACACTTGTAAAACAATGCCAAGACCACAAATCTATCTCTTATCACACTATCATTTAAACCAATTCATCATATCAACGACGCTAACTTAACGCCATTACCAAAATATTAACAAACACGACTACTCATAACACTTTTTAACTTCCAAAAATCTAGAAAAGTTCATCATGTATGCCAATTTTCACAAATGTAAATTACTACTACCAACATACTCATCACAACTCAAAAACACATGTTTAATCGTCACTAGCATGGCATCATACATAACTAAATCAATTTTGCATCAAGTCATTCAAACCAATGTGACCCGCCCATATGAACACAACCCCACACCAGCTCAAAAACACATAAACAATTCAAAAACTAGAGCAATTCAAGCATGTAACTCCTTTATCACCTACAAATTCGCATTCCTAAACATACAAACCCTAGTTTCAATTGCAACTTCTAAAAACAAAAAATTAATTATGAATTCAAAGCATACAATCATAATCTAACAAAACCCATCACTAATTAGAACACAAAACCCCAATTAAAGAAACTCCACACTAATTCATCATGTAAATCAAAGATTAAGCAAGTAATTACATATAATAAGATGAAATTAGTAAGATAGGAAACAAAATCGGACCTTTGGGTTAACCATTCTTGCAAGATTTGAAGTTAATTGATCAAGAAATTTAAGTATTTGAAATTAGGGTTCTTGGATCTATGTGTTTGTATGTGAAGAAAGTGAGGTAGAATAGAAAGAATAAGTGTTTTGGGGTGAAATAAGGCTGTAAAATCCGACTCCTATTTTGTGTGGTTAAGAAAATTCGGTTTTATTTCATTTAAAAAGCAAATAAGGCTGCCCGACAGCAATCAGCGCGGCGCGCCAAAAGATTGCGCGGCGCTCCATTCAACTGAAAAATCATGTCGAGGCTTTTTAAAGATCTGGTACTTCAGGTACTTTAATGTGGAGCGGCGCGCAAGGGTATGGAGCGACGCTCCAAGTACTGTTTTCTTAGAAATTCGAAATTTTAAGCCATTTTAACCCATTTTCTCAACCTAAAACCAACAAACAACCCCAACAAAAATCCGAGCATGATCACCTTGCACATATCATCAAACAAGCACAAAAACATACAAACTCTACAACAATGTGAAGTTTATTACCCAGTCATTCACAAGACTCGTTTCCAACTTCAAGTAACCTTAGGATCGGGTTCAACGTGAACCCCGTCATCAATCTCCAATGGACCATCGAAATATTTCTTCACACGATGTCCATTCACCTTAAAGGTAGTACCACTCTCATTTTTCAACTCAATCGCACCGTATGGGTACACCTTAACAACCTCAAATGGTCCCGTCCACCGAGACTTAAGTTTTCCCGGTAAAAGCTTCAACCTAGAGTTATACAAGAGCACTCGATCGCCATCATTAAACTCTTTCGGACCCTTTAACCTTCTATCATGCCATTGCTTGGTTTTCTCTTTATAAATTAACGAATTCTCATAAGCATCAAGGTGTAATTCACCAAGCTCGTTCAATTGCCCCGCCCTTAGGCGTTCGGCTTCCTTCAAATCTTAAATTGCACTTTTTGAGTGCCCACATCGCTTTATGCTCAATCTCCAACGGGAGATGGCACGCTTTCCCATAAACTAATCGATATGAAGTAGTACCAATTGGCATTTTGTAGGCGGTTCGAAACGCCCACAAAGCTTCATCGAGCTTATTCACCCACTCCTTCGGATTCGACCCCACAGTTTTCTCAAGAATTCCTTTAAGAGCTCGATTGGTATTCTCAACTTGTTCCCTCGTTTGGGGATGGTATGAAGTAGAAACTTTATGGAGAACTCCATATCGCTTCAATACCTTCTCCATTTGGGCGTTACAAAAATGAGTACCCCTATCGCTAATTAAAGCTTTAGGAGTTCCAAATCGAGAGAATAAACGCTGAAGGAACGAAATCACAACTCGTGCATCGTTTGTGGGTAAAGCTTGTGCTTCAACCCATTTAGAACGTAGTCAATGGCAACGAGTATGTAACTATAATTCTGAGATTTCGGAAATGGCCCCATAAAGTCAATTCCCCAAACGTCAAATACTTCACAAATTTGGATGCTTTGTTGAGGCATCTCATCCCGTTTGGTGACTTTACCGGCCCTTTGACAAGAATTGCACGATTTGCAAATCCGGTGGGCATCCTTGAAAATTGTCGGCCAAAAGAAACCGGCTTCATAGACTTTACGCCCCGTGATTTGGGGTCCAAAATGCCCACCGGTAGGCCCACTATGGCACTCGGTCAAAATACGGATACACTCCTCACCAAAAACACACCGGCGGATAACCCCATCGGGACAACAACGAAAAAGATAGGGAGCCTCCCAGAAATAGTAGTTAAGGTCACTGAAGAATTTCTTCCTCTTTTGATGTGACCACCCTTTTTCCAAGAATCCCCCAACGAGATAATTAGCAATGTCCACGTACCATGGCTCGTCCACCTTGTCCATCGCCATGAGATATTTGTCGGGAAAATCATCATGGATACTCGATTCATGAAGGACTTAGAGATTTGGATTCTCGAGTCTAGACAAGTGGTCAGCCGCTAGATTTTCAGCACCCTTCTTATCCCGGATCTCGATATCGAATTCTTGCAAAAGCAAGATCCATCTAAGCAATCGAGGTTTCGCATCCGGTTTCGAAAATAGGTACTTAAGAGCAGAATGGTCCGTAAAAACAATAGTCTTAGACAAGACTAAGTAAGATCGGAACTTATCAAACGAAAAGACCACCACAAGGAGCTCCTTTTTAGTGGTAGTATAATTCAATTGCGCTCCCTGCAAGGTCTTGCTTGCATAGTAAATGGGTCGGAAATGTTTCTCGACCCTTTGACCCAAAACAGAGCCAACAGCAAAGTCAGAAGCATCGAACATAAGCTCGAATGGAAGGGACCAATTCGGAGCAATTATGATTGGTGCATTGATTAGTTTCTCCTTTAGAAGATCGAATGCCTTTTGGCACTCGTCGGAGAAATTCTAAGGTGTGTCCTTTTCGAGGAGTTTATTCATCGGGTTAGCAATTTTAGAAAAATCCTTAATGAACCGCCGGTAAAAACCGGCGTGCCCGAGAAAACTCCGAACACCCTTAACATCGGTGGGAGGTGGAAGGTTCTTAATAGCCGTTACCTTCGCAGGATCCACCTCAATTCCGTCCTTGGAAATCTTGTGACCGAGAACTATGCCCCCTTGAACCATGAAATGGCACTTCTCCCAATTGAGCACAAGATTAGACTTTTCACACCGTTCCAACATCCGTTCTAAATTAAGAAGGCATGAATCAAAAGTGTCACCGAAGACCGAAAAGTCATCCATGAACACCTTGATGTGTGCGAGGTGTGCTAGGAAATAGTATTAATTTTTACAAGGAAATACTATTAAATACGATACAATTTTACACAAGATATTTATTTATTTATAGAATGGATATACCTAAACCTTACTACAACACTTATAGGCAGTGTACTTAATCGTACAGTAGTGTAGTTTTTAGTAAGTCCGGTTCGTTCCACAGGGATCTTTTAAACAAGCTTAACGCTATATTTTTAGCTTATAATTGTAAAAATATAAAAATATCTATAAGTAGTATTATTATTATAAAAGGGGGTTTTTACCGTTTAATGACCGGTTTGTCGATTTTTAAAACTTTAATCGCAGTTAAAACCTAATGTAAAATATTAAAAATAAATATAACTTAATTTAAAACGTAAAGTAAACAAAGATAATGAAATTGCAATAAATAAAAGTGCGATAAAATAAAATTGCGATAATTAAAGAGTACGATAATTAAAAGTGCAATTAAATAAAATGACAATAAATAAAAGTGCGATAATTAAAAGTGCAATTAAATATGAAATATATAAATTATGCTTATTTAAACTTCCGTAATCATGATGTTTGACATGTTGATTTTAGTTTATTCCCATGGGTTAATTGTCCTTTGTCCTGGATTATTCGATATGTCCATACGGATTTGTCCATAATAGTCCATCAGTCATAATCATAAAGTGCGAAAGTCTTCGTCAAATTATTCTTATTCCCGAAGTTAAATATTCTAACTAATTAGGGATTCGAATTGTAACAAGGTCTTAATACTTTGTTTAATGAATACACCAGGTTATCGACTGCGTGTAGTCCAAGGTTTTACTACTTTGTTAACAATTACACCAATTACCCTTGAATGTAATCCACCCCTGTTTCAACAAGTCTATTAACTATTAATCCAGTTCCGTGTCCGGTAAAATGAACAATTATTGGTATTTATAGATATCTCGCCCACCGTACCCAGTCAAGCGTATGTGGTTATATATAAATACGTCAAATTATAAGTCTATATATTAAATCAACGAGGTATCATTTAGTTAATATAAAACCCATTAATAGCTCATAGTCTAATTTCCACAAGTGTCATTCTTTTATCCAAACCCCAATTATGGTCCAAAGCCCAATTACCCAATTTTAATATTTAGCCCAACATCACGATTACTTCGGAATTAAATAAGCATAATAATAACTTAGCTACGAGACATTAATTTAAAAATAACATTAACCATAACTTACAGTGATTAAAAATAGCGTAGCGTTACACGGACAGAATTTCGACTTACACCCTTACAACATTCGCTAACATACCCTTATTATTAGAATTAAAATTAAAATTATAATATAAATATAAATATATATACGTTGATAGATGAAAGGAAAAAGATGTGTAAAATTCGTGCAGAATTCGATGGCTTTTATAGGCCCACGTTGTACTGTAGAGCTCCGCGAGTGCGGATGTATCCTTCACAAAAGTACCACGAGTGCGAAGGTCTGAAAACCAGCTCACATATTAGATCCAAAATGTGGGCTGCGTAAAATTATATTATATAATAATATATATAATTAATTATATATTATATTTTATTCTTATGCATAGTTGACTTGTAATTTTTGATCCGTTGCGTCGCGCGCTGAAAGTTGGTTCATGTCTCGGTTCCGGATTTTCGAACGTCCTTGCGTACTATTTAATATCTTGTACTTTGCGTTTTGCGTCTTGTACTCTTGTAATTTTGAGACGTTTCTCATCAATAATTTGAACCACTTTGATTGTACTTTGTACTTTTTAGCTTTTTGGTCATTTGCGTCTTCAAATCGTCGAATCTGTCTTTTGTCTTCACCTTTTATTATTTAAACGAATATCACTTGTAAATAGAACAATTGCAACTAAAAGCTTGTCTTTCTTGAGGGATAATGCTATTAAATATATGTTCGTTTTTAACATTATCAAATATTCCCACACTTGAGTGTTGCTTGTCCTCAAGCAATATAGTCTTGAAATAAAAATACTAGAATCACTTCTTTATTCTTCACACTTTGTACATCAGTGATTTCTATACGGCGGTATAAACAATGGTAGTAACGATGTGGTTTACAGTCCCACATGACTATAAAAATTTAGATCCTTAAGGAAATTGGATCTTTATGAAAACATTTGATCTTTTAAATAAAATCTAGCTTTTACCCTAGATAAGTTTTTCGGAATAACCCTTCACCGGTGTTTGCAAAATGTTTTTGTTGTGGGTTTGGTGGGTTTCTGATGTTAAAGCAGAGGGGTATAAAATACTATTAATTTTTAGCAGGAAATACTATTAAATACGATACAATTTTACACAAGATATTTATTTATTTATAGAATGGATATACTTAAACCTTGCTACAACACTTATAGGCAGTGTACCTAATCGTACAGTAGTGTAGTTTTTAGTAAGTCCGGTTCGTTCCACAGGGAAATCTTTAAACAAAGCTCAACGCTATATTAGTTTACTTTTATAAAAATACAAATATATATATAAGTAATATTATTATTATAAAGGGGGGTTTTTACCGTTTAATGACCGGTTTGTCGATTTTAAAACTTTAGTCGCAGTTAAAACCTAATGTAAAATATAAAATAAATACAAGACTTTAAATTAAAGCGTAAAGTAAATAACGATAATGAAATTGCGAATAATAAAAATGCGATAAAATTAAATTGCGATAATTAAAAGTACGATAATTAAAAGTGCGATTAAATAAAATAACAATAAATAAAAGTGCGATAATTAGAAGTGCAATTAAATATAAAATAAAGGAAATTAAATATAAAATAAAAGAATTATGCTTATTTAAACTTCCGTAATCATGATGTTTGACGTGTTGATTTTAGTTTTATGCCCATGGGTTAATTGTCCTTTGTCCTGGATTATTCAATATGTCCGTCTGGTTTTTGTCCATAACAGTCCATCAGTCATAAATATAAATTGCAAGTGTCCTTGTCAAATTATTATTATACCCGAAGATAAATATTCCAACTAATTGGGGATTCGAATTGTAACAAGGTTTTAATACTTTGTTTAATGAATACACCAGGTTATCGACTGCGTGTAAACCAAGGTTTTACTACTTTGTTAACAATTACACCAATTACCCTTGAATGTAATTTCACCCCTGTTTTAATTATTCTAGTGGCTATTAATCCATTCCCGTGTCCGGTTAAATGAACGATTATTCGTACATATAAATACCCCGCCCATCGTGTCCGATCGAGTGTATATGGTAATTTATAGGGACGCCCAATTGTAAATCTTTATATTAACATTAACAAACTTTCATTTAGTTAAACAAATATAAAGCCCATTAATAGCCCATAGTCTAGTTTCTACAAGTGTCGTTCTTTTGTCCAAACCCCAATTATGGTACAAAGCCCAATTACCCAATTTTAGTAATTAGCCCAACATCATGATTACTTCGTTTTAAACAAGCATAATAATAACTTAGCTACGAGACATTAATGTAAAAAGGTTGAACATAACTTACAATGATTAAAAATAGCGTAGCGTTACACGGACAGAATTTCGACTTACACCCTTACAACATTTGCTAACATACCCTTATTATTAGAATTAAAATTAAAATATAAATTATAAATATAAATATATATTACTCGTATATATTGAGAGATAGATTGAGAAAAAAAGATGATAAATTCGATCAGAATTCGGTTGGCTTTATAGCCAGAAATGAAATTTGGGGCTCCGCGACTCGCGGCAAAAAGCCCTTCAAACTCCGCGAGTCGCGGAGAGGTATTTTCAATTCACACCCTTGGAGTTTCTGGCTGCCGACAGTTTTTAATATATATATATAATATATATATAATTAATATAATTAATTATATATTATATTATATTTATATACATAGTTAACTTGTAATTTTTAGTCCGTTGCGTCGAGCGTTAAGAGTTGACTCTAGTCCCGGTTCCGGATTTTCGAACGTCCTCGCGTACAATTTAATATCTTGTACTTTGCGTTTTGAATCTTGTACTCTTGTGATTTCGAGACGTTTCTTATCAATAATTGGAACCTTTTTGATTGTCTTTTGTTCTTTTGAGCTTTTTGGTCGTTTGCGTCTTCAATTCGTCGAATTTGTCTTTTGTCTTCACCTTTTATTATTTAAACGAATATCACTTGTAAATAGAACAATTGCAACTAAAAGCTTGTCTTTCTTGAGGAATAATGCTATGAAATATATGTTCGTTTTTAGCATTATCAAATATTCCCACACTTGAGCGTTGCTTGTCCTCAAGCAATATCGTCTTGAAATACTAGAATCACTTTTTTATTCTTCACACTTTGTACATCAGTGATTTCTATACGGCGGTATAAACAATGGTAGTAACGATATGGTTTACAGTCCCACATGACTATAAAAATTTAGATCCATTAAGGAAATTGGATCTTTATGAAAACATTTGATCTTTTGAAATCTAGTTTTTACCCTAGATAAGTTTTCCGGAATAACCCTTTACCGGTGTTTGCAAAATATTTTTGTGGGTTTGGTGGGTTTCAGATTTGAAAATTTTAGCTCAAAACTTGCGGTTTTGTGTCACCCACTTGCTAACCTTGTATTTGGAAAGCAACACGTCTAGTTTACTTGTTCCGTATATTACCTTTCGGCAAACTACCGTCCGGTTGTAAAGGAAAGCGTTGAACAAGCAACTGTTTAAGGCAATGTCCCGTGACATGCTTTTGATTATGGTCTATAACGTGTCGGACGCAATTACTATCCTTGGTAGGAGCAATAGTAAAGCTCACCCTTATAATTTTTCGGTCTGGCACAAGGTCCTGTCTTTGACCATGTTATGCAACCACCGTTCTTACGGTTGACACCCGATTTAGTTCAGGTGACCTAATGAATTCCAGGTGAATTCCTAGGATTTTACGTTCAATGGTAATGAACGCATTGAAAATAGGGTTTTCAGAAAACAAATCGGTTTGTATTTTTGATCAAAATATTTTCTCGTTCACGCTCGAGTTTAGATATCATTGAATTCCATGAGTTTGAATTCTCAATCTTTAAGGTCAATCTCTAGGATTGAGTAATATCAGTCTTAAAAGCTGATTTTTAATCTTTAAGGAGATTATCCTTTCTGGGGATCTGATTCATTAGTCTTATCCAGCTAATTTGCATAGTGCCCCCCCATTGTACGAGATAAATCCTTCTCATGGTTAGGATAAATCTGACCACTTGGCGACCCTGTTTAATGCTGAGGTCCGTGGATTTCCTGCTGATTTTAGTGATGACTTTTCTAGATTTTTCGTCAACCTACAGCTGGTCTGGACGACAACTTCATGACCTAAATCAAGAAGCGCGTGTCTTTTTCGGAAGACTTTACTTTCTTTTAATGATGGAATTGATTCATCGTGTAGATCCATCTCTTCTTTTCTTTCATTGGGTAAAACAGTTTAGTTTAGTTCAAAGCAAAAGTATTTTCAGTTATTTGTTACAGATATATGTGACATATGTTTAAAATAACTTGGTAAATTTTCCCACACTTGGCTTTTTATTTTTCTTTTTATCGTCCTCTATTCCATTTTAAATGAATTTTAACATTTTAGTTTGTTTCTCAATTTATGTCCTTTCCGAGGTAACAATAATTTCGGTGTTTGAAACCTAGTTTTATCGTTCATAAATATGTATAAACATGATTTTAATTCATTTAATTGAAAATTTTACTAGAATTGGGTAGTCAGTATATAAGACTAGGGCTGTTCTTTTTTATCAGAGAGCACTAGATTCTAATACAACTACTGCTTTACTAGTATTTTTAATGGTAACCAAGTGTTTAATATAAAAATTTTAAAATCCGAAAGAATTTAACCCCTTCCCACACTTAAGATCTTGCAATGCCCTCATTTGCAAGAAATCAGTAACAATTTAAATTATTGAGGGTGATTTGTGTGAAAATGATTAAATTTTTACCAAAGTTTCCAAATATATTGGCGTTTGTTTGCTGAATGATAAATGGTGCACGTCATTTGTTCATTCCGTCTTGTTGTTATTTCACATATATTTTGCATCATTGTCGTCAAAATTACTTGCTTTTGCTGAACTTAATGCCAGTCTTTGAAAATGCGTTGTTTTACCCTGTTGTGTACATAAGATAAACTGCAAACATATATACATATTTTTGAAGTTTGGTATATTACCCCACATTCAAAAATTATTAAAATCTAAGAATAAAAGTTAGATAAATATAAAAATGATTACAATATTAACAAAAAAATATTAAACATATCAATAATTACAAATTACAAAATAAAAATAAAAATAAGTAAACTAAGGATGATATTGGTACCAATAGGGGTTCCACGCATAACCATAAGTGCTATAGAATGCCTCGGCAGGGTCATACGTAGGATATGGTGGCTGCATCTCTATCGACCAAGGAGGGAAGACGGGTTTCGGTGTAGGAATATAGTTTCTACCTATGTGTTGGCAATGCGCTATGATCTGGTTCTGATGAACTTGCCAATCTTCAAATGCTCTCTGTCTAGCATTTTCGTATTCCTGAGAAGCTATAAACCTATGCATTTCTTGCCCCCCTCCTACATTACCTTGTTCCTGGTTTCTCTCTACCTGTGGATGTCTACCATTGTATCGTACTGCGGCGTTATTTCGCCGCTTCAAAACTTTCGCACCATGGTACACATTTAAACCTATAGTGTCGCGGGGTTCCGGCTCTTCTACTAATAATCCCCCCCGACTTATATCCACACCGAGATATTCACCAATCAAAGTAATAAAAATACCACCTCCTATTATGCTATGTGGACGCATCCCTCGAACCATAGCTGATAAATAATAACCCACACAATATGGTATACTTACAGCGCTGTGTGGGTCTCGAATACACATATGGTAAAACAAATCTTGTTCATTTACCTTTTCTTTGTTTTTACCCCTTTGTGTAATCGAGTTAGCTAAAAACCTATGTATTACTCTTAATTCGGCTCTATCTATATCCAAATAAGAGTAGTTTCCCCCTTTAAAACGGTGATGGCTTGTCATTTGACTCCACACACCGTGTGTATCAAAATTTTCATCTATTTTCCTACCGTTTAGTATCAATCCTCTACAATTGGCAGACGCTAATTCCTCAGGCGTATATATACGTAAAGCCTGAGCCATGTCCAGTAAAGACATGTGGCGCATCGAACCGCCTAACAAAAATCTAATGAAAGAACGATCGGTTAAACTAGCTACCCGATCATTCAACTCTATACTACATAACAACTCTTCACACCATACTTTATATACAGGTCTGCGTATGGTGAATAAACATATCCAGTCATTAAAAGAAGAATTACCATACCTCTGTACCAGTAATTCCCTAATTGGCCCGGCCAATTCTACAGCTTCCAAGGGTCCCCATTCTATGACCCTCGGTACCTCAACAACCTTTGAGTGAAGAGTATGCAAACCCCGTTGATATTTTGGATAATCTATCCAAAGTCTGTCAAATCGCAGGTTCGGGTGCAACTGTTCCAAGTGCATATCTGAAAAGGTCATGACTGGATGAGGTACATCCTGCTTGTAGTAGTTATCTACCTCCTGTTGTTCCAAGTTCTCAGCAGGAGCATGGCGGGCTTGGGATGAAGATTCACCCCTTTCATTCTGCAAAACACATCAAACACAAATTTTGTGCATCCAAATATGCATTAGTGTCAGCAAAATCATCAATCAAAATAATTAAAATGACATTATCAATTTATATCAAACTTAAGCTTATTTTCACATTTTTATCAAATCTACACTTTTTCAAATAAGCATATACGAAAATTTTCGCCAAGTTCATAAACATTCAACTCAAATAACATGTCAAAATAATCATTACTAGCAAATAAACAAGTCTCAAATGGCATTATCTTTCAAAAATCAAGTTCATGAATTTTGGACTTGAAAAAGTCCACTTTAATTCTCAAAATCATGTTTAGGCTCAAAGTTTGGATCATTTAACTACCTAGACATGTTACACTACTCAATTTAGCAACAATTCATGACAAAAATCGGCCATAACCTGTTTATATCAAAAAGCCCCAAATTTGCTCAAGAACACAAACCCTAGATTCTAAAGATTTTGAAGTTTTTGGCTTCAAATCATGTTAACAAGCATCAATCTAGGTTATACATGCATAATATACTAACAATTTAACACTAATTACACTAAAAATTAACAAAATTCAAATTATGAAAATATGCTCAAGAACACACTAAAATTCGGATTTAAAGGTGATTTGGGGTGTAATTGTACCTGTTTTCTTGAGTAGTTCCTAGATATCATCCTTCTCAACATGATTTTAGTGAAAAATTTGAAGATTAACGGTTAAAAATTGAGATTTTTGGGGGTGAAATTCGTGGGTTTTCGGGTTCTGTTCGAGCTGTATTTGGGTGTTTATGTGTGTGTGAGAGTGATCAGTTCGAGCAGCTAGTTTTATTTTTTTTTCTGTAATTTGGTCCCTCCGCGAGTCGCGGAGGTTTTCACTTAAAACTCCGCGAGTCGCGGAGTTACTTTTTTTTTTTTTTTTTTTTTTTTTTTTTTTTTTTTATAATCTTTAACTTATAAACAATTAAGAAATTAATTTTAAAATTTTGTTTCCCTTGTTATTTAGGACGAGGTCGTTTCGGATCGATGTCCTAGTCCGTTCCTCGACAAAATTTTAAAATTTGTCTTTTTGTAGCGATTGTTTTAAAAGCTAAGATTTTTGGGTTTTTTAATGTTTTTGGCATACTTTAAATCAACAAGATTAAAAATAATGATCATAAAAGTTCTCGTCCCTCCCTCGGGTAAAGCAATTTCGGTTCAGAGACC
Organism: Rutidosis leptorrhynchoides; assembly: GCF_046630445.1. Lineage (NCBI taxonomy): Eukaryota > Viridiplantae > Streptophyta > Magnoliopsida > Asterales > Asteraceae > Rutidosis > Rutidosis leptorrhynchoides. The sequence goes on from NC_092333.1 coordinate 167,681,477, forward strand.
TAGTCTTCAACTTACGACGAATTTTAAAAATCATATTTTTAACCTAATGAGATAAAGTAAATTTTTGTTTTTAAATTCACACAACTTAAAAATAAAATTCAAAATTAATATTAAAAATTCAAAATTCACACCAAACTTAAAATTTGAAATGCATAAAATTAAAATTTCATATTTTAAAACTTAAAAATTCACACCAAACTTAATTTAAAAATTCATAAATTCATACCAAACTTATTTTAAAAATTCAAATATTTACAATTTTAAAAATATTGTTTTTACAAAGTTTACAATATTAATTTAAGATTTAAATATTAATTTTAAAAACATGGTAAAAATAAAATTAAAAATCTTTTTGTCTTTTTATCCCACTTTAATCAGTCAAATATTATCAAAAATATGCGCCCCTCTTTTCGGTAAAGTAATTTCGGTTCCAAGACCTAATTTAACTCATGACGAATTTTTTGAAATATTTTGGGTTGATTGATTAAAGATATTTATACCTTAAGAATAAACGTTAAATTTCGCAGTGATGTAATAAATTTTTGAACGATATCAATAATTTCGGTCGCCAAACCTAATTTTATTTAATACCAATTTAATACTTTTTAGCGAACAAATTAGCGTTTATTATCAAAAGGTTAAAAATAAAAATAAAAATAAAAACTGTACAGACATACCTGTGAAATAGATTTCTTAGTTATATGATCTATTATATTCATAAGATAGTCGGTTTAATTGGTTTTCCATGGCTGCATAGGCGTAACCTCGAGCATTCATTGTCTTTTCTTCTAAACATATGAACGGTCCGTCTCTGCATAAAGTAACAAATTCGGTATTTGAATAGGTTTGATTATTTGAACATTTACCTCCATGTGACCATTTTCCGCATTTGTGACATTTTTCTAGGTGTCGTGCTCTTCTTTTCGCTGCGGATTTTGATTTTCCTTTACCAAATTGTAACTTATTATCTTCGCATCTGGATCCTTTTCTAACTCCGTCCATTCTTTCTCTGATTACTGATACTATTTCACTCGGTAGTATGTCATTATTTCTTTTAGTGATCAAAGCATGTAGCATTAGACCATGGTTTAGTTCACAGGCAGTCTTCATTTCGTAAAAACCTAAAAAAAATAAAAATTCAGAATGGGGGGAGAAGACTAGTTCTTTAGGGTCTGCTAGGGAAAGACCATACGTGTTCCATTTTCGAGAACTACACGAAAACAGACAATCTAACTCTAACAGAAATACATATTATCCTTTACAGACTTGATTCTCCCCACACTTAGTTAGCTGTGGTGTCGAAATTGTGATTAACTTCGTTGTCGACTTCCATCGGACCATGTATGTAATGTTTAACTCTGTGACCATTAACTTTAAATTCAATCCCATTTGAATTTATCAATTCTATCGTTCCGTATGGGAAAACTCTTTTGACTATGAATGGTCCAGACCATCTTGATTTCAATTTTCCAGGAAATAGCTTGAATCGTGAATTGAAAAGAAGAACTCTGTCTCCTTCTTTAAATTCTTTTGAACTTCTGATTCTTTTATCATGCCATTTCTTCGTTCTTTCTTTATAGATTAACGAATTTTCGTATGCTTCATGTCTTAATTCTTCTAATTCGTTTAGTTGACTTAATCGTAGACGTCCGGCTTCATGTAAATCAAGATTACATGTCTTCAAAGCCCAAAATGCTTTGTGTTCAATTTCTACTGGAAGATGACATGCTTTTCCATAAACAAGTCTAAAAGGTGTGGTTCCAATTGGAGTTTTGTAGGCTGTTCTAAAAGCCCAGAGTGCATCCTCCAATTTAATGGACCATTCCTTCGGATTTGATCCTACGGTTTTCTCTAGAATACGTTTTAAGGCTCGGTTGGTATTTTCAACTTGTCCACTTGTTTGTGGATGATATGCGGTGGAGATTTTATGAGTTACTCCATATCTTTTAAGAACTTTCTCAAGTTGATTATTACAGAAATGAGTACCCCGATCACTTATTAAAGCTTTCGGTGTTCCAAACCTTGCAAAAAGACGTTTTAAAAAATTGACTACAACTCGTGCATCGTTAGTTGGGAGAGCTTGTGCTTCCGCCCATTTAGATACATAATCAATGGCTACGAGTATATACAGATTATTATGAGATTTTGGAAATGGACCCATAAAGTCAATACCCCAAATGTCAAATACTTCACATACTTGGATGACATTTTGTGGCATTTCATCACGTTGACTTATTCTTCCGGCCCTTTGACATGCATCACAGGATTTGCAAAGAAGGTGTGCGTCTTTGTAAATTGCAGGCCAATAGAATCCAGCTTCATAAACTTTTCTTGCTGTTAGTTGAGGCCCATAATGCCCTCCTGTTGGTCCTGTGTGACAATGGTTTAAAATTTTACTAGCTTCATCTCCAAATACACATCGGCGTATTATTCCATCGGGACAACTTTTAAACAGATGTGGATCTTCCCAGAAATAGTGTTTTATATCACTGAAGAATTTCTTTCGTCTTTGGTACGATAATCCTTTTTCAAGGAATCCACAAACTAAGTAGTTTGCATAGTCTGCAAACCATGGGATTTCTTTATAATCTATCTTCAATAGATATTCATCAGGAAAGTTGTCTTGTATGGCCGATTCATTTAGAACTTCTAATTCGGGATTTTCAAGACGAGAAAGATGATCAGCGGCGAGATTTTCTGCTCCTTTTTTATCTCGGATTTCAATATCAAACTCTTGTAAGAGTAAGATCCAACGGATTAATCTTGGTTTAGCATCTTGTTTTGAAAATAGGTATCTAAGAGCAGAATGGTCGGTATAGACCACCGTTTTTGCTAGAACGAGATATGATCGAAATTTGTCAAAAGCAAAGACAATAGCAAGGAGTTCTTTTTCAGTAGTTGTATAGTTCGTTTGTGCTCCTTGTAATGTCTTACTAGCATAATATATAGGTTGAAATCGTTTTTCAATCCTTTGTCCTAAAACGGCTCCCATTGCAAAATCACTTGCATCGCACATTAGTTCAAATGGTAGATTCCAATTTGGTGTTATCATGATCGGTGCATTAGTGAGTTTTTCTTTAAGAATATTAAAAGATTTGATACATTCATCTGAAAAGATGAATGGCGCATCCTTTTCTAGGAGTTTATTCATAGGAGTGGCAATTTTAGAAAAATCTTTTATGAAACGTCGGTAAAAACCGGCATGCCCTAGAAAACTCCTAACTCCTCTAACATTGGTGGGATGTGGAAGTTTAGCAATTACATCTACTTTAGCTCTATCCACTTCAATTCCTTCTTTTGAAATTTTATGTCCAAGAACGATGCCTTCTTTAACCATGAAATGGCATTTCTCCCAATTAAGTACTAGATTTGATTTTTCGCATCTAATTAGCATTCGTTCCAGATTAACTAGACATGATTTAAATGTATCACCGAAGACTGAAAAGTCATCCATGAATACTTCCATGCATTCTTCTATCATGTCGTGAAAAATCGCCATCATACACCTTTGAAAGGTTGCAGGGGCGTTACAAAGTCCAAATGGCATTCTTTTGTAAGCAAAAGTACCATAAGGGCACGTGAATGTGGTTTTCTCTTGATCTTCGGGTGCTATTGGAATTTGAAAATATCCGGAAAATCCATCTAGAAAACAATAGTAACTATTTCCGGCTAATCTTTCCAACATTTGATCTATGAAAGGTAAGGGAAAGTGATCTTTTCTGGTGGCGTCATTTAATTTTCTATAATCAATACATACACGCCATCCTGTTACAGTCCTAGTAGGAATAAGCTCATTTTTCTCATTTGTGATAACAGTCATGCCACCCTTCTTAGGCACGCATTGAACTGGGCTTACCCATGGACTATCAGAGATTGGATATATCAAACCTGCATCTAGCAGTTTAATAATCTCTTTCTTAACTACATCTTGCATATTAGGATTTAGTCTTCGTTGGCGTTGCACATACGTTTTATGACCTTCTTCCATAAGGATTTTATGTGTGCAATACGAAGGACTTATTCCTTTAATATCATGAATTTTCCATGCAATGGCTGGTTTATGAGCTTTCAACACAGAAATGAGTTGTGATTTCTCATTTTCAGTAAGAGAAGACGATATTATTACAGGTAATTCAGATTCACCATGTAAATAAGCGTATTCCAAATGGTTTGGAAGTGGCTTTAACTCTAATTTCGGAGGTTCTTCTATCGATGATTTATATCGATATCTGTCTTCTTCTTTTAGCATTTGAATTTCTTCTGTTGTTGGTTCATATCCATTAGCTATAAGTGTAGCTAACATTTCAGCTTCATCAATTGGTTCATTTCCTTCTCCTAAAGAACATTCTCCTGTTCCTTGTAATTCTGGAAATTCTTCTAATAATTCTGCATGTGCATCTATAGTTTTAATATAATAACATGTATCATCTGCAGATTGTGGTTGTTGCATTGCTCTATCAACTGAAAAGGTAACACTCTCATCCTCTATACTTAGGGTCAGTTTCTTACCGAACACGTCTATCATTGCTTTAGCCGTGTTTAAGAATGGTCTTCCTAATATGAGAGGAACTTGAGAATCTTCTTCCATGTCCAAAACAACAAAATCTACTGGAAATACTAAAGTACCAACTTTAACTAGCATGTTCTCCATTATCCCTCTAGGATATTTTATTGATCTATCGGCTAGTTGTATGCTTATTCTGGTTGGTTTCAATTCTCCAAGGTCTAGTTTAGCGTATAGTGAATACGGCATTAGATTTATACTAGCACCTAAGTCTGCCAATGCTTCTATTGAACTAAGACTACCCAGAAAACATGGAATTGTGAAACTTCCTGGATCAGATAGTTTTTCTGGTATCTTATTCAACAGCACTGCTGAACAATTAGCATTCATAGTAACAGCCGAGAGTTCTTCCATTTTCTTTCTATTCGTGATTAGATCTTTCAAGAATTTAGCATATCTTGGCATTCCTGAAATCACATCAATGAAAGGAAGATTTACATTTATCTGTTTAAACATATCCAAGAATTTGGATTGCTCGGCTTCAAGTTTTTCCTTCTTCATTTTACTCGGATAAGGAAGTGGTGGTTGGTATGGTTTAACATAAGGTTTATCCTTAACTGTGTTATCTTCATTAACCTTTTCAACTACCGGTTCTTTTTCCTTATCTTGATCAGGTTTTGGTTCTTGTGGAGTAGGAATAGTTTCATCAGAAGTTACAGGTATTTCAGGTGGTTTAAGTGTTGTACCACTTCTTGTGGTAATAGCTTTAGCTGTTTCATTCCGGGGGTTAGCATTTGTATCACTAGGTAAACTTCCCGGTTTTCTTTCACCTATTAACCTTGCTAGGTTACTCACTTCTTGTTCCAGATTTTGAATAGAAGCTTGTTGATTTCTAAATGCTTGAGCATTTTGTTCATTGGTTTGTTTTTGAGATGTGAAAAACTGCGTTTGAGTTTCAACTAGCTTCGTCATCATATCTTCTAAATTCGGCTTTTTATCATCGGTTTGTTGTGGTGGTTTGTTCTGAAAATTCGGTCTTTGCTGATTATAAGTATTATTGGATACTTGTTGATTGCTAGGACCTTGTTGGTTGTTGTATGGAATATTTCGGTTATAATTCTGGTTTTGATTGTAAATCGGTCTTGGCGGTTGATAATTATTCTGATAATTATTTCCAGGCCTTTGGTTTATGTATGAAATATTCTCTCTTTGTTCCATTGTTAATTCAATACTGAGACAATCTTTTGTCAAATGTGGTCCTCCACACTGCTCACAACTAATTCGTATAGCATGAATATCTTTAGTCATCTTTTCCATTCGTCTCTCGAAAGCATCTATCTTTGCCGAAATGGAATCTAAGTCATGGCTAGAATCGGCTCTAGCTGCTTTAGATGATCTAATGATATCTTTTTCTTGGTGCCACTCATGCGAGTGGGAAGCAGTATTATCAATAATTTTGTAAGCATCAGTTTCGGTTTTCTTCATAATAGAACCACCAGCTGCTATATCTATGTCTTTTCTTGTAGTGATGTCGCATCCTTGGTAGAATATTTGTACTATTTGACAAGTGTCTAAACCATGTTGCGGACATCCTCTTAATAACTTTCCATATCTTGTCCACGCCTCATATAGAGTTTCATTTGGCTTCTGTGTGAACGTAACAATTTCTGCTTGAAGTCTTACGGCTTTTGATGCAGGAAAGAATTGTTTAAGAAATTTATCAATTAAAACGTCCCATGTATCGATCGCCCCTTCAGGTAACGATTCCAACCAATCTTTGGCTTCTCCCTTTAAAGTCCAGGGAAATAACATGAGATATATCTGTTCATCCTCCACTTCTCGTATTTTAAATAGTGTGCAGATCCTATTAAAGGTACGTAGATGTTCATTTGGATCTTCCTTCGGCGCACCACTAAATTGGCATTGATTAGTCACCATGTGTAGAATTTGTCCTTTGATTTCATAATCTGGCGCATTAATGTCTGGATGAGTAATTGCGTGACCTTGGCCAGTGCGTTTAGCTCTCATTCGGTCTTCCATACTTAAAGGTTCCAGATTCTCCATAATTGAATTTGTTGAATCGGTATCACTGAATGATTCTGATTTAATAGTTCGTTCCTCAACAATCTCTGTTTGAATGATTGGTGGTTCCGGAGGAAAGTTTAATGGTTCAGGATCTACGAACCGTTCCTGAATATTTTCTGGATTCTCAATTGTGAGGTTTGTTTTAAAAACTGGATTATCGGAAATTTGAACTGAAGTACTTGGTCGACTGGATGACGATTCTAAAGAAAAATCAACGGCGGTTATATTTGTTAAACGATGTCTTGATCGAGTTACAGGTGGTGAACGTACAAAAGGTGATGAACGTCTTGCTCGGTGCATTCACAGAATATCCTATTAGTTTTTAAAAGGAAAGAAAAATTATAATAAGTTATCCAATCAATAGACTTTTCTGATTTTGCCCACGTTTCGAATAGCCAAAAGATGCAGCAGAGGGGCAGGATTCGTTTGGTCTCAATATAATTGAGGACTGTTTGGCTCCAATAACCCGGTCCACGTACAAATCCAACTATTACTACGAACCAGAAAATTTTGATGTCTATCAATTTAATTACTTAAAATAAATTTTCGTAATTTTAAGAAATTTAGATAAGAAGTAGAATAAAATTCTATGTCCTAAAACTAGAATAGCGAGAAATAAGAGAGAAAAAGAGTTCGCCGCAAAATGTCGAAAAAGAAATGGTTGAAAAATAAAAGGTGACGGAAAAATAAAAGAAACTTATAAAAACTTAAAAATACTTAACTAATTTAACCTTATTACTACAACTAACTTAAAATTATAATCGCAAATTGAAATTACTAATTGGAATGATAATTGATACATAGTAAAAGGTCTAAAAATATTAAAGCTTACAAGGAAAAACTAAATCCCAAATGGAAATAACTTAAAAAGAAACTAAAACTTAAAAAGGCGTTGCAAAATTCTAAAGCACCTAAATCTTAGTCTAAAGAAAAGGCACTTAAGGAATTCTACGGCAAAGCCTAAAAATATAGGAGTAAAAATAACTATAGCAAAAACTAAGTTTAAAATTAAATATGAGCTAAAAATACAAATATTACGCTACAACGATTAAAAAGTTACAAAATATAAAAATATACAAAAAGTTGTAAAAGGTACAATTTTTATAAAAATATTATTTTTATATTATTTATTTAATAAAACTACTAATTTTACAATTTTAATAAAACTAATTAAATAAAATACATATATAAAGTAAAAAGTAAAAATAAAACTAAAATTAATAATAATAATAATAATAATTAAGTTAAATAATAATAATAATAATTAAAACCCCGTAATTAATGCAACTTTAGGGTTTTGTCCGTGTGTCAGAAGACCTCCGCGAGTCGCGGCTAATAAAGAGGAAAACCCCGCAAGTCGCGGGGTTCAGAAAAACAGTTGACAGGTTTCACTTTTACGCGTTTTCTTTATTTATTTTTTTTTTTATTATTTTCTGTTTTCTGTTTTTAATTTAAATAAACGATTTTTAATAAAATTTATATTTTTATAAATTAAAATAAAGATAAAGAAACTTATAAAACTTAAATATTTAACAAAATCCTAAAAATACTAATATTTTTGTTTTTCTTTTTATATTTTTCAATAATTAAAACGTATTTTTACAAAAACGAATTTTAATAAAATTAAACTAAAAAAAAAAAATCTTTTTTTTTTTTTTTTTTATATTAGCGTTGCGCTTCCGGCTTTTAAGATGAGTCCCCGGCAGCGGCGCCAAAAATACTTGATGTCAAAGCAGAGGGGTATAAAATACTATTAATTTTTAGCAGGAAATACTATTAAATACGATACAATTTTACACAAGATATTTATTTATTTATAGAATGGATATACTTAAACCTTGCTACAACACTTATAGGCAGTGTACCTAATCGTACAGTAGTGTAGTTTTTAGTAAGTCCGGTTCGTTCCACAGGGAAATCTTTGAACAAAGCTCAACGCTATATTAGTTTACTTTTATAAAAATACAAATATATATATATAGGTAATATTATTATTATAAAGGGGGGTTTTTACCGTTTAATGACCGGTTTGTCGATTTTAAAACTTTAGTCGCAGTTAAAACCTAATGTAAAATATAAATACAAGACTAAAATTAAAGCGTAAAGTAAATAACGATAATGAAATTGCGAATAATAAAAATGCGATAAAATAAAATTGCGATAATTAAAAAGTACGATAATTAAAAGTGCAATAAAATAAATAAAAGTGCGATAATTAGAAGTGCAATTAAATATAAAATAAAGGAAATTAAATATGAAATAAAAGAATTATGCTTATTTAAACTTCCGTAATCATGATGTTTGACGTGTTGATTTTAGTTTTATGCCCATGGGTTAATTGTCCTTTGTCCTGGATTATTCAATATGTCCGTCTGGTTTTTGTCCATAACAGTCCATCAGTCATAAATATAAATTGCAAGTGTCCTTGTCAAATTATTATTATACCCGAAGATAAATATTCCAACTAATTGGGGATTCGAATTGTAACAAGGTTTTAATACTTTGTTTAATGAATACACCAGGTTATCGACTGCGTGTAAACCAAGGTTTTACTACTTTGTTAACAATTACACCAATTACCCTTGAATGTAATTTCACCCCTGTTTTAATTATTCTAGTGGCTATTAATCCATTCCCGTGTCCGGTTAAATGAACGATTATTCGTACATATAAATACCCCGCCCATCGTGTCCGATCGAGTGTATATGGTAATTTATAGGGACGCCCAATTGTAAATCTTTATATTAACATTAACAAATTTTCATTTAGTTAAACAAATATAAAGCCCATTAATAGCCCATAGTCTAATTTCCACAAGTGTCGTTCTTTTGTCCAAACCCCAATTATGGTACAAAGCCCAATTACCCAATTTTAGTAATTAGCCCAACATCATGATTACTTCGTTTTAAATAAGCATAATAATAACTTAGCTACGAGACATTAATATAGAAAGGTTGAACATAACTTACAATGATTAAAAATAGCGTAGCGTTACACGGACAGAATTTCGACTTACACCCTTACAACATTCGCTAACATACCCTTATTATTAGAATTATAATTAAAATTAAAATATAAATATAAATATATATTACTCGTATATATTGAGAGATAGATTGAGAAAAAAAGATGATAAATTCGATCAGAATTCGGTTGGCTTTATAGCCAGAAATGAAATTTGGGGCTCCGCGACTCGCGGCAAAAAGCCCTTCAAACTCCGCGAGTCGCGGAGAGGTATTTTCAATTCACACCCTTGGAGTTTCTGGCTGCCGACAGTTTTTAATATATATATATAATATATATATAATTAATATAATTAATTATATATTATATTATATTTATATACATAGTTAACTTGTAATTTTTAGTCCGTTGCGTCGAGCGTTAAGAGTTGACTCTAGTCCCGGTTCCGGATTTTCGAACGTCCTCGCGTACAATTTAATATCTTGTACTTTGCGTTTTGAATCTTGTACTCTTGTGATTTCGAGACGTTTCTTATCAATAATTGGAACCTTTTTGATTGTCTTTTGTTCTTTTGAGCTTTTTGGTCGTTTGCGTCTTCAATTCGTCGAATTTGTCTTTTGTCTTCACCTTTTATTATTTAAACGAATATCACTTGTAAATAGAACAATTGCAACTAAAAGCTTGTCTTTCTTGAGGAATAATGCTATGAAATATATGTTCGTTTTTAGCATTATCAGTTTCAGATTTGAAAATTTTAGCTCAAAACTTTCGGTTTTGTGTCACCCACTTGCTAACCTTGTATTGGAAAAGCAACACGTCCAGTATACTTGCTCTGTATATTACCTTTCGGTAAACTACCGTCTGGTTGTAAAGGAAAGCGTTGAACAAGCAATTGTTAAGGCAATGTCCCCTGACATGCTTTTAATTATGGTCTATAACGTGTCGGATGCAATTACTATCTTTTGTAGGAGCAATAGTAAAGCTCACCCTATAGTTTTTCGGTCTAGCACAAGGTCCTGTCTTCGACCATACTATGCAACCACCGTTCTTACGGTTGACACCCGATTTGGTTCAGGTGACCTAATGAATTCCAGGTGAATTTTCAGGATTTTACGTTCAATGGTAATGAACGCATTGAAAATGGGTTTTCAGAAAACAAATAGGTTTTATTTTTGATCAAAATATTTTCTCGTTCAAGCTCGAGTTTAGATATCATCGAATTCCATGAGTTTGTAATTCTCAATCTTTAAGGTCAATCTCAAGGATTGAGTAATATCAGGCTTAAAAGCTGATTTTTGATCTTTAAGGAGATTATCCTTTCTGGGGATCTGATTCATTAGTCTTATCAAGCTAATTTGCACGGCGCCCTCCCATTTTACGAGATAGATCCTCTCATGGTTAGGATAAGTCTGACCACTTGGCGACCCTGTTTGATGCTGAGGTCCGTGGATTTCCTGCTGATTTTAGAGATGACTTTTCTAGATTTTTCGTCAACCTACAGCTGGTCTGGACGACAACTTCATGACCTAAATCAAGAAGCGCGTTTCTTTTTCGGAAGACTTTACTTCCTTTTAATGATGAAATTGATTCATCGTGTAGATCCATCTTTCTTTCAAAAGTATTACAATAAATCGGGTAAAATGGTTAATTTTGTCCAAAACAAAAGTATCTTTGTACAAAATATGTGATATATGTTTTTTAAAAAAACTTGGTAATTTTTCCCACACTTGGCTTTTATTTTCCTTTTTATTGTCCTCTATTCCATTTTAAATGAATTCTAACACTTTGGTTTGTTTCTCAATTTATGTCCTTTCCGAGGTAACAATAATTTCGGTATTAACACCTAGTTTTATCGTTCATAAATATGTATAAACATGATTTTGAATTCATTTAATTGAAAATTTTGAAAATTTTACTAGAATTGGGTAGTCAGTATATAAGACTAGGGCTGTTCTTTATCATCAGAGAGCAATAGATTCTAATACAACTACTGCGTTACTAGTATTTTTAATGGTAACCAAGTGTATAAGTTAAAATTTTAAAAATCTGAAAGAATTTAACCCCTTCCCACACTTAAGATCTTGCAATGCCCTCATTTGCAAGAAATCAGTAACAATTTAAATTATTGAGGGTGATTAGCGTAGAAAAATGATTAAATTTTACCAAAGTTTCCAAACATATTGGCGTTTGTTTGTTGAATGATAAATGGTGCACATCATTTGTTCATTCCGTTTGTTGTTTCATCACATTTATTTTGCATCTTGCCGTCAAAATTAGTAGCTTTTGCTGAACTTAATGCCAGTCTTTGAAAATGCATTGTTTTACCCTGTTGTGTACATAAGATAAACTGCAAACATATATACATATTTTTGAAGTTTGGTATATTACCCCACATTCAAAAATTATTAAAATATAATAATAAAAGTTAGAAAATTATAAAAACTAATACAATACCAACATAAGTATTAAATATAGCAACATTACAAATAAATAAGATAAATAAGACTAAGTAAACAAGGGTTGATTCTGAAACCAGTAGGGGTTCCATGGTTCATTGTATCTATCTTGATATGCTTGAAATGGGTTATAGGTAGGAAAAGGTGGTTTCGTGTCCTCGGAGGAAAATGGACTGGCTCAGTAGGAATGTAGTTCCTACCTTGGGAGGCTAAATAGGCTTTGATATATTCTTGATGATATTGCCAAGCTTGATACTCTTGTTGCATAGCCCGTTGGTATTCAGTTTGGGACATTATTCTTTGTATATCGGTCATTTGGTTTCCTCCTCCCACATTACCTTGTTGTTGACCTCTTTCTACCTGTGGATGATTCCCTTGATATGGAAGTGCAACATTATTTCTTTTCAACAAAACCTTTGCACCAGCATATACTCGCATATCAATCCGATCACGAGGAATGGGTACTTGTACTAACTCCCTTCCCCGAGTAATATCCACACCGAGGTACTCGGCAATTAAGGTCACAAAAATACCACCTCCTATAATACTATTGTTTCGCATTCCCTTTATCATATCTGACAAATAATAGCCCACACAATAAGGAATATTTACAAAGCTCTGTGGGTCTCTAATACACATCAGATAAAATAAATCATCTTCAGTCACTTTATCTTTATTTCTACCCCTTTGTGTAATAGAGTTGGAAATGAATCTATGGATTACCCTAAGCACACCTCTATGTATATCAGTATAAGAATAATGACCTCCACGAAAACGATTATGGCTAGTCATTATACTCCACAACTCATTCTTATCAAAATCATAATCAACCCTTCTACCATTACTTATCAACTGTCTACAATCATTAGTTAATAATTCTTCAGCCGTATAAATACACAAAGCTTCAGCCATATCTAATAAAGACATACGACGCATCACACCTCCTAATAGAAATCTAATAAAACTTCTATCCGTTAAACTAGTTACTTCATCATTTAGTTCAATAGTACTTACTAACTCAACGCACCATTCCTTATACACAGGTCTACGTATAATGAATAGATTAATCCAATCATTGAAAGTAGAATTACCATACCTTTGTGTAAGTAATTCTCTTATTGGCTCGGCCAATCCCACTGTTTCTAATGGTGCCCCATCTATCACCCTGGACACTTCAACATCTTTGGGATAAAGAATGCTCAAGTTCCTCTGATATTTTGGATAGTCTATCCAAAATCTGTCAAATCGTAAGTTAGGGTGTAGATTTGCTTCAACTGATCGCGACAATGAAATTAAAGGATGCGGTTGATTCTGTTTGTATTGTTCACTGAGATCTTGATCCTCGTCACTTTCATTATAAGTATTCAAATTTTGTGGCGCAGATGAAGATTCACCTCGTTCATTCTGCTAAACACATTAAACAAAAACAAAAGAAAATTGTGCATCCAAAAATGCATTGGTATTAGCAACATAACAATTTAAAATAACTAACATGACATGTTTAATCCATATTAAACTCATGCTCATTTTCATATTTTTAACAATTCTACACTTTTTCAAATAAGCATATATGAAAATGTTTACCAAGTTTATAAGTATTCTACTCAAATAACATGTCAAAATAATCATTACTGGCAATTAAAAAAGTTTCAAATGGCTTTTATATCAAATTAATCAAGTTCATGAATTTTAGACTTAAAAAGTCCACTTTAATTCTCAAAAATCATGTTTAGGATCAAAGTATTGATCATTTAGCTACCTAAACATGATACACTACTTAATTTAGTAATAATTCATGACAAAAATTGGCCATAACCTGTTTATATCAAAAAGCCCCAAATTGCTCAAGAACACAAACCCTAGATTCCTAAAATTTTTGAAGTTTTTGGCTTCAAATCATGTTAAATAGCATCAATCTAGGTTATACATGCATAATATATCAACAATTTAACACTAATTACACTAAAAATTAACAAAAATCAAATTAAAAAAATAGCTCAAGAACACAAAAAATTCCAATTTAAAGGGTGTTTAGATATAGAAATTACCGATTTTCTTGAGTAACTTCTTGGTAGCATCCTTCTCAACATGATTTTAGCAAAAAAATTTGATGTTTATCGGTGAAAAATCGTGATTTTGGGAGTGGTTTTTGTGGGTTTTTCGCAGAAAAAAAAATGGGTGTGGTGTGTTTGGGGAAACTGGTATGTCGACCAGTTTATCTAACTGGGTTTCCAAACCTCCGCGAGTGCGGATGTGGGTACCCACAAAGTACCGCGAGTGCTGATTTTTTTTTTATAAAACCTTAAACTTAATAAAACATATAATTAATTAAAAATTTAAATTTTGTTTCTTTTTAGGATGAGGGCGTTTCGGATCGTTGTCCTAGTCCATCCCTCGACAAAATTTTAAAATTTCGTCATTTTAAAACGTTGTTTTAAAAGCAAAGATTTTTGGGTTTTTTTTAATGTTTTTGGCATACTTTAATTCAATAAGATTAAAAATAATGATAATAAAAGTTCTCGTCCCTCCCTTGGGTAGAGCAATTTCGGTTCAATGACCTAGTTTTCAACTCACAACGAATTTTTAAAAATCATATTTTTAACTTAACGAAATAAAGTAAATTTTTGTTTTTAAATTCACACCAAACTTAAATTTAAAATGCATAAAATTAAAAATTCATTTTATTAAAATTAAAAATTCACTCCAAACATAAATTTAAAATGCATAAAATTAAAAATTCATATTATGAAAATTACAAATTCACACCAAACTTTTATTATATTTTTGTTTTTATACATACAAACTTATATTAAAAATATAAAATTTTCAAATATTTACAAACTTAAATATATTGATTTTAAAAAGTTTACATTAATAATTTAATATAAATTTTAAAAACAAAGTAAAAATAAAATTAAAAATCTTTTTGGTCTTTTATCCCACTTTAATCAATCAAATATTATCAAAAATATACGCCCCTCTTTTCGGTAAAGTAATTTCGGCTATATTACCTAGTTTTACTCCTGACGAATTTTTGAAATATTTTGGGTTGATTGATTAAAGATATTTATACTTTAAGAATAAACGGTAAATTTCGCAGTGATGTAATAAATTTTTGTATGATATCAATAATTTCGGTCGCAAAACCTAATTTTATTGAGTACCAATTTAATACTTTATAGCGAACGATTTAGCATTTATTATCAAAAGGTTAAAAGCAATAAAATAAAAAAATAAAAACTGTACATACTTACCTGTGAAATAGAATTCTTAGTGACCTGTTTTAGCCCACTCATAAGAGAGTCGGACTAATTGATTTTCCATAGCTACATAGGCGTAACCTCGAGCATTCAACGTTTTTTCTTCGAAACATATGAACGGTCCATCTCTGCATAAAGTAACAAACACCCTAATTGGAATATGTTTGATTATTTGAATATTTACCTTCGTGTGACCATTTTCCGCATTTGTGACATCTTTCAAGGTGTCGTGCTCTTCTTTTCGCTGCGGATTTTGATTTTCCTTTACCAAACTGTAACTTATTATTTTCATTCCTGGATTCTTTTCTTACTCCGTTCAATTTACCTCTGATTAATGATACTATTTCACTTGGAAGGGTGTCATTATTACGTTTAGTGATCAAAGCGTGTAGCATTAGACCATGATTTAGTTCACAGGAAGTCTTCATCTCGTAAAACCTAAAAAAAATAAAAATTCAGAATGGGGGGAGAAGACTAGTTCTTTAGGGTCTGCTAGGGAAAGACCATTCGGGTTCCATTTTCGAGAACTATACGAAAAGAGAAAATCTAACTCTAACAGAAATATGTATTATGTCACACCCCCAAAATAGGGCCTAGGGTATTTGTGACTAATTATATCAAATCACAGTTGTATATACGAGAACGACTCTATATGAGACGTTTTGAATAAAACATTTATTAATAAAACAGCGGAAGCATTAAAAGTTTTACATCAAATTTAAACTGAAATAATAATAATAGTCTTAATGCAAAGTAAATGTAATGAAATGAAGACTCCATGTAGCAGCATTCAATTCATCAGGTAGCAATCATGGCAATCATCTTATTCGTCACCTGAGACAAAACATGCTTAAAGTGTCAACCAAAAAGGTTGGTGAGTTCATTAGTTTATCAAAATCAATCATTTCCGTTATAATAATAGGCCACAAGATTTCAGTTTCATAAATATCCGTACACTAGCAAGTGTATAAAAGCATTCTATAAGTTGTAGGCACCCGGTAACAAGCCTTAACGTTCATGTTTTACCCTCTGAAAGTACACCGAATCAGGTGTGTTATATAAACCTCGAAGTACTAAAGCATCCCATAGTCAGGATAGGGTTGTCAGGCCCAATAGATCTATCTTTAGGATTCGCGCCTACCGTACATAGACAGGTAGTTTAATGTTACCAAGCTAAGGGTATATTTCTGGTTTAAACCCACATAGAATTAGTTTTAGTACTTGTGCCTATTTCGTAAAACATTTATAAAACAACGCATGTATTCTCAGCCCAAAAATATATATAAAAAGGGAGTAATGAAACTCACCTTAAATAGCAGTTGAAGTATTCCACGCAAGAAAGGAAAGTAAAGCAAGTAAGTGACCGAGATATCAACTAGAAGTAGTTCTTAATAGAGAAATGAGAGATTAAGGTGTAAGTTTGAAATGAGAAATGTATGTGGTATTTATAGTTGAAAATGTTAGGTAAAAAAAAAATTAAAATAAAATAAGTAAATCTTAAAAGTTAAAATAAGAAAAAGTATTTTGTATTTTTATTAAAAGTAAATCTTAAAAGTTAAAATAAGAAAAAGTAGTTTGTATTTTTATTAAAAGTAAAATCTTAAAAGTTAAAATAAGAAAAAGTAGTTTGTATTTTTATTAAAAGTAAAATCTTAAAAGTTAAAATAAGAAAAAGTATTTTGAATTTTTATTAAAAGTAAATCTTAAAAGTTAAAATAAGAAAAAGTAGTTTGTATTTTTATTAAAAGTAAAATCTTAAAAGTTAAAATAAGAAAAAATAGTTTGTATTTTTATTAAAAGTAAAATCTTAAAAGTTAAAATAAGAAAAAGTAGTTTGTATTTTTATTAAAAGTAAATCTTAAAAGTTAAAATAAGAAAAAGTAGTTTATATTTTTATTAAAAGTAAATCTTAAAAGTTAAAATAAGAAAAAGTAGTTTGTATTTTTATTAAAAGTAAATCTTAAAAGTTAAAATAAGAAAAAGTAGTTTGTATTTTTATTAAAAGTAAAATTCTAAAAGTTAAAATAAGAAAAAGTAGTTTGTATTTTTATTAAAAGTAAAATCTTAAAAGTTAAAATAAGAAAAAGTATTTTGTATTTGTATTTTTATTAAAAGTAAATTTTAAAAGTTAAAATAAGAAAAAGTAGTTTGTATTTTTATTAAAAGTAAAATCTTAAAAGTTAAAATAAGAAAAAGTAATTTGTATTTTTGTATTTATTTATTAAAAGTAGATATAGTTTTTATTTTTATTTTGTATAAAATTCTAAAAAAAAAATTGTTTAATATATTTCTAAACATTTTATTTCTATATTTGTTTAATTATTAAATACGAATTTTATATAAAAATTATTATTATATTTAGTTTTTATAAAAATTAAAATTTATGATTATTAATTTATAGTTTTTATTAGTTTTATAAATGTTATAATATTATTTATTATTTAGTTAATTATATATTCTATTAACTAAATAACAAAAGTAATATAAATATTATATATATATATATATTCATTGATGTAATTGTGTTATATATCATAATCTTATTTATAATATTTATAATTATATTATTTATTTTAAGCGTAGGTTTATTCAGTCAACGTTAAATTTATTCGTATATAACAACTCTAGGTATTTTAGTAAAATCGGAAGTCGAAAAGTGAGGGTTGTTATATATTATCCTTTAAAAACTTGATTCTCCCCACACTTAGTTAGCTGTGGTGTTGAAATTGTGATTAACTTCGTTGTCAACTTTCATCGGACTATCTATGTAATGTTTAACTCTGTGACCATTAACCTTAAATTCAATCCCATTTGAATTTATTAATTCTACTGTTCCGTACGGAAAAACTCTTTTGACTATGAATGGTCCAGACCATCTTGATTTCAATTTTCCAGGAAATAGCTTGAATCGTGAATTGAAAGGAAGAACTCTGTCTCCTTCTTTAAATTCTTTTGAACTTCTGATTCTTTTATCATGCCATTTCTTCATTCTTTCTTTATAGATCAACGAATTTTCATATGCTTCATGTCTTAATTCTTCTAATTCGTTTAGTTGACTTAATCGTAGACGTCCGGCTTCATGTAAATCAAGATTACATGTCTTCAAAGCCCAAAATGCTTTGTGTTCAATTTCTACTGGAAGATGACATGCTTTTTCGTAAACAAGTTTAAAAGGTGTGGTTCCAATTGGAGTTTTATAGGCTGTTCTAAAAGCCCAGAGTGCATCCTCCAATTTCATGGACCATTCCTTCGGATTTGATCCTACGGTTTTTTCTAGAATACGTTTTAATGCTCGATTGGTATTTTCAACTTGTCCACTTGTCTGTGGATGATAAGCAGTGGAGATTTTATGAGTTACTCCATATCTTTTGAGAACTTTCTCAAGTTGATTGTTACAAAAATGAGTACCCCGATCACTTATTAAAGCTTTCGGTGTTTCAAACCTTGCAAAAAGACGTTTTAAAAAGTTGACTACAACTCGTGCATCGTTAGTTGGGAGAGCTTGTGCTTCCGCCCATTTAGATACATAATCAATGGCAACGAGAATATAGAGATTATTATGAGATTTTGGAAATGGACCCATAAAGTCAGTACCCCAAATGTCAAATACTTCACATACTTGAATGACATTTTGTGGCATTTCATCACGTTGACTTATTTTTCCGGCCCTTTGACAAGCATCACAGGATTTGCAAAGAAGGTGTGCGTCTTTGAAAATTGAAGGCCAATAGAATCCAGCATCATAAACTTTTCTTGCTGTAAGTTGAGGCCCATAATGCCCTCCTGTTGGTCCTGTGTGACAATGGTTTAAGATTTGACTAGCTTCTTCTCTGAATACACATCGGCGTATTATTCCATCGGGACAACTTTTAAACAAATGTGGATCTTCCCAGAAATAGTGTTTTATATCACTAAAGAATTTCTTTCGTTTTTGGTACGACAACCCTTTTTCAAGGAATCCACATACTAAGTAGTTTGCATAGTCTGCAAACCATGGAATTTCACTACAATCTATCTTCAATAGATATTCATCAGGAAAGTTGTCTTGTATGTCCGATTCATTCAGAACTTCTAATTCAGGATTTTCAAGACGAGAAAGATGATCAGCGGCGAGATTTTCTGCTCCCTTTTTATCTCAGATTTCAATATCGAACTCTTGTAAGAGTAAGATCCAATGGATTAATCTTGGTTTGGCATCTTGTTTCGAAAATAGGTATCTAAGAGCAGAATGGTCGGTATAGACCACCGTTTTTGCTAGAACGAGATATGAACGAAATTTGTCAAAAGCAAAGACAATAGCAAGGAGTTCTTTTTCAGTAGTTGTGTAATTCGTTTGTGCTCCTTGTAACGTCTTACTAGCATAATAAATAGGTTGAAATCGTTTTTCAATCCTTTGTCCTAAAACTGCTCCCATTGCAAAATCACTTGCATCACACATAAGTTCGAATGGTAGATTCCAATTTGGTGTTATCATGATCGACGAATTAATGAGTTTTTCTTTAAGAATATTAAAAGATTTGATGCATTCATCTGAAAAGATGAATGGAGCATCCTTTTCTAGGAGTTTATTCATAGGAGTGGCAATTTTAGAAAAATCTTTTATGAAACGTCGGTAAAAATCGGCATGCCCTAGAAAACTCCTAACTCTCTAACATTGGTGGGATGTGGAAGTTTAGCAATTACATCTACTTTAGCTCTATCCACTTCAATTCCTTCATTTGAAATTTTATGACCAAGAACGATGCCTTCTTTAACCATGAAATGGCATTTCTCCCAATTAAGTACTAGATTTGATTGTTCGCATCTAATAAGCATTCATTCAAGATTAACTAGACATGATTCAAAAGTATCACCGAAGACTGAAAAGTCGTCCATGAAAACTTTCATGCATTCTTCTATCATATCGTGAAAAATCGCCATCATGCACCTTTGAAAGGTTGCAGGGGCGTTGCAAAGTCTAAATGGCATGCGTTTGTAAGCAAAAGTACCATAAGGGCATGTGAACGTGGTTTTCTCTTGGTCCTCGGGTGCTATTGGAATTTGAAAATATCCGGAAAAACCATCAAGAAAACAATAGTAACTATTTCCTGCTAATCTTTCCAACATTTGATCAATGAAAGGTAAGGGAAAGTGATCTTTTCTGGTGGCGTCATTTAATTTTCTATAATTAATACAAACACGCCATCCTGTTACAGTCCTAGTAGGAATAAGCTCATTTTTTTCATTTATGATGACAGTCATGCCACCCTTCTTAGGTACGCATTGAACTAGGCTTACCCATGGACTATCAGAAATTAGATAAATTAAACCTGCATCAAGCAGTTTAATAATTTCTTTCTTAACAACATCTTGCATATTAGGATTTAGTCTTCGTTGGCGTTGCACATACGTTTTATGACCTTCTTCCATAAGGATTTTATGTGTGCAATACGAAGGGCTTATTCCTTTAATATCATGAATTTTCCATGCAATAGCTGGTTTATGAGCTTTTAGCACAGAAATGAGTTGAGATTTTTCATTTTCAGTAAGAGAAGATGATATTATTACAGGTAATTCAGACTCACCATGTAAATAAGCATATTCCAAATGATTTGGAAGTGGCTTTAACTCTAATGTCGGTGGTTCTTCTATCGATGATTTGTATCGATATCTGTCTTCTTCTTTTAGCATTTGAATTTCTTCTGTTGTTGGTTCATATCCATTAGCCATAAGTGTAGCTAACATTTCATTTTCATCAATTGGTTCAGTACCTTCTCCTAAAGAACATTCTCCTGTTCCTTGTAATTCTGGAAATTCTTCTAACAATTCTGTATGTGAATCTATAGTTTGAATATAATAACATGTATCATCTGCAGATTGCGGTTGTTGCATGGCTCTATCAACTGAAAAGGTAACACTCTCGTCCTCTATACTTAGGGTCAGTTTCTTACCGAACACGTCTATTATTGCTTTAGCCGTGTTTAAGAATGGTTTTCCTAATATGAGAGGAACTCGAGAATCTTCTTCCATGTCCAGAATAACAAAATCTACTGAAAATACTAAAGTACCAACTTTAACTAGCATGTTTTCCATTATCCCTCTAGAATATTTTACTGATCGATTGGCTAGTTGTATGCTTATTCGTGTTGGTTTCAATTCTTCAAGGTCTAGTTTAGTGTATAATGAATACGGCATTAGATTTATACTAGCACCTAAATCTGCCAATGCTTCTATTGAACTAAGACTACCTAGAAAACATGGAATTGTGAAACTTCCTGGATCAGAGAGTTTTTCTGGTATCTTATTCAACAGCACTGCTGAACAATTAGCATTCATAGTAACGGCCGAGAGTTCTTCCATTTTCTTTCTATTTGTGATTAGATCTTTCAGAAATTTAGCATATCTAGGCATTCCTGAAATCACATCAATGAAAGGAAGATTGACATTTATTTGTTTAAACATATCCAAGAATTTGGATTGCTCGGCTTCAAGTCTCTCTTTTCTCATTTTACTCGGGTAAGGAAGTGGTGGTTGGTATGGTTTAACATAAGGTTTAGCCTTAACTGTGTTATCTTTATTAACTTTTTCAACTACCGGTTCTTTTTTCTTATCTTGATCAGATTGTGGTTCTTGTGGAGTAGGAATAGCTTCATCAGAAATTACAGGTATTTCAGGTGGTTTAAATGTAATACCACTTCTTGTGGTAATGGCTTTAGCTGTTTCATTCCGGGGGTTAGCATTTGTATCACTTGGTAAACTTCCCCATTTTCTTTCACCTATTAACCTTGCTAGGTTGCTCACTTCTTGTTCCAGATTTTGAATAGAAGCTTGTTGATTTCTAAATGCTTGAGCATTTTGTTCATTGGTTTGTTTCTGAGATGTGAAAAACTGAGTTTGAGATTCAACTAGCTTTGACATCATGTCTTCTAAATTTGCCTTTTTATCATCGGTTTGTGGTGGTTTGTTTTGAAAAATAGGTCTTTGTTGATTGTAAGTATTATTGGATACTTGTTGATTGCTTGGACCTTGTTGGTTGTTGTATGGAACATTTCGGTTATAATTCTGATTTTGATTGTAGATTGGTCTTGGCGGTTGATAATTATTCTGATAATTATTTCCAGGCCTTTGGTTTATGTATGAAACATTCTCTCTTTGTTCTATTATTAGTTCAATACTGAGACAATCTTTTGTCAAATGTGGTCCTCCACACTGCTCACAACTAATTCGTATTGAGTGAATATCCTTAGTCATCTTTTCCATTCGTCTCTCGACACCATATATCTTTGCAGAAATGGAATCTAAGTCATGGCTAGAATCGGCTCTAGCTGCTTTAGATGATCTAACGATATATTTTTCTTGGTGCCACTCATGTGAGTGGGAAGCAGTGTTACCAATAATTTTGTAAGCGTCAGTTGCTGTTTTCTTCATAATGGAACCACCCGCTGCTATATCGATGTCTTTCCTTGTAGTGATGTCGCATCCTTGGTAGAATATTTTTACTATTTGACAAGTGTCTAAACTGAAATGTCCCGTTCTTATTAATTAAAAATGTTCCATATTAATTGATTTCGTTGCGAGGTTTTGACCTCTATATGAGACGTTTTTCAAAGACTGCATTCATTTTTAAAACAAACCATAACCTTTATTTCATAAATAAAGGTTTAAAAAGCTTTACGTAGATTATCAAATAATGATAATCTAAAATATCCTGTTTACACACGACCATTACATAATGGTTTACAATACAAATATGTTACATCGAAATCAGTTTCTTGAATGCAGTTTTTACACAATATCATACAAACATGGACTCCAAATCTTGTCCTTATTTTAGTATGCAACAGCGGAAGCTCTTAGTATTCACCTGAGAATAAACATGCTTTAAACGTCAACAAAAATGTTGGTGAGTTATAGGTTTAACCTATATATATCAAATCGTAACAATAGACCACAAGATTTCATATTTCAATACACATCCCATACATAGAGATAAAAATCATTCATATGGTGAACACCTGGTAACCGACATTACAAGATGCATATATATAAGAATATCCCCATCATTCCGGGACACCCTTCGGATATGATATAAATTTCGAAGTACTAAAGCATCCGGTACTTTGGATGGGGTTTGTTAGGCCCAATAGATCTATCTTTAGGATTCGTGTCAATTAGGGTGTCTGTTCCCTAATTCTTAGATTACCAGACTTAATAAAAAGGGGCATATTCGATTTCGATAATTCAACCATAGAATGTAGTTTCATGTACTTGTGTCTATTTTGTAAATCATTTATAAAACCTGTATGTATTCTCATCCCAAAAATATTATATTTTAAAAGTGGGACTATAACTCACTTTCACAGATTTTTACTTCGTCGGGAAGTAAGACTTGGCCACTGGTTGATTCATGAACCTATAACAATATATACATATATATCAAAGTATGTTTAAAATATATTTACAACACTTTTAATATATTTTGATGTTTTAAGTTTATTAAGTCAGCTGTCCTCGTTAGTAACCTACAACTAGTTGTCCACAGTTAGGTGTACAGAAATAAATCGATAAATATTATCTTGAATCAATCCACGACCCAGTGTATACGTATCTCAGTATTGATCACAACTCAAACTATATATATTTTGGAATCAACCTCAACCCTGTATAGCTAACTCCAACATTCACATATAGAGTGTCTATGGTTGTTCCGAAATATATATAGATGTGTCGACATGATAGGTCAAAACATTGTATACGTGTCTATGGTATCTCAAGATTACATAATATACAATACAAGTTGATTAAGTTATGGTTGGAATAGATTTGTTACCAATTTTCACGTAGCTAAAATGAGAAAAATTATCCAATCTTGTTTTACCCATAACTTCTTCATTTTAAATCCGTTTTGAGTGAATCAAATTGCTATGATTTTATATTGAACTCTATTTTATGAATCTAAACAGAAAAAGTATAGGTTTATAGTCGGAAAAATAAGTTACAAGTCGTTTTTGTAAAGGTAGTCATTTCAGTCGAAAGAACGACGTCTAGATGACCATTTTAGAAAACATACTTTCACTTTGAGTTTAACCATAATTTTTGGATATAGTTTCATGTTTATAATAAAAATCATTTTCTCAGAATAACAACTTTTAAATCAAAGTTTATCATAGTTTTTAATTAACTAACCCAAAACAGCCCGCGGTGTTACTACGACGGCGTAAATCCGGTTTTACGGTGTTTTTCGTGTTTCCAGGTTTTAAATCATTAAGTTAGCATATCATATAGATATAGAACATGTGTGTAGTTAATTTTAAAAGTCAAGTTAGAAGGATTAACTTTTGTTTGCGAACAAGTTTAGAATTAACTAAACTATGTTCTAGTGATTACGAGTTTAAACCTTCGAATAAGATAGTTTTATATATATGAATCGAATGATATTATGAACATAATTACTACCTCAAGTTTAGTAGGTAAACCTACTGGAAGTGACAAGAAATGATCTAGCTTCAAAGGATCTTGGATGGCTTGAAAGTTCTTGAAGTAGGATCATGACACAAAAACAAGTTCAAGTAAGATTTTTACTCGAATTAAGATAGTTTATAGTTATAGAAATTGAATCAAAGTTTGAATATGAATATTACCTTGAATAAGAAAGATAACCTACTGTATATAACAAAGGTTTCTTGATCTTAGATGATTACTTGGAATGGATTAGAAAGCTTGGAAGTAAATTAGTAAACTTGAAGGGATTTTTGAAGTGTTCTTGAAGTGTTCTTCCTATGATGATTATAGCTTGATTCTTAAAGTGATTTTTGATGAAGATGATGATTAACTACTGGAAAAATACGTTCATAATAGTGTGTGTGTGTTGAGAGAGAATTAGAAAGAGAATTGGAAGTGAAATGGAGTGAATGATGAGTGGTAATTGGTGAGTGGTGAGTGGGGTTAAAAGGAGTTCTAGTTAGTTGACTAGCTCATGGTAGAAGTTAAAATTGATTAGTCATACATGACATAATCAAGAGTGGAATCCCATGCTAGTTCTTATTGGTATATACTCATAGTAAGTACGTTTTGAAGCTGTGTATAATACGGGTGAGAATACGACTAGAATTCTTGATGAAAGAAAAGAATGGAAAAGTAACTGTAACCATTTTCGTTAAGTATGAGTGTTTTGATATATGTCTTGAAGTCTTCCAAAAGTATTTTAATACATCTAAATACACTACATGTATATACATTTTAACTGAGTCGTTAAGTCATCGTTAGTCGTTACATGTAAGTGTTGTTTTGAAACCTTTAAGTTAACGATCTCAATTAATGTTGTTAACCCATTGTTTATTATATCTAATGAGATGTTAAATTATTATATCATCATGATATTATGATATATTAATATATCTTAATATGATATATATACATTTAAATGTCGTTACAACGATAATCGTTACATATATGTCTCGTTTCGAAATCCTTAAGTTAGTAGTCTTGTTTATATGTATATAACTCATTATTAATATACTTATGGAGATACTTACTTATCATAATCTCATTTTAACCATATGTATATCCATATATATATCGTCATGTCGTTTTTACAAGTTTTAAAGTTCGTGAATCGCCGGTCAACTTGGGTGGTCAATTGTCTATATGAAACATATTTCAATTAATCAAGTCTTAACAAGTTTGATTGCTTAACATGTTAGAAACATTTAATCATGTAAATATCAATCTCAATTAATATATATAAACATGGAAAAGTTCGGGTCACTACAGTACCTACCCGTTAAATAAATTTCGTCCCGAAATTTTAAGCTGTTGAAGGTGTTGACGAATCTTCTGGAAATAGATGCGGGTATTTCTTCTTCTTCTGATATTCATGCTCCCAGGTGAACTCGAGTCCTCTACGAGCATTCCATCGAACCTTAACAATTGGTATCTTGTTTTGCTTAAGTCTTTTAACCTCACGATCCATTATTTCGACGGGTTCTTCGATGAATTGGAGTTTTTCGTTGATTTGGATTTCATCTAACGGAATAGTGAGATCTTCTTTAGCAAAACATTTCTTCAAATTCGAGATGTGGAAAGTGTTATGTACAGCCGCGAGTTGTTGAGGTAACTCAAGTCGGTAAGCTACTGGTCCGACACGATCAATAATCTTGAATGGTCCAATATACCTTGGATTTAATTTCCCTCGTTTACCAAATCGAAAAACGCCTTTCCAAGGTGCAACTTTAAGCATGACCATCTCTCCAATTTCAAATTCTATATCTTTTCTTTTAATGTCAGCGTAGCTCTTTTGTCGACTTTGGGCGATTTTCAACCGTTGTTGAATTTGGATGATCTTCTCGGTAGTTTCTTGTATAATCTCCGGACCCGTAATCTGTCTATCCCCCACTTCACCCCAACAAATCGGAGACCTGCACTTTCTACCATAAAGTGCTTCAAACGGCGCCATCTCAATGCTTGAATGGTAGCTGTTGTTGTAGGAAAATTCTGCTAACGGTAGATGTCGATCCCAACTGTTTTCGAAATCAATAACACATGCTCGTAGCATGTCTTCAAGCGTTTGTATCATCCTTTCGCTCTGCCCATCAGTTTGTGGATGATAGGCAGTACTCATGTCTAGACGAGTTCCTAATGCTTGCTGTAATGTCTGCCAGAATCTTGAAATAAATCTGCCATCCCTATCAGAGATAATAGAGATTGGTATTCCATGTCTGGAGACGACTTCCTTCAAATACAGTCGTGCTAACTTCTCCATCTTGTCATCTTCTCTTATTGGCAGGAAGTGTGCTGATTTGGTGAGACGATCAACTATTACCCAAATAGTATCAAAACCACTTGCAGTCCTTGGCAATTTAGTGATGAAATCCATGGTAATGTTTTCCCATTTCCATTCTGGGATTTCGGGTTGTTGAAGTAGACCTGATGGTTTCTGATGCTCAGCTTTAACCTTAGAACACGTCAAACATTCTCCTACATATTTAGCAACATCGGCTTTCATACCCGGCCACCAAAAATGTTTCTTGAGATCCTTGTACATCTTCCCCGTTCCAGGATGTATTGAGTATCTGGTTTTATGAGCTTCTCTAAGTACCATTTCTCTCATATCTCCAAATTTTGGTACCCAAATCCTTTCAGCCCTATACCGGGTTCCGTCTTCCCGAATATTAAGATGCTTCTCCGATCCTTTGGGTATTTCATCCTTTAAATTTCCCTCTTTTAAAACTCCTTATTGCACCTCCTTTATTTGAGTAGTAAGGTTATTATGAATCATTATATTCATAGATTTTACTCGAATGGGTTCTCTGTCCTTCCTGCTCAAGGCATCGGCTACCACATTTGCCTTCCCCGGGTGGTAACGAATCTCAAAGTCGTAATCATTCAATAATTCAATCCACCTACGCTGCCTCATATTCAGTTGTTTCTGATTAAATATGTGTTGAAGACTTTTGTGGTCGGTATATATAATACTTTTGACCCCATATAAGTAGTGCCTCCAAGTCTTTAATGCAAAAACAACCGCGCCTAATTCCAAATCATGCGTCGTATAATTTTGTTCGTGAATCTTCAATTGTCTAGACGCATAAGCAATCACCTTCGTTCGTTGCATTAATACACAACCGAGACCTTGCTTTGATGCGTCACAATAAATCACAAAATCATCATTTCCTTCAGGCAATGACAATATAGGTGCCGTAGTTAGCTTTTTCTTCAATAACTGAAACGCTTTCTCTTGTTCATCATTCCATTCAAATTTCTTCCCTTTATGCGTTAATGCAGTCAAGGGTTTTGCTATTCTGGAAAAGTCTTGGATGAACCTTCTGTAGTAACCAGCTAGTCCTAAAAACTGGCGTATGTGTTTCGGAGTTTTTGGGGTTTCCCACTTTTCAACAGTTTCTATCTTTGCCGGATCCACCTTAATACCTTCTTTGTTCACTATGTGACCGAGGAATTGAACTTCTTCCAACCAAAATGCACACTTTGAAAACTTAGCGTACAATTCTTCCTTCCTCAATACTTCTAACACCTTTCTCAAATGTTCACCGTGTTCTTGGTCATTCTTTGAGTAAATAAGTATGTCATCAATGAAAACAATGACAAACTTGTCAAGGTATGGTCCACACACTCGGTTCATAAGGTCCATGAACACAGCTGGTGCATTAGTTAAACCAAACGGCATGACCATAAACTCGTAATGACCGTAACGTGTTCTAAAAGCAGTCTTTGGAATATCATCTTCTTTCACTCGCATTTGATGATACCCGGAACGTAAGTCAATCTTTGAATAAATAGACGAGCCTTGTAGTTGATCAAATAAGTCGTCGATTCTCGGTAGTGGGTAGCGGTTCTTGATGGTAAGTTTGTTCAACTCTCGGTAGTCGATTCACAACCTGAATGTACCATCTTTCTTCTTGACAAACAAAATAGGAGCTCCCCACGGTGATGTGCTTGGTCGAATGAAACCACTCTCTAAAAGTTCTTGTAATTGGCTTTGCAGTTCTTTCATCTCGATGGGTGCGAGTGTGTAAGGAGCACGAGCTATTGGTGCAGCTCCTGGTACAAGATCTATTTGAAATTCAACGGATCGCTGTGGGGGTAATCCCGGTAATTCTTTCGGAAATACATCGGGAAATTCTTTTGCGACGGGAACATCATTGATGCTCTTTTCTTCAGTTTGTACTTTCTCGACGTGTGCTAGAACAGCATAGCAACCTTTTCTTATTAGTTTTTGTGCCTTCAAATTACTAATAAGATGTAGCTTCGTGTTGCCCTTTTCTCCATACACCATTAAGGGTTTTCCTTTTTCTCGTATAATGCGAATTGCATTTTTGTAACAAACGATCTCTGCTTTCACTTCTTTCAACCAGTCCATACCGATTATCACATCAAAACTCCCTAACTCTACTGGTATCAAATCAATCTTAAATGTTTCGCTAACTAGTTTAATTTCTCGATTCCGACATATATTATCTGTTGAAATTAATTTACCATTTGCTAATTCGAGTAAAAATTTACTATCCAAAGGCGTCAATGGACAACTTAATTTAGCACAAAAATCTCTACTCATATAGCTTCTATCCTCACCCGAATCAAATAAAACGTAAGCAGATTTATTGTCAATAAGAAACGTACCCGTAACAAGCTCCGGGTCTTCCTGTGCCTCTGCCGCATTAATATTGAAAACTCTTCCGCGGCCTTGTCCATTCGTGTTCTCCTGGTTCGGGCAATTTCTAATAATGTGGCCCAGTTTTCCACATATATAACAAACTACATTGGCATAACTTGCTCCGACACTACTTGCTCCGCCATTACTCGTTCCGACACCATTTGTTCCTTTCGTTCTATTAACCCCTGGTCCGTAGACCTCACACTTCGCCGCGCTATGACCATTTCTTTTACACTTGTTGTAAAATTTAGTGCAGAACCCCGAGTGATACTTTTCACACCTTTGGCATAGCTGCTTCTGATTGTTGTTGTTGTTACGGTTATTATTGTTGTTGGGATGATTGTTGTAGTTGTTGTTGTTGTTGTTGTTGTTGTTGTTGTTATTGGGCCGTTTGTTGTAGTTGCGATTGATGTTGCGATTGTTGGGATAATTGTTGCGATTATTGTTGTAATTGCTGTTGTTGTTGTATTGGTGATTCTTATCACCGTTTTCCTCCCACTTTCTTTTGACTTGCTTCACATTGGCCTCTTCAGCAGTCTGTTCTTTAATTCTTTCTTCAATCTGGTCCACTAGTTTGTGAGCCATTCTACATGCCTGTTGTATGGAGGCGGGCTCGTGTGAACTTATATCTTATTGGATTCTTTCCGGTAATCCTTTCACAAACGCGTCGATCTTCTCTTCCTCATCTTCGAATGCTCCCGAACACAATAGGCACAATTCTGTGAATCGTCTTTCGTACGTGGTAATATCAAATCCTTGGGTTCGTAACCCTCTAAGTTCTGTCTTGAGCTTATTGACCTCGGTTCTGGGACGGTACTTCTCGTTCATCAAGTGCTTGAATGCTGACCACGGTAGTGCGTACGTATCATCTTGTCCCACTTGCTCTAGATAGGTATTCCACCATGTTAACGCAGAACCTGTGAAGGTATGCGTAGCGTACTTCACTTTGTCCTCTTCAGTACACTTACTTATGGCAAACACCGATTCGACCTTCTCGGTCCACCGTTTCAATCCGATCGGTCCTTCGGTTCCATCAAATTCCAAAGGTTTGCAGGCAGTGAATTCTTTGTAGGTGCATCCTACACGATTTCCTGTACTGCCAGATCCAAGGTTATTGTTGGTATGTAGCGCAGCCTGTACTGCGGCTATGTTTGAAGCCAGAAAAGTACGGAATTCCTCTTCATTCATATTCACGTTGTGTCGAGTAGTCGGTGCCATTTCCTTCAAAATAGTCAAATGGAACAAGTTAATCATACAGAATATTAAGAGTAGTTAATAGTATTTCGTAGCATAATATGAACTCATTTATAAAAGCTTTTTCTTCATATTAGCGTTTTATAAGTTTAAATTCGGGTAGTACCTACCTGTTAAGTTCATACTTAGTAGCTAATATACAATTCAACTACTACAATTCTATATGAAAAACTGATTGTAATAATATTTCGCGTTTAAACTTTTATACAATATTTTACAAACTTACAATACCACTTATTTTACATATAGCATGAAATATAGCACACAATAACTTTGATACAAGATAGTTGTGAAGATAATTCTAGCTAGTACACAAGTCGTTCAGCAAAGGCAATAAAGACACGTAATTCATACGTCCAGAAACAAGTCATGCATTCTGGTTTTACTAGGACTACTTCCCATCCTTGGTCTTGTGGAACATAACCGTTATGGCCGTTGATAAGACAGCGTGTTGTAACGTCGTCAAAGGGACGAGGGTTACGTAATGACCAACAGTCTCGTAATAACCTAAAAACCTCATTTCTTACCCCAATTACCGACTCCGTCACTTGTGGGAACGTTTTGTTTAATAGTTGTAGCCCGATGTTCTTGTTCTCACTTTGGTGAGAAGCGAACATTACTAACCCGTAAGCATAACATGCTTCTTTATGTTGCATGTTAGCCGCTTTTTCTAAATCACGAAGTCCTATATTCGGATATACTGAGTCAAAATAATTTCTTAACCCATTGCGTAAAATAGCATTTGGGTTCCCCGCAATATATGCGTCAAAGTAAACACATCGTAACTTATGGATTTCCCAATGTGATATCCCCCATCTTTCGAACGAAAGCCTTTTATAAACCAAGGCATTCTTGGAACGTTCTTCGAATGTCTTACAAACTGATCTCGCCTTAAATAGTTGTGCCGAGGAATTCTGACCGACTCTAGACAAGATTTCATCAATCATGTCTCCGGGTAGGTCTCTTAAAATATTGAGTTGTCTATCCATTTTGTGTTTTTATACTGTAAAATAGACAAGAGTTAGATTCATAAAAAAAAATACTTATTAATACAAGCAATTTTTACATATATCATAAAGCATAAGCACACTATATTACATATATTACACCACACGAATACAACTATCTTATTCCGACTCGCTCGTTTCTTCTTGTTCGGTTTTGGTTCGTTTTGCCAAGTTTCTAGGGATATATGATGTTCCCTTAATATGAGCCGTCGTTGTCCACATTGGTTTAGAAAAACCTGGTGGTTTAGAGGTTCCCGGGTCATTGTTACAACTTAAGGACTTCGGGGGTTGACGATACATATAAAGTTCATCGGGGTTGGAATTAGATTTCTCTATTTTTATGCCCTTTCCCTTATTATTTTCTTTTGCCTTTTTAAATTCAGTTGGGGTAATTTCTATAACATCATCGGAATTCTCATCAGAATCCGATTCATCGGAGAATTGGTAATCCTCCCAATATTTTACTTCCTTAGCGGAAACACCATTGACCATAATTAACCTTGGTCGGTTGGTTGAGGATTTTCTTTTACTTAACAGTTTTATTATTTCCCCCACCGGTTCTATTTCTTCATCCGGTTCCGATTCTTCTTCCGGTTCCGATTCTTCTTCTGGTTCCAACTCTTCTTCCGGTTCCTCTTCGGGAACTTGTGAATCAGTCCACGAATCATTCCAATTTATATTTGACTCTTCATTATTATTAGGTGAGTCAATGGGACTTGTTCTAGAGGTAGACATCTATCACATAATATCAAACGCGTTAAGAGATTAATATATCACATAATATTCACATGTTAAAAATATATAGTTTCCAACAAAATTTGTTAAGCAATCATTTTTCAAGTAAACACGGTCGAAGTCCAGACTCACTAATGCATCCTAACAAACTCGATAAGACACACTAATGCAAAATTCTGGTTCTCTAAGACCAACGCTCTGATACCAACTAAAATGTCCCGTTCTTATTGATTAAAAACGTTCCATATTAATTGATTTCGTTGCGAGGTTTTGACCTCTATATGAGACGTTTTTCAAAGACTGCATTCATTTTTAAAACAAACCACAACCTTTATTTCATAAATAAAGGTTTAAAAAGCTTTACGTAGATTATCAAATAATGATAATCTAAAATATCCTGTTTACACACGACCATTACATAATGGTTTACAATACAAATATGTTACATTGAAATCAGTTTCTTGAATGCAGTTTTTACACAATATCATACAAACATGGACTCCAAATCTTGTCCTTATTTTAGTATGCAACAGCAGAAGCTCTTAGTATTCACCTGAGAATAAACATGCTTTAAATGTCAACAAAAATGTTGGTGAGTTATAGGTTTAACCTATATATATCAAATCGTAACAATAGACCACAAGATTTCATATTTCAATACACATCCCATACATAGAGATAAAAATCATTCATATGGTGAACACCTGGTAACCGACATTACAAGATGCATATATATAAGAATATCCCCATCATTCCGGGACACCCTTCGGATATGATATAAATTTCGAAGTACTAAAGCATCCGGTACTTTGGATGGGGTTTGTTAGGCCCAATAGATCTATCTTTAGGATTCGCGTCAATTAGGGTGTCTGTTCCCTAATTCTTAGATTACCAGACTTAATAAAAAGGGGCATATTCGATTTCGATAATTCAACCATAGAATGTAGTTTCACGTACTTGTGTCTATTTTGTAAATCATTTATAAAACCTGCATGTATTCTCATCCCAAAAATATTAGATTTTAAAAGTGGGACTATAACTCACTTTCACAGATTTTTACTTCGTCGGGAAGTAAGACTTGGCCACTGGTTGATTCACGAACCTATAACAATATATACCTATATATCAAAGTATGTTTAAAATATATTTACAACACTTTTAATATATTTTGATGTTTTAAGTTTATTAAGTCAGCT
The DNA here is from genome assembly GCF_046630445.1 of Rutidosis leptorrhynchoides. NCBI lineage: Eukaryota > Viridiplantae > Streptophyta > Magnoliopsida > Asterales > Asteraceae > Rutidosis > Rutidosis leptorrhynchoides. Next base: position 167,715,087 of record NC_092333.1, read on the forward strand.
GTCCTCGTTAGTAACCTACAACTAGTTGTCCACAGTTAGATGTACAGAAATAAATCGATAAATATTATCTTGAATCAATCCACGACCCAGTGTATACGTATCTCAGTATTGATCACAACTCAAACTATATATATTTTGGAATCAACCTCAACCCTGTATAGCTAACTCCAACATTCACATATAGAGTGTCTATGGTTGTTCCGAAATATATATAGATGTGTCGACATGATAGGTCGAAACATTGTATACGTGTCTATGGTATCTCAAGATTACATAATATACAATACAAGTTGATTAAGTTATGGTTGGAATAGATTTGTTACCAATTTTCACGTAGCTAAAATGAGAAAAATTATCCAATCTTGTTTTACCCATAACTTCTTCATTTTAAATCCGTTTTGAGTGAATCAAATTGCTATGGTTTCATATTGAACTCTATTTTATGAATCTAAACAGAAAAAGTATAGGTTTATAGTCGAAAAAATAAGTTACAAGTCGTTTTTGTAAAGGTAGTCATTTCAGTCGAAAGAACGACATCTAGATGACCATTTTAGAAAACATACTTTCACTTTGAGTTTAACCATAATTTTTGGATATAGTTTCATGTTCATAATAAAAATCATTTTCTCAGAATAACAACTTTTAAATCAAAGTTTATCATAGTTTTTAATTAACTAACCCAAAACAGCCCGCGGTGTTACTACGACGGCGTAAATCCGGTTTTACGGTGTTTTTCGTGTTTCCAGGTTTTAAATCATTAAGTTAGCATATAATATAGATATAGAACATGTGTGTAGTTAATTTTAAAAGTCAAGTTAGAAGGATTAACTTTTGTTTGCGAACAAGTTTAGAATTAACTAAACTATGTTCTAGTGATTACGAGTTTAAACCTTCGAATAAGATAGTTTTATATATATGAATCGAATGATGTTATGAACATCATTACTACCTCAAGTTTAGTAGGTAAACCTACTAGAAGTGACAAGAAATGATCTAGCTTCAAAGGATCTTGGATGGCTTGAAAGTTCTTGAAGTAGGATCATGACACAAAAACAAGTTCAAGTAAGATTTTTACTCGAATTAAGATAGTTTATAGTTATAGAAATTGAATCAAAGTTTGAATATGAATATTACCTTGAATAAGAAAGATAACCTACTGTATATAACAAAGGTTTCTTGATCTTAGATGATTACTTGGAATGGATTAGAAAGCTTGGAAGTAAATTAGTAAACTTGAAGGGATTTTTGAAGTGTTCTTGAAGTGTTCTTCCTATGATGATTATAGCTTGATTCTTGAAGTGATTTTTGATGAAGATGATGATTAACTACTGGAAAAATACATTCATAATAGTGTGTGTGTGTGTTGAGAGAGAATTAGAAAGAGAATTGGAAGTGAAATGGAGTGAATGATGAGTGGTAATTGGTGAGTGGTGAGTGGGGTTAAAAGGAGTTCTAGTTAGTTGACTAGCTCATGGTAGAAGTTAAAATTGATTAGTCATACATGACATAATCAAGAGTGGAATCCCATGCTAGTTCCTATTGGTATATACTCATAGTAAGTACGTTTTGAAGCTGTGTATAATACGGGTGAGAATACGACTAGAATTCTTGATGAAAGAAAAGAATGGAAAAGTAACTGTAACCATTTTCGTTAAGTATGAGTGTTTTGATATATGTCTTGAAGTCTTCCAAAAGTATTTTAATACATCTAAATACACTACATGTATATACATTTTAACTGAGTCGTTAAGTCATCGTTAGTCGTTACATGTAAGTGTTGTTTTGAAACCTTTAAGTTAACGATCTCAATTAATGTTGTTAACCCATTGTTTATTATATCTAATGAGATGTTAAATTATTATATTATCATGATATTATGATATATTAATATATCTTAATATGATATATATACATTTAAATGTCGTTACAACGATAATCGTTACATATATGTCTCGTTTCGAAATCCTTAAGTTAGTAGTCTTGTTTATATGTATATAACTCATTATTAATATACTTATAGAGATACTTACTTATCATAATCTCATGTTAACCATATGTATATCCATATATATATCGTCATGTCGTTTTTACAAGTTTTAACGTTCGTGAATCGCCGGTCAACTTGGGTGGTCAATTGTCTATATGAAACATATTTCAATTAATCAAGTCTTAACAAGTTTGATTGCTTAACATGTTGGAAACATTTAATCATGTAAATATCAATCTCAATTAATATATATAAACATGGAAAAATTCGGGTCACTACATAAACCATGTTGCGGACATCCTCTCAATAATTTTCCAAATCTTGTCCATGCTTAATATAGAGTTTCATTTAGCTTCTGTGTGAATGTAACAATTTCTCCTTGAAGTCTTACGGCTTTAGATGCCGGAAAGAATTGTTTAAGAAATTTTTCAACTAAAACGTCCCATGTATCAATCGCTCCTTCAGGTAACGATTCTAATCAATCTTTGGCTTCTCCCTTTAAAGTCCAGGGAAATAACATGAGATATATCTGTTCATCCTCCACTTCTCGGATTTTAAATAGTGTACAGATCCTATTAAAGGTACGAAGATGTTCATTTGGATCTTCCTTCGGCGCACCACTAAATTGGCATTGATTAGTTACCATGTGTAGGATTTGTCCCTTGATTTCATAATCTGGCGCATTAATGTCAAGTTGAGTAATTGTGTGACCTTGGCCAGTGCGTTTAGCTCGCATTCGGTCTTCCATACTTAGAGGTTCCAGATTCTCCATGATTGAATTTGTTGTATCTGAATTACTAGAGGATTCTGATTTAATGGTTGGTTCCTCAACAATCTCTGTTTGAATGATTGGTGGTTCCGGAGGAAAGATTAATGGTTCAGGATCTATGAATTGTCCCTGAATATTCTCCGGATTCTCAATTGTGAGGTCGGGTTCAAAAAATGGATTATCGAAAATTTGAATTGGAGTACTTGGTCGACTGGATGACGATTCTAAAGAAAAATCAACGGCGACAATATTTACTAGATGTCTTGATCTGGTTACAGGTGGTGAACGTACAAAAGGTGGTGAACGTTTTGCTCGGTGCATTCACTGAATATCCTATTAGTTTTTAAAAATAAGAAAAATTATATAAGTTATCAAATTAATAGACTTTTCTGCTTTTGCCCACGTTTCGAATAGCCAATAGATGTAGCAGGGAGCCAGAACCCTTTAAATCGGAAGCTCACAACTCAGCCACTAACAAATCCAACTATTACTACGAAGCAGAAAATTTGGATGTCTATCAATTTAACCACTTAAAATAATTTTTCGTCGAAATTTAAAGAAATTTTAGATAAGAAATAGAAAATAAACAAAGTCCTAAAAACTAGAGTGGCGAAAAATAAGAAAGAAAAAGGGCGCGTCGAAAAATGTCGAAAAATAAAAGATCGAAAAATAATAAAAAGAATGTAGCGCGTCGAAACTTAAAAGTCTAAAAACTAAGAATTAAAAGTTGCGTCTAAATATATTAAAGCTTACAAGAAATACTATATTCAAAACAACAATTACTTAAAAAGGTACTAAAATATAAAAACGGCGTCGCAAAATTCTAAAGCACCTAAATCTTAGTCTAAAGAAAAAGTACTTAAGGGATTTTACGGCAAAGCCTAAAAATCTAGAAATAAAAATAACTATGGCACAAACTATGACTTAAAACTAAATACGAACGAAAAATACAAATATTACGAATAAACGATTAAAAAGGTATGAAATTTTAAAAATAAAACTTAAAGTTGTAAAAATACATTTTTTATAAAAATATTATTTTTATATTAAGTATTTTATAAAAATAGTAGTTTTATATATTAATAAAACTAATTAAAACTTAAAATTAATTAAAACTAAACTTATACTAATTATATTAAATTAAAACCCTAATTTCGTAATAAATGAAATCTGATGTTGCAGCTGTCAGAAGGCTCCGCGAGTTCGGATGCCAACTGGCAAAAAGTACCGCGAGTGCGGATACCTCAGATTCAGATCAGATGCAGGTAAAAAAATTTGACAGGTTCTGTTTTTTTAATACTTTTTATTTTATTTTCTGTTTTATATATATAAAATAAATAAAAACTAAAATAGAAATATAAATACTTAATAATTTTATAAATTTTAAACAAATTCTTAAAAATTATATAGATATTTTTTTTATATTTTTGTATTTTTAATATCTAAAGCGTATTTATACAAAAACGTAATTAAAACTTTAATAAAATTTTTTTTTATTAGCGTTGCGCTTTCGGCGTTTAACGTTCCCCGGCAGTGGCGCCAAAAATACTTGATGTGTGCGAGGTGTGCTAGGAAATAGTATTAATTTTTACAAGGAAATACTATTAAATACGATATAATTTTACACAAGATATTTATTTATTTATAGAATGGATATACCTAAAACTTGCTACAACACTTATTGGCAGTGTACCTAATCGTACAGTAGTGTAGTTTTTAGTAAGTCCGGTTCGTTCCACAGGGATCTTTTAAACAAGCTTAACGCTATATTTTTAGCTTATAATTGTAAAAATATAAAAATATCTATAAGTAGTATTATTATTATAAAAGGGGGTTTTTACCATTTAATGACCGGTTTGTCGATTTTTAAAACTTTAATCGCAGTTAAAACCTAATGTAAAATATTAAAAATAAATATAACTTAATTTAAAATGTAAAGTAAATAACGATAATGAAATTGCGATAAATAAAAGTGTGATAAAATAAAATTGCGATTATTAAAGAGTACGATAATTAAAAGTGCAATTAAATAAAATGACAATAAATAAAAGTGCGATAATTAAAAGTGCAATTAAATATGAAATATATAAATTATGCTTATTTAAACTTCCGTAATCATGATGTTTGACGTGTTGATTTTAGTTTATTCCCATGGGTTAATTGTCCTTTGTCCTGGATTATTCGATATGTCCATACGGATTTGTCCATAATAGTCCATCAGTCATAATCATAAAGTGCGAAAGTCTTCGTCAAATTATTCTTATTCTCGAAGTCAAATATTCCAACTAATTGGGGATTCGAATTGTAACAAGGTCTTAATACTTTGTTTAATGAATACACCAGGTTATCGACTGTGTGTAGTCCAAGGTTTTACTACTTTGTTAACAATTACACCAATTACCCTTGAATGTAATCCACCCCTGTTTCAACAAGTCTATTAACTATTAATCCAGTTCCATGTCCGGTAAAATGAACAATTATTGGTATTTATAGATATCCCGCCCACCGTACCCAGTCAAGCGTATGTGGTTATATATAATTACGTCAAATTATAAGTCTATATATTAAATCAACGAGGTATCATTTAGTTAATATAAAACCCATTAATAGCTCATAGTTTAATTTCCACAAGTGTCGTTCTTTTATCCAAACCCCAATTATGGTCCAAAGTCCAATTACCCAATTTTAATATTTAGCCCAACATCACGATTACTTCGGCATTAAATAAGCATAATAATAACTTAGCTACGAGACATTAATTTAAAAATAACATTAACCATAAATTACAGTGATTAAAAATAGCGTAGCGTTACACGGACAAAATTTCGACTTACACCCTTACAACATTCGCTAACATACCCTTATTATTAGAATTAAAATTAGAATTAGAATTAAAATTATAATATAAATATAAATATATATACGTTGATAGATGAAAGGAAAAAGATGTGTAAAATTCGTGCAGAATTCGATGGCTTTTATAGGCCCACGTTGTACAGTAGAGCTCCGCGAGTGCGGATGTATCCTTCCCAAAAGTACCGCGAGTGCGGAGGTCTGAAAACCAGCTCACATATTAGATCCAAAACGTGGGCTGCGTAAAATTATATTATATAATAATATATATAATTAATTATATATTATATTTTATTCTTATGCATAGTTGACTTGTAATTTTTGGTCCGTTGCGTCGCGCACTGAAAGTTGGTTCATGTCTCGGTTCCGGATTTTCGAACGTCCTTGCGTACTATTTAATATCTTGTACTTTGCGTTTTACGTCTTGTACTCTTGTAATTTTGAGACGTTTCTCATCAATAATTTGAACCACTTTGATTGTACTTTGTACTTTTTAGCTTTTTGGTCGTTTGCGTCTTCAAATCGTCGAATCTGTCTTTTGTCTTCACCTTTTATTATTTAAACGAATATCACTTGTAAATAGAACAATTGCAACTAAAAGCTTGTCTTTCTTGAGGGATAATGCTATTAAATATATGTTCGTTTTTAGCATTATCACACCTCCATGCAATCCTCTATCATATCATGAAATATGGCCATCATGCACCTTTGAAAAGTGGCCGGAGCATTGCAAAGGCCAAAGGGCATGCGTCGGTATGAGAATGTGCCATACGGGCACGTGAAAATAGTTTTCTCCTGATCCTCGGGCGAGATAGGAATTTGAAAATAGCCCGAAAAACCATCAAGAAAATAATAAAAGCTGTTTCCCGCCAACCTCTCTAGCATTTGATCCATGAAAGGTAGCGGGAAGTGGTCTTTGCGTGTGGCGTCGTTCAACTTCCGATAGTCAATACAAACAAGCCACCCCGTGACAGTCCGAGTGGAAATTAACTCGTTTTTATCATTGGTGGTAAGAGTCATACCACCTTTCTTTGGTACACAGTGTACCGGGCTAATCCAAGGACTGTCAGAAATTGGGTAAATAAGACCTGCATCGAGGAGTTTAATGATCTCTTTCTTCACGACATCTTGCATGTGCGGGTTCAACCTCCTTTGACGTTGCACCACAGGTTTGGATTTATCCTCCATTAGGATTTTGTGGGTGCAATAGGAGGGACTAATACCCTTAATGTCGTGAATTTTCCATGCAATGGCCGGTTTATGGGCCTGCAGCATGGTTACAAGCTCAGTTTTCTGACCTATAGTAAGAGAAGAAGAAATAATTACCGGGAGCTTAGATTCCTCCTGCAAATAAGCGTATTCCAAATGATCTGGAAGTGGCTTCAATTCTAACTAGGGAGGTTCTTCAATTGAAGACTTGCTCTGGTATTCCGCATCACGTTCGACTTCTTTGAACTCCTCCTCAGTAGGCTCATAGCCGTTTTCCATCAAGGTGGTCAAAATATCCACCTCCTCAACCTGCAACTCTTCATCAATTTCTACCAATGAACATTCCCCTGAACCCTGTAACTCTGGAAATTCCTGCAACAACTCAGACTGGACATTCACAGTATTAAGAAAATAGCATACATCATCGGTGTACGCAGGGTATTTTAAAGCATGGTCAATTAAGAAAGTTGCATGCAAATTATCTATCATAAGGGTCAACTGTTGGCCATAGACATCAATGATACACCTAGCAGTATTTAAAAATGGCGGACCTAAAATAAGTGAAATCCTCTCATCCACTTCCATATCCAACACCATGAAATCGGCCGGGAAAACCAACGACCCGGTCTTAACTAGCATATTCTCGATAATTCCACGAGGGAATTTAATGGAGTGGTCAGTTAGCTGAATAGCCATACGTGTGGGTTTCAACTCCCCGGGGTCTAGCTTCAAATAAATAGAATAGGGCATTAAATTTATGCTAGCCCCTAAATCTGCCAATGCCCTCATACAATCCAAGTTACCCAGTAAACAAGGAATGGTAAAACTCCCAGGATCCTCAAGCTTCTCGGGAATCTTGTTTGCAACTACCGCTGAGCATGCGGCATTCAACCTGATTGAAGACACGTTCTCCAGCTTCTTCCTGTTAGTTAGCAAGTCCTTAAGAAACCTTTCATACTTGGGCATACCTGCAATCACATCAATAAAAGGCAAATTAATGTTAACTTTTTTAATCAAGTCCATGAACTTGGACTTTTCTGCCTCCAGCTTCTCCAATCTCTGCTTCCTTGGGAATGGGAAGCAGTGGTTGATACTCTTTAACTACCGGTTTCGCAGCAACAGGTTCCGGTACCCTCACAACCTTCTCAATCACCTATTCCGGCTCCTTTTCCCCCTCCGGTTCACAAACAAAAATCGGCTCACTATCCTTAACCAACGGCACCCGCAAATCATACTCATCGGGCTTTCGCGGTGAATCATATGCTAAACTACTTTGGGTAGTGATAGCATTAACGTGCCCATTCTTCAGGTTATTATCTGTCTTACTCGGTAAGTCCCCAGGTTTCCTCGCATTATTCTGATTAGCAAGTTGACCAATTTGTTTCTCCAAATTCTAAATAGCTGCTTGTTGATTTCGAAACATTTGATCATTCTTCTCATTATTCTGAGTAACAGTAGTAACAAGCTGAGTTTGAGAAATCACAAGCTTTTCGATCATAGCTTGAAGGTTGGACTTTTTCTCTTCGGCTTGGGGTTTTTGAAAATGCCCGGGAGCTTGCTGTTGATATCCTCCACTAGAACCTGGATGGAACCTCGAACCTTGATTACCTTGAGGATTATAGGGATTGTTGAAATTCCTATTAAACTGCGCACGTCCCTGAAACTGATTGTTGTTCTATTGACTAATATAAGCAATCTCTTCTTTCTGATTCATAGTCAAACCCGCATCACAATCTTTTGCCAGATGTAATCCCCCACAATACTCACAACCAACCTTCATACCATGAATATCCTTATTTATCTTCTCCAAATTTCTACCAAAGGAATCCAACTTAGCACTTATAGACCCAAAATCGTCATATGCACCCGTGGTTTCGGTTCTCTTAACTGAAGCTGAATGAAATGACTCATGATCTTGATGCCATTCGTGAGAGTAAGCAGCTTGCTTTTTAATTATCTCTAGCACCTCTTCTTCGGTCTTATCCATTAACGTACCACCTGCTGCTTGATCAATAGTCTGACGAGTTGGGATGTCACAACCCTTGTAGAAAATCCGGACCTTTTGTAAATAATTCAACCTGTGTTGCGGACACGAGCGTAGCATATTAGAATAACGGTCCCAAGCATCAAATAGTGTCTCGCTGCTCTTTTGTCTGAATTGAGAAATTTTCGCTTGAAGTCTAGCAGCTCGAGACGCAGGGAAAAACTTCGATAAAAATTTATCCATCAAAATCTCCCAAGAGGTAATCGTACCCTCTGGTTGCTCATCTAACCATCTCTTTGCTTCTCCCTTAAGAGTCCAAGGAAAAAGCCTTGTCTTGATCGACGTATCGGCAACCTCATGTAACTTAAACAAATTGCAAACATCATTGAAAACACGAAGATGCTCGTTAGCATCCTCACTATCCTTGCCATGAAATTGGCAGTCAGAAGAAATCAAACTCAGGATCGGCCCTGTAATTTGAAAAGGCTGAGTGATGTTCGGTTGAGTAATCGAATTGCCTTGGCCCCCTCATGTGGCCTTCAACTTTTCTGCATAGTCTGAGGACGAGGTGGTTGTTCAGCTTGGTCAGCCATATCTTCAATCTCGAAAAGATCTAATGAAACGTAAGATTCTTCTTCTTCTCTGATTTCAGGTGGTGTATCGGGCACCACAGTCTCAGAACTACTACCCAAATTAATTATATTAGCACTCGAAGAAAAAGATGAATCCACCATAGACTGTTGTTCTTGACTTAACGCTATGAATAACTCTCTTTCGGGTTCTGCAAACGGTTGAAGAATAGGAGAATTAGAAGAACGCGTATGTGGCATGCACTACCTGTTATCTGCGTAATCACAACTAACAACTGATTAAACGCACCGATTCAACTGAGAAAAACGAAAAGAAATTATAAACTATAACTAAACCAAACTAAGAACAATTAGATAACAATCTTAATTTTCGTCACAACTGTCCCCGGCAGCGGCGCCAAAAACTTGATGTGTGAAATCTAGTATATAATTTATAATGGAAAAATGCCGGTTTAAAGATTACTACACACTAACGGGCAGTGTACCCGATCGTGCAATAGTATAAAGTTGGTAAATCCGAAATTGTTCCAAGGACAGTATTAAGTGCAACTTAAGATTATTAAACTAAATGTAATTAACTAGACTTAAAGAAATAAGAAAATGACAAAGATAGGGTTTTCCATTTAACGACCTGATTGTCAATAGAAGGTGAATAAAATAAAAGAAAATATTTTTGTGTTTTTAAGTTTATAGAAAATAAATGCAGACTCAACTGAAAGTAAAGATATTTAAATTCAATGGATAAAAGAATGTTCGCCTAGATTTCCTATTCACAGTGTCGGATGATTTGTTATTAAGCACTAGTTCAATTTATCAATACATGCAACTACAGAGTCGGTTTACCCAGAGTTCTCTTTTAGCAAACACGTCAAACTTGGATTTATTGGCTTAGGGTTCCCTTTCACCAAAGACCTCTTTCGTTTGTGACTTAGTAATTAACTAATTACAAGATTAAGATTCAATTGGTTACGCGTTCGCTCCACACAATTCATCCCTGTTTTGTTTAATCTTTGTTACCCGGTTTACCCCCTTGGTCAAGTAAGCACCCAATTGGTTAAGACAAATCAATTGAAAACTAGTGTACTAAATTGAAACAGGGGTCCCTTTGTTCAAACAAGATCACTAATCAACCTAGTAACAATAATCAACACCTACAAGAATGGTTCTTAATCAAAACTCATAATTATCATGCATTAATCAATAAAACGTTAAAGTATCATCCAAACACATACGAATATTCAATCTAGACAAACATTAAAAGCTTAGCTAATCATGGCTAGAACAAAAATCACAAATAAACAGTTAAGAATATTCATAATGATGATAAGAATTAAACCTAATAAAAATTGTGTTCTTGATTGATGAACGGATCGAGACGCGTTTTCGGAATGATTGATGTGTTAGAATGACCTTGGGAAACCCCAAAAATCACCTTGGTTCGTCAAAAAGCTGCTGGAAATCGTCTGGATGCAAAAGTCATTAATTAGGGTATTTTTCGGGCCTTAAATAGGAAAAAATCTGAAAACGACTGAAGGTGGTGCGGCGCGCCAGTTACTCGCGCGCCGCGCCAAATGCCTGCGCGGCGCGCCAACTGATGTAACTTTGATTTCTGGCCACCTGAAAACTGTCGAACTGATTTTCTAGCCTAATGGAGCGGCGCGCCACCTTTTGGAGCGGCGCTCCAGACCCTCTTTGCTAAATCTGAGCTGAAAACTCACTAATATCACCTGTTTTCGAACCAAACTCGAATCAAACCAATCCCTTTCACTTGCTTTCATATAAAATCACTAAAAACCATCAAATATCTTCAAAATTCATCTCCTTGGTCTTAGAACTCCAACTTTCGCAACACTTATCAAAATAACACCAAATCGTATCCAAAAGGACCAAAATGTACCCGATATTGCTAAGGAAAACGCGTACGAAATATGCGATATCAATTCTGGCGTGCTGCGGCCTGACGACACCGCACAAATAAAATCGTCTGTTTCGGCCATATCACCCGCCACTTGCTTCTTGTGAACTATAGCATCATCCATGGAACCGATTACTTTGGTGTTACCTATCATAATATTTGCTTGTTCCAATGGCAATAGGAGTTTCAACAATACCAACGTTAGTAGGTAAAACTAAATTAGGAGAACAAGGTAAAGAAACTCTAGCGGGTAAAACTAAATTAGGAGAACATGGTAAAGAAACTCTAGCTGCAGTATTATGTATTATATGATTTATAATCAGGTACGAAGCCACAAAACAGATGGGGTAACAAAAAATTAATCAGTTAGTACGAAGAATTACTTAGTACGAACATAAAAAAGTCAACATTTAAACAATTATCCTTGTACAGTCTAAACATATTAAAGGGGAAGTCTTGTAAAGTTCACCAAGCCGAACTTGATAATTTTTATAAGAAAGACGTGCAAGTGGATCATGGTTCTTTTGTAGGTGTTTTTGATTTTTTACGCTCATTTTGGTGTGGTGGTTGTGATTTCTGTTTGTTTCTCGGTGACTTTTTTTGTTGTTGCCTCGTTTAGTTGGTGTTCTCTTTCGTAGTCTTTGCAGTCATGTGTTGTTTAGTTCATTTGTTGTCCGTGTGGTTTAGTTATGTGTCTTGGTTTTGTTTGTGCCTAGTTATTCTTGATGTATTGTTGTTTGGCATTCACCTTTGCGATATAAAAGTTCAAAGTTCCTTTACCAACAAAAAATATATTAACTAACTAAACATGTAAAGAAACATTAAACTTATACCATAGTAGTAACAGGTCAAAATAGATCAACTGAAACATTCAAACATATATCTAATACCTAATAATACATAATAACCTCTTTTTTAGAACATCAAACTCACGCGCCTTACATAATTTTACACGAATAATGTCTTAAATATGACACGAACCCTTGATTTAGTAAATATACCTTGCTACTTGGCTAGTGGCTCCAATAAGTCAACAGGATCCAACAAGTCCTAGTTAAAAGAAATCTCATAGAGCACAATCAGTGTCACATTTTTATAAAGCCGTCCAATGTTTTACGGTTGTGCTAGGCCGTCCAACGTCATGCGTAAGCCCAGAAAGCAGCTTTAATGCTTAAGCCCTTGAATAAGCGCATGAGCGACACACATGCCACGTCAGCGCCAAGCCCAAGTCGGATACGGATATTTCGCATAATTAAATCATCCAGCATCTGACACATGTATCCAAAAATTACGGAGGATCTACGCCTATAAATAGACCCCCTGGGTCACCACATTTCAGAGTTCAGTCACTTGTGACAGATGACACACTTTCTCTCTCACACAGTACTTTCTCACTCTAGAACTTCACCGCTTAACAACAACACGCTGGACGGACCAATTTACAATTTGTTCCCAGAAGACTGATAAAGCCACCCCACGGAGATCTCGTCCGTGTTCCAGGTCTGCGGGGATCTATCCCGAGGGCAAACATCATGTAACGACCCGAACCATTTTAACCAAAATCGACGCACTTTTATTTTTATAAAGGCCTGACCACTATTTTAATTGTAAGGCGCGGCGCGGACTGAATGTCGCGGGCGGACCACAACTGAAACAGATGGTCAGCACAAGTCAAAACCTCTGTTCCCAAATTCCACTAGGAGGCGCAGCGCGGCCATACTTGCCGCGCACGCGGCTTATAACCTAACCTGATGCTGACTTAGGTAAAATTAACGTCCCAACTTTAAAAAAATACAAGTTTTATTAAATACGCAATGTCATATCAACACATTAAACGTTTTAGCGCAACCCTTGGTACACGAATGACCCATTATACAAAATACGGGTTAATACTCAATAACCCAACCCGATACCAAGAGCATAATCTCGGGGACTACCAAATCCCCAATTCGCGTCTAAATATACTAAAGCTACCCCTTCGAGCCCAAGCGCTCCTACGCATATAGTCTAACAACTAGCTAGCTTCAGAATCACAATACCTATAAAAGGTAAACAACGAGAGGGGTAAGCATAAAACTCACATCTCACGCTACACAAGTATATACATCATATACATACAAGTATAATTATTTCACTCACCTTGGAATGCCTGCACATACACGTATAATTATTCCGTCCTCAAATCCGAGCAAGTAACCACCTATATCACACATAGACACAATATACACATAAATATACATTCTCTAAAAGAGAATCTGACACAATCATCCCTTAGCCGAGGGATCACACCTTGCTCGCCAAAACCCGCCCATTTAACACCTAATGGACACAAATCAATTACCACTTCGAGTGGTAATTCAAACCCACTCTACAATGTACAATTTAACCCAAATTATACTTTACACTAATTAGGCCAACCTAGGTCCCGACACTAGATTACTACTTAGGTAGTGATCATTTCAAACGTCATTTACACCAAAACTACAACATGTGCAATATTGACCCATATTGCACTTGACAACATTTGACTTATGTTAAAAACACCACTTTGACTCAAAATCACTTCTCATGAGCGATTACTTTCAAAAACGCCATTTAACACTTAACACAAGTGTTTAAACATCCATTTGACCAAAACTAGTGTCATCATCAAATTTGACCCAATTCAATTCACCCATTTTGACCCAAGTCACAAAAATGCCCATAATCACTAACGGCTAGTAATTATATTTTCAAAACACCAATTAACACCTAAACCAAGTATTTATATACTTGATTCACCAAAACTTGACTCAAAACTTAGTTTGACGCCAATTCAAAGTCAACACCCATTTTGACTAGCAAACATGTTCTTAAGAACATCAAAATCACTAACACACTCACAACCTAGTGATTTAACTCCCAAACCATGACAAATACTTCCAAATTTTTCATCTAGCCCTAAACCCACAATAATGGGGTTCACTTATGTGACGACCCAGAAATTTTTGCCCAAATTTAAACTCAATCTTAATATGAAATCGACACGATAAGCAAAGTATGTAATGTTGAGTCTAGAAAATTTTGAAACGATGTTCGTATATTCATTTGACCTTCGACTGTTTCCGACGATTCACGAACAACTATATGTATAATTTATGATGTAATTGTTAGAAATTAATTATGTAAGAATAATAATTATTATTTAAAACATATCTATATACAAATAATGTATATTAAAAATAAATATTCCCTCCGTCCCAGATTAATTGTCCCCAGACAAAAAACACACAGTTTAAGAAATGTCATTATCACACTGTATTTTTTCTGTATTTTTTTCTTACTTTACTGTTTTACCCTCACCTAATTAATTAGAAATCTCTCTCACCTTTGTAATTTAATTAATTCATTAAGGACAATATTGTAAACTTTATCAAATTTACTTTCCATATTTGGAAGTGGACAATTAATCTGGGACATCCCAAAAAGGAATACTGGACAATTAATCCGGGACGGAGGGAGTATTAAATAATTGTAATACCCATTTGATGTTTCGATTAATATCAAGCAAGTTAAATTCAAACTTATAAGATTTTAAAATAAACGGTGATCCGAAAATGAGTTCTATAAATTTTAGGCTTACTAAAAATGTATTTAGGATCTAGTTAATAAATGTTATCACTTTTTATAATTTACTTAGGGTTGGGGGTGAATAATTAATGTAATATTTATTTAATAGTTAATGATCGAATTTTATATCATAATGACCAAAATAAACAAATGTAGTTAATTTAAAAATTTGAGATTTTTTCGAATACTTTTACTCGCCACTGTTTAACAACGAAATACGAAATATTGCTTCGTAAATGGGATGTCGACGAGGATACTGCCAATTGAGATGGCTTTACTATTATAAATTGATTAGGTACGTTTTTTTACTTACCTATAATATTCCCTTGTTTTCTTTTCTCCATATAATACTCCCTCACTAATCACCAAAGAAAACAACTGGCAACAATTAGCATTATTTTTCTGTACGTACTACTATTACTTTATATATATATATATATATATATATATATATATATATATATATATATATATATATATATATATATATATATAATTATGCATTTATCATATCATCATCAACAAACTCTATCTCCTGTCTCTTACTTGATCAATCCACAACTCATAACCATCGCCACACTCCACCATTTTCTTTGGCCACAACATATCTTTCTCTCTCAACTGTTTCTTTTACAACCGACGCAAGCACCATCACCATAATCATATATACTCTGTGTTCTTGTCTTCGGTTTCTTCATGACACCATTAAATTCGTCATCACCCACCTGCAAAAGATGGTTATTGCTGCAACTATATTCACTATTCTATTTCTGTTTTGTTCACCATACAACCACAACCGTCACCCTTTAAAAGGTTAATGAAATCCGTTTGTTTGAATTCGTTATACAACCACTTTCACTTACCAATCAAGAGCACCATCTCCACCATATTCGCCACCACCTTCCATGATCACTGTAAACACCTTCACCATCTCTTTCTAAAAATATACGTACGTACACCTACAATCATCACCGGTCATCACCATTAGAATCACCATCAAACCTTCATGTTATTGCTTTTTCTGTTTATTCTTGATTGTTGATCACCACGTATAACCACCACCAACGGCCATCATCATCATGGTTTACTGTATATATTTTTTTTTCTCGAGAAGAACTCATCAAAAATCACTTAGCCTCGTTGGTATGTTATTGCTATCTTGTTTTTCTTTCTTGTGTGAACGATCACCCAACACAATTGCTAACCGTTTGATTCCTATATTTTGCTACTCACTTTCTTTTCCTGCTAGTTACGTTTCCTGTTTTTATTAAATCATGGGAAGGATGTTATACAGTAACGAGCAAGGTGCAAAAACAACTTGATGTTTTTATTAATTAAATAATGATATACAATAACGAATCAATGAAGGGTGTGTTTCGATGGATTCCAGCTGGTAGCAACTAATCGAGATTATTTCCTGTTGGGGCCGCTGCTTCTATGTTGGACCAAAAATACATATATTCACAATAAGGCCGTTTGGTCTTATGTTTGTTTGGGCCAACATATTTATTCCTTGTTGGGCCGCGATTTCTTTTCTTTTCTTTTGAGCCGAGATATTTGATGATAGATGGTGGTACATGATGAGGTTTCAGCGGGTATAATGATATTAAAGATAACAAAGATGATGATACGCGTATGACGGTGTTATATGATGATGATGATAATGGGTGATGTTAGATGATTAACATATGATGATGATGTTATGTGCATGATGTATACGATGTTGTATGATGATGATAATAAGAATGGTATTCTAAGAATGATGATGTTGATAATGCTAATAGAGTACGTATAAGGATGATAATAAGGATAATCCGTATAATGTTAAGGGTAATGACGTGATTATGATAATTGATTTGAAATAATAAACATTAATAATAAACATTAATAATGATAATCATTAAAAGATGATGATGAGGATAGAATGTTAATGGTAGACGTATGATGACGATAATGATAGAATTAAGATGATGGAAGGATGATATCCGAATGAAGATAGTGATGTACGGATGTTATGATGTGAGCTCGATGATGATGATGATGTTATATGAACCCTGATAACAATAATGGAACATGATGGTATAATTTCTATTTATGTTGCTATTATTATTATTATTATTATTATTATTATTATTATTATTATTATTATTATTATTATTATTATTATTATTATTATTATTATTATTATTATTATTATTATTACTACTACTACTAATACAAGTATTAAGTGTCATTTATTATTATTATTATGATTAGGTTTGCAATTATGATTATTATTATTATTATAAGTATTATTATTATTATTATTATTAATAATATTATTATTATCATTATTGGTATTATTATTATAATGACTAGTAAAATTATCATCTTCATTAAAATTATCATTTTTATCATTAAAAAACTATTATTATTATTATTATTATTATTATTATTATTATTATTATTATTATTATTATTATTATTATTATTATTATTAGTAGTAGTAGTAGTATTATCATTATGATTGAAACTGTCATTTTTATTATTACCATTATTATTATTTTCATGACAAATAAATATTATGTATATAAAAATATACTTATATTAATACTACATATAGTTATATATTGAACATATTAACATTTTTTTTATATTACATATAACAAATTATTAATTTTGATGAAATACTAATTATATATAAATATAATCATATGTATAAATATTAATTACTTTAAATATGTATACAAAATAAATATAGATAACATATAATTTAAGATATAAAAATATACATAGAATATATATATTAATTAGGGTTTATTATAAATTTCATATAACTACAACATTTAATATATATAAATATTATAAGATTAATAATAAATGAAATTATTTGATCATAATTATATGTGTTAATATACATACTTGATATAGGTTCGTGAATCCAAGGCTAACCCTACATTTGTTCAATGTCGTCATATGTATTTTTATTACAAAATACATCATTGTGAGTTTCATTTGCTCCCTTTTTAAATGCTTTTGCAATATATATTTTTGGGACTGAGAATACATGCGCTGCTTTTATAAATGTTTTACGAAATAGACACAAGTAATCTAAACTACATTCTATGGTTGGATTATCGAATCGAATATGCCCCTTTTTAGCTTGGTAGCCTAAGAATTTGGGAACAGACCCCCAAATTGACGCGAATCCTAAAGATAGATCTATCGGCCCAACAAGCCCCATTCTGGAATTTGGAATGCTTTAGTATTTCGAAATTATCATGTCCGATGGGTATCCCGGAATGATGGGGATATTCTATATGCATCTTGTTAAGGTCGGTTACCAGGTGTTCACCATATGAATGATTTTTTTGTCTCTATGCATGGGACGTATATTTATGAGAAATGGAAATGAAATTCTTGTGGTCTATTAAAATGATGAAAATGATCGATTATGATAAACTAATGAACTCACCAACCTTTTGGTTGACACTTGAAAGCATGTATTCTCAGGTATTAAAGAAATCTTCCGCTGTGCATTAGCTCATTTTAAGGATATTATTGGGAGTCATTCATGGCATATTTCGAAATACGTTGCATTCGAGTCGTTGAGTTCATCAAGATTATTATTAGGTCAATTATAGTTGAATGTATTATGAAATGATACGCATGCCGTCAACTTTCATTGTAAAGAAAGTTTGTCTTTTAAAAACGAATGAAATGTTTGTAAAATGTATCATATAGAGGTCAATTACCTCGCGATGTAATCATATGTTATTGTATTTGTTCTTATAGATTAGGACGGGTCATTACATGTGGTATCAGAGCGGTGGTCTTAACGAACCAGGTCTTGCATTAGTGTGTCTAACTGATAGTTGTTTAGATGCATTAGTGAGTCTGGACTTCGACCGTGTCTGCATTTCAAAAGTTTTGTTTATCATTTAGTGTCGAAAATTAATTGCTTATCATCCTTAAAATCTAGACACTTCTTACTGCCTCTATTGCATAGACAGTGTATAGATAAATTCATATTTTAGCGTATCTGTTATTGTTACCTTTGCCTAACAGCTTCCGTAGATTCCTCCGTAACTTATGGGACTTTAGTATTATATATGCATATGTAAATTACGTATTTCAGGGTATTAATCTACATCCTATAATCTATTTCTTATCGAAAAATCCTTCATCTGATCGTACGAGATGAATCCCTCAACCAGTTTGAATTCCTCGGATTCTGACAGCTATTCCGATATGGAGTTACACCTAAGCTCCGAAAGCAGTGTCACCATAATGAATCACCCAATTCATCTGATGGGTTCGTAGCCTACTTAATCATTGGAGACAAAAAGAAGGTGATCCTTTCCATGAACCAAATTCACCTCTTGGCGAAGAACCTGAAGCACTTACCGGTGAACCAGTCCGAAATATCATTTTCACCCTCATTTCTCGAATATCTCGTCATGATTACATAATATCTCAGATTCTAAACCTTATTCATTCGCTCGTTCCAACCGACAATCATCCCGGAATAATAGAAGAAGTCAACAAACTTCGCGCTCGAGAAATAAATTTGAAGAATATGGTGCAAAATTTACCAGCTTCAGCAACATCACCGGCACCAACAGTATCACCAACAACCCAAGTTTCAACATCACACGCCTCAACATCTCATTATGTACCTCGAGAATAATCATCGTTCTACATGACGCTTTGCATCATTTATCTTCGTTCAACATGGCGAATATGTAATCTCTAATGTTTTAGAGATTATATATTCTTGTTCTAACGTAAATCAAATGAGTTTAATATCATATTAACTCATTAAATCCATGATTGCATCTGAAGAAAATATATATGCAAGTATATTTTCATAAAGATTGTAATTAAAAATTCTTTCGTACAAACTGTTAATGGTGAAAATATTTTAACGGGTAGGTAATACCCAAGGAATATTTAGATTTCACCTTAATAAGTTACACTGTACATTCGTCGAAGCTGATTCAACAGTCATTTACTATCCTACTTACAACCACCGATATACGTATCCGTTCATCACAGAATAACCATTTTCATTCAATTTCATATTTGGATTTTGACCTATCAGAATCCAACAAGTTGCATAATGAAGAAAACATATGACAAAATAAAATTTGTTAGAAACAAACAATTTAACTATGAGAAGAATTTTGATAAGAATCCACGCTAACTGTTCCTAGCTAACTGTTCCTAGCTTACTGATTAATTCCGTATTATATTTTATTTATCACAATTTATTTATCGCAATTTAAATTCTCGCAATTTTATTTATCGTCATTTAATTTCTGTTATTTATTTTACACACTTTAAATATCGGGACACGTATACAAGATTTTGACATATCATATCGACGCATCTATATATATTATTTGAAATAACCATAGACACTCTATACGCAGTAATGATTGAGTTAGCTATACAGGGTTGAGGTTGATTCTACAATAATATATATACTTTGAGTTGTGATCGAGTCTGAGACATGTATACGGGTCACGATACGTATTAATTAATTCGAATATTATATATTAAACTATATATGAATTATTTGACTGTTAACTGTGGACTATCGACTGTGGACTAATAACATTGGACAATTAAAATGAATTAAAATATTGATTATAACATATGAAACTATACATTTCTTCAAGTTTGCCACTTGATCTCATCTTAAACCTCATTTGTATCTTGACGATTACAATCTGCGTTCAAACCTTTCATGATTCTTGAAAACACCTCAATCGATAGGATGAGCCAACTGCACTTCATCTACAGAAGAAAAGATTGATGCATATAGTTATGCACCTGAAAATACTCGGAACCTGAGTAAACATTTAACACGTATCTGTACTAGCTCCTTCGGTGTTGTTATTACCGAAAATAACTTTACGATTCTTCTTCAAATTAGCCAATTTTGTCACAGCTCCAGCAAGTCAACTTTGACCTTTCGTTCAAAACAACCTTATTATAACCTTGATATATAAATTTTCCTTTTGTTATCGTTACCGAAGAACCGTTTATATTCCACCACATTAGCAGTAAACTTACCAGCAACTTCATTACTCATTGGCTTAAGTCTTTCCAAAAAACCATTATAATTGTTCGTTAAAACCTATACATATATTCATCCGCATTTTGTAACGATAACTGCTATACCAATTACCAGGAATCAACAATCAGTGTTTTGAATCTCTCAGTGTTTCTACATCAACAGTTATATGTATACATATAACATTTATCTCTTAGAATTATAATTTTTCATTCTGAAATTCTGAATTTCTGAAAAGCACCTAGTCTACGAATCAATACTCGGAATGTTGGAAAATGCTGATGAAGCAGCGAAAACTGTAAACAACTTTAACAGTCGGAAGTTTGATAATAAAGAATTGTATGTTGGCAAAGCTCAGAAAAAGTTTGAAACTGAAAAAAACTGATTGAGCAAACTACGAAGGAGTCTTTGAACAAATCACAAGGACTAAACATGTACATTAAGAATCCTGATGATTCTGTTTCTGATGAAATCTTTAGCGAATACCTTGCTTCCGACTCCAAACTCTTGCGGACAAATTTTCTTCACCATCCTTCGATATTAGAAATTCCAAGATATCATCGTATCTTTCATTATAAATATCTGTGATGACCCGTCCTAATCCATCTGGACGAAGTCCATATCGATTATAAACGATTCATAATAGTTGATTACATCGCGAGATACTTGACCTCTATATGATACATTTTACAAACATTGCATTCGTTTTGAAAAGACAAACTTGCTTTACATTGAAAGTTGACGGCATGCATACCATTTCATAATATATCCAACTATAATTGACTTAATAATAATCTTGATGAATTCAATGACTCGAATGCAACGTCTTTTGAAATATGTCATGAATGACTCCAAGTAATATCTCTAAAATGAGTTAATGCACAGCGAAAGATTTCTTTCATACCTGAGAATAAACATGCTTTAAAGTGTCAACCAAAAGGTTGGTGAGTTCATAGGTTTATTATAACAATCATTTTAATATATTAATAGACCACAAGATTTCCGTTTATAAAGATATGTACACTCGCAAGTGTATAAAAGTATTCTATAAGTTGTTGAGCGCTTCGGTAACCATACTTAACAATTAATGTGACATATTCCCTTTATTATGAAATCTCCCTACACTGTACCAAGTGTAGTAAAAATGAAGTACTATGCAACCGTTGGGGTGGTCAAACCCGATAGATCTATCAATAGGATTCGCACTTACATATTCTTCTAACATGTAAATATTAGTTACCAAGCTATTAGGGAGGATATGCAAGATGGTACAACTCAACGTAGAATATATTTTAAGTACTTATGTCTATTTCGTTAACAGTTATAAAAGCAGCGTATGTATTCTCAGCCCAAAAATATATATTGCAAAAGCAATTAAAAAGGGAGCAAATGAAACTCACCATACTGTATTTTGTAGTAAAAATACATAAGACGACATTAAATAACTGAACAATGCAGGGTTGGCCTCGGATTCACGAACCTATATCATTTGTATATTTATTAAAACATATAATCGTAATCGGACAATTTCATTTATTATAACTTTATATATTATTTATTTAATTTGTATATATATTTGAAAATGTCTATTATTTATATATATATATATATATATATATATATATATATATATATATATATATATATCTATATATATATATATATATATATATATATATATATATATATATATATATATATATATATATATATATATATATATATATATATATTAAAATACCTAATTTGTTTTATATGAATATTTATATAAAAGTTGTATAATATAATATATTCATACTTATGTAATATTACTTATGAGTATAATTTTTTTTATATACTTAATAATATATTAATTAAAAGTTGTATTTGATTATGATAATAACATTAATAATAGCATTACTTGTAATAATAATTATAATAAGAATCATGGTAATAATAATAGTGACATTAATAATAATACTTGTAACCATATTGATTTTTCTGTTAATGATAATCATGATACAGGTTTTAGTATTTACATAATAATAAAATTCGTGAAAATAATATTACGTTTGTCAATATTAACACCTCTATTATTTATAAAAAGATATTAATGCTAATATTAATGATAATAATAGTAATAATAATAATAATAATAATAATAATAATAATAATAATAATAATAATAATAATAATAATAACATTAATACTTGTGTTAGTAACAATCATTAATAATAATAATAACATTAATAATATAATAGTCATAATAATAAATATAATGGTAATAATCATGAATAATTAGACAACTACCTTAAATAGGCCGTTTTAAAAAAAATCGTCCGAGCACGGGCTCGAACCTGTGACCTCCTGGATACCCAAACACCCACTGAACCATTGCACCATCTTTATTTTTCTGATTTATACTCCAAACCAAAAGCATTTAACCCATACCTCATTGTGTTCATCTTCCTCTTATCAAAATCCAACCACGAATCAATCCAAACAAAAATTTGAGTTTACTAACTGATTTTATAAATTTATATTCAGCATAGAAAATATATTAGTGATAATTTGGGAAAAAAAATTAAAATATATGAAGAAGACTGGTTCTGCTGTCGCGACCTTAATACAAAAAAAAAAAAAATTGATTTCGTATTTTAAGAATGTTTTAGCTAAATATCCTAACATGAAAAAGTTGCTAAATCATACCTATAAACTTTCTAAACCATCAATTTTGCCAGAAACATCAAAACAAATACAAATTTGGTGATGAACAATTCGTTGACTTTTAAAAACAAAAACTTTGACATCAACAATTCGGATTCGATATGAGGAATTGGAATTTGAGATTTTGCAAGTAGTTTGAGTGAATGATTCCTAACGACTTTGCAATTCTAGATTTTTAAATTGATACGAAATCGAGTTTATGATGAAAATAAAATCAAGAGCAGAGGGTCACTAATTTTATTTGTATTTTTCTATTTTTTTTTCATTCCTTCATCACTGCATAATTCCATATATAGCTCGTGAATTTCTGTTTGGTATTGACTGAAGTCGACAGCTAACGGATTCGTACCTTATAGATTTTGATGTCTAGCAATTTTAGACAAGAACAAAACTTAAAAAGCTGGATGGGAATGCTGGATGGGGATATATAACAACTGGGTCCTTTTTCTACTTTATACATAATATATATAATTTATATTTAATTAATATTTAATAATTAATAAATATAAATATATTAAATATTAATAATACATAAAAGAAAATACTAATAATTAATAGAAATAATAATGTTACTAATCAAGATAATACTAATAATAAGAATGTTTTATTTAATAATAACAAGAATAAAATTGATAATAATTCCTATAATACTTTATAGGTATAATAATTATAATTTTATTACAAATAACAATAATAATCATAATACTAACAATAATAATTTTTAATCATGATAACTTATGCATACCAAATTCTACATATTTTATATAATAATATTAATAATATAAATATTAGTATGTATAATGAAAGTAAGGTTGGTAATATAACTTTAATATTTTAAATTGTACTTAGTCTTTATTATTAATATGATATAATAACATATATGGAATATTTAATATTTATACATTTTATATATATTATGATATACATACAACATTAATTATGTATAGATTCATATATATATATATATATATAGAGATATTTATTTTTTTATTAGCAACTTCATTATTTTATATACTACTTTACATATTCAACTCAATTAATTAAATTGTAATTTATTTTACATATTTAATTTAAGTTGTGTTTCATTACTTCTAACTATTATACATCCTTATATTTACATATATATATATACATATTTATTTACAAACAATTGTTCGTGAATCGTCGAGAGCAGTCGAAGGTCAACTGAATATATGAAACAGCTTAAACTTGTAAGACTCGGTTTAACAGACTTTGCTTATCGTGTCGGAATCATAGTGAAATTAAGTTTAAATTTGGTCAGAAATTTCCGGGTCGTCACAGTACCTACCCGTTAAAGAAATTTCGTCCCGAAATTTGAGTGAGGTTGTCATGGTTAACTATAAATATGTTTTCATGACGAATATGAGTTGATAAATAGAGTTTTATTAATATTGAGTAATATAGATAAAATAATTCGAGTACTCGAAGAGTACGAGTGAAGCTATCACAAATAGTAAAATAATAAAGACAAGTTTCATCATAACTTTTGACTAGCCATGGTTGAATTTGGAAGATAAGGTGCGTCTTAACTTTTGACGTTGCCTTGGTTGAATTTGGAAGATAAGGTGCGTCTTAACTTTTGACGTTGCCTTGGTTGAATTTGGAAGATAAGGTGCGTCTTAACTTTTGACGTTGCCTTGGTTGAATTTGGAAGATAAGGTGCGTCTTAACTTTTGACTTTGCCTTGGTTGAATTCTGGAATTCAAGGGATTTAAAAGGAAATCTTTGAAATCTAAAAGATTTGATTCTTCGACGGATAAAGAAATTAAGATCTCTATAATTAAATACGGTGATTTTCTTCGATTATTCTTTCTGATATTTCCATTATAAATTAAGCTCTTTCGTTCCATTATTCTCACCATTCTTATACTTTCTTTCTTAGTTCATACATCCAAAAGATTGTGAAAATGCTTAATCCAGTTCTGATCCTTGTCCTTATCCTTACTTTTGCAACAATCATTCTCCTTTTCCAACTTCCACCGGAGGAATCTGCTTTCTTCTACTTCGCACTTGGGGTTATAGTGTTTTTAATTCTCCCGTGTCTTTATGTTGCGATAAACATTGATATATACGGTTTGTAATTTCTACGTTGTTGTTGGGTTTTATATTTTCCCTTATATTTCGATGTCCCTACTTCTATCTCCTATAATCATTGTCATTCATAGTTAATGCTCTCTCATATTTGCTACGATTTATACCCCCTTTCTCTTTCGGAACTTCATGCTTTTGTTTTCTTTTCACAAGTAATGGTCCAGACTTCATAGGTATGGAGTTTCGAATTATCATAATATACAAGGTAGAAAGGAAAGGTAGTAGCACGATTTGATTTGTCAAATTACCAGAATCACTGAGAATAGAACTATCAAGAATATATCTTCTTGATATGTTCGGAGGTTATGTAGAATGAAAGAGCTATGTAACATGACACATGATGATGGTATGATCTACTGTGAACCATCATCACTTTTCATTAGAAACTCAGTATGACTTGCTGTAATATAATCACGTTGGCTGGGCGTCATTATATTATACTAACCCATGCTTTAATTCCCAACACTTCTCCACAATTCATTCATAATTTATACTTAGATTTTTCAGAAGTTTCCAATATAATGGAATACAGAAAACACGAAGAGGTAGATAATTTCGGACAAGAATATTTTTGAAAATATCTTCAGAAATATCGAAGATATTTATGATGATATTTTAGAATTTCTAAGTTCGATAGTTGATGAAGAAAGATTTTCCGCAAGATTTTAACATGACTTCGGAGCAAGATATTCTCTAAAGATTTCGGCGGATCCAGAATTACCTGGATTCTTTGAATATAGAGTTTGGTCCTTGTATTTGTCCTTGGTCTCATTAATGGTTAGCTCAATTCATCTTTCAGTACCAAATTTTCTATCGGGTGTTCCCAACACTCCATTTTTTTATCATCACTTTTGGCCATTAAGACTATTTACTACATGCTGCTTAGTCAGCATTTTCAAAGTTAACGGATCTGGATCATTGGTTATCAAACCGAGGGGTTTCAGGAGAATTGTGTTTTTAGATGATTAAACGCTGATGATAATATGGTGGAATATAAAAGGTTCTCTGGTAACAATAAATGAGCACGCATATATATCAAGGTTATAATAAGGTTGTTTTGAGTGAAAAGTCGAAGTTGACTTGCTGGAGCTGTGACAAAATTTGCTACTTTGAAAAAAAAGAACTGCAAAGTCATTTTGGGTAATAATAATACTAAAGGAATTAGCACAACTATTTGTTAAATATTTACTCAGTTTTCGAGAGTTTTTCAGGTGCATAACTATATGCATAAATCTTTCCTTCCGTAGATGAAGTGCGGTTGGTTCATTCTCTTGATTGAGGTGTTTTTAAGAATCATGAAAGGTTTGAACGCAGATTAAAATTGTCAAGGTGCAAATGAGGTTTAAGATGAAATCAAGTGGCAAACTTGAAGAATTGTTTAGTTTCATATGTTATAATCAATATTTTAATTCATTTTTAATTGTCCAATGTTGATAGTCCAATAATCGGTTTATATATATATATAATCTTAGAATTACCCCACGACGTATTGTATACGTATTGTCTTTGCATCAACCCAGAGGCGTATTGTATACGTATTTTCTTAGAATTAACTAAGACGTATTGTGTATGTATTGTCTTAGGATTTATCAAAACGTATTGTATACTTATTGTGGTAGGACGTACCAAGAATATTATTATACATATATACACTTTGTATACGTCTCCCGATATTTAAAGCGCGTAAAATAAATAACAGAAATTAAATAACGATAAATAAAATTACGATAAATAAATTATGAATAATAAAATGTAATCAGTTAGCTAGGAACAATTAGCGTGGATTCTTAACAAAATTTCAATTAGTTAATTCGTTTGTTTCTAACAAATTTTATTTTGTCCAATATTTTCTTCATTATGCTACTTGTTGGATTCTGATAAGTCAAAATCCAATTATGAAATTGAATGAAAATGGTTATTCTGTGGTGAACGGATTCGTATATCGGTGAACGTAAGTAGGATAGTAAATGACTATTGAATCAGATTCGAAGAATGTACACTGTAACTTATTAATGTGGAATTTAAATATTTCTCGGGTATTACCTACCCGTTAAAATATTTTCACCATTAACAGTTTGTACAAAAGAATTTTTAATTACAATCTTTATGAAAATATACTTGCATATATATTTTCTTCAGATGTAATCATGGATTTAATGAGTTAATATGATATTAATCTCATTTGATTTTCGGTTTGAGCTAGAATAAGTAATCTCTAAAACTATTAGGAACCACATATTCTTCGCAGAATATCAATGAAGTTATGGATCAATGCTTCATCGTTAACTATTAGGAATCACATATTCTTCGCAGAATATTAATGAAGTTATGGATCAATACTTCATCGTTCATTGTTGTGACGACCCGGAGATTTCCGACTAAATTTAAACTTACTCTTTATATGATTTCGATACGATAAGCAAAGTATGTAATGTTGAGTCTAGAAAATTTTTGAACTGTTTCATATACTCAATTGACCTTCGACCATTCCCGATGATTCACGAACAACTATTTATAAATAAATACATACATACATACATACATACATACATACATACATACATACATATATATATATATATATATATATATATATATATATATATATATATATATATATGTATTAATTTGAAATAGAAACTTATATGAGTTAAATCATTTGTGTGAATAAAATAATATATGATATT
Organism: Rutidosis leptorrhynchoides; assembly: GCF_046630445.1. Classification (NCBI taxonomy): domain Eukaryota; kingdom Viridiplantae; phylum Streptophyta; class Magnoliopsida; order Asterales; family Asteraceae; genus Rutidosis; species Rutidosis leptorrhynchoides. The sequence continues at coordinate 167,743,569 of NC_092333.1, forward strand.
ACTAAGAATCTATATATATATATATATATATATATATATATATATATATATATATATATATATATATATATATATATATATATATATATATATATATATATATATATATATATATATATATGATTTAGAATTATTTTAATAAATGCTCGTAAGCACTCGTTTGTCATCTTGATGGTTATTAATCAAGCTAAAAATGAACTTATAGCATATAGATAGTTAAACACACACACATTGGATATTTATATCCTTATATATATTTTTGATCCCCAAGGTGTAACAAACAGTTACCCCACCATCTATATATAATATAAATTATACATATATTCAACCCACTACTACTAAGGATATTTGAAAGTTCCGTTTCCATAAATTGATCAAAGGTATATGACAACCTACCATTTTTTTTTCTTTCTATCTATATCAATCAATCAACAAACTCAATCAACAAATCCACTTAGAAACAAACCCGTGAATTAAAATTTATAAAGATAAGATTACACTGTTTCCTTTTTCCATCTATCCACTCGAATATATAATTGAAAACTGTACAATCCTCCCACCAAGTCTATATAAAATTATTTAATTTAACTAAATTGAATACTTTATTTAAGTACCCTAATTTAAGTTTAGTTTTCACCTTGTCCCAAGTCCTAATATTTAGGTAGTAATTTATACTACTGTTTATAATCCAAAGACCAAAAGCGTTTAATCATTAGTTATATACATACATATTTGATTCACATTTTCACACACAAAAATCTTATCACCATGTTCAAACACCCATTTCCACTTATTGATTTTTTTTTTCTTTTCGTGAAGCATCAAACATGATGAAATGTCCCGTTCTTATTGATAAAAAACATTCCATATTAATTGATTTCGTTGCGAGGTTTTGACCTCTATATGAGACGTTTTTCAAAGACTGCATTCATTTTTAAAACAAACCATAACCTTTATTTCATAAATAAAGGTTTAAAAAGCTTTACGTAGATTATCAAATAATGATAATCTAAAATATCCTATTTACACACGACCATTACATAATGGTTTACAATACAAATATGTTACATCGAAATCAGTTTCTTAAATGCAGTTTTTACACAATATCATACAAACATGGACTCCAAATCTTGTCCTTATTTTAGTATGCAACAGCGGAAGCTCTTAGTATTCACCTGAGAATAAACATGCTTTAAACGTCAACAAAAATGTTGGTGAGTTATAGGTTTAACCTATATATATCAAATCGTAATAATAGACCACAAGATTTCATATTTCAATACACATCCCATATATAGAGATAAAAATCATTCATATGGTGAACACCTGGTAACCGACATTAACAAGATGCATATATAAGAATATCCCCATCATTCTGGGACACCCTTCGGATATGATATAAATTTCGAAGTACTAAAGCATCCGGTACTTTGGATGGGGTTTGTTAGGCCCAATAGATCTATCTTTAGGATTCGCGTCAATTAGGGTGTCTGTTCCCTAATTCTTAGATTACCAGACTTAATAAAAAGGGGCATATTCGATTTCGATAATTCAACCATAGAATGTAGTTTCATGTACTTGTGTCTATTTTGTAAATCATTTATAAAACCTGCATGTATTCTCATCCCAAAAATATTAGATTTTAAAAGTGGGACTATAACTCACTTTCACAGATTTTTACTTCGTCGGGAAGTAAGACTTGGCCACTGGTTGATTCACGAACCTATAACAATATATACATATATATCAAAGTATGTTCAAAATATATTTACAATACTTTTAATATATTTTGATGTTTTAAGTTTATTAAGTCAGCTGTCCTCGTTAGTAACCTACAACTAGTTGTCCACAGTTAGATGTACATAAATAAATCGATAAATATTATCTTGAATCAATCCACGACCCAGTGTATACGTATCTCAGTATTGATCACAACTCAAACTATATATATTTTGGAATCAACCTCAACCCTGTATAGCTAACTCCAACATTCACATATAGAGTGTCTATGGTTGTTCCGAAATATATATAGATGTGTCGACATGATAGGTCGAAACATTGTATACGTGTCTATGGTATCTCAAGATTACATAATATACAATACAAGTTGATTAAGTTATGGTTGGAATAGATTTGTTACCAATTTTCACGTAGCTAAAATGAGAAAAATTATCCAATCTTGTTTTACCCATAACTTCTTCATTTTAAATCCGTTTTGAGTGAATCAAATTGCTAAGGTTTCATATTGAACTATATTTTATGAATCTAAACAGAAAAAGTATAGGTTTATAGTCGAAAAAATAAGTTACAAGTTATTTTTGTAAAGGTAGTCATTTCAGTCGAAAGAACGACGTCTAGATGACCATTTTAGAAAACATATTTCCACTTTGAGTTTAACCATAATTTTTGGATATAGTTTCATGTTCATAATAAAAATCATTTTCCCAGAATAACAACTTTTAAATCAAAGTTTATCATAGTTTTTAATTAACTAACCCAAAACAGCCCGCGGTGTTACTACGACGGCGTAAATCCGGTTTTATGGTGTTTTTCGTGTTTCCAGATTTTAAATCATTAAGTTAGCATATCATATAGATATAGAACATGTATTTAGTTGATTTTAAAATTCAAGTTAGAAGGATTAACTTTTATTTGCGAACAAGTTTAGAATTAACTAAACTATGTTCTAGTGATTACAAGTTTAAACCTTTGAATAAGATAGCTTTATATGTATGAATCGAATGATGTTATGAACATCATTACTACCTCAAGTTCCTTGGATAAACCTACTAGAAATGAGAAAAATGGATCTAGCTTCAAAGGATCCTTGGATGGCTTGAAAGTTCTTGAAGCAGAATCATGACACGAAAACAATTTCAAGTAAGATTTCCACTCGAAATAAGATTATTATAGTTATAGAAATTGAATTAAAGTTTGAATATGATTATTACCTTGTATTAGAAAGATAACCTACTGTAAGTAACAAAGGTTTCTTGATCTTGGATGATTACTTGGAATGGATTTAGAAAACTTGGAAGTAAACTTGCAATCTTGGAAGTATTCTTGATTTTATGAAACTAGAACTTTTGGAATTTATGAAGAACACTTAGAACTTGAAGATAGAACTTGAAAGAGATCAATTAGATGAATAAAATTGAAGAATGAAAGTGTTTGTAGGTGTTTTTGGTCGTTGGTGTATGGATTAGATATAAAGGATATGTAATTTTGTTTTCATGTAAATAAGTCATGAATGATTACTCATATTTTTGTAATTTTATGAGATATTTCATGCTAGTTGCCAAATGATGGTTCCCACATGTGTTAGGTCACTCACATGGGCTGCTAATAGCTGATTATTGGATTGTATATACCAATAGTACATACATCTAAAAGCTGTGTATTGTACGAGTACGAATACGGGTGCATACGAGTAGAATTGTTGATGAAACTGAACGAGGATGTAATTGTAAGCATTTTTGTTAAGTAGAAGTATTTTGATAAGTGTCTTGAAGTCTTTCAAAAGTGTATGAATACATATTAAAACACTACATGTATATACATTTTAACTGAGTCGTTAAGTCATCGTTAGTCGTTACATGTAAATGTTGTTTTGAAACCTTTAGGTTAACGATCTTGTTGAATGTTGTTAACCCATTGTTTATTATAACAAATGAGATGTTAAATTGTTTTATTATCATGATATTATGATATATAATATATCTTAGTATGATATATATACAGTTAAATGTCGTTACAACGATAATCGTTACATATATGTCTCGTTTCGAAATCATTAAGTTAGTAGTCTTATTTTTACATATGTATTTCATTGTTAATACACTTAATAATATATTTACTTATCATTTAATATAATTAACCAAGTGTATCAATATCTTAATATGATTCATATGTACCTAGTAAGACGTTGTTATAACGATAATCGTTATATATATCGTTTTTGAGTTTCTTAAATTAATAGTCTCATTTTTATGTATATAACTCATTGTTAAAATACCTAATGAGATACATACTTATAATAAAATCATGTTAACTATATATATAACCATATATATGTCATCGTATAGTTTTTACAAGTTTTAACGTTCGTGAATCACCGGTCAACTTGGGTGGTCAATTGTCTATATGAAACCTATTTCAATTAATCAAGTCTTAACAAGTTTGATTGCTTAATATGTTGGAAACACTTAATCATGTAAATAACAATTTCATTTAATATATATATAAACATGGAAAAGTTCGGGTCACTACAGTACCTACCCGTTAAATAAATTTTGTCCCGAAATTTTAAGCAGTTGGAGGTGTTGACGTATCTTCTGGAAATAAATGCGGGTATTTCTTCTTCATCTGATCTTCACGCTCCTAGATGAACTCGGGTCCTCTACGAGCATTCCATCGAACCTTAACAATCGGTATCTTGTTTTGTTTAAGTCTCTTAACCTCACGATCCATTATTTTGACGGGTTCTTCAATGAATTGAAGTTTTTCATTGATTTGGATTTCGTCCAACGGAATAGTGAGATCTTCTTTAGCAAAACATTTCTTCAAATTTGAGACGTGGAAAGTGTTATGTACAGCCGCGAGTTGTTGAGGTAGCTCCAGTTGGTAAGCTACTGGTCCGACACGATCTATAATCTTGAATAGTCCAATGTACCTTGGATTTAGTTTCCCCCGTTTACCAAATTGAACAACGCCTTTCCAAGGTGAAACCTTAAGCATGACCATTTCTCCAATTTCAAACTCTATATCTTTTCTTTTACTGTCCGCGTAGCTCTTTTGTCGACTCTGGGCGGTTTTCAATCTTTGTTGAATTTGGATGATTTTCTCGGTAGTTTCTTGTATTATCTCTGAACCCGTAATCTGTCTATCCCCCACTTCACTCCAACAAATCGGAGACCTGCACTTTCTACCAAAAAGTGCTTCAAACGGCGCCATCTCAATGCTTGAATGATAGCTGTTGTTGTAGGAAAATTCTGCTAACGGTAGATGTCGATCCCAACTGTTTCCGAAATCAATAACACAAGCTCGTAGCATGTCTTCAAGCGTTTGTATCATCCTTTCGCTCTGCCCATCAGTTTGTAGATGATAGGCAGTACTCATGTCTAGACGAGTTCCCAATGCTTGCTGTAATGTCTGCCAGAATCTTGAAATAAATCTGCCATTCCTATCAGAGATAATAGAGATTGGTATTCCATGTCTGGAGACGACTTCCTTCAAATACAGTCGTGCTAACTTCTCCATCTTGTCATCTTCTCTTATTGGCAGAAAGTGTGCTGACTTGGTGAGACGATCAACTATTACCCAAATAGTATCATAACCACTTGCAGTCCTTGGCAATTTAGTAATGAAATCCATGGTAATGTTTTCCCATTTCCATTCCGGGATTTCAGGTTGTTGTAGTAGACCTGATGGTTTCTGATGTTCAGCTTTGACCTTAGAACATGTCAAACATTCTCCTACATATTTAGCAATATCGGCTTTCATACCTGGCCACCAAAAAATGTTTCTTAAGATCCTTGTACATCTTCCCCGTTCCAGGATGTATTGAGTATCTGGTTTTATGAGCTTCTCTAAGTACCATTTCTCTCATATCTCCAAATTTTGGTACCCAAATTCTTTCAGCCCTATACCGGGTTCCGTCTTCCCGAATATTAAGATGCTTCTCCAATTCTTTGAGTATTTCATCCTTTAAATTTCCCTCTTTTAAAACTCCTTGTTGCGCCTCCTTTATTTGAGTAGTAAGGTTAGTGTGAATCATTATATTCATAGATTTTACTCGAATGGGTTCTCTGTCCTTTCTGCTCAAGGCGTCGGCTACCACATTTGCCTTCCCCGGGTGGTAACGAATCTCAAAGTCGTAATCATTCAACAATTTAATCCACCTACGCTGCCTCATATTCAGTTGTTTCTGATTAAATATGTGTTGAAGACTTTTGTGGTCGGTATATATAATACTTTTGACCCCATATAAGTAGTGCCTCCAAGTCTTTAATGCAAAAACAACCGCGCTTAATTCCAAATCATGCGTCGTATAATTTTGCTCATGAATCTTCAATTGTCTAGACGCATAAGCAATCACCTTCATTCGTTGCATTAATACACAACCGAGACCTTGCTTTGATGCGTCACAATAAATCACAAAATCATCATTCCCTTCAGGCAATGACAATATAGGTGCCGTAGTTAGCTTTTTCTTCAATAATTGAAACACCTCCTCTTGTTCATCCTTCCATTCAAATTTCTTCCCTTTATGCGTTAATGCAGTCAAGGGTTTTGCTATTTTGGAGAAATATTGGATGAATCTTCTGTAGTAACCAGCCAATCCTAAAAATTGACATATATGCTTCGGAGTTTTTGGGGTTTCCCACTTTTCAACGGTTTCGATCTTTGCCGGGTCCACCTGGATACCTTCTTTGTTCACTATGTGACCGAGGAATTGAACTTCTTCCAACCAAAATGCACACTTTGAAAACTTAGCGTACAGTTTTTCTTTCCTCAATACTTCTAGCACTTTTCTCAAATGTTCTTCGTGCTCTTGATCATTCTTTGAGTAAATAAGTATGTCATCGATGAATACAATGACAAACTTGTCAAGATATGGCCCACACACTCGGTTCATAAGGTCCATGAACACAGCTGTTGCGTTAGTCAATCCAAACGGCATAACCATAAACTCGTAATGACCATAACGCGTCCTAAAAGCAGTTTTTAGAATATCATCCTCCTTTACTCGCATTTGATGATATCCAGAACATAAATCGATCTCTGAATAAACCGACGAGCCTTGTAGTTGATCAAATAAGTCGTCAATTTTCGGCAGTGGATAACGGTTTTTGATGGTAAGTTTGTTCAACTCTCTGTAGTCAATACATAACCTAAATGTACCATCCTTCTTCTTGACAAACAAAACAGGAGCTCCCCATGGTGATGTGCTTGGTCGAATGAAACCACGTTCTAATAGTTCTTGCAGTTGGCTTTGCAGTTCTTTCATCTCGCTGGGTGCGAGTCTATAAGGAGCACGAGCTATTGGTGTAGCTCCTGGTACAAGATCTATTTGAAATTCAACAGATCGATGTGGAGGTAGTCCCGGTAATTCTTTCGGAAATACATCGGGAAATTCTTTTGCGACAGGAACATCATTGATGCTCTTTTCTTCAGTTTGTACTTTCTCGACGTGTGCTAGAACAGCATAGCAACCTTTTCTTATTAGTTTTTGTGCCTTCAAATTACTAATAAGATGTAGCTTCATGTTGCCCTTTTCTCCGTACACCATTAAGGGTTCTCCTTCTTCTCGTACAATGCGAATTGCATTTTTATAACATACGATCTCTGCTTTCACCTTCTTCAGCCAGTCCATGCCAACTATTACATCAAAACTCCCTAACTCTACTGGTATCAAATCAATCTTAAATATTTCGCTACCCAGTTTAATTTCTCGATTCCGGCATATATTATCTGCTGAAATTAATTTACCGTTTGCTAATTCGAGTAAAAATTTACTATCCAACGGCGTCAATGGACAACTTAATTTAGCACAAAAATCTCTACTCATATAGCTTCTATCCGCACCCGAATCAAATAAAACGTAAGCAGCTTTATTGTCAATAAGAAACGTACCCGTAACAAGCTCCGGGTCTTCCTGTGCCTCTACCGCATTAATATTGAAAACTTTTCCGCGACCTTGCCCATTCGTGTTCTCCTGGTTCGGGCAATTTCTAATAATGTGGCCCGGTTTTCCACATTTATAACAAACTACATTGGCATAACTTGCTCCGACACTACTTGCTCTGCCATTACTCGTTCCGACACTATTTGTTCCTTTCATTCTGTTAACCCCTGGTCCGTAAACCTCACACTTCGCCGCGCTATGACCATTTCTTTTACACTTGTTGCAAAATTTGGTGCAGAACCCCGAGTGATACTTTTCACACCTTTGGCATAGCTGCTTCTGATTGTTGTTGTTGTTGCGGTTGTTATTGTTGTTGGGATGATTGTTGTAGCTGCTGTTGTTGTTGTTGTTGTTGTTGTTGGGCCATTTGTTGTAGTTGCGATTGATGTTGCGATTGTTGGGATAAGTGTTGCGATTATTATTGTAATTGTTGTTGTTGTTGTTGTTGTATTGGTGATTCTTATCACCGTTTTCCTCCCACTTTCTTTTGACTTGCTTCACATTGGCCTCTTCAGCCGTCTGTTCTTTAATTCTTTCCTCAATCTGGTTCACTAGTTTGTGAGCCATTCTACATGCCTGTTGTATGGAGGCGGGCTCGTGTGAACTTATATCTTCTTGGATTCTTTTCGGTAATCCTTTCACAAACGTGTCGATCTTCTCTTCCTCATCTTCGAATGCTCCCGGACACAATAGGCACAATTCTGTGAATCGTCTTTCGTATGTGGTAATATCAAATCCTTGGGTTCGTAACCATCTAAGTTCTGTCTTGAGCTTATTGACCTCGGTTCTGGGACGGTACTTCTCGTTCATCAAGTGCTTGAATGCTAACTACGGTAGTGCGTACACATCATCTTGTCCCACTTGCTCTAGATAGGTATTCCACCATGTTAACGCAGAACCTGTGAAGGTATGCGTAGTGTACTTCACTTTGTCCTCTTCAGTACACTTACTTATGGCAAACACCGATTCGACCTTCTCGGTCCACCGTTTCAATCTGATCGGTCCTTCGGTTCCATCAAATTCCAAAGGTTTGCAGGCAGTGAATTCTTTGTAGGTGCATCCTACACGATTTCCTGTACTGCTAGATCCAAGATTATTGTTGGTATGTAGCGCAGCCTGTACTGCGGCTATGTTTGAAGCTAGAAAAGTACGGAATTCCTCTTCATTCATATTCACGGTGTGTCGAGTAGTCGGTGCCATTTCCTTCAAAATAGTCAAATGAAACAAGTTAATCATACAGAATATTAAGAGTAGTTAATAGTATTTCGTAGCATAATATGAACTCATTTATAAAAGCTTTTTCTTCATATTAGCGTTTTATAAGTTTAAATTTGGGTAGTACCTACCCGTTAAGTTCATACTTAGTAGCTAATATACAATTCAACTACTACAATTTTATATGAAAAACTGATTATAATAATATTTCGCGTTCAAACTTTTATACAATAATTTACAAACTTACAATACCACTTATTTTACATAAAGCATGAAATATAGCACACAATAACTTTGATACAAAATAGTTGTGAAGATAATTCTAGCTAGTACACAAGTCGTTCAGCAAAGGCAATAAAGACACGTAATTCATACGTCCATAAACAAGTCATGCATTCTGGTTTTACTAGGACTACTTCCCATCCTTGGTCTTGTGGAACATAACCATTATGGCCGTTGATAAGACAGCGTGTTGTAACGTCGTCAAAGGGATGAGGGTTACGTAATGACCAACAGTCTCGTAATAACCTAAAAACCTCATTTCTTACCCCAATTACCGACTCCGTCACTTGTGGGAACGTTTTGTTTAATAGTTGTAGCCCGATGTTATTTTTCTCACTTTGATGAGAAGCGAACATTACTAACCCATAAGCATAACATGCTTTTTTATGTTGTATGTTAGCCTCTTTTTCTAAATCATGAAGTCTTATATTCGGATACTTTGAGTCAAAATAATTTCTTAACCCGTTGCGTAAAATAGCATTTGGGTTCTCCTCAATATATGCGTCAAAGTAAACACATCGTAACTTATGGGTTTCCCAATGTGATATCCCCCATCTTTCAAACGAAAGTCTCTTATAAACCAAGACATTCTTGGAATGTTCTTCGAATGTCTTACAAACTAATTTCGCCGTAAATAGTTGTGCCGAAGAATTCTGACCGACTCTAGACAAGATTTCATCAATCATGTCTCCGGGTAGGTCTCTTAAAATATTGGGTTGTCTATCCATTTTGTGTTTTTATACTGTAAAATAGACAAGAGTTAGATTCATAAAAAAAATACTTATTAATACAAGCAATTTTTACATATATCATAAAGCATAAGCACACTATATTACATATATTACACCACACGAATACAACTATCTTATTCCGACTCGCTCGTTTCTTCTTCTTCGGTTTTGGTTCGTTTTGCCAAGTTTCTAGGGATATATGATGTTCCCCTAATACGAGCTGTCGTTTTCCACAACGGTTTAGAAAAACCTGGTGGTTTAGAGGTTCCCGGGTCATTGTTACAACTTAAGGGCTTCGGGGGTTGACGATACATATAAAGTTCATCGGGGTTGGAATTAGATTTCTCTATTTTTATGCCCTTTCCCTTATTATTTTCTTTTGCATTTTTAAATTCAGTTGGGGTAATTTCTATAACATCATCGGAATTCTCATCGGAATCCGATTCATCGGAGAATTGGTAATCCTCCTAATATTTTGCTTCCTTGGCGGAAACACCATTGACCATAATTAACCTTGGTCGGTTGGTTGAGGGTTTTCTTTTACTTAACCATTTTATTATTTCCCCCACCGGTTCTATTTCCTCCTCCGGTTCCTCCTCTTCCGGTTCTGATTCTTCTTCCGGTTCTTCTTCGGGAACTTGTGAATCAGTCCAATATATATTCGACTCTTCGTTATTATTAGGTGAGTCATTGGGATTTGTGCTAGAGGTAGACATCTATCACACAATATCAAACATGTTAAGAGATTAATATATCACATAATATATACATGTTAATAATATATAGTTTTCAACAAAAATGTTAAGCAATTATTTTTAAAGAAAACACGGTCGAAGTCCAGACTCACTAATGCATCCTAACAAACTCGATAAGACACACTAATGCAAATTTTCTGGTTCTCTAAGACCAACGCTCGGATACCAACTGAAATGTCCCGTTCTTATTGATTAAAAACGTTCCATATTAATTGATTTCGTTGCGAGGTTTTGACCTCTATATGAGACGTTTTTCAAAGACTGCATTCATTTTTAAAACAAACCATAACCTTTATTTCATAAATAAAGGTTTAAAAAGCTTTACGTAGATTATCAAATAATGATAATCTAAAATATCATATTTACACACGACCATTACATAATGGTTTACAATACAAATATGTTACACCGAAATCAGTTTCTTGAATGCAGTTTTTACACAATATCATACAAACATGGACTCCAAATCTTGTCCTTATTTTAGTATGCAACAGCAGAAGCTCTTAGTATTCACCTGAGAATAAACATGCTTTAAATGTCAACAAAAATGTTGGTGAGTTATAGGTTTAACCTATATATATCAAATCGTAATAATAGACCACAAGATTTCATATTTCAATACACATCCCATACATAGAGATAAAAATCATTCATATGGTGAACACCTGGTAACCGACATTAACAAGATGCATATATAAGAATATCCCCATCATTCCGGGACACCCTTCGGATATGATATAAATTTCGAAGTACTAAAGCATCCGGTACTTTGGATGGGGTTTGTTAGGCCCAATAGATCTATCTTTAGGATTCGCGTCAATTAGGGTGTCTGTTCCCTAATTCTTAGATTACCAGACTTAATAAAAAGGAGCATATTCGATTTCGATAATTCAACCATAGAATTTAGTTTCATGTACTTGTGTCTATTTTGTAAATCATTTATAAAACCTGCATGTATTCTCATCCCAAAAATATTAGATTTTAAAAGTGGGACTATAATTCACTTTCACAGATTTTTACTTCGTCGAGAAGTAAGACTTGGCCACTGGTTGATTCACGAACCTATAACAATATATACATATATATCAAAGTATGTTCAAAATATATTTACAATACTTTTAATATATTTTGATGTTTTAAGTTTATTAAGTCAGCTGTCCTCGTTAGTAACCTACAACTAGTTGTCCACAGTTAGATGTACATAAATAAATCGATAAATATTATCTTGAATCAATCCACGACCCAGTGTATACGTATCTCAGTATTGATCACAACTCAAACTATATATATTTTGGAATCAACCTCAACCCTGTATAGCTAACTCCAACATTCACATATAGAGTGTCTATGGTTGTTCCGAAATATATATAGATGTGTCGACATGATAGGTCGAAACATTGTATACGTGTCTATGATATCTCAAGATTACATAATATACAATACAAGTTGATTAAGTTATGGTTGGAATAGATTTGTTACCAATTTTCACGTAGCTAAAATGAGAAAAATTATCCAATCTTGTTTTACCCATAACTTCTTCATTTTAAATCCGTTTTGAGTAAATCAAATTGCTAAGGTTTCATATTGAACTCTATTTTATGAATCTAAACAGAAAAAGTATAGGTTTATAGTCGGAAAAATAAGTTACAAGTCGTTTTTGTAAAGGTAGTCATTTCAGTCGAAAGAACGACGTCTAGATGACCATTTTAGAAAACATACTTCCACTTTGAGTTTAACCATAATTTTTGGATATAGTTTCATGTTCATAATAAAAATCATTTTCAGAGAATAACAACTTTTAAATCAAAGTTTATCATAGTTTTTAATTAACTAACCCAAAACAGCCCGCGGTGTTACTACGACGGCGTAAATCCGGTTTTATGGTGTTTTTCGTGTTTCCAGATTTTAAATCATTAAGTTAGCATATAATATAGATATAGAACATGTATTTAGTTGATTTTAAAAGTCAAGTTAGAAGGATTAACTTTTATTTGCGAACAAGTTTAGAATTAACTAAACTATGTTCTAGTGATTACAAGTTTAAACCTTTGAATAAGATAGCTTTATATGTATGAATCGAATGATGTTATGAACATCATTACTACCTCAAGTTCCTTGGATAAACCTAATGGAAATGAGAAAAATGGATCTAGCTTCAAAGGATCCTTGGATGGCTTGAAAGTTCTTGAAGCAGAATCATGACACGAAAACAATTTCAAGTAAGATTTTCACTCGAAATAAGATTATTATAGTTATAGAAATTGAATTAAAGTTTGAATATGATTATTACCTTGTATTAGAAAGATAACCTACTATAAGTAACAAAGGTTTCTTGATCTTGGATGATTACTTGGAATGGATTTAGAAAACTTGGAAGTAAACTTGCAATCTTGGAAGTATTCTTGATTTTATGAAACTAGAACTTTTGGAATTTATGAAGAACACTTAGAACTTGAAGATAGAACTTGAGAGAGATCAATTAGATGAAGAAAATTGAAGAATGAAAGTGTTTTTAGGTATTTTTGGTCGTTGGTGTATGGATTAGATATAAAGGATAAGTAATTTTGTTTTCATGTAAATAAGTCATGAATGATTACTCATATTTTTGTAATTTTATGAGATATTTCATGCTAGTTGCCAAATGATGGTTCCCACATGTGTTAGGTCACTCACATGGGCTGCTAAGAGCTGATTATTGGAGTGTATATACCAATAGTACATACATCGAAAAGCTGTGTATTGTACGAGTACGAATACGGGTGCATACGAGTAGAATTGTTGATGAAATTGAACGAGGATGTAATTGTAAGCATTTTTGTTAAGTAGAAGTATTTTGATAAGTGTCTTGAAGTCTTTCAAAAGTGTATGAATACATATTAAAACAGTACATGTATATACATTTTAACTGAGTCGTTAAGTCATCGTTAGTCGTTACATGTAAATGTTGTTTTGAAACCTTTAGGTTAACGATCTTGTTGAATGTTGTTAACCCATTGTTTATTATAACAAATGAGATGTTAAATTGTTTTATTATCATGATATTATGATATATAATATATCTTAGTATGATATATTGATAATGCCAAAAATGAACACATATTTTATAGCATTATTCCCCAAGAAAGACAAGATTTTAGTTGGTATTGTTCGATTTACAAGCAATATTCGTTTAAATATTAAAAAGAGAAGACAAAAGGCAGATTCGACAAATTGAAGACAAAAAGGTCCAAAGAGCTAAAAAGTACAAGATACAACTAAAAAGGTTCAAAATATTGATGAGGAACGTCTCAAAATGACAAGAGTACAAGTTACAAGACGCAAAGTACACGATATAAAATAATACGCGAAGACGTCCGAAAATCCGGAACCGGGACCTGAGCCAAGAAGAAACGCCCGACGCAACGGACCAAAAATATCTAGTCTACTATGCACAAGAATATAATATAATATATATATAATTATATATAATTATATATTATATTATATATTATTATTATATTACGTCGGCAAGAAGAAAACAAATCAATTTGGCTGAATCCAGGGTGGCCATGCGACTCGCATGGCCAGAGGCACAAATCCATGCGAGTCGCATGGAGTGAAATTGCTGGTCAGGTCCTATATAAAGCCAGTTTTCTGCCGAGTTTTAAGGATAATAATTTTCATCTCTCTCTCAATATATACGTAATATATATATATAATTTATATTTTAATTTTAATTTTAATTTTAAATCCTAATAATAAGGGTATGTTAGCGAATGTTGTAAGGGTGTAAGTCGAAATTCTGTCCGTGTAACGCTACGCTATTTTTAATCATTGTAAGTTATGTTCAACCTTTTTATATTAATGTCTCGTAGCTAAGTTATTATTATGCTTATTTAAAACGAAGTAATCATGATGTTGGGCTAATTACTAAAATTGGGTAATTGGGCTTTGTACCATAATTGGGGTTTGGACAAAAGAACGACACTTGTGGAAATTAGACTATGGGCTATTAATGGGCTTTATATTTGTTTAACTAAATGAAAGTTTGTTAATGTTAATATAAAGATTTACAATTGGGCGTCCCTATAAATTACCATATACACTCGATCGGACACGATGGGCGGGGTATTTATATGTACGAATAATCGTTCATTTAACCGGACACGGGAATGGATTAATAGCCACTAGAATAATTAAAACAGGGGTGAAATTACATTCAAGGGTAATTGGTGTAATTGTTAACAAAGTAGTAAAACCTTGGTTTACACGCAGTCGATAACCTGGTGTATTCATTAAACAAAGTATTAAAACCTTGTTACAATTCGAATCCCCAATTAGTTGGAATATTTAACTTCGGGTATAAGGATAATTTGACGAGGGCACTCGCACTTTATATTTATGACTGATGGACTGTTATGGACAAAAACCAGACGGACATATTAAATAATCCAGGACAAAGGACAATTAACCCATGGGCATAAAACTAAAATCAACACGTCAAACATTATGATTATGGAAGTTTAAATAAGCATAATTCTTTTATTTCATATTTAATTTCCTTTATTTTATATTTAATTGCACTTCTAATTATCGCACTTTTATTGTTATTTAATCGCACTTTTAATTATCGTACTTTTTAATTATCGCAATTTTATTTTATCGCATTTTTATTATTCGCAATTTCATTATCGTTATTTACTTTATGCTTTAATTTAAGTCTTGTATTTATTTTATATTTTACATTAGGTTTTAACTGCGACTAAAGTTTTAAAATCGACAAACCGGTCATTAAACGGTAAAAACCCCCCTTTATAATAATAATATTACCTATATATATTTGTATTTTTATAAAAGTAAACTAATATAGCGTTGAGCTTTGTTTAAAGATTTCCCTGTGGAACGAACCGGACTTACTAAAAACTACACTACTGTACGATTAGGTACACTGCCTATAAATGTTGTAGCAAGGTTTAAGTATATCCATTCTATAAATAAATAAATATCTTGTGTAAAATTGTATCGTATTTAATAGTATTTCCTGCAAAAATTTAATAGTATTTTATACCCCTCTGCTTTGACATCAAGTATTTTTGGCGCCGCTGCCGGGGACATTCGCCGAAGCGAAACGCCATATTTTTAATTTTTAAGTTATAATTAGTTTTTGTAAAATTTATATTTTTGTTTAAAAATTAAAAAATATATATAAAAAAAAAGCTTTTAAAATCAAAAAAAAAAATATTTTAAGTATATTTTTAAGTTTTTCTTTTATTTTTACAAAATTATAAAGTATTTTAAGTTTATTTTTAAGTTTTTATTTTAATTATATATATATATTTTATTTAAATTTAAAACAGAAAAAAAAAAGAAAATAAAATATTAAATATTACGTGACCTGTCATTTGAACCAGTCCAATTGAACCAGTTCAGGGTATCCATGCGACTCGCATGACCCACCCCCTTATTCCATGCGACTCGCATGAGGGGTTTGACCAGGCCACAACCAAACCCTAATCACGCATTTATTACGGTTATTAATTTATTATTATTAATTAAACCCTAATCTAATTATTATTATTATAATTAAGTTTTTAGTTTATTTTATTTATATTACTTTTAAACTAGTTTTATTTATTATAAACTTAATACTTTCATTATAAAATATAAAAATAATATTTTTATAAAATTATACTTTTTACAACTTTTTGTATATTTTTATATTTTTTTTCCTTTTTAATCGTTTTAGCGTAACTTTTGTATTTCTAGCTCATATTTAATTTTAAACTTAGTTTTTGCTATAATTATTTTTACTCCTAGATTTTTAGGCTTTGCCGTAGAATTCCTTAAGTGTTTTTTCTTTAGACTAAGATTTAGGTGCTTTAGAATTTTGCGACGCCTTTTTAAGTTTTAGTTTCTTTTTAAGTTATTTCCATTTGGGATTTAGTTTTTCCTGTAAGCTTTAATATTTTTAGACCTTTTTACTATGTACCAATTATCATTCCAATTAGTAATATCAATTTGCGATTATAATTTTAAGTTAGTTGTAGTAATAAGGTTAGGTTAGTCAAGTATTTTTAAGTTTTTATAAGTTTCTTTTATTTTTCCGTCACCTTTTATTTTTCAACCATTTTTTTCTTTTTCGACCTTTTGCGACGAACTCTTTTTCTTTCTTATTTCTCGCTATTCTAGTTTTAGGACTTAGAATTTTTTCTACTTCTTATCTAAATTTCTTAAAATTACGAAAATTTATTTTGAGTGGTTAAATTAATAGACATCAAAATTTTCTGGTTCGTAGTAATAGTTGGATTTGTACGTGGACCGGGTTATTGGAGCCAAACAGTCCTCAATTATATTGAGACCAAACGAATCCTGCCCCTCTGCTGCATCTTTTGGCTATTCGAAACGTGGGCAAAATCAGAAAAGTCTATTGATTGGATAACTTATTATAATTTTTCTTTCCTTTTAAAAACTAATAGGATATTCTGTGAATGCACCGAGCAAGACGTTCACCACCTTTTGTACGTTCACCACCTGTAACTCGATCAAGACATCGTTTAACAAATATAACCGCCGTTGATTTTTCTTTAGAATCGTCATCTAGTCGACCAAGTACTTCAGTTCAAATTTCCGATAATCCATTTTTTGAACCCAACCTCACAATTGAGAATCCGGAAAATATTCAGGAACGGTTCGTAGATCCTGAACCATTAAACTTTCCTCCGGAACCACCAATCATTCAAACAGAGATTGTTGAGGATCGAACCATTAAATCAGAATCATCTAGTGATTCCGATTCAACAAATTCAATTATGGAGAATCTGGAACCTTTAAGTATGGAAGACCGAATGAGAGCTAAACGCACTGGCCAAGGTCACGCAATTACTCATCCAGACATTAATGCGCCAGATTATGAAATCAAAGGACAAATTTTACACATGGTGACTAATCAATGCCAATTTAGTGGTGCGCCGAAGGAAGATCCAAATGAACATCTACGTACCTTTAATAGGATCTGCACACTATTTAAAATCCGAGAAGTGGAGGATGAACAGATATATCTCATGTTATTTCCCTGGACTTTAAAGGGAGAAGCCAAAGATTGGTTGGAATCATTACCTGAAGGGGCGATCGATACATGGGACGTTTTAGTTGACAAATTTCTTAAACAATTCTTTCCTGCATCTAAAGCCGTAAGACTTCAAGCAGAAATTGTTACGTTCACACAGAAGCCAAATGAAACTCTATATGAGGCGTGGACAAGATATGGAAAGTTGTTAAGAGGATGTCCGCAACATGGTTTAGACACCTGTCAAATAGTACAAATATTCTACCAAGGATGCGACATCACTACAAGGAAAGACATAGATATAGCAGCGGGTGGTTCTATTATGAAGAAAACCGAAACTGATGCTTACAAAATTATTGATAACACTGCTTCCCACTCACATGAGTGGCACCAAGAAAAAGATATCATTAGATCATCTAAAGCAGCTAGAGCCGATTCTAGTCATGACTTAGATTCCATTTCCGCAAAGATAGATGCTTTCGAGAGACGAATGGAAAAGATGACTAAAGATATTCATGCTATACGAATTAGTTGTGAGCAGTGTGGAGGACCACATTTGACAAAAGATTGTCTCAGTATTGAATTAACAATGGAACAAAGAGAGAATATTTCATACATAAACCAAAGGCCTGGAAATAATTATCAGAATAATTATCAACCGCCAAGACCGATTTACAATCAAAACCAGAATTATAACCGAAATATTCCATACAACAACCAACAAGGTCCTAGCAATCAACAAGTATCCAATAATACTTACAATCAGCAAAGACCTAATTTTCAAAACAAACCACCACAACAAACCGATGATAAAAAGCCGAATTTAGAAGATATGATGACGAAGCTAGTTGAAACTCAAACGCAGTTTTTCACATCTCAAAAACAAACCAATGAACAAAATGCTCAAGCATTTAGAAATCAACAAGCTTCTATTCAAAATCTGGAACAAGAAGTAAGTAACCTAGCAAGGTTAATAGGTGAAAGAAAACCGGGAAGTCTACCTAGTGATACAAATGCTAACCCCTGGAATGAAACAGCTAAAGCTATTACCACAAGAAGTGGTACAACACTTAAACCACCTGAAATACCTGTAACTTCTGATGAAACTATTCCTACTCCACAAGAACCACAACCTGATCAAGATAAGGAAAAAGAACCGGTAGTTGAAAAGGTTAATGAAGATAACACAGTTAAGGATAAACCTTATGTTAAACCATACCAACCACCACTTCCTTATCCGAGTAAAATGAAGAAGGAAAAACTTGAAGCCGAGCAATCCAAATTCTTGGATATGTTTAAACAGATAAATGTAAATCTTCCTTTCATTGATGTGATTTCAGGAATGCCAAGGTATGCTAAATTCTTGAAAGATCTAATCACGAATAGAAAGAAAATGGAAGAACTTTCGGCTGTTACTATGAATGCTAATTGTTCAGCAGTGCTGTTGAATAAGATACCAGAAAAATTATCTGATCCAGGAAGTTTCACAATTCCATGTTTTCTGGGTAGTCTTAGTTCAATAGAAGCATTGGCAGACTTAGGTGCTAGTATAAATCTAATGCCGTATTCACTATACGCTAAACTAGACCTTGGAGAATTGAAACCAACCAGAATAAGCATACAACTAGCCGATAGATCAATAAAATATCCTAGAGGGATAATGGAGAACATGCTAGTTAAAGTTGGTACTTTAGTATTTCCAATAGACTTTGTTGTTCTGGACATGGAAGAAGATTCTCAAGTTCCTCTCATATTAGGAAGACCATTCTTAAACACGACTAAAGCAATGATAGACGTGTTCGGTAAGAAACTGACCCTAAGTATAAAGGATGAGAGTGTTACCTTTTCAGTTGATAAAGCAATGCAACAACCATAATCTGCAGATGATACATGTTATTATATTCAAACTATAGATGCACATGCAGAATTATTAGAAGAATTTCCAGAATTACAAGGGACAGGAGAATGTTCTTTAGGAGAAGGTAATGAACCAATTGATGAAGCTGAAATGTTAGCTACACTTATAGCTAATGGATATGAACCAACAACAGAAGAAATTCAAATGCTAAAAGAAGAAGACAGATATCGATATAAATCATCGATAGAAGAACCTCCGAAATTAGAGTTAAAGCCACTTCCAAACCATTTGGAATACGCTTATTTACAAGGTGAATCTGAATTACCTGTAATAATATCGTCTTCTCTTACTGAAAATGAGAAATCACAACTCATTTCTGTGTTGAAAGCTCATAAACCAGCCATTGCATGGAAGATTCATGATATTAAAGGAATAAGTCCTTCGTATTGCACACATAAAATCCTTATGGAAGAAGGTCATAAAACGTATGTGCAACGCCAACGAAGACTAAATCCTAATATGCAAGATGTAGTTAAGAAAGAGATTATTAAACTGCTAGATGCAGGTTTGATATACCCAATTTCTGATAGTCCATGGGTAAGCCCAGTTCAATGCGTGCCTAAGAAGGGTGGCATGACTGTCATCACAAATGAGAAAAATGAGCTTATTCCTACTAGGACTGTAACAGGATGGCGTGTATGTATTGATTATAGAAAATTAAATGACGCCACCAGAAAAGATCACTTTCCCTTACCTTTCATAGATCAAATGTTGGAAAGATTAGCCGGAAATAGTTACTATTGTTTTCTAGATGGATTTTCCGGATATTTTCAAATTCCAATAACACCCGAAGATCAAGAGAAAACCACATTCACGTGCCCTTATGGTACTTTTGCTTACAAACGCATGCCATTTGGACTTTGTAACGCCCCTGCAACCTTTCAAAGGTGTATGATGGCGATTTTTCATGACATGATAGAAGAATGCATGGAAGTTTTCATGGATGACTTTTCAGTCTTCGGTGATACATTTAAATCATGTCTAGTTAATCTGGAACGAATGCTAATTAGATGCGAAAAATCAAATCTAGTACTTAATTGGGAGAAATGCCATTTCATGGTTAAAGAAGGCATCGTTCTTGGACATAAAATTTCAAAAGAAGGAATTGAAGTGGATAGAGCTAAAGTAGATGTAATTGCTAAACTTCCACATCCCACAAATGTTAGAGGAGTTAGTAGTTTTCTAGGGCATGCCGGTTTTTACCGACGTTTCATAAAAGATTTTTCTAAAATTGCCACTCCTATGAATAAACTCCTAGAAAAGGATGCGGCATTCATCTTTTCAGATGAGTGTATCAAATCTTTTAATATTCTTAAAGAAAAACTCACTAATGCGCCGATCATGATAACACCAAATTGGAATCTACCATTTGAGCTAATGTGCGATGCAAGTGATTTTGCAATGGGAGCCGTTTTAGGACAAAGGATTGAAAAACGATTTCAACCTATATATTATGCTAGTAATACATTACAAGGAGCACAAACGAACTATACAACTACTGAAAAAGAACTCCTTGCTATTGTCTTTGCTTTTGACAAATTTCGATCATATCTCGTTCTAGCAAAAACGGTGGTCTATACCGACCATTCTGCTCTTAGATACCTATTTTCAAAACAAGATGCTAAACCAAGATTAATCCGTTGGATCTTACTCTTACAAGAGTTTGATATTGAAATCAGAGATAAAAGAGGAGCAGAAAATCTCGCCGCTGATCATCTTTCTCGTCTTGAAAATCCCGAATTAGAAGTTCTAAATGAATCAGGCATACAAGACAACTTTCCTGATGAATATCTATTGAAGATAGATTATAAAGAAATCCCATGGTTTGCAGACTATGCAAACTACTTAGTTTGTGGATTCCTTGAAAAAGGATTATCGTACCAAAGACGAAAGAAATTCTTCAGTGATATAAAACACTATTTCTGGGAAGATCCACATCTGTTTAAAAGTTGTCCCGATGGAATAATACGCCGATGTGTATTTGGAGATGAAGCTAGTAAAATATTAAACCATTGTCACACAGGACCAACAGGAGGGCATTATGGGCCTCAACTAACAGCAAGAAAAGTTTATGAAGCTGGATTCTATTGGCCTACAATTTACAAAGACGCACACCTTCTTTGCAAATCCTGTGATGCATGTCAAAGGGCCAGAAAAATAAGTCAACGTGATGAAATGCCACAAAATGTCAT
Organism: Rutidosis leptorrhynchoides; assembly: GCF_046630445.1. Lineage (NCBI taxonomy): Eukaryota > Viridiplantae > Streptophyta > Magnoliopsida > Asterales > Asteraceae > Rutidosis > Rutidosis leptorrhynchoides. Next base: position 167,765,394 of record NC_092333.1, read on the forward strand.
CCAAGTATGTGAAGTATTTGACATTTGGGGTATTGACTTTATGGGTCCATTTCCAAAATCTAATAATAATCTATATATACTCGTAGCCATTGATTACGTATCTAAATGGGCGGAAGCACAAGCTCTCCCAACTAACGATGCACGAGTTGTAGTCAACTTTTTAAAACGTCTTTTTGCAAGGTTTGGAACACCGAAAGCTTTAATAAGTGATCGGGGTACTCATTTCTGTAATAATCAACTTGAGAAAGTTCTTAAAAGATATGGAGTAACTCATAAAATCTCCACCGCATATCATCCACAAACAAGTGGACAAGTTGAAAATACCAACCGAGCTTTAAAACGTATTCTAGAGAAAACCGTAGGATCAAATTCGAAGGAATGGTCCATTAAATTGGAGGATGCACTCTGGGCTTTTAGAACAGCCTACAAAACTCCAATTGGAACCACACCTTTTAGACTTGTTTATGGAAAAGCATGTCATCTTCCAGTAGAAATTGAACACAAAGCATTTTGGGCTTTGAAGACATGTAATCTTGATTTACATGAAGCCGGACGTCTACGATTAAGTCAACTAAACGAATTAGAAGAATTAAGACATGAAGCATACGAAAATTCGTTAATCTATAAAGAAAGAACGAAGAAATGGCATGATAAAAGAATCAGAAGTTCAAAAGAATTTAAAGAAGGAGACAGAGTTCTTCTTTTCAATTCACGATTCAAGCTATTTCCTGGAAAATTGAAATCAAGATGGTCTGGACCATTCATAGTCAAAAGAGTTTTCCCATACGGAACGATAGAATTAATAAATTCAAATGGGATTGAATTTAAAGTTAATGGTCACAGAGTTAAACATTACATACATGGTCCGATGGAAGTCGACAACGAAGTTAATCACAAATTCGATACCACAGCTAACTAAGTGTGGGGAGAATCAAGTCTTTAAAGGATAATATGTATTTCTGTTAGAGTTAGATTGTCTGTTTTCGTGTAGTTCTCGAAAATGGAACACGTTTGGTCTTTCCCTAGCAGACCCTAAAGAACTAGTCTTCTCCCCCCATTCTGAATTTTTATTTTTTTTAGGTTTCTACGAAATGAAGACAGCCTGTGAACTAAACCATGGTCTAATGCTACACGCTTTGATCACTAAACGTAATAATGACATACTACCGAGTGAATTTGTATCAGTAATCAGAGAAAGAATGGACGGAGTTAGAAAAGGATCCAGATGCGAAGATAATAAGTTACAATTTGGTAAAGGAAAATCAAAATCCGCAGCGAAAAGAAGAGCACGACACCTAGAACGATGTCACAAATGCGGAAAATGGTCACATGGAGGTAAATGTTCAAATAATCAAACCTATTCAAATACCGAATTTGTTACTTTATGCAGAGACGGACCGTTCATATGTTTAGAAGAAAAGACACTGAATGCTCGAGGTTACGCCTTTGGAGCCATGGAAAACCAATTAAACCGACTATCTTATGAATGGAATAGATCATATAACTAAGAAATCTATTTCACAGGTATGTCTGTACAGTTTTTATTTTTATTTTTATTTTTAACCTTTTAATAATAAACGCTAATTTGTTCGCTAAAAAGTATTAAATTGGTATTGAATAAAATTAGGTTTGGCGACCGAAATTATTGATATCATTCAAAAATTTATTACATCACTGCGAAATTTAACGTTTATTCTTAAGGTATAAATATCTTTAATCAATCAACCCAAAATATTTCAAAAATTCGTCATGAGTCAAATTAGGTCTTGAAACCGAAATTACTTTACCGAAAAGAGGGGCGCATATTTTTGATAATATTTGATTGATTAAAGTGGGATAAAAAGACAAAAAAATTTTTAATTTTATTTTTACCATGTTTTTAAAATTAATATTTAAATCTTAAATTAATATTGTAAACTTTGTAAAAACAATATATTTAAAATTGTAAATATTTGAAAAATTAATATAAGTTTGATATGAATTTATAAATTTTTAAATTAAGTTTGGTGTGAATTTTTAATTTTTAAAATATAAATTTTTAATTTTATGCATTTCAAATTTTAAGTTTGGTGTGAATTTTTAATTTTGAATTTTATATTTAAGTTGTGTGAATTTAAAAACAAAAATTTACTTTATCTCATTAAGTTAAAAATATGATTTTTAAAATTCGTCGTAAGTTGAAGACTAGGTCTTTGAACCGAAATTGCTTTACCCGAGGAAGGGACGAGAACTTTTATTATCATTATTTTTAATCTTATTGATTTAAAGTATGCCAAAAAAAATTAAAAAAACCAAAAATCTTAGCTTTTAAAACAATCGCTACAAAAAGACAAATTTTAAAATTTTGTCGAGGGACGGACTAGGGCATCGTCCCGAAACGACCTCGTCTTAAAAAGAAACAAAATTTTTAAAATTTTATTAAATTTTATGTTTTAAAAGTATAAGGTTTTTATAAAAAAAAAAAAAAAAAAAAAAAACCTGGAAAATACCCCCATGCGAGTCGCATGGGGATGGGCAGAAAGCCATGCGACTCGCATGGATAAAGAAATCTGGTCAGGATCAATTTATTCAGTCGAGCTGCTCTTTCTCACAAATACACACACATACACGAACTTACTCTCAAATCCTCTCAAATTTTCACCAATTTTCACCAAATTTCTTGCAAAAATTTCACAATAATCATGCCTAGATTCAGTAGTCTCAACCCCTTCAGGAGAAAGGTAAAGATTTCACCCCTAATCTCTTTAAATTCAAATTTTTGTGTTCTTGAGCTAGAAATTTTATATTTTGATTTTGTTAAATTTAGGTGTAATTAGAGCTAAATTGTTGTTATATTATGCATGTATATCCTAGATAGAAGCTATTTAACATGAATTGAAGCTAAAAACTTCAAATTTTTAAGAATCTAGGGTTTGTGTTCTTGAGCAATTTGGGGCTTTTTGATATAAACAGGTTATGGCCGATTTTTGTCATGAATTGTTGCTAAATTAAGTAGTATAACATGTTTAGGTAGTTAATTGATCCAAACTTTGAGCCTAAACATGTTTTTGAGAATTAAAGTAGACTTTTTAAGTCTAAAAATTCATGAACTTGGATAATTTGATATAAAGGCCATTTGAAACTTGTTTCATTACTAGTAGTGATTATTTTGGCATGTTATTTGAGATAAATGCTTATGAACTTGATGTACATTTTTCGTATATGCTTATTTGACAAAGTGTAGACTTGACAAAAATATGAAAATGAGCACTAGTTTGATTTGAATGCCATGTAACAAGTGTTTAAATGCTATAATGATTATTGTTGACATGTTTAAGAGTTTAAATGTGATAAAACATTGTACACATTTTCGTATGTAAAAGTGTAGAATTGTTATTGTTAAGAAAATGTGTATAAAATGTGTTATGAATTGAACATGTCATCATAATTGTTTCAAGTTATTATTTTGCTAACACTAATGCATATTTGGATGCACAAATTTTGTGTTTAATGTGTTTTGCAGAGAAATACAGATACGGACGGTGCATCATCGTCCAGACAACCAGAGCCCGAACCGGAAATGTTTCATGAACAAGAACAACATATGCAACAAGAAGAAGAAGAACATGAGGAGCAACATATTCCTTTTCACGATCAAGATCAATTATTCATGAATCAGTTTCGTCAATTCGCTCCACATCAAATGATTCTGAGCTTAGACATTAATGAAGATCAGTTACACCCAAATCTGAGATTTGATCGATGTTGGATAGAGTATCCAGATTATCAAAAGAACATGCACATTCTCTACTTTAAGGTTATTGAAATGCCAAGGGCAATTGACTGGGTACCTTTGGAAACAGTTGACCTTGCCGAACCGATTCGGGAATTATTGGTGCAAAGGTATGGTAATTCTCAGTTTAACGATTGGATGCGCCTATTTTCAATTCGTAGAACCATATATAGGGAATGGTGTATAGAATTACTTAGTACTATTAAGTTAAACAGTGATGTTAGGAGGATAGATGATAGAAGCTTTATTAGATTTCTGTTAGGTGGACGCATGTACAGAATGTCCATGATAGATTTAGCCAGGGCCTTACAGATTTACACCCCTGCTGAACTTTTGAGCCCCGACTGTAATAGCCTGATTGCCCAAGGAGAAAGGATAGATAGGGAATTTGATATTAACGCCGTCTGGAGGCGTATGTCCCACTTTAATGAATTTCACGCCAGTGGAAATCATACATACTTAGATATAGACAGAGCTGAACTCCGGGTGATTCATAGATTCTTAGCAAACACAATTACACAAAGGGGTAAGAATAAGGAGAAATTGACCGTAAACGATTTGTTCTACCTCAAGTGTATTAGAGACCCGAGGAGTTTCGTTAACATTCCCTATTGTGTTGGTTATTATCTCGCTAATGTAGTTTCGGGGATGAAATCGGGGAGTATTATAGGTGGTGGCATTTTCATTACTCTCATTGGAGAGTATTTAGGTGTGGATAAGCACCAAGGGGGTCCAATGAACGAAATAGAGGACGAAGCTGAAACTATAAGTTCAAACCTTTATCACGGTGCAAGGGTATTATTGATGAGACGTGGCCGGGTATATCGATACGAGGGACCTCAGCGACAGGTAGAAAGAGGTTCGGATGACGAGATGGAGGAGGCGAACAACATTATAGGAGTTGTTCGGGAGACTGCTCTTGATTTAGGCGTTCGTATGGAGGATGAATACATGACGAACTATGATAGGCATATGCAGTACGAGGCATGGCAACGTCGGAATGACTACGAGCATTCCCGGTAACGAGAGCATGGCCGATGGGATTATCATCAGCGCCAAATTATAAGCCAGTTGCAGCCTGGCGAGATGTATTATCCGACCCGACCCGCATACTATCCCGCACATCAGCCAGAAATGAGACCACCATACGATTCATATGATTATGACGCAGCATACCAGTTCACCTATAATCAACCATGGAACCCGGACGCGAACATGAATTGGGATCCATATCCTAATTTTCCTCCTAACCCACCTCCTGATCAGTAGAGATAAGTTGGTAATTTATATTTTTATTATTTTAAACACTTAACATTTTAATTACATTTATGTAATGTTTGATATTTCTATTATTATTGTGTACTAATATTTTTCTTATAATTTGAAAGTGGGATGCCAAAGTTCCATTTCAAATTACATGTATGATTATATTTGTATTGTATGTATTTTATGTTATGCACAAAACAGGATAAAACAACGCGTTTTCAAAGACTGGCATTAAGTTCAGCAAAAGCAAGTAATTTTGACAACAAGATGCAAAATATATGTGAAATAACAACAAGACGGAATGAACAAATGACGTGCACCATTTATCATTCAGCAAACAAACGCCAATATATTTGGAAACTTTGGTAAAAATTTAATCATTTTCACACAAATCACCCTCAATAATTTAAATTGTTACTGATTTCTTGCAAATGAGGGCATTGCAAGATCTTAAGTGTGGGAAGGGGTTAAATTCTTTCGGATTTTAAAATTTTTATATTAAACACTTGGTTACCATTAAAAATACTAGTAAAGCAGTAGTTGTATTAGAATCTAGTGCTCTCTGATAAAAAAGAACAGCCCTAGTCTTATATACTGACAACCCAATTCTAGTAAAATTTTTCAAAATTTTCAATTAAATGAATTCAAAATCATGTTTATACATATTTATGAACGATAAAACTAGGTTTTAACACCGAAATTATTGTTACCTCGGAAAGGACATAAATTGAGAAACAAACTAAAATGTTAAAATTCATTTAAAATGAAATAGAGGACGATAAAAAGGAAAATAAAAGCCAAGTGTGGGAAAATTTACCAAGTTATTTTAAACATATGTCACATATATCTGTAACAAATAACTGAAAATACTTTTGCTTTGGACTAAACTAAACTGTTTTACCCGATGAAAGAAAAGAAGAGATGGATCTACACGATGAATCAATTCCATCATTAAAAGGAAGTAAAGTCTTCCGAAAAAGACACGCGCTTCTTGATTTAGGTCATGAAGTTGTCGTCCAGACCAGCTGTAGGTTGACGAAAAATCTAGAAAAGTCATCACTAAAATCAGCAGGAAATCCACGGACCTCAGCATTAAACAGGGTCGCCAAGTGGTCAGATTTATCCTAACCATGAGAAGGATTTATCTCGTACAATGGGGAGGCACCGTGCAAATTAGCTGGATAAGACTAATGAATCAGATCCCCAAAAAGGATAATCTCCTTAAAGATTAAAAATCAGCTTTTAAGCCTGATATTACTCAATCCTTGAGATTGACCTTAAAGATTGAGAATTCAAACTCATGGAATTCAATGATATCTAAACTCGAGCTTGAACGAGAAAATATTTTGATCAAAACTACAAACCGATTTGTTTTCTGAAAATCCATTTTCAATGCGTTCATTACCATTGAACGTAAAATCCTAGGAATTCACCTGGAATTCATTAGGTCACCTGAACCAAATCGGGTGTCAACCGTAAGAACGGTGGTTGCATAGCATGGTCGAAGACAGGACCTTGTGCCAGACCGAAAAATTATAAGGGTGAGCTTTACTATTGCTCCTACCAAGGATAGTAATTGCGTCCGACACGTTATAGACCATAATCAAAAGCATGTCACGGAACATTGCCTTAATAGTTGCTTGTTCAACGCTTTCCTTTACAACCGGACGGTAGTTTACCGAAAGGTAATATACGGAACAAGTAAACTGGACGTGTTGCTTTCCAAATACAAGGTTAGCAAGTGGGTGACACAAAACCGCAAGTTTTGAGCTAAAATTTTCAAATCTGAAACCCACCAAACCCACTAAAATATTTTGCAAACACCGGTAAAGGGTTATTCCGGAAAACTTATCTAGGGTAAAAACTAGATTTAATTTTCAAAAGATCAAATGTTTTCATAAAGATCCAATTTCCTTAATGGATCTAAATTTTTATAGTCATGTGGGACTGTAAACCACATCGTTACTACCATTGTTCATACCGCCGTATAGAAATCACTGATGTACAAAGTGTGAAGAATAAAGAAGTGATTCTAGTATTTCAAGACTATATTGCTTGAGGACAAGCAACGCTTAAGTGTGGGAATATTGATAATGCCAAAAATGAACACATATTTTATAGCATTATTCCCCAAGAAAGACAAGATTTTAGTTGGTATTGTTCGATTTACAAGCAATATTCGTTTAAATATTAAAAAGAGAAGACAAAAGGCAGATTCGACAAATTGAAGACAAAAAGGTCCAAAGAGCTAAAAAGTACAAGATACAACTAAAAAGGTTCAAAATATTGATGAGGAACGTCTCAAAATGACAAGAGTACAAGTTACAAGACGCAAAGTACACGATATAAAATAATACGCGAAGACGTCCGAAAATCCGGAACCGGGACCTGAGCCAAGAAGAAACGCCCGACGCAACGGACCAAAAATATCTAATCTACTATGCACAAGAATATAATATAATATATATATAATTATATATAATTATATATTATATTATATATTATTATTATATTACGTCGGCAAGAAGAAAACAAATCAATTTGGCTGAATCCAGGGTGGCCATGCGACTCGCATGGCCAGAGGCACAAATCCATGCGAGTCGCATGGAGTGAAATTGCTGGTCAGGTCCTATATAAAGCCAGTTTTCTGCCGAGTTTTAAGGATAATAATTTTCATCTCTCTCTCAATATATACGTAATATATATATATAATTTATATTTTAATTTTAATTTTAATTTTAAATCCTAATAATAAGGGTATGTTAGCGAATGTTGTAAGGGTGTAAGTCGAAATTCTGTCCGTGTAACGCTACGCTATTTTTAATCATTGTAAGTTATGTTCAACCTTTTTATATTAATGTCTCGTAGCTAAGTTATTATTATGCTTATTTAAAACGAAGTAATCTTGATGTTGGGCTAATTACTAAAATTGGGTAATTGGGCTTTGTACCATAATTGGGGTTTGGACAAAAGAACGACACTTGTGGAAATTAGACTATGGGCTATTAATGGGCTTTATATTTGTTTAACTAAATGAAAGTTTGTTAATGTTAATATAAAGATTTACAATTGGGCGTCCCTATAAATTACTATATACACTCGATCGGACACGATGGGCGGGGTATTTATATGTACGAATAATCGTTCATTTAACCGGACACGGGAATGGATTAATAGCCACTAGAATAATTAAAACAGGGGTGAAATTACATTCAAGGGTAATTGGTGTAATTGTTAACAAAGTAGTAAAACCTTGGTTTACACGCAGTCGATAACCTGGTGTATTCATTAAACAAAGTATTAAAACCTTGTTACAATTCGAATCCCCAATTAGTTGGAATATTTAACTTCGGGTATAAGGATAATTTGACGAGGGCACTCGCACTTTATATTTATGACTGATGGACTGTTATGGACAAAAACCAGACGGACATATTAAATAATCCAGGACAAAGGACAATTAACCCATGGGCATAAAACTAAAATCAACACGTCAAACATTATGATTATGGAAGTTTAAATAAGCATAATTCTTTTATTTCATATTTAATTTCCTTTATTTTATATTTAATTGCACTTCTAATTATCGCACTTTTATTGTTATTTAATCGCACTTTTAATTATCGTACTTTTTAATTATCGCAATTTTATTTTATCGCATTTTTATTATTCGCAATTTCATTATCGTTATTTATTTTATGCTTTAATTTAAGTCTTGTATTTATTTTATATTTTACATTAGGTTTTAACTGCGACTAAAGTTTTAAAATCGACAAACCGGTCATTAAACGGTAAAAACCCCCCTTTATAATAATAATATTACCTATATATATTTGTATTTTTATAAAAGTAAACTAATATAGCGTTGAGCTTTGTTTAAAGATTTCCCTGTGGAACGAACCGGACTTACTAAAAACTACACTACTGTACGATTAGGTACACTGCCTATAAATGTTGTAGCAAGGTTTAAGTATATCCATTCTATAAATAAATAAATATCTTGTGTAAAATTGTATCGTATTTAATAGTATTTCCTGCAAAAATTTAATAGTATTTTATACCCCTCTGCTTTGACATCAAGTATTTTTGGCGCCGCTGCCGGGAAATTCGCCGAAGCGAAACGCCATATTTTTAATTTTTAAGTTATAATTAGTTTTTGTAAAATTTATATTTTTGTTTAAAAATTAAAAAATATAAAAAAAAAAAAAAAGCTTTTAAAATCGAAAAAAAAAATATTTTAAGTATATTTTTAAGTTTTTCTTTTATTTTTACAAAATTATAAAGTATTTTAAGTTTATTTTTAAGTTTTTATTTTAATTATATATATATATTTTATTTAAATTTAAAACAGAAAAAAAAAAAGAAAATAAAATATTAAATATTACGTGACCTGTCATTTGAACCAGTCCAATTGAACCAGTTCAGGGTATCCATGTGACTCGCATGACCCACCCCCTTATTCCATGCGACTCGCATGAGGGGTTTGACCAGGCCACAACCAAACCCTAATCACGCATTTATTACGGTTATTAATTTATTATTATTAATTAAACCCTAATCTAATTATTATTATTATAATTAAGTTTTTAGTTTATTTTATTTATATTACTTTTAAACTAGTTTTATTTATTATAAACTTAATACTTTCATTATAAAATATAAAAATAATATTTTTATAAAATTATACTTTTTACAACTTTTTGTATATTTTTATATTTTTTTTCCTTTTTAATCGTTTTAGCGTAACTTTTGTATTTCTAGCTCATATTTAATTTTAAACTTAGTTTTTGCTATAATTATTTTTACTCCTAGATTTTTAGGCTTTGCCGTAGAATTCCTTAAGTGTTTTTTCTTTAGACTAAGATTTAGGTGCTTTAGAATTTTGCGACGCCTTTTTAAGTTTTAGTTTCTTTTTAAGTTATTTCCATTTGGGATTTAGTTTTTCCTGTAAGCTTTAATATTTTTAGACCTTTTTACTATGTACCAATTATCATTCCAATTAGTAATATCAATTTGCGATTATAATTTTAAGTTAGTTGTAGTAATAAGGTTAGGTTAGTCAAGTATTTTTAAGTTTTTATAAGTTTCTTTTATTTTTCCGTCACCTTTTATTTTTCAACCATTTTTTTCTTTTTCGACCTTTTGCAACGAACTCTTTTTCTTTCTTTTTTCTCGCTATTCTAGTTTTAGGACTTAGAATTTTTTCTACTTCTTATCTAAATTTCTTAAAATTACGAAAATTTATTTTGAGTGGTTAAATTAATAGACATCAAAATTTTCTGGTTCGTAGTAATAGTTGGATTTGTACGTGGACCGGGTTATTGGAGCCAAACAGTCCTCAATTATATTGAGACCAAACGAATCCTGCCCCTCTGCTGCATCTTTTGGCTATTCGAAACGTGGGCAAAATCAGAAAAGTCTATTGATTGGATAACTTATTATAATTTTTCTTTCCTTTTAAAAACTAATAGGATATTCTGTGAATGCACCGAGCAAGACGTTCACCACCTTTTGTACGTTCACCACCTGTAACTCGATCAAGACATCGTTTAACAAATATAACCGCCGTTGATTTTTCTTTAGAATCGTCATCTAGTCGACCAAGTACTTCAGTTCAAATTTCCGATAATCCATTTTTTGAACCCAACCTCACAATTGAGAATCCGGAAAATATTCAGGAACGGTTCGTAGATCCTGAACCATTAAACTTTCCTCCGGAACCACCAATCATTCAAACAGAGATTGTTGAGGATCGAACCATTAAATCAGAATCATCTAGTGATTCCGATTCAACAAATTCAATTATGGAGAATCTGGAACCTTTAAGTATGGAAGACCGAATGAGAGCTAAACGCACTGGCCAAGGTCACGCAATTACTCATCCAGACATTAATGCGCCAGATTATGAAATCAAAGGACAAATTTTACACATGGTGACTAATCAATGCCAATTTAGTGGTGCGCCGAAGGAAGATCCAAATGAACATCTACGTACCTTTAATAGGATCTGCACACTATTTAAAATCCGAGAAGTGGAGGATGAACAGATATATCTCATGTTATTTCCCTGGACTTTAAAGGGAGAAGCCAAAGATTGGTTGGAATCATTACCTGAAGGGGCGATCGATACATGGGACGTTTTAGTTGACAAATTTCTTAAACAATTCTTTCCTGCATCTAAAGCCGTAAGACTTCAAGCAGAAATTGTTACGTTCACACAGAAGCCAAATGAAACTCTATATGAGGCGTGGACAAGATATGGAAAGTTGTTAAGAGGATGTCCGCAACATGGTTTAGACACCTGTCAAATAGTACAAATATTCTACCAAGGATGCGACATCACTACAAGGAAAGACATAGATATAGCAGCGGGTGGTTCTATTATGAAGAAAACCGAAACTGATGCTTACAAAATTATTGATAACACTGCTTCCCACTCACATGAGTGGCACCAAGAAAAAGATATCATTAGATCATCTAAAGCAGCTAGAGCCGATTCTAGTCATGACTTAGATTCCATTTCCGCAAAGATAGATGCTTTCGAGAGACGAATGGAAAAGATGACTAAAGATATTCATGCTATACGAATTAGTTGTGAGCAGTGTGGAGGACCACATTTGACAAAAGATTGTCTCAGTATTGAATTAACAATGGAACAAAGAGAGAATATTTCATACATAAACCAAAGGCCTGGAAATAATTATCAGAATAATTATCAACCGCCAAGACCGATTTACAATCAAAACCAGAATTATAACCGAAATATTCCATACAACAACCAACAAGGTCCTAGCAATCAACAAGTATCCAATAATACTTACAATCAGCAAAGACCTAATTTTCAAAACAAACCACCACAACAAACCGATGATAAAAAGCCGAATTTAGAAGATATGATGACGAAGCTAGTTGAAACTCAAACGCAGTTTTTCACATCTCAAAAACAAACCAATGAACAAAATGCTCAAGCATTTAGAAATCAACAAGCTTCTATTCAAAATCTGGAACAAGAAGTAAGTAACCTAGCAAGGTTAATAGGTGAAAGAAAACCGGGAAGTCTACCTAGTGATACAAATGCTAACCCCCGGAATGAAACAGCTAAAGCTATTACCACAAGAAGTGGTACAACACTTAAACCACCTGAAATACCTGTAACTTCTGATGAAACTATTCCTACTCCACAAGAACCACAACCTGATCAAGATAAGGAAAAAGAACCGGTAGTTGAAAAGGTTAATGAAGATAACACAGTTAAGGATAAACCTTATGTTAAACAATACCAACCACCACTTCCTTATCCGAGTAAAATGAAGAAGGAAAAACTTGAAGCCGAGCAATCCAAATTCTTGGATATGTTTAAACAGATAAATGTAAATCTTCCTTTCATTGATGTGATTTCAGGAATGCCAAGGTATGCTAAATTCTTGAAAGATCTAATCACGAATAGAAAGAAAATGGAAGAACTTTCGGCTGTTACTATGAATGCTAATTGTTCAGCAGTGCTGTTGAATAAGATACCAGAAAAATTATCTGATCCAGGAAGTTTCACAATGCCATGTTTTCTGGGTAGTCTTAGTTCAATAGAAGCATTGGCAGACTTAGGTGCTAGTATAAATCTAATGCCGTATTCACTATACGCTAAACTAGACCTTGGAGAATTGAAACCAACCAGAATAAGCATACAACTAGCCGATAGATCAATAAAATATCCTAGAGGGATAATGGAGAACATGCTAGTTAAAGTTGGTACTTTAGTATTTCCAATAGACTTTGTTGTTCTGGACATGGAAGAAGATTCTCAAGTTCCTCTCATATTAGGAAGACCATTCTTAAACACGGCTAAAGCAATGATAGACGTATTCGGTAAGAAACTGACCCTAAGTATAGAGGATGAGAGTGTTACCTTTTCAGTTGATAAAGCAATGCAACAACCACAATCTGCAGATAATACATGTTATTATATTCAAACTATAGATGCACATGCAGAATTATTAGAAGAATTTCCAGAATTACAAGGGACAGGAGAATGTTCTTTAGGAGAAGGTAATGAACCAATTGATGAAGCTGAAATGTTAGCTACACTTATAGCTAATGGATATGAACCAACAACAGAAGAAATTCAAATGCTAAAAGAAGAAGACAGATATCGATATAAATCATCGATAGAAGAACCTCCGAAATTAGAGTTAAAGCCACTTCCAAACCATTTGGAATACGCTTATTTACAAGGTGAATCTGAATTACCTGTAATAATATCGTCTTCTCTTACTGAAAATGAGAAATCACAACTCATTTCTGTGTTGAAAGCTCATAAACCAGCCATTGCATGGAAGATTCATGATATTAAAGGAATAAGTCCTTCGTATTGCACACATAAAATCCTTATGGAAGAAGGTCATAAAACGTATGTGCAACGCCAACGAAGACTAAATCCTAATATGCAAGATGTAGTTAAGAAAGAGATTATTAAACTGCTAGATGCAGGTTTGATATACCCAATTTCTGATAGTCCATGGGTAAGCCCAGTTCAATGCGTGCCTAAGAAGGGTGGCATGACTGTCATCACAAATGAGAAAAATGAGCTTATTCCTACTAGGACTGTAACAGGATGGCGTGTATGTATTGATTATAGAAAATTAAATGACGCCACCAGAAAAGATCACTTTCCCTTACCTTTCATAGATCAAATGTTGGAAAGATTAGCCGGAAATAGTTACTATTGTTTTCTAGATGGATTTTCCGGATATTTTCAAATTCCAATAGCACCCGAAGATCAAGAGAAAACCACATTCACGTTCCCTTATGGTACTTTTGCTTACAAACGCATGCCATTTGGACTTTGTAACGCCCCTGCAACCTTTCAAAGGTGTATGATGGCGATTTTTCATGACATGATAGAAGAATGCATGGAAGTTTTCATGGATGACTTTTCAGTCTTCGGTGATACATTTAAATCATGTCTAGTTAATCTGGAACGAATGCTAATTAGATGCGAAAAATCAAATCTAGTACTTAATTGGGAGAAATGCCATTTCATGGTTAAAGAAGGCATCGTTCTTGGACATAAAATTTCAAAAGAAGGAATTGAAGTGGATACTTCTGTTTCCTTGATTAAATACAACAAGTTACATTAACTCCTCACCATGTTGAGCAACCACTTGCTGCTACCCCTTTCTGTTTTAACAGTCGGTTAACTACCATCACCATCGTGGTTTTCCTTTTATAACTAAAACAGCCAAAAGACACCACAAGATTTCTGCTGCAATTTGAAACAAGATGCTACTGCTACCGTCGAATAAACCACAACCCACATACCTTATCACCTTATATTATGGCAGCTACTAGTTATTTTTTTTCTGGTTCACTGGTCGGTAGAACATTAAAGATGATACAATGAATTGAATAATGGTGGCTATCGAATACTGATTTGAACCCTTGCTTTATTTTAGGTTTTGGCCAACAATTTACAATGTGGGGTAACCCTACTTGTTTGTTAAATAAAAAGGAAACCGAATCCCATGTCAATGAATGAATTTGGACGGATATTTGAGTTATCAGATTTTTCTAGTTGGGCTGTGACTTCACTTCTTCTTATTGGGCTTCGAAACATTAAATGTTGGGCTGTGTTATGTTGCTGATAATCGGCCTGCCTATTTATTGGGCTGTAATATGATATACGGTTCCTGCATTATGTTATACGGTTCTTGTGATACGAATGAATATGCGATACAGGTTATATAATAAAAAAAACCATGGGTGGGAGTTTAATCAAAAACAATGTAATGGACGAGTGGTTTGAGTGTGTTTCGGGTTTACAAGAGGTCGTGGGTTCGATACTTGCCTGGGGTATTTTTGTGTGTGTGGCATTTTTGAAGGTATTCATTTATTATTATTATTATTTTTATTATTTTTATTATTATTATTATTATTATTATTATTATTATTATTATTATTATTATTATTATTATTATTATTATTATTATTATAATTATTATTATTATAATTATTATTATTATTATTATTATTATTATTATTATTATTATTATTATTATTATTATTATTATTATTATTATTATTATTATTATTATTATTATTATTGTAGTTGTCATGTTGTTATTACTATTATTAATTAGTATTATTAACAAGTATTGTAGTTATTATTATTATTAATGTTACTAAAAAGTATTAGTTACCTTTTATCATTATCATAATTATAAATACAATTATAAATATTATTATCATTAAGATTATGATTATTATTATTATCATTATGTATTATTATTATTATTATTATTATTATTATTACTAATAATGTTATCAAATCATTATAAGTATTATTATTAATATTATCATGAGAATCATTATTAATATATAAGTATTGAAATCAGTATCATCGTTATTAGTAAAATTAATACTTGTACAATTATTATTATTAATATCATTATCATTATTGTCATTAATTGAATCATTAATATTATTATATTTATTAGTAATATTACGTATTATCATTATTATCATTTTTACTATTACTAATATTATTTTACTACTTTTAACAAACAAACGATATATATCTATATTTAATACATATAACATAACTAAATTAATATTTTCATATACAAAATGAATATATGAAACCTATATATATTTTTAATATAAAAATGATATAACTAATAAATTTTTATATATATATATGGGCTCAATTACATCTATGAATATTAATAAATATACAAATGATATAGGTTCGTGAATCCGAGGCCAACCTTGCATTGTCCAGTTTCATTACATGTATTTTTACTACAAAATACAGTATGGTGAGTTCATTTGCTCCCTTTTACTCTTTATATTTTTGGGACTGAGAATACATGCGCTGTTTTTACAACTGCTTTATTAAATGCTTTTGAAATATGTTTTGAACTGTGAATACATGAAATGCTTTTATAAATGTTTGACGAGATAGACACAAGCAAAACATTCCTCGAATAAATTATTATGCAGACAGAAGTTCTGAGGATTATTGTTGAATTATGTGGACATGATAATTACCACCTTTGAGTTATGTGGACATGATAATTGCCAACAATTGATATGAATGTTATGTATCGAGAGAATGATTTTATACACAGGTTATGTGTATGTTATTTTTGTGCACGAGATATGTGTACGGTTACTAAGATTTATGAAAAAGTATTTCATACACGAGAAAGGTGAAATGTCCCGTTCATATTGATTATAAACGTTCCATATTAATTGATTTCGTTGCGAGGTTTTGACCTCTATATGAGACATTTTTCAAAGACTGCATTCATTTTTAAAACAACCATAACCTTTATTTTATCAATAAAGGTTTCAAAAGCATTACGTAGATTATCACATAATGATAATCTAAAATATACTGTTTACACATGACCATTACATAATGGTTTACAATAGAAATATATTACATCGACATATGTTTCTTGAATGCAGTTTTTACATAATATCATACAACATGGACTCCAAATCTTATCCTTATTTTAGTATGCAACAGCGGAAACTCTTAATATTCACCTGAGAATAAACATGCTTTAAACGTCAACAAAAATGTTGGTGAGTTATAGGTTTAACCTATAAATATCAAATCGTAACAATAGACCACAAGATTTCATATTTCAATATACATCCCATACATAGAGATAAAAATCCTTCATATGGTGAACACCTGGTAACCGACATTAACAAGATGCATATTTAAGAATATCCCCATCATTTCGGGACACCCTTAAGATATGATATAAATTTCGAAGTACTAAAGCATCCGGTACTTTGGATGGTGTTTGTTAGGCCCAATAGATCTATCTTTAGGATTCGCGTCAATTAGGGTGTCTGTTCCCTAATTCTTAGATTACCAGACTTAATAAAAAGGGGCATATTCGATTTTGATAATTCAACCATAGAATGTAGTTTCACGTACTTGTGTCTATTTTGTAAATCATTTATAAAACCTACATTTATTCTCATCCCAAAAATATTAGATTTTAAAAGTGGGACTATAACTCACTTTCACAGATTTTTACTTCGTCGAGAAGTAAGACTTGGCCACTGGTTGATTCACGAACCTATAACAATATATACATATATATCAAAGTATGTTCAAAATATATTTACAATACTTTTAATACATTTTGATGTTTTAAGTTTATTAAGTCAGCTATCCTCGTTAGTAACCTACAACTAGTTGTCCACAGTTAGATGTACAGAAATAAATCGATAAATATTATCTTGAATCAATCCACGATCCAGTGTATACATATCTCAGTATTGATCACAACTTAAACTATATATATTTTGGAATCAACCTCAACCCTGTATAGCTAACTCCAACATTCACATATAGAGTGTCTATGGTTGTTCCGAAATATATATAGATGTGTCGACATGATAGGTCGAAACATTGTATACGTGTCTATGGTATCTCAAGATTACATAATATACAATACAAGTTGATTAAGTTATGGTTGGAATAGATTTGTTACCAATTTTCACGTAGCTAAAATGAGTAGTTTTTACCAATTTTGTTTTGCTCGCCATTTCTTCGTTTCTAATCCGTTTTGAGTGATTTAAGCGACCACAGTTTCGTATTGAACTTGAATTTATGAAACTAAACAGAAAAGGTATAGGTTTATAGTCGTAAATACAAGTTACAAGTCATTTTTGAAAGAGGTAGTCATTTCCGTCGAAAGAACGACATCTTGATGACCATTTTGAAAAACATACTTTCACTTTGAGTTTAACCATGATTTTTGGATATAGTTTCATGTTCATAAGAAAAATCATTTTTCCAGAAGTATAGATTTTAAATCAAAGTTCTTCTTAGCTTTTAATTATCCCAACCAAAACAGCCGCGGTTTTACTACGACGGCGTATATCCAGTTTATGGTGTTTATCGTGTTTCCGGGTTTTAAATCATTAAGTTAGCATATAATATAGATATAGAACATGTGTTTAGTTGATTTTAAAAGTCTAGTTAGAAGGATTAACTTTATTTGCGAACAACTTTAGAATTAACTAAACTATGTTCTAGTGATTACAAGTTTATAACGTTGAATAAGACAACTTTTTATGTATGAATCGAATGATGTTATGAACATCATTACTACCTCAAGTTCCTTGGATAAACCTACTGGAAATAAGAAAAATGGATCTAGCTTCAAAGGATCCTTGGATGGCTTGAAAGTTCTTGAAGCAGAATCATGACACGAAAACAATTTCAAGTAAGATTTCCACTCGAAATAAGATTGTTATAGTTATAGAAATTGAATTAAAGTTTGAATATGATTATTACCTTGTATTAGAAATATAAACTACTGTAAGTAACAAAGGTTTCTTGATCTTGGATGATTACTTGGAATGGATTTAGAAAACTTGGAAGTAAACTTGCAATCTTGGAAGTATTCTTGATTTTATGAAACTAGAACTTTTGGAATTTATGAAGAACACTTAGAACTTGAAGATAGAACTTGAGAGAGATCAATTATATGAAGAAAATTGAAGAATGAAAGTGTTTGTAGGTGTTTTTGGTCGTTGGTTTATGGATTAGATATAAAGGATATGTAATTTTGTTTTCATGTAAATAAGTCATGAATGATTACTCATATTTTTGTAATTTTATGAGATATTTCATGCTAGTTGCCAAATGATGGTTCCCACATGTGTTAGGTGACTCACATGGGCTGCTAAGAGCTGATCATTGGAGTGTATATACTAATAGTACATACATCTAAAAGCTGTGTATTGTACGAGTACGAATACGGGTGCATACGAGTAGATTTGTTGATGAAACTGAACGAGGATGTAATTGTAAGCATTTTTGTTAAGTAGAAGTATTTTGATAAGTGTCTTGAAGTCTTTCAAAAGTGTATGAATACATATTAAAACACTACATGTATATACATTTTAACTGAGTCGTTAAGTCATCGTTAGTCGTTACATGTAAATGTTGATTTGAAACCTTTAGGTTAACGATCTTGTTAAATGTTGTTAACCCAATGTTTATAATATCAAATGAGATTTTAAATTATTATATTATCATGATATTATGATGTACGAATACCTCTTAATATGATCTATATACATTAAATGTCGTTACAACGATAATCGTTACATATATGTCTCGTTTCAAAATCATTAAGTTAGTAGTCTTATTTTTACATATGTAGTTCATTGTTAATACACTTAATGATATATTTACTTATCATTTAACATAATTAACCAAGTGTATCAATATCTTAATATGATTCATATGTACCTAGTAAGACGTTATAACGATAATCGTTATATATATCATTTTCGAGTTTCTTAATTTAATAGTCTCATTTTTATGTATATAACTCATTGTTAAAATACCTAATGAGATATATACTTATAATAAAATCATGTTAACTATATATATAACCATATATATGTCATTGTAAAGTTTTTACAATTTTTAACGTTCGTGAATCACCGGTCAACTTGGGTGGTCAATTGTCTATATGAAACCTATTTCAATTAATCAAGTCTTAACAAGTTTGATTGCTTAACATGTTGGAAACACTTAATCATGTAAATAACAATTTCATTTAATATATATATAAACATGGAAAAGTTCGGGTCACTACAGTACCTACCCGTTAAATAAATTTCGTCCCGAAATTTTAAGCAGTTGGAGGTGTTGACGTATCTTCTGGAAATAAATGCGGGTATTTCTTCTTCATCTGATCTTCACGCTCCCAGGTGAACTCGGGTCCTCTACGAGCATTCCATTGAACCTTAACAATCGGTATCTTGTTTTGTTTAAGTCTCTTAACCTCACAATGCATTATTTCGACGGGTTCTTCAATGAATTGAAGTTTTTCATTGATTTGGATTTCGTCCAATGGAATAGTGAGATCTTCTTTAGCAAAACATTTCTTCAAATTTGAGACGTGGAAAATGTTATGTACAGCCGCGAGTTGTTGAGGTAGCTCCAGTTGGTAAGCTACTGGTCCGACACGATCTATAATCTTGAATGGTCCAATGTACCTTGGATTTAGTTTCCCCCGTTTACCAAATCGAACAACGCCTTTCCAAGGTGAAACCTTAAGCATGACCATTTCTCCAATTTCAAACTCTATATCTTTTCTTTTACTGTCCGCGTAGCTCTTTTGTCGACTCTGGGCGGTTTTCAATCTTTGTTGAATTTGGATGATTTTCTCGGTAGTTTCTTGTATTATCTCCGGACCCGTAATCTGTCTATCCCCCACTTCACTCCAACAAATCGGAGACCTGCACTTTCTACCATAAAGTGCTTCAAACGGTGCCATCTCAATGCTTGAATGGTAGCTGTTATTGTAGGAAAATTCTGCTAACGGTAGATGTCGATCCCAACTATTTCCGAAATCAATAACACAAGCTTGTAGCATGTCTTCAAGCGTTTGTATCGTCCTTTTGCTCTGCCCATCAGTTTGTAGATGATAGGCAGTACTCATGTCTAGACGAGTTCCCAATGCTTGCTGTAATGTCTGCCAGAATCTTGAAATAAATCTGCCATCCCTATCAGAGATAATAGAGATTGGTATTCCATGTCTGGAGAAGACTTCCTTCAAATACAGTCGTGCTAACTTCTCCATCTTGTCATCTTCTCTTATTGGCAGGAAGTGTGCTGACTTGGTGAGACGAACAACTATTACCCAAATAGTATCATAACCACTTGTAGTCCTTGGCAATTTAGTAATGAAATCCATGGTAATGTTTTCCCATTTCCATTCCGGGATTTCAGGTTGTTGTAGTAGACCTGATGGTTTCTGATGTTCAGCTTTGACCTTAGAACACGTCAAACATTCTCCTACATATTTAGCAATATCGGCTTTCATACCTGGCCACCAAAAATGTTTCTTAAGATCCTTGTACATCTTCCCCGTTCCAGGATGTATTGAGTATTTGGTTTTATGAGCTTCTCAAAGTACCATTTCTCTCATATCTCCAAATTTTGGTACCCAAATTCTTTCAGCCCTATACCGGGTTCCGTCTTCCCAAATATTAAGATGCTTCTCCGATCCTTTGGGTATTTCATCCTTTAAATTTCCCTCTTTTAAAACTCCTTGTTGCGCCTCCTTTATTTGAGTAGTAAGGTTAGTGTGAATCATTATATTCATAGATTTTACTCGAATGGGTTCTCTGTCCTTTCGGCTCAAGGCGTCGGCTACCATATTTGCCTTCCCCGGGTGGTAACGAATCTCAAAGTCGTAATCATTCAACAATTCAATCCACCTACGCTGCCTCATATTCAGTTGTTTCTGATTAAATATGTGTTGAAGACTTTTGTGGTCGGTATATATAATACTTTTGACCCCGTATAAGTAGTGCCTCCAAGTATTTAATGCAAAAACAACCGCGCCTAATTCCAAATCATGCTTCGTATAATTTTGCTCGTGAATCTTCAATTGTCTAGACGCATAAGCAATCACCTTCCTCCATTGCATTAATACACAACCGAGACCTTGCTTTGATGCGTCACAATAAATCACAAAATCATCATTCCCTTCAGGCAATGACAATATAGGTGCCGTAGTTAGCTTTTTCTTCAATAATTGAAACGCCTTCTCTTGTTCATCCTTCCATTCAAATTTCTTCCCTTTATGCGTTAATGCAGTCAAGGGTTTTGCTATTTTGGAGAAATCTTGGATGAATCTTCTGTAGTAACCAGCCAATCCTAAAAATTGACGTATATGCTTCGGAGTTTTTGGGGTTTCCCACTTTTCAAAGGTTTCGATCTTTGCCGGGTCTACCTGGTTACCTTCTTTGTTCACTATGTGACCGAGGAATTGAACTTCTTCCAACCAAAATGCACACTTTGAAAACTTAGCGTACAGTTTTTCTTTCCTCAATACTTCTAGCACTTTTCTCAAATGTTCTTCATGCTCTTGATCATTCTTTGAGTAAATAAGTATGTCATCGATAATAACAATGACAAACTTGTCAAGATATGGCCCACACACTAGGTTCATAAGGTCCATGAACACAGCTGTTGCGTTAGTCAATCCAAACGGCATAACCATAAACTCGTAATGACCATAACGCGTCCTAAAAGCAGTTTTTGGAATATCATCCTCCTTTACTCGCATTTGATGATATCCAAAACGTAAATCGATCTTCGAATAAACTGACGAGCCTTGTAGTTGATCAAATAAGTCATCAATTCTCGGCAGTGGATAACGGTTTTTGATGGTAAGTTTGTTCAACTCTCTGTAGTCAATACACAACCTAAATGTACCATCCTTCTTCTTGACAAACAAAATAGGAGCTCCCCATGGTGATGTGCTTGGTCGAATGAAACCACGTTCTAATAGTTCTTACAGTTGGCTTTGCAGTTCTTTCATCTCGCTGGGTGCGAGTCTATAAGGAGCACGAGCTATTGGTGCAGCTTCTGGTACAAGATCTATTTGAAATTCAACAGATCGATGTGGAGGTAGTCCCGGTAATTCTTTCGGAAATACATCGGGAAATTCTTTTGCGACGAGAACATCATTGATGCTCTTTTCTTTAATTTGTACTTTCTCGACGTATGCTAGAACAGCATAGCAACCTTTTCTTATTAGTTTTTGTGCCTTCAAATTACTAATAAGATGTAGCTTCATGTTTCCCTTTTCTCCGTACACCATTAAGGGTTCTCCTTCTTCTCGTACAATGCGAATTGCATTTTTATAACATACGATCTCTGCTTTCACCTTCTTCAGCCAGTCCATGCCAACTATTACATCAAAACTACCTAACTCTACTGGTATCAAATCAATCTTAAATATTTCGCTACCCAGTTTAATTTCTCGATTCCGGCATATATTATCTGCTGAAATTAATTTACCGTTTGCTAATTATAGTAAAAAT
The DNA here is from genome assembly GCF_046630445.1 of Rutidosis leptorrhynchoides. Taxonomy (NCBI): domain Eukaryota; kingdom Viridiplantae; phylum Streptophyta; class Magnoliopsida; order Asterales; family Asteraceae; genus Rutidosis; species Rutidosis leptorrhynchoides. Next base: position 167,788,312 of record NC_092333.1, read on the forward strand.
TTACTATCCAACGGCGTCAATGGACAACTTAATTTAGCACAAAAATCTCTACTCATATAGCTTCTATCCGCACCCGAATCAAATAAAACGTAAGCAGATTTATTGTCAATAAGAAACGTACCCGTAACAAGCTCCGAGTCTTCCTGTACCTCTGCCGCATTAATATTGAAAACTCTTCCGCGGCCTTGTCCATTCGTGTTCTCCTGGTTCGGGCAATTTCTAATAATGTGGCCCGGTTTTCCACATTTATAACAAACTACATTGGCATAACTTGCTCCGACACTACTTCCTCCGCCATTACTCGTTCCGACACCATTTGTTCCTTTCGTTCTATTAACCCCTGGTCCGTAGACCTCACACTTCACCGCGCTATGACCATTTATTTTACACTTGTTACAAAATTTGGTGCAGAACCCCGAGTGATACTTTTCACACCTTTGGCATAGCTGCTTCTGATTATTGTTGTTGTTGCGGTTGTTATTGTTGTTGGGATGATTGTTGTAGTTGCTGTTATTGTTGTTGTTGTTGTTGTTGTTGTTGTTGTTGTTGTTGTTGTTGTTATTGTTGTCGTTGTTGTTGTTGTTGTTGTTGGGCCGTTTGTTGATGTTGCGATTGTTGGGATAATTGTTGCGATTATTATTGTAATTGTTGTTGTTATTGTATTGGTGATTCTTATCACTGTTTTCCTCCCACTTTCTTTTGACTTGCTTCACATTGGCCTCTTCAGCCGTCTGTTCTTTAATTCTTTCCTCAATCTGGTTCACTAGTTTGTGAGCCATTCTACATGCCTGTTGTATGGAGGCGGGCTCGTGTGAACTTATATCTTCTTGGATTCTTTCCGGTAATCCTTTCACAAACGCGTTGATCTTCTCTTCCTCATCTTCGAACGCTCTCGGACATAATAGACACAATTCTGTGAATCGTCTTTCGTACGTGGTAATATCAAATCCTTGGGTTTGTAACCCTCTAAGTTCTGTCTTGAGCTTATTGACCTCGGTTCTGGGACGGTACTTCTCGTTCATCAAGTGCTTGAATGCTGACCACGGTAGTGCGTACGCATCATCTTGTCCCACTTGCTCTAGATAGGTATTCCACCATGTTAACGTAGAACCTGTGAAGGTATGCGTAGTGTACTTCACTTTGTCCTCTTCAGTACACTTACCTATGGCAAACACCGATTCGACCTTCTCGGTCCACCGTTTCAATCCGATCGGTCCTTCGGTTCCATCAAATTCCAAAGGTTTGCAGGCAGTGAATTCTTTGTAGGTGCATCCTACACGATTTCCTGTACTGCTAGATCCAAGGTTATTGTTGGTATGTAGTGTAGCCTGTACTGCGGCTATGTTTGAAGCTAGAAAAGTACGGAATTCCTCTTCATTCATATTCACGGTGTGTCGAGTAGTCGGTGCCATTTCCTTCAAAATAGTCAAATGGAACAAGTTAATCATACAAAATATTAAGAGTAGTTAATAGTATTTCGTAGTATAATATGAACTCATTTATAAAAGCTTTTTCTTCATATTAGCATTTTATAACTTTAAATTCGGGTAGTACCTACCCGTTAAGTTCATACTTAGTAGCTAATATACAATTCAACTACTACAATTCTATATGAAAAACTGATTATAATAATATTTCGCGTTCAAACTTTTATACAATATTTTACAAACTTATAATACCGCTTATTTTACATAAAGCATGAAATATAGCACACAATAACTTTGATACAAGATAGTTGTAAAGATAATTCTAGCTAGTACACAAGTCGTTCAGCAAAGGCAATAAAGACACGTAATTCATATGTCCAGAAACAAGTCATGCATTCTGGTTTTACTAGGACTACTTCCCATCCTTGGTCTTGTGGAACATAATCGTTATGGCCGTTGATAAGACAGCGTGTTGTAACGTCGTCAAAGGGACGAGGGTTACGTAATGACCAACAGTCTCGTAATAACCTAAAAACCTCATTTCTTACCCCAATTACCGACTCCGTCACTTGTGGGAACGTTTTGTTTAATAGTTGTAGCCCGATGTTCTTTTTCTCACTTTGGTGAGAAGCGAACATTACTAACCCGTAAACATAGCATGCTTCTTTATGTTGCATGTTAGCCGCTTTTTCTAAATCATGAAGTCCTATATTCGGATACATTGAGTCAAAATAATTTCTTAACCCGTTGCGTAAAATAGCATTTGGGTTCCCCACAATATATGCGTCAAAGTAAACACATCGTAACTTATGGGTTTCCCAATGTGATATCCCCCATCTTTCAAACGAAAGTCTCTTATAAACCAAGACATTCTTGGAACGTTCTTCGAATGTCTTACAAACTGATTTCGCCGTAAATAGTTGTGCCGAAGAATTCTGACCGACTCTAGACAAGATTTCATCAATCATGTCTCCGGGTAGGTCTCTTAAAATGTTGGGTTGTCTATCCATTTTGTGTTTTTATACCGTAAAATAGACAAGAGTTAGATTCATAAAAAAAAAATACTTATTAATACAAGCAATTTTTACATATATCATAAAGCATAAGCTCACTATATTACATATGTTACACCACACGAATACAACTATCTTATTCCGACTCGCTCGTTTCTTCTTCTTCGGTTTTGGTTCGTTTTGCCAAGTTTCTAGGGATATATGATGTTCCCCTAATACGAGCTGTCGTTTTCCACAACGGTTTAGAAAAACCTGGTGGTTTAGAGGTTTCCGGGTCATTGTTACAACTTAAAGGCTTCGGGGGTTGACGATACATATAAAGTTCATCGGGGTTGGAATTAGATTTCTCTATTTTTATGCCCTTTCCCTTATTATTTTCTTTTGCCTTTTTAAATTCAGTTGGGGTAATTTCTATAACATCATCGGAATTCTCGTCGGAATCCGATTCATCGGAGAATTGGTAATCCTCCCAATATTTTGCTTCCTTGGCGGAAACACCATTGACAATAATTAACCTTGGTCGGTTGGTTGAGGATTTTCTTTTACTTAACCGTTTTATTATTTCCCCCACCAGTTCTATTTCCTCCTCCGGTTCCTCCTCTTCCGGTTCTGATTCTTCTTCCGGTTCTGATTCTTCTTCCGGTTCTTTTTCGGGAACTTGTGAATCAGTCCAATATATATTCGAATCTTCGTTATTATTAGGTGAGTCAATGGGATTTGTGCTAGAGGTAGACATCTATCACACAATATCAAACATGTTAAGAGATTAATACATCACATAATATATACATGTTAATAATATATAGTTTCCAACAAAAATGTTAAGCAATCATTTTTAAAGAAAACACGGTCGAAGTCCAGACTCACTAATGCATCCTAATAAACTTGATAAGACACACTAATGCAAATTTTCTGGTTCTCTAAGACCAACGCTCGGATACCAACTGAAATGTCCCGTTCATATTGATTATAAACGTTCCATATTAATTGATTTCGTTGTGAGGTTTTGACCTGTATATGAGACGTTTTTCAAAGACTGCATTCATTTTTAAAACAACCATAACCTTTATTTTATCAATAAAGGTTTCAAAAGCATTACGTAGATTATCACATAATGATAATCTAAAATATACTGTTTACACATGACCATTACATAATGGTTTACAATAGAAATATATTACATCGACATATGTTTCTTGAATGCAGTTTTTACATAATATCATACAACATGGACTCCAAATCTTGTCCTTATTTTAGTATGCAACAGCAGAAGCTCTTAATATTCACCTGAGAATAAACATGCTTTAAACGTCAACAAAAATGTTGGTGAGTTATAGGTTTAACCTATATATATCAAATCGTAACAATAGACCACAAGATTTCATATTTCAATATACATCCCATACATAGAGATAAAAATTATTCATATGGTGAACACCTGGTAACCGACATTAACAAGATGCATATTTAAGAATATCCCCATCATTCCGGGACACCCTTCGGATATGATATAAATTTCGAAGTACTAAAGCATCCGGTACTTTGGATGGGGTTTGTTAGGCCTAATAGATCTATCTTTAGGATTCGCGTCAATTAGGGTGTCTGTTCCCTAATTCTTAGATTACCAGACTTAATAAAAAGGGGCATATTCGATTTCGATAATTCAACCATAGAATGTAGTTTCACGTACTTGTGTCTATTTTATAAATCATTTATAAAACCTGCATGTATTCTCATTCCAAAAATATTAGATTTTAAAAGTGGGACTATAACTCACTTTCACAGATTTTTACTTCGTCGGGAAGTAAAACTTGGCCACTGGTTGATTCACGAACCTATAACAATATATACATATATATCAAAGTATGTTCAAAATATATTTACAATACTTTTAATACATTTTGATGTTTTAAGTTTATTAAGTCAGCTGTCCTCGTTAGTAACCTACAACTAGTTGTCCACAGTTAGATGTACAGAAATAAATCGATAAATATTATCTTGAATCAATCCACGACCCAGTGTATACATATCTCAGCATTGATCACAACTCAAACTATATATATTTAGGAATTAACCTCAACCCTGTATAGCTAACTCCAACATTCACATATAGAGTGTCTATGGTTGTTCCGAAATATATATAGATGTGTCGCCATGATAGGTCGAAACATTGTATACTTGTCTATGGTATCTCAAGATTACATAATATACAATACAAGTTGATTAAGTTATGGTTGGAATAGATTTGTTACCAATTTTCACGTAGCTAAAATGAGTAGTTTTTACCAATTTTGTTTTGCTCGCCATTTCTTCGTTTCTAATCCGTTTTGAGTGATTTAAGTGGCCACGATTTCGTATTGAACTTGAATTTATGAAACTAAACAGAAAAGGTATAGGTTTATAGTCGTAAATACAAGTTACAAGTCGTTTTTGAGAGAGGTAGTCATTTTCGTCGAAAGAACGACATCTTGATGACCATTTTGAAAAACATACTTTCACTTTGAGTTTAACCATGATTTTTGGATATATTTTCATGTTCATACGAAAAATCATTTTTCCAGAAGTATAGCTTTTAAATCAAAGTTCTTCTTAGCTTTTAATTATCCCAACCAAAACAGCCCCCGGTTTTACTACGACGGCGTATATCCAGTTTTATGGTGTTTATCGTGTTTTTGGGTTTTAAATCATTAAGTTAGCATATCATATAGATATAGAACATGTGTTTAGTTGATTTTAAAAGTCTAGTTAGAAGGATTAACTTTATTTGCGAACAAGTTTAGAATTAACTAAACTATGTTCTAGTGATTACAAGTTTATAACTTTGAATAAGACAGCTTTTTATGTATGAATCGAATGATGTTATGAACATCATTACTACCTCAAGTTCCTTGGATAAACCTACTGGAAATGAGAAAAATGGATCTAGCTTCAAAGGATCCTTGGATGGCTTGAAAGTTCTTGAAGCAGAATCATGACACGAAAACAATTTCAAGTAAGATTTTCACTCGAAATAAGATTGTTATAGTTATAGAAATTGAATTAAAGTTTGAATATGATTATTACCTTGTATTAGAAATATAACCTACTGTAAGTAACAAAAGTTTCTTGATCTTGGATGATTACTTGGAATGGATTTAGAAAACTTGGAAGTAAACTTGCAATCTTGGAAGTATTCTTGATTTTATGAAACTAGAACTTTTGGAATTTATGAAGAACACTTAGAACTTGAAGATAGAACTTGAGAGAGATCAATTAGATGAAGAAAATTGAAGAATGAAAGTGTTTGTAGGTGTTTTTGGTCATTGGTGTATGGATTAGATATAAAGGATATGTAATTTTGTTTTCATGTAAATAAGTCATGAATGATTACTCATATTTTTGTAATTTTATGAGATATTTCATGCTAGTTGCCAAATGATGGTTCCCACATGTGTTAGGTGACTCACATGGGCTGATAAGAGCTGATCATTGGAGTGTATATACCAATAGTACATACATCTAAAAGCTGTGTATTGTACGAGTACGAATACGGGTGCATACGAGTAGATTTGTTGATGAAACAGAACGAGGATGTAATTGTAAGCATTTTTGTTAAGTAGAAGTATTTTGATAAGTGTCTTGAAGTCTTTCAAAAGTGTATGAATACATATTAAAACACTACATGTATATACATTTTAACTGAGTCGTTAAGTCATCGTTAGTCGTTACATGTAAATGTTGTTTTGAAACCTTTAGGTTAACGATCTTGTTAAATGTTGTTAACCCAATGTTTATAATATCAAATGAGATTTTAAATTATTATATTATCATGATATTATGATGTACGAATATCTCTTAATATGATCTATATACATTAAATGTAGTTACAACGATCATCGTTACATATATGTCTCGTTTCAAAATCATTAAGTTAGTAGTCTTATTTTTACATATGTAGTTCATTGTTAATAAACTTAATGATATATTTACTTATCATTTAACATAATTAACCAAGTGTATCAATATCTTAATATGATTCATATGTACCTAGTAAGACGTTATAACGATAATCGTTATATATATCATTTTCGAGTTTCTTAATTTAATAGTCTCATTTTTATGTATATATCTCATTGTTAAAATACCTAATGAGATATATACTTATAATAAAATCATGTTAACTATATATATATAACCATATATATGTCATCGTATAGTTTTTACAAGTTTTAACGTTCGTGAATCACCGGCCAACTTGGGTGGTCAATTGTCTATATGAAACCTATTTCAATTAATCAAGTCTTAACAAGTTTGATTGCTTAACATGTTGGAAACACTTAATCATGTAAATAACAATTTCATTTAATATATATATAAACATGGAAAAGTTCGGGTCACTACAAATGGTGTACTGTATTTAAAATATATCGCATGTACATTACAGGTGGGTATAGGATTCGGGCCCATTTGTACCATGCAGCATTTAAATCTTGTGGTCTATCAAAATGATGAATTTTATTGTTTTATGATAAACCTATGAACTCACCAACCTTTTGGTTGACACTTGAAAGCATGTTTATTCTCAGGTATAAAAGAAATCTTCCGCTGTGCATTTGCTCATTTTAGAGATATTACTTGGAGTCATCCATGGCATATTTCAAAAGACGTTGCATTCGAGTCGTTGAGTTCATCAAGATTATCATTAAGTCAATTATAGTTGGTTATATTATGATATGGTATGCATGCCGTCAACTTTCGATGTAATGAAAGATTGTCTTTTCAAAAACGAATGCAATGTTTGTAAAATGTATCATATAGAGTTCAAGTACCTCGCGATGTAATCAACTGTTGTGAATCGTTTATAATCGATATGGACTTCATACGGACGGATTAGGACGGGTTTCTACAGTTGGTATCAGAGCGGTAGTCTTAACGAACCGGGTCTTGCATTAATGTGTCTAACTGATAGTCGTTAGGATGCATTAGTGAGTCTGGACTTTGACCATGTCTGCATGTCAAAAGTTTTGCTTATCATTTCGTGTCGAAAATTACCTGCTTATCATTCTTAGAGAATCACTTGCTTATCATCCTTAGTCTAGACACATCTTATTGCATTGATTGCATGATTAGTGTATAGACAAAATTCATATCTTAGCATATCTGCTAATTCAAATCATAGCGTATCTGTTATTGTAAACTCTGCCTGACATTTTCTGTAGATTCCTCCGTAACTTATGGGATTTTAGTATTATATATGCATATGTAAATTATGTATTGCAGGGTACTAATCTACATCCTATAATCTATTTCTTATCGAAAATCCTTCATCTGATCGTACGAGATGAATTCCTCAACCAGTTCGAGTCCCTCGAATTTCGATAGCTATTCCGATAGTTATTCCGATAGGTATTCCGACATGGATATTCACCTAAGCTCCGAAAGCCGTGTCACCAAATGAATCCATTAATCAGCCATCCCCAATTCATCTGATGGGTTCGTAGTCAACTTAATCAATGGAGACGCGAAGAAGGCGATCCTTTTCACCAACCGAATTTACCTCTTGACGAAGAACCCGAAGCACTTACCGCGAATCAGTCCGAAATACCATCTTCAGCCTCATTTCCTGAATATCTCGCCACGAGTAAATTCTATCTAAAAATTCAAAACCTTATTCATCCGCTCGTTCTAACCGACAATCATTCCGGAATAATAGAAGAAGTCAACGAACTTCGTGCTCGAGTAAATCAATTTGGAGAATATGGTGCAAAATTTACCAGCTTCAGCAACATCACCAGCACCAACATCAATACCAGTACCACCAATAACATAAGCCACAACATCACACGCTTCAACATTGCAATCTATACCTCGAGCATAATCTTCTCTCTACATCTTGTTATAAGTCGGTTATCTTCGTTCTTCATGATGATTATGTAATCTCTAATGTTTTAGAGATTATGTATTCTAGTTCTAAAGGTAAATCAAATGAGTTAATATTATATCTACTCATTAAATCCATGATTACATCTGAAGAAAATATATATGTATATATATTTTCATAAAAATTGTAATTGAAAATTCTTTTGTACAACTGTTAATGGTGAAAATATTTTAACGGGTAGGTAATACCCGAGGAATATTTAGATTTCACATTACTAAGTTATACTGTACATTCGACGAAGCTGATTCAACAGTCATTTACTATCCTACTTACAACCATCGATATACGTATCCGTTCACCGCAGAATAACTATTTTCATTCAATTTCATATTTGGATTTTGACCTATCAGAATCCAACAAGTGGCATAATGTAGAAAACATTTGACGAAATAAAAATATGATAGAAACAAACAAATTAACTACGAAAAACTTTGTTAAGACTCCACGCTAACTGTTCCAGCTAACTGTTCCTAGCTAACTGATTACATTTTATTTATCGCAGTTTATTTATCGCAATTTAATTATCGCAATTTTATTTATCGTCATTTAATTTCTGTTATTTACTTTACGCATTTTATTTATCGTCATTTAATTTTTGTATTTATTTTATGCACTTTAAATATCGGGACATGTATACAAGGTTTTGACATATCATATCGACGCATCTATATATATTATTTGAAATAACCATAGACACTCTATATGCAGTAATGATCGAATTCTCTGTACAGGGTTGAGGTTGATTCTACAATAATATATATAGTTTGAGTTGTGATCTGTAAGACCCGTGTAATTATATTATATATAATGCTTAAATAGTAAACCGGGTTGTGGAGTTTTGTTATGTAGTTTAAAATGGAAAAGTAGCTGGAAACAGGGGGTTGCGCGCCGCGCAAAGGGAGGGCGCGCCGCGCAAAACGCTGGTGACAGCTCTCCTTGTTTTATTTAATTTAAACGATGGGCATTTCGGTAAATTCACTTCAAGGCCGGATTTAATGCTTGGATCAGTAGTTTGGGAGTTCAATTACTCCCTTGTTCACCAACCTTATCCTCCCAATTCATTTTAGTGAGAGAGAGTGGGATATTAGAGAGAGAGATCCCATTTTGAAGAAGAAGAAGGAGGTTTCTTGCTAAAGTTCAAGTTCTAAAGTTGTTCATCTACTTCCTAGCTACATTTTGATTGTGGTGGTAAGCTCTAATCTTGATTTCCTAGTATAATGTTGTGAAAGGGTTAGAGTTAGGGTTTATGGTGAACATCAAACCCATTTATTAGTGATTTTTGGGTGTTCTTGGGTAATTTGAGTCATGAAGACTAAATGGTAACTAACCTAGGGTTTCAAAGTATTAATTGATGTTTATGAACCCTAATTAGCTAGTAAATTGCTAGAACACTCTAATGATGTGTAAAGGGGTGTTATTTGGGTGTGGATGACCCAAAAGGGGTGTATTGACTTTTAATTGGGTCAAAATGGACCAAGGTTGGTTAATGTTAGTGTTTTGTGTTGGAACCTAGTGATTAAATGTGTATGAAGACCTTAAATGTTAAGAGTTAGGGTTTTTGGTGAAGTTGACCCAATTTTAGGGTTAAGTATTAAAATGGGTCAAGATGGGTAATGTTGACCTAGTTTGGGTTAAATTGGTAAAAGATGACCCAAAGGGTGTTAACCTAGGGTTTATTCATGTGTTTGAGGTTTTGTAAGTGTTGAATCGAGTTGCTAGTCATTAGCACTCTTATAAATGATGAAAAACTTGAAAATGGGTCAAATGAGTCAAGGTTGACCTAATGGGGTGAAATGGGCATGAAATACCCTAAGTTTATGCTAGTTGAAGTTAATAGACTTTAATTCACTAGCTTTATTGATGTTAGTTGAGTCTTGGCCATTTATGGGCGGTTTTGGTATAGTCGAGCTATTTAATGCATATTGGGTCATTAAATGCTCAAGTGTAAGTATTGTGGTTAATTCCACTAGTTGCGTAATTGAATGTGTACTTATGTATTAGGTACGATTGCTTTGAAGATCGGAAGTGCATAATCATCATCTTGGCGCTAAGGTGAGTGGAATAATTATGCATGTACGTATATAATGTATTTATTTGTGTGTACGAATGTGGAATTGTCGCGGTGTTTAAGACACCACATTCTAGGTAACGAGTAGTATTGTCGCGGTGTTTAAGACACTACTCATAGTATGTTTGACGAGTGGTATTGTCGCGGTGTTTAAGACACTACTCATTGTTTAATTGACATGTGGTATTGTCGCGGTGTTTAAGACACCACATTGTCATGGGAGTGGAATTGTCGCGGTGTTTAAGACACCACTCATTGTATTGAATGAAGTGTGGATTCGTCGCGGTGTTTAAGACGCCACATTGTCGTAAGGGTGAGTTAGTCGCGGTGTTCAAGACATCACCTGGGGGATTAGTGATTACGCGGTGTGTAAGTAACACTAGTGGATGTTATGAACTCCAACGGTCTTGTAAGTACCGTTTCCCTTGTTCGAATTGGTTAACCAAGGTTGCGTGAATTATGTATTGAATGTATTTAATTATGAATCGTATGCTATTGTATTATTAGCTACTCGTGGATTTGCGGTTTATGGTATATGCATAATATTGTTGTATGATTGTCGAAATGTTAAACCGAGTATGATGTTGTGTAAGTGATGCAAGTAGGTAGATTATATATGTATCTGTATAATTATTTTGCTCACTAAGCTTTGCTTACCCTCTCGTTGTTTACCTTTTTATAGGTTCGTGTGTGGATAAGGGTAAGGGCATTACCTTGGATTAGGTTTCCCGCTTTGATGATTAGGAAGCGCTTTTGGCTTTGGCTTGGAGTTTGACCGAGACTTGGGTAGTTTAACCCCAAACACCATGCTCGTTGTGTCGTTTGGCAATTAAACTTTTTGTGGTCGAAACTCTAATTTGTATTAAATTTGTATTTTTACACTTAGCGGCGTTTTGGGCACGTGTGGGCCCCACTTTGTAAAACTCGTTTAAACCTTAGTTATGTGTTAGTTTTACATATATAAATGTTCGGTTAAAAGCGTTTTGGCTAAATGTGTCGGGAAGCACCTAATCTTTTTCGCATTAAAGCGCACCGGGGACAGCCCCCTTTTTGCGCGGCGCGCAAGGGTGTCCGCGCGGCGCGCAACCTGTCATCCAGCAAAATTTTTTTTTTTGTCTCGAAATTTGATAGGTTTAGTCGGCGGTTGGTTTGGGTTGTTACAAGTGGTATCAGAGCATGGTCTAAGGGATTTAGGTGACTTGAGATAGGCGCCTAGACTTAGACTTTTGTGTGTGCATTGTGCGGGACTTGTAGGACTTTGGGTCGGACCGGGACTTGGTTAGCACATAGATTTATATGAACTAATCATGCGTTATTTGTTTGTGTTGTGTAGCGATCATCAAGCGAAATGGACGTTGTACTAGCGAGTTAACGCGACGTGCTCGCGTAGTAATGATTAGCTACCCTTACTACGGGTGCAAATCGTGCCAAACAAGCGATGTACGACGATTGTTAAGCAAGATGGGGAAGTGTGGCATATGTATATATATATGTATATATATACATACGTGTTATATCTTTTCGTTTCATTGGTTAATCTATTTTGTTTCTTAAGAATGAAGATGGAAGATGAATACGGAACGGAAGGGTCTACTAATGAAAAGAAGAACGAATTAGCGGTAATGGTTGAAGCCGCGATTGAACAATGTGTCTCGGGTGTCGCCAACGGAGTTGGCCAAGTAGTCAAAGAGTCAATCGAAGGACGGGTAACCGAAATGGTCCGAGACCAAGTGACGAAGGTCGTAAGGGAAGAGTTTGAGAAGAGGTTTCCTAAACCTCGAGGTAGGGGTGACGAAGAAGTACATGCAAGGCTAGAGCCGCATGGTACTTCGGGTAAAAGGAAAAGAGGTACGCCTGAAGGCGTAGAGTATGTGAAAAAGAAGAACAAGGGAAGTTACACATCTAGATGTTTCAATTGTGGTGTTAGGGGCCACAAGATATGGGAGTGCACGTTGCCAAGAAACGAAAACAGAATGTGCTACCATTGCCATAAAGAGGGACACCGAAGGTCGGAGTGTCCCGAGTTGCTCAATGATCAAGGTAGAAGTGTAAATGAGGCATCTAGTAGCATGAGGAAGGTAGTAACGGGCTCCGGTGGGTCTAAGTGTTACAATTGTGGGCAACGGGGACATAAGTCTCGCGATTGTCCGTCGGGCAAAACTGTATGTTTTTATTGTTGGAAGGAAGGGCACCAAAGGTCTGAGTGTCCCGATTTAGCTAGTAATCAGACTAGGAGGTTTGGAGGTTGGGTGCTTACGTGTTTTAAGTGTGGAGGACGAGGCCAATTGGCACGGGATTGTACGGGTACACCTTTGAGCACGATCAAGTGCTTTGCTTGCCAGAAGGAGGGACATCGAAAGTCAGAGTGTTCGGAAGCGTTTGCCGATCGGGTTAAGAGGTTAGAGCGCGAGTATTCGATGGGTGGTGAAGCACCGAGCGATGTTGTTTCAGGTACCTTCACTTCTCGATGCAAATATGCCTTACTATTATTGATGTTGTGTGCCAATGTATTCGGTTATGAAATTGAGACCTAAATCTCATTACCAAACCTAATAAGTTTTAAGCGAACGTATATTTTAACCGTACCCTTACGGGCGCGAGGCTAGTGATAAGATGATAGCGCACTAGGGTAGCGTTTGAGTCATTAACTCATGTGAATGCGACTTGAGGGGCGAATGCATTAGTGTAAATACGTGGTATTGTTACGGGTAGCATTCCTGACGGAATTACCCTACGTTGGAGTTGGGATCGTCGACCGCAGGGCGTAAGACTTGGTGCAACCAAGCATTCCTTAATGTTTGGGAAATGTTTTCTACTAAGCCATGGAGACGGGCTTTGGTTTTGGATGTTAGGGCGTGTTCGTCTTCGTGTGGAAAATTGATGAGCTATAGCAATGGGATTATTGCAAGTGCAAGGTTGTGTATATCGTGGTAAACTCTACGTTTAAAGAGTTTAAGGTTAGGTTAAATTCCTTCGTATGCTCGGGGTTGGAGCAAGGTTTTGGTGACGTGCGTATTAAGAGATGCAAGACGGGAGAACCTCGTCTCTCTTATAGGAATTACGATAATGCGATTTGGCGAATTAGTTGTTAGGTTAGTGGTCACTCTTTCTGCGAACGCGAATATGTGTTTATCGTCGGGATTTATTGTTAAGGATGAATTCGCGAGAATTCGAGAACTATGACCAATGAGGACATCGATGGTGTATGTGGATAAGTGGACCTCCCACGGGATGCTATTATTCCACGATGTGGTTACGGAACAGAGTCCTAAGTGGGGGAGTTATACTCTCGCACGAAGGTGCTCTATTGTAATGTTATTTTGGATGACGTTCGTATGGATACGAAGCTAGTGTTGAGACCTACATTGGTCGACGGTGGCAAAAGTACAATTTGGAATAAATTGTGCTTATGGTTTTGGGTTCAAATTACCACCAAGGTGGTAATGTGGAAAATCTCCTTGGGAGATAATTGATGTATTCGACGAGTAAGGTAAGGTCCCTCGGTTAAGGGATGTGCGTACCGGATTCTCTTCTAGGGGATTATTGTTGCGCCTATGCGCAATATGGGTTGTTTTTGGCTCGATTGTGTTAGCCGTTTGGTTACCTTGGAAATGGCATAATGGGACTTTGAGAAAGGGCACGATGCCTCATTATCGTATACTTTGAGTGATAGTTACACAATAGCCATTATTGTGTATTACGAGATGGTTACATGTAAGTATTTATTTGGGGTTATCTCTAGGTTGACCGCGTTTGACTAGTAATAGGTGATGAGTGATATCCGGGAGGATTAGCTCTTCGTTAACCACTCTTGGTTGTGGTTGGTGGTGAGCGGTTTTCGGAAAGAACCGTTACTCGTAGGTTTATGATGTTAATTGCCCGTGTAAATTGTGCACTTAGCCGTTTTGTGCACATGGTGGTGAGTAATAGTCGTTTTCGACATCAGCGGTTTTTGGTCGCTTGCTTACGATTTTACGATAGTTGTGAACTAGTCGTGGTTGCGCGCTACTAAGAATGTTAAGTAATAGGTGTTATCCGTAAGGATTCTCTTTTGCCCGGTCTTCATCGTTTGGGTTGTTGACCTTGGGTTGAAATTTTGGTTGTTTTAGCATTGTACCAGGTAAGGGTACGCTAAGGGTACGTGGCATTCTCGCGTATTCTGAGTTATCGTTATAGACATCGGATATTGTGTGTATTGCACGTTTTGGGATGCGTGCAAATGTGTATTTACTTTTGGGTCAACCGGTGGGTTAATACATTTTGTGATGGAAATCGGATCGTAACGTTTGTTAAGTACCATAGAGCGTGGTTCCGGGTGGTTAAGTGACATGGATCACGAGGACGTGATCGATTCTAAGTGGGGGAGAGTTGTAAGACCCGTGTAATTATATTATATATAATGCTTAAATAGTAAACCGGGTTGTGGAGTTTTGTTATGTAGTTTAAAATGGAAAAGTAGCTGGAAACAGGGGGTTGCGCGCCGCGCAAAGGGAGGGCGCGCCGCGCAAAACGCTGGTGACAGCTCTCCTTGTTTTATTTAATTTAAACGATGGGCATTTCGGTAAATTCACTTCAAGGTCGGATTTAATGCTTGGATCAGTAGTTTGGGAGTTCAATTACTCCCTTGTTCACCAACCTTATCCTCCCAATTCATTTTAGTGAGAGAGAGTGGGATATTAGAGAGAGAGATCCCATTTTGAAGAAGAAGAAGGAAGTTTCTTGCTAAAGTTCAAGTTCTAAAGTTGTTCATCTACTTCCTAGCTACATTTTGATTGTGGTGGTAAGCTCTAATCTTGATTTCCTAGTATAATGTTGTGAAAGGGTTAGAGTTAGGGTTTATGGTGAACATCAAACCCATTTATTAGTGATTTTTGGGTGTTCTTGGGTAATTTGAGTCATGAAGACTAAATGGTAACTAACCTAGGGTTTCAAAGTATTAATTGATGTTTATGAACCCTGATTAGCTAGTAAATTGCTAGAACACTCTAATGATGTGTAAAGGGGTGTTATTTGGGTGTGGATGACCCAAAAGGGGTGTATTGACTTTTAATTGGGTCAAAATGGACCAAGGTTGGTTAATGTTAGTGTTTTGTGTTGGAACCTAGTGATTAAATGTGTATGAAGACCTTAAATGTTAAGAGTTAGGGTTTTTGGTGAAGTTGACCCAATTTTAGGGTTAAGTATTAAAATGGGTCAAGATGGGTAATGTTGACCTAGTTTGGGTTAAATTGGTAAAAGATGACCCAAAGGGTGTTAACCTAGGGTTTATTCATGTGTTTGAGGTTTTGTAAGTGTTGAATCGAGTTGCTAGTCATTAGCACTCTTATAAATGATGAAAAACTTGAAAATGGGTCAAATGAGTCAAGGTTGACCTAATGGGGTGAAATGGGCATGAAATACCCTAAGTTTATGCTAGTTGAAGTTAATAGACTTTAATTCACTAGCTTTATTGATGTTAGTTGAGTCTTGGCCATTTATGGGCGGTTTTGGTATAGTCGAGCTATTTAATGCATATTGGGTCATTAAATGCTCAAGTGTAAGTATTGTGGTTAATTCCACTAGTTGCGTAATTGAATGTGTACTTATGTATTAGGTACGATTGCTTTGAAGATCGGAAGTGCATAATCATCATCTTGGCGCTAAGGTGAGTGGAATAATTATGCGTGTACGTATATAATGTATTTATTTGTGTGTACGAATGTGGAATTGTCGCGGTGTTTAAGACACCACATTCTAGGTAACGAGTAGTATTGTCGCGGTGTTTAAGACACTACTCATAGTATGTTTGACGAGTGGTATTGTCGCGGTGTTTAAGACACTACTCATTGTTTAATTGACATGTGGTATTGTCGCGGTGTTTAAGACACCACATTGTCATGGGAGTGGAATTGTCGCGGTGTTTAAGACACCACTCATTGTATTGAATGAAGTGTGGATTCGTCGCGGTGTTTAAGACGCCACATTGTCGTAAGGGTGAGTTAGTCGCGGTGTTCAAGACATCACCCGGGGGATTAGTGATTACGCGGTGTGTAAGTAACACTAGTGGATGTTATGAACTCCAACGGTCTTGTAAGTACCGTTTCCCTTGTTCGAATTGGTTAACCAAGGTTGCGTGAATTATGTATTGAATGTATTTAATTATGAATCGTATGCTATTGTATTATTAGCTACTCGTGGATTTGCGGTTTATGGTATATGCATAATATTGTTGTATGATTGTCGAAATGTTAAACCGAGTATGATGTTGTGTAAGTGATGCAAGTAGGTAGATTATATATGTATCTGTATAATTATTTTGCTCACTAAGCTTTGCTTACCCTCTCGTTGTTTACCTTTTTATAGGTTCGTGTGTGGATAAGGGTAAGGGCATTACCTTGGATTAGGTTTCCCGCTTTGATGATTAGGAAGCGCTTTTGGCTTTGGCTTGGAGTTTGACCGAGACTTGGGTAGTTTAACCCCAAACACCATGCTCGTTGTGTCGTTTGGCAATTAAACTTTTTGTGGTCGAAACTCTAATTTGTATTAAATTTGTATTTTTACACTTAGCGGCGTTTTGGGCACGTGTGGGCCCCACTTTGTAAAACTCGTTTAAACCTTAGTTATGTGTTAGTTTTACATATATAAATGTTCGGTTAAAAGCGTTTTGGCTAAATGTGTCGGGAAGCACCTAATCTTTTTCGCATTAAAGCGCATCGGGGACAGCCCCCTTTTTGCGCGGCGCGCAAGGGTGTCCGCGCGGCGCGCAACCTGTCATCCAGCAAAATTTTTTTTTTTGTCTCGAAATTTGATAGGTTTAGTCGGCGGTTGGTTTGGGTTGTTACATGATCGAGTCTGAGACATGTACACGGGTCACGATACGTATTAATTAATTCGAATATTGTATATTAAACTATATATGAATTATTGAGTTAGTGACTGTAGACTGCTAACTGTGGACTACCAAGATTGGATAATTAAAATGAATTAAAATATTGATTATAACATATGAAACTAAACAATTCTTCAAGTTTGTCACTTGATTTCATCTTAAACCTCAATTGTATCTTGACGATTACAATCCGCGTTCAAACCTTTCATGATTCTTAAAAACACCTCAATCGAGAGGATGAATCAACCGCACTTCATCTATGGAAGAAAAGATTGATGTATATAATTATGCACCTGAAAACATTCAGAACCTGAGTAAACGTATAACACGTATCTGTGTTAGCTCCTTTGACGTTGTTATTACCGAAAACAACTTTAAAATCCCTGTCCAAAGTAGCCAATTTTTTCACAGCTCCAGCAAATCAACTTCGATTTTCATTTGAATTAGCCTAATTATAACCTTGATGTATGAATTGCCCTTCGTCATCGTTACCGAGGAACCATTTACATCCCATCATATTAGCAGTAAACTTACCAGTAACTTCATTACTAACTAGCTTAAGTCTCTTCGAAAAACCATTATATTTATTCATTGAAACCCTATCATATACTCATCCGCATCTTGTAACGAGAACTGCCATACCAATTACCGGGAATCAACAAATCTGTATTGTGAGTCTCACAACGTTACCACATTAACAGTTATATGTATCCATATAATATTTATCTCTTAGAACTATGATCTTCCATTCTGAAATTCTGAAAAGCACCCAGTCTGAGAATTAATACTCTGAATTTTGAAAAGTTGAATGAAGCAACCAAAAACTGTAAACGGCCTCAACAGCCAAAAGTTGATGATAAAGAATTGTATGTTGGCAAAGCTCAGAAAAAGTTTGAAACTGAAAAACTGATTGAGCAAACTAGGAAGGAGTCTCTGAACAAATCACAAGGACTAAACTTGTACATTAAGAATTCTGATGATACTGTTTCTGATGAAATCTTTAGCGAATACCTTACTTCTGATTCCATACTCTTGCGAAAACAAAAAAAAAAAAATTCTTCACCATCCTTCGGTACTAGAAATTCCAAGATATCATCGTATCTTTCATTATAAATATCCTCCATATTTCTGAAGATATTTTCATAACTATTCTTATCTGAAATCAATAATCTCTTCGTGCTATCAGTGTTACATCATATAGAAACTGTTAGTTTCTATATTCTGTAAACTTTCGAGCTTAAATTATGAATGTTATTGAAGTAATGTTGGGAACTGATGCATGAGTTAGTATAATATAATGACACTTGATCAACGTGATTATATTACAGTAAGTCATGCTGAGTTTCTAAATGGAACATGATGATTCACAGATCATAACGTTATCATGTGCCATGTTACATAACTCTTTCATTCAAATTAACTTCTGAACATATCAAGAAAATATATTCTTGATAGTTCTATTCTCAGTGATTCTGGTAATTTGACAAATCAAATCGTGCTATTACGTTCTTTCTCGTTTAGAACATTAAGTTCATTCGAGACTTCATACTTACGAACTCTGAACCATTACTCGCTTTACTAGAGGTCGAGAAGAAAATAAAAAGGCAAAAGAGCTCCAAAATATAAGAGAAAAAATCAAGCCCAAAAACAACATGGAGGTTGCAAACCGTGGATATTAATACGAATAGTAATATAAAGATACGGAAGAATTAAGAATAGTATCACCCCAAGGTAATAGTAGAAGTAAACAGATTTTTTTGGTGGAGGATTGTAAAAAAAAAAAAAGATGACAGAAATGATAACTAGGAAAATATCAAGGATTAGAATAGAATTAAGCATTTTCACGATCTTTTGGATGTATGAATTAAGAAAGAAAGTATATGAATGGTAAGAATAATGGAACAGAAGAGTTTAATTTAATGGAAATATCAGACAGAGTAATCAAGGCAGATCATCGTATTTAATTATGGAAATCTTAATTTCCTTATTCGACGAAGAATCAAATCTTTTAGATTTCGAAGATTTTCTTTAAATCCCTTGAATTCCGGAATTCAACCAAGACAACGTCAAAAGTTATGACGCACCTTATTTTCTAAATTCAACCCTGACTCTGTCAAAAGTTAAGACGAATCTTTACTTTTCCTATTTCAATCTTTTGCGATAGCTTCACTCATACGCTTCAAGTAACCGAATCGTTTAATCTATATTACTCGGTAATGATAAAACTCTATTTACCACCCATATTCGCCAGGAAAACATTTTTATTGTTAGCCATGACGATCTCACTCAAATTTCGGGACGAAATTTCTTTAACGGGTAGGTACTGTGACGACCAGGAGATTTCCGACCAAATTTAAACTTACTCTCTATATGATTTCGATACGATAAGCAAAGTATGTAATGTTGAGTCTAGAAAATTTTTGAACTGTTTCATATACTCAATTGACCTTCGACCATTCCCGACGATTCACGAACAACTATTTGTATATATATATATATATATATATATATATATATATATATATATATATATATATATATATATTAATTTGAAATAGAAACTTATATGAGTTAAATCATTTGTGTGAATAAAATAATATATGATATTACTAAGAATCCATATATATATATATATATATATATATATATATATATATATATATATATATATATATATATATATATATATATATATATATATATATGCATATATGATTTAGAATTATTTTAATAAATGCTCGTAAGCACTCGTTTGTCATCTTGATGGTTATTAATCAAGCTAAAAACGAACTTATAGCATATAGATAGTTAAACACACACACATTGGATATTTATATCCTTATATATATTTTTGATCCCCAAGGTGTAACAAACAGTCACCCCACCATCTATATATAATATAAATTATACATATATTCAACCCACTACTACTAAGGATATTTGAAAGTTCCGTTTCCATAAATTGATCAAAGGTATATGACAACCTACCATTTTTTTTCTTTCTTTCTATATCAATCAATCAACAAACTCAATCAACAAATCCACTTAGAAACAAACCCGTGAATTAAAATTTCTAAAGATAAGATTACACTGTTTCCTTTTTCCATCTATCCAATCTAATATATAATTGAAAACTGTACAATCCTCCCACCAAGTCTATATAAAATAATTTAATTTAACTAAATTGAACACTTTATTTAAGTACCCTAATTTAAGTTTAGTTTTCACCTTGTCCCAAGTCCTAATATTTAGGTAGTAATTTATACTACTGTTTATAATCCAAAGACCAAAAGCGTTTAATCATTAGTTATATACATATATATTTGATTCACATTATCGCACACAAAAATCTTATCACCATGTTCAAACACCCATTTCCACTTATTGATTTTTTTTTCTTTTCGTGAAGCATCAAACATGATCACCACCAAACATGATCATCACCATCCTCTCTTTTAATTGTTACCTATTGAACCCAACATTACCAACATCATCGAATTATTAAACTATTGCTCATGAATTACCCCCTGCTCATGTTCAATACCTTCGGTTGCATGTACCACCATGTACGTAACTGGTCACATCTAAACTTCTACTCCCGTCTTCATTTATCAAACCACCATGTAAGTGCTACTACTTCCTATTTCTGTTTCATGATTACTAACGAACAAACACTTCCACTGCCACACAACCGTCCACCTTTCATCACCACTTCAACTCATTAGATCACTAACACTTTCCACCTCTCTCTATCTTTTCTCTCTCTCTTCATTATCTATACCATGAAACACCCTCAAATACCATCGATCCATCACTTCACCAACTCACATCCCGTTGATATCTTAGACTATGGCTCAACAGGAACACACTCATGACTCTATGAAATCTCTCAACTGAGCCCGAACACCTCACATTAATTCTGCAATCAAACCCACTATCGAACACGCAGGTTTAGTTTTTATTTTATTTTTTTTTGTTTCGAGCTCAAGACCAAACCAAACGAACCCTACTGCTATTCCTTTATCTGTTTCCTGTTTCTTTTTCTGATTATAATCGAACACCATCACCATGGTTTTACAATAACCATCACAACCCTAAAATTGTTTCAGTTTTCTGTCAAGCTAGGATCAAACAGAAAACCACAGGCAACCACTTTTGTTTACTGATTTTTAGGTTCAAACAACTACTTCTGTTTCCTTGATCAAATACAACAAGTTACATCAACTCCTCACCAAGTTGAGCAACCACTTGCTGCTACCCCTTTCTGTTTTAACAGTCGGTTAACTACCATCACCATCGTGGTTTTTCTTTTATAACTAAAACAGCCCAAAGACACCACAAGATTTATGCTGCAATTTGAAACAAGATGCTACTGCTACCGTCGAATAAACCACAACCCACATACCTTATCACCTTATATTATGGCAGCTACTAGTTATTTTTTTTTCTGGTTCACTGGTCGGTAGAACATTAAAGATGATACAATGAATTGAATAATGGTGGCTATCGAATACTGATTTGAACCCTTGCTTTATTTTAGGTTTTGGCCGACAATTTACAATGTGGGGTAACCCTACTTGTTTGTTGGGCTGTGTTATGTTGCTAATAATCGGCCTGCCTATTTATTGGGCTGTAATATGATATATGGTTCCTGCATTATGTTATACGGTTCTTGTGATACGAATGAATATGCGATACAGGTTATATAATAAAAAAACCGTGGGTGGGAGTTTAATCAGAAACAATGTAATGGACGAGTGGTTTGAGTGTGTTTCAGGTTTACAAGAGGTCGTGGGTTCGATACTTGCCTGGGGTATTTTTTTGTGTGAGGCATTTTTGAAGGTATTCATTTTTTATTATTATTATTATTATTATTATTATTATTGTTATTATTATTATTATTATTATTATTATTATTATTATTATTATTATTATTCTTCTTATTATTATTCTTATTATTATTATTATTATTATTATTATTATTATTATTATTATTATTATTATTATTATTATTATTGTTGTTGTTGTTGTAGTTGTCATGTTGTTATTACTATTATTAATTAGTATTATTAACAAGTATTGTAGTTATTATTATTATTAATGTTACTAAAAAGTATTAGTTACCTTTTATCATTATCATAATTATAAATACAATTATAATTATTATTATCATTATCATTAAGATTACGATTATTATTATTATCATTATGTATTATTATTATTATTATTATTATTATTTTTACTAATAAGGTTATCAAATCATTATAAGTATTATTATTAATATCTTCATGAGAATTATTATTAATATATAAGTATCGAAATTAGTATCATCGTTATTAGTAAAATTAATACTTGTACAATTATTATTATTAATATCATTATCATTATTGTCATTAATAGAATCATTAATATTATTATCTTTATTAGTAATATTACGTATTATCGTTATTATCATTTTTACTATTACTAATTTTATTTTACTACTTTTAACAAACAAACGATATATCTATATTTAATACATATAACATAGCTAAATTAATATTTTCATATACAAAATGAATATATGAAACCTATATATATTTTTAATATAAAAATAATATAACTAATAAATTTATATATATATGGGCTCAATTACAACTATGAATATTAATAAATATACAAATGATATAGGTTCGTGAATCTGAGGCCAACCTTGCATTGTCCAGTTTCATTATATGTATTTTTACTACAAAATACAGTATGGTGAGTTCATTTGCTCCCTTTTACTCTTTATATTTTTGGGACTGAGAATACATGCGCTGTTTTTACAACTGCTTTATTAAATGCTTTTGAAATATGTTTTGAACTGCGAATACATGAAATGCTTTTATAAATGTTTGACGAGATAGACACAAGCAAAATATTCCTCGAATGAATTATTATGAAGACAGAAGTTCTGCGGATTATTGTTGAATTATGTGGACATGATAATTGCCACCTTTGAATTATGTGGACATGATAATTGCCACCAATTGATATGAATGTTATGTATCGAGAGAATGATTTTATACACAGGTTATGTGTATGTTATTTTTGTGCACGAGATATGTGTACGGTTACTAAGATTTATAAAAAGGATTTCGTACACGAGAAAGGTGTACTGTATTTAAAATATATCGCATGTACATTACAGGTGGGTATAGGATTCGGGCCCATTTGTACCATGCAACATTTAAATCTTGTGGTCTATCAAAATGATGAATTTTATTGTTTTATGATAAACCTATGAACTCACCAACCTTTTGGTTGACACTTGAAAGCATGTTTATTCTCAGGTATAAAAGAAATCTTCCGCTGTGCATTTGCTCATTTTAGAGATATTAATTGGAGTCATTCATGGCATATTTCAAAAGACGTTGCATTCGAGTCGTTGAGTTCATCAAGATTATCATTAAGTCAATTATAGTTGGTTATATTATGATATGGTATGCATGCTGTCAACTTTTGATGTAATGAAAGTTATCTTTTCAAAAACGAATGCAATGTTTGTAAAATATATCATATAGAGGTCAAGTACCTTGCGATGTAATCAACTGTTGTGAATCGTTTATAATTGATATGGACTTTGTCCGGACGGATTAGGATGGGTTTCTACAATTGTTGTTGGTACTCCTTGGTATCTACGGTTCGTATGATGTTGATGTTCGAGGTATAGATTTTGATGTTGAGGTGTGGGATGCGAATATTGTTGTTGGTGGTGGTGATGGTACCAGTGATCTTCACCAAGCTGGTACATTTTGCACCATATTTTTCAAGGCTACAACTCGGGTTCGAAGTTCGTTGACTTATTACTCCGGAATGATTGTCGGTAGGAACGAGCGAGTGAATAAGATCTAGAATCTGAGATAGTATGTAATCATGACGAGATATTCAGGAAATGAGGGTGAAAATGATGTTTCGAACAGGTTCGCCGGTAAGTACTTCAGGTTCTTTACCGAGAGGTGAATTCGGTTGGTGGAAAGGATCGTCTTCTTTGCATTTCCATTGATTAAGTCGACTACGAACTCATCAGATGAATTGGGGATAGATGATTGGTTGATTCTTTCTGGTGACTCTACTTCCGGAGCTTAGGTAAACATCCATGTCGGAATAGCTGTCGGATTCTGAAGAACTTGAACTAGTGGTGAGTTGCATTCTGTACGATTGAGTAAAGAGTTTTTCGATATGAAATGATTTTCGGATATTGGATGATATTCTAAATTCATAGAATACTATGTATAGTACAGAAGATCCCGTAGATTACGGAGGGGATTAAGGAAACGTGTCAATCAAGGTTTACAGTAACAGATACGCTAAGATATGAATTCGTCTGTACATCATCTATGCAATAATTGCAATAAGACGTGTCGAGACTGACATTGATAAGTAGATATTTTTCGACAAATGGTGGTAAGCAAAAACTTTTGACATGCAGACCAGGTTCAAGTCCAGACTTATTAATATAACCTAACTACTACTAAGCCAAAGTCCAGACTCATTAATGCATCCTAACAACTACTAGTTAGACACACTAATGCAAGACCTGGTTCGCTACGACCACCGCTCTGATACCAACTATGATGACCCGTCCTAATCCATCCAGACGAAGTCCATATCGATTATAAACGATTCATAATAGTTGATTACATCATGAGATACTTGACCTCTATATGATACATTTTACAAACATTGCATTCGTTTTTAAAAGACAAACTTGCTTTACATTGAAAGTTGACGGCATGCTGATAATGCTAAAAACGAACATATATTTCATAGCATTATTCCTCAAGAAAGACAAGCTTTTAGTTGCAATTGTTCTATTTAAAAGTGATATTCGTTTAAATAATAAAAGGTGAAGACAAAAGACAGATTCGACGAATTGAAGACGCAAAGGTCCAAAAAGCTCAAAAGTACAAAATACAATCAAAGTGGTTCCAATTATTGATAAGAAACGTCTCGAAATTACAAGAGTACAAGATTCAAAACGCAAAGTACAAGATATTAAATGGTACGAAGGACGTTCGAAAATCCGGAACCGGGACATGAGTAAACTCTCAACGCTCGACGCAACGGACTAAAAATTACAAGTCAACTATGCACATGAATATAATATAATATATAAATAATTCTTAAAAATTATATATATATTATATTAATATTTAAAATCATCGGCAAGAAAGAAGCCAAAGCTGGTGAGCTGGAATTTCAAACTCCGCGACTCGTGGAGTTTGAAGGCAAAAAATGCCGCGAGTCGCGGAGATTACCTGGACGAAAATTCCTATAAAAGGCAACGCGGTTCAACGAAAAAAAATCATAATATATCAATCTCTCTATCTATATACGTAATATTTATATTTATATTTTATATTTTAATTTTAATTTTAATTTTAATCCTAATAATAAGGGTATGTTAGCGAATGTTGTAATGGTGTAAGTCGAAATTCTGTCCGTGTAACACTACGCTATTTTTAATCATTGTAAGTTATGTTCAACCTTTTTAATTTAATGTCTCGTAGCTAAGTTATTATTATGCTTATTTAATCCGAAGTAATCATGATGTTGGGCTAATTACTAAAATTGGGTAATTGGGCTTTGTACCATAATTGGGGTTTGGATAAAAGAACGACACTTGTGGAAATTAGACTATGGGCTATTAATGGGTTTTATATTAACTAAACAATACCTTGTTAATTTAATATACAAACTTATAATTCGACGTATTTATATATAACCACATACGCTTGACTGGGTACGGCGGGCGGGATATTTATAAATACCAATAATTATTCATTTTACCGGACACGGAACTGGATTAATAGTTAATAGACTTGTTGAAACAGGGGTGAATTACATTCAAGGGTAATTGGTGTAATTGTTAACAAAGTAGTAAAACCTTGGTTTACACGCAGTCGATAACCTGGTGTATTCATTAAACAAAGTATTAAAACCTTGTTACAATTCGAATCCCCAATTAGTTAGAATATTTGACTTCGGGAATAAGAATAATTTGACGAAGGCTTTCGCTCTTTATATTTATGACTGATGGACTATTATGGACAAATCCGTATGGACATATTAAATAATCCAGGACAAAGAACAATTAACCCATGGGCATAAAACTAAAATCAACACGTCAAACATCATGATTACGGAAGTTTAAATAAGCATAATTCTTTTATTTCATATTTAATTTCCTTTATTTTATATTTAATTGCACTTCTAATTATCGCACTTTTATTGTTATCGTATTTAATTGCACTTTTTAATTATCGCAAGTTTATTTTATCGCACTTTTATTATTCGCAATTTCATTATCGTTATTTACTTTACGCTTTAAATTAAGTCTTTTATTTATTTAAAATTTTACATTTGGTTTTAACTGTGACTAAAGTTTTAAAATCGACAAACCGGTCATTAAACGGTAAAACCCCCCTTTATAATAATAATATTACTTATATATATATTTTAATTTTTATAAAATAAAACTAATATAGCGTTAAGCTTTGTTTAAAAGATTCCCTGTGGACCGAACCGGACTTACTAAAAACTACACTACTGTACGATTAGGTACACTGCCTATAAGTGTTGTAGCAAGGTTTAAGTATATCCATTCAATAAATAAATAAATATCTTGTGTAAAATTGTATCGTATTTAATAGTATTTCCTAGAAAAATTTAAAGCTATTTTATATACACCTCGCATAACATCACATGCATACCATTTCATAATATATCCAACTATAATTGACTTAATAATAATCTTAATGAACTCAATGACTCGAATGCAACGTCTTTTGAAATATGTCATGAATGACTCCAAGTAATATCTCTAAAATGAGTTAATGCACAGCGGAAGATTTCTTTCATACCTGAGAATAAACATGCTTTAAAGTGTCAACCAAAAGGTTGGTAAGTTCATAGGTTTATTACATTTCAATATATTAATAGACCACAAGATTTTCGTTTATAAATATATGTACACTCGCAAGTGTATAAAAGTATTCTATAAGTTGTTGAGCGCTTCGGTAACAATACTTAACAATTAATGTGGCATATTCCCTTTATTATGAAATCTCCCTACACTGTACCAAGTGTAGTAAAAATGAAGTACTATGCAACCGTTTACGATACTAGAGCGACTAGCCAATGCCAATTTAGTGGTGCACCGAAGGAAGATCCAAATGAACATCTTCGTACCTTTAATAGGATCTGCACACTATTTAAAATCCAAGAAGTGGAGGATGAACAGATATATCTCATGTTATTTCCCTGGACTTTAAAGGGAGAAGCCAAAGATTGGTTGGAATCGTTACCTGAAGGGGCGATTGATACATGGGACGTTTTAGTTGAAAAATTTCTTAAACAATTCTTTCCTGCATCTAAAGCCGTAAGACTTCAAGGAGAAATTATTACGTTTGCACAGAAACCGAATGAAACTCTATATGAGGCGTGGACAAGATTTGGAAAGTTATTAAGAGGATGTCCGCAACATGGTTTAGATACCTGTCAAATAGTACAAATATTCTACCAAGGATGCGACATTACTACAAGGAAAGACATAGATATAGCAGCTGGTGGTTCCATTATGAAGAAAACCGAAACTGATGCTTATAAAATTATTGATAACACTGCTTCCCACTCACATGAGTGGCACCAAGAAAAAGATATCGTTAGATCATCTAAAGCAGCTAGAGCCGATTCTAGCCATGACTTAGATTCCATTTCCGCAAAGATAGATGCTGTCGAGAGACGAATGGAAAAGATGACTAAGGATATTCACTCAATACGAATTAGTTGTGAGCAGTGTGGAGGACCACATTTGACAAAAGATTGTCTTAGTATTGAATTAACAATGGAACAAAGAGAGAATATTTCATACATAAACCAAAGGCCTGGAAATAATTATCAGAATAATTATCAACCGCCAAGACCGATTTACAATCAAAACCAGAATTATAACCGAAATTTTCCATACAACAACCAACAAGGTCCTAGCAATCAACAAGTATCCAATAATACTTACAACCAGCAAAGACCTAATTTTCAAAACAAATCACCACAACCCGATGATAAAAAGCCGAATTTAGAAGATATGATGACGAAGCTAGTAGAAACTCAAACGCAGTTTTTCACATCTCAAAAACAAACTAATGAACAAAATGCTCAAGCATTTAGAAATCAACAAGCTTCTATTCAAAACTTGAAATAAGAAGTAAGTAACCTAGCAAGGTTAATAAGTGAAAGAAAATCGGGAAGTCTACCTAGTGATACAAATGCTAACCCCCGAAATGAAACAGCTAAAGCCATTACCACAAGAAGTGGTACAACACTTAAACTACCTGAAATACCTATAATTTATGATGAAGCTATTCCTACTCCACAAGAACCACAACCTGATCAAGATAAGGAAAAAGAACCGGTAGTTGAAAAGGTTAATGAAGATAACACAGTTAAGGCTAAACCTTATGTTAAACCATACCAACCACCACTTCTTTACCCGAGTAAAATGAAGAAAGAGAAACTTGAAGCGAGCAATCTAAATTCTTGGATATGTTTAAACAGATAAATGTAAATCTTCCTTTCATTGATGTGATTTCAGGAATGCCTAGATATGCTAAATTCTTGAAAGATCTGATCACGAATAGAAAGAAAATGGAAGAACTCTCGGCTGTTACTATGAACGCTAATTGTTCAGCAGTGCTGTTGAATAAGATACCAGAAAAACTATCTGATCCAGGAAGTTTCACAATTCCATGTTTTCTGGGTAGTCTTAGTTCAATAGAAGCATTGGCAGACTTAGGTGCTAGTATAAATTTAATGCCGTATTCACTATACACTAAACTAGACCTTGGAGAATTGAAACCAACAAGAATAAGCATACAACTAGCCGATCGATCAATAAAATATCCTAGAGGGATAATGGAGAACATGCTAGTTAAAGTTGGTACTTTAGTATTTCCAGTAGATTTTGTTGTTCTGGACATGGAAGAAGATTCTCAAGTTCCTCTCATATTAGGAAGACCATTCTTAAACACGGCTAAAGCAATGATAGACGTGTGATGTTATGCGAGGTGTATATAAAATAGCTTTATATTTTTAGCAGAAAATACTATTACATACGATACAATTTTACACAAGATATTTATTTATTTATAGAATTGATATACTTAAACCTTGCTACAACACTTATAGGCAGTGTACCTAATTGTACAGTAGTGTAGTTTTTAGTAAGTCCGGTTCGCTCCACAGGGAAAATCTTTAAACAAAGCTTAACGCTATATTAGTTTAATTTTATAAAAATACAAATATATATATAAGTAATATTATTATTATAAAGGGGGTTTTTACCGTTTAATGACCGGTTTGTCGATTTTAAAACTTTAGTCGCAGTTAAAACCAAATGTAAAATATTAAAAATAAATACAAGACTTAAATTAAAGTGTAAAGTAAATAACGATAATGCAATTGCGAATAATAAAAGTGCGATAAAATAAACTTGCGATAATTAAAAAGTACGATAATTAAAAGTGCAATTAAATACAATAACAATAAATAAAAATGCGATAATTAGAAGTGCAATTAAATATAAAATAAAGGAAATTAAATATGAAATAAAAGAATTATGCTTATTTAAACTTCCGTAATCATGATGTTTGACGTGTTGATTTTAGTTTTATGCCCATGGGTTAATTATCCTTTGTCCTGGATTATTTAATATGTCCGTCTAGTTTTTGTCCATAACAGTCCATCAGTCATAAATATAAAGTGCGAGTGTCCTCGTCAAATTATCCTTATACCCGAAGTTAAATATTCCAACTAATTGGGGACTTAAACTGTAACAAGATTTTAATACTTTGTTTAATAATTACACCAGGATGTCGACTGAGTGTAACCCAAGGTTTTAATATTTTGTTATCAATTATACCAAGTGTCCTTGTACATAATTTCACCCCTGTTTTAATTATTCTAATGGCTATTAATCCATTCCCGTGTCCGGTTAAATGAACGATTATTCGTACATATAAATACCCCGCCCATCGTGTCCGATCGAGTGTATATGGTAATTTATAGGGACGCCCAATTGTAAATCTTTATATTAACATTAACAAACTATCATTTAGTTAAACAAATATAAAGCCCATTAATAGCCCATAGTCTAATTTCCACAAGTGTCGTTCTTTTGTCCAAACCCCAATTATGGTACAAAGCCCAATTACCCAATTTTAGTAATTAGCCCAACATCATGATTACTTCGGATTAAATAAGCATAATAATAACTTAGCTACGAGACATTAAATTAAAAAGGTTGAACATAACTTACAATGATTAAAAATAGCGTAGCGTTACACGGACAGAATTTCGACTTACACCCTTACAATATTCGCTAACATACCTTTATTATTAGGATTAAAATTAAAATTAAAATTAAAATTAAAATATAAATATAAATATTTACGTATAGATATAGAGAGGATGGATATATGTTGGATGATTTTTACGATTAGAATGCGCGAGCTTTATAGGCAGTTTCAAAATTAGGGGCTCCGCGACTCACGTAGTGTTTGCACTGCAAACTCCGCAACTCGCGGAGTTTGCTTTTACAGCTCACACAAGTTTGGAGCCTTTCTTGCCGACAGTTTATAATATATTATATAATATATAAATAATTATAAGAATTATTTAAATATTATATTATATTTATGTGCATAGTTGACTTGTAATTTTTAGTCCGTTGCGTCGAGCGTTGAGAGTTGACTCATGTCCCGGTTCCGGATTTTCGAACGTCCTTGCGTACAATTTTATATTTTGTACTTTGCGTTTTGAATCTTGTACTCTTGTAATTTCGAGACGTTTCTTATCAATAATTGGAACCTTTTTGATTGTATTTTGTTCTTTTGAGCTTTTTGGTCGTTTGCGTCTTCAATTCGTCGAATCTGTCTTTTGTCTTCACCTTTTATTATTTAAACGAATATCACTTTTAAATAGAACTATTGCAACTAAAAGCTTGTCTTTCTTGAGGAATAATGCTATGAAATATATGTTCGTTTTTAGCATTATCAAATATTCCCACACTTGAGCGTTGCTTGTCCTCAAGCAATATAGTCTTGAAATACTAGAATCACTTCTTTATTCTTCACACTTTGTACATCAGTGATTTCTTTACGGCGGTATAAACAATGGTAGTAACGATATGGTTTACAGTCCCACATGACTATAAAAATTTAGATCCATTAAGGAAATTGGATCTTTATGAAAACATTTGATCTTTTGAAAATTAAATCTAGTTTTTACCCTAGATAAGTTTTTCGGAATAACCCTTTACCGGTGTTTGCAAAATATTTTTGTGGGTTTGGTGGGTTTCAGATTTAAAAATTTTAGCTCAAAACTTGCGGTTTTGTGTCACCCACTTGCTAACCTTGTATTTGGAAAGCAACACGTCCAGTTTACTTGTCCCGTATATTACCTTTCGGTAAACTACCGTCCGGTTGTAAAGGAAAGCGTTGAACAAGCAACTGTTAAGGCAATGTCCCCTGACATGCTTTTAATTATGGTCTATAACGTGTCGGACGCAATTACTATCCTTGGTAGGAGCAATAGTAAAGCTCACCCTTATGATTTTTCGGTCTGGCACAAGGTCCTGTCCTTGACCATGCTATGCAACCATCGTTCTTACGGTTGACACCCAATTTGGTTCAGGTGACCTAATGAATTCCAGGTGAATTCCTAGGATTTTACGTTCAATGGTAATGAACGCATTGAAAATAGGGTTTTCAGAAAACAAATCGGTTTGTAATTTTGATCAAAATATTTTCTCGTTCAAACTCGAGTTTAGATATCATTAAATTCCATGAGTTTGTAATTCTCAATCTTTAAGGTCAATCTCAAGGATTGAGTAATATCAGGCTTAAAAGCTGATTTTTGGTCTTTTAAGGAGATTATCCTTTCTGGGGATCTGATTCATTAGTCTTATCCAGCTAATTTGCATGGTGCCCCCCATTTTACGAGATAAATCCTTCTCATGGTTAGGATAAATCTGACCACTTGGAGACCCTGTTTAATGCTGAGGTCCGTGGATTTCCTGCTGATTTTAGTGATGACTTTTCTAGATTTTTCGTCAACCTACAGCTGGTCTGGACGACAACTTCTTGACCTAAATCAAGAAGCGAGTGTCTTTTTCGGAAGACTTTACTTCCTTTTAATGATGGAATTGATTCATCGTGTAGATCCATCTCTCTTACAGTAAATCAGGTAAAACTTTTTTGTTTAGTCCAAAGCAAAAGTATTTTCAGTTATTTGTACAAAAATATGTGATATATGTTTTGAATAACTTGGAGAATTTTCCCACACTTGGCTTTTATTTTCCTTTTTATTGTCCTCTATTCCATTTTAAATGAATTTTAACATTTTGGTTTGTTTCTCAATTTATGTCCTTTCCGAGGTTACAATAATTTCGGTGTTAAAACCTAGTTTTATCGTTCATAAATATGTATAAACATGATTTTGAGTTCATTTAATTGAAAATTTTGAAAAATTTACTAGAATTGGGTAGTCAGTATATAAGACTAGGGCTGTTCTTTATTATCAGAGAGCACTAGATTCTAATACAACTACTGCTTTACTAGTATTTTTAATGGTAACCCAGTGTTTAAGATAAAAAATTTAAAATCCGAAAGAATTTAACCCCTTCCCACACTTAAGATCTTGCAATGCCCTCATTTGCAAGAAATCAGTAACAATTTAAATTATTGAGGGCGATTTGTGTGAAAATGATTAAATTTTTACCAAAGTTTCCAAATATATTGGCGTTTGTTTGCTGAATGATAAATGGTGCACATCATTTGTTCATTCCGTCTTGTTGTTATTTCACATATATTTTGCATCTTGTCATCAAAATTAGTTGCTTTTGCTGAACTTAATGCCAGTCTTTGAAAATGCGTTGTTTTACCCTGTTGTGTACATAAGATAAACTGCAAACATATATACATATTTTTGAAGTTTGGTATATTACCCCACATTCAAAAATTATTAAAATCTAAGAATAAAAGTTAGAAAATAATAAAAACTATTACAATATTAACATAAGTATTAAACGTATCAACATTACAAATTACAAAATAAATAAAACTAAGTAGACTAGGGATGATACTGATACCAATAGGGGTTCCATGCATAACCATAGGTGCTATAGAATGCTTCGGCTGGGTTATATGTAGGATACGGTGGTTGCATCTCTATAGACCAGGGATGGAATATGGGCTTTGGAGTAGGAATATAGTTTCTACCTACATGTTGACAATGAGCTATGATTTGGTTTTGATGAACTTGCCAATCTTCAAATGCTCTCTGTCTAGCATTTTCGTACTCCTGTGCAGCTATAAACCTTTGCATTTCTTGCATTTCATTTCCCCCTCCTACATTACCTTGCTGTTGGTTTCTCTCAACCTGTGGATGTCTACCATGGTATTGTACTGCGGCGTTATTTCGCCTCTTCAAAACTTTCGCACCATGGTATACATTTAAACCTATAGTATCGCGGAGTTCTGGTTCTTCGACTAATAATCCCCCCCCCCCGACTTATATCCACACCGAGATATTCAGCAATCAAAGTAATAAAAATACCACCTCCTATTATGCTATGCGGTCTCATCCCCCTAACCATAGCTGATAAATAATAACCCACATAATAAGGTATACTTACAGCGCTTTGTGGGTCTCGAATACACATATGGTAAAACAAATCCTGTTCATTTACCTTTTCCTTGTTCTTACCTCTTTGTGTAATCGAATTAGCTAAAAACCTATGAATCACTCTTAATTCAGCTCTATCTATATCCAAATAAGAGTAATTTCCCCCTTTGAATCGGTGATGGCTTGTCATTTGACTCCATACACCGTGTGTATCAAAATTTTCATCTATCTTTCTACCATTTAGTATCAACCCTCTACAATCGGCAGATGCTAACTCCTCAGGCGTATATATACGTAAAGCCTGAGCCATGTCTAGTAAAGACATGTGGCACATCGAACCTCCTAATAAAAATCTAATAAAAGATCGATCGGTTAAACTAGCTACCCGATCATTTAATTCTATACTACACAACAATTCTTCACACCATACTTTATATACAGGTCTACGCATGGTGAATAAACGTACCCAGTCATTAAAAGTAGAATTACCATACCTCTGTGCAAGTAATTCCCTAATTGGCCCGGCCAATTCTACAGCTTCTAATGGTCCCCATTCTATGACCCTAGGTACCTCAACAACTTTAGAATGAAGAGTATGCAAACCCCTTTGGTATTTTGGATAATCTATCCAAAGTCTGTCAAATCTCAGGTTCGGGTGCAAATCTTCCAAGTGCATATCAGAAAATGTCATGAATGGATGAGGTATATCTTGCTTGTAGTAGTTATCCACCTCCTGTTGTTCCGCATTCTCAGCAGGAGCATTGCGAGCTTGGGATGAAGATTCACCCCTTTCAGTCTGCAAAACACATCAAACACAATTTTTGTGCATCCAAATATGCATTAGTGTCAGCAAAATCATCAATCAAAATAATTACAATGACATGATCAATTTATATCAAACTTAAGCTCATTTTCATATTTTTATCAAATTTACACTTTTTCAAATAAGCATATACGAAAATGTTCGCCAAGTTTATAAGCATTTAACTCAAATAACATGTCAAAATAATCATTACTAGCAATTAAACAAGTTTCAAATGGCATTATCTTTCAAAAATTAAGTTCATGAATTTTAGACTTGAAAAAGTCCACTTTAATTCTCAAAATCATGTTTAGGCTCAAAGTTTGGATCATTTAACTACCTAAACATGTTACACTACTTAATTTAGCAACAATTCATGACAAAAATCGGCCATAACCTGTTTATATCAAAAAGCCCCAAATTTGCTCAAGAACACAAACCCTAGATTACTCAAAATTTGAAGTTTAAGGCTTCTAATCATGTTAAATAGCATCAATCTAGGTTATACAAGCATAATACATAAGAAATTTAAGCATAATTACACTAAAAAGCATCAAAATCAAATTGGGGAAAAAATTGCTCAAGAACACTAATTTTCGAATTAAATGGTGTTTAGGTGTAGAAATTTACCATTTTTCTTGAGTAATTCCTTGATAGCATCCTTCTCAACATGATTTTAGTAAAAGATTTGATGATTAACGGTTAAAAATTGTGATTTTGGGGTTGTTTTTGTGAGTTTTTTTCGGAGTATTTTCGCTGTATGTTTGAGTTGTGGTGTGGACTGATCAGTTCTTTGCGTTTTATTTTTTTTTTCTATATTTCGGTCCCTCCGCGAGTCGCGGGATTTTTACCCTTCAAACTCCGCGAGTCGCGGAGTTTGTTTTTTTTTTTTTTATAACATCTTATATTAATTAAAACAATTAAGTAATTAATTTTAAAATTTTGTTTCTCTTGTTATTTAGGACGAGGTCGTTTCGGATCGATGTCCTAGTCCGTCCTTCGACAAAATTTTAAAATTTGTCTTTTAGTAGCGATTGTTTTAAAAGCTAAGATTTTTTGATTTTTTAATGTTTTTGGCATACTTTAATTCAATAAGATTAAAAATAATGATAATAAAAGTTCTCGTCCCTCCCTCGGGTAAAGCAATTTCGGTTCAACGACCTAGTCATCAACTTACGACGAATTTTAAAAATCATATTTTTAACTTAATGAGATAAAGTAAATTTTTATTTTTAAATTCACACAATTTAAATATAAAATTCAAAATTAATATTAAAAATTCACACCAAACTTTAAAATTTGAAATGCATAAAATTAAAAATTCATATTTTTAAATATTAAAAATTCACACCAAACTTTATTTAAAAAAAATTCATATTATAAATTCACACCAAACTTATATAAATTTTTCAAATATTTACAATTTTAAATATATTGTTTTTACAAAGTTTACAATATTAATTTAAGATTTATATATTAATTTTAAAAATATGGTAAAAATAAAATTAAAAATCTTTTTGGCTTTTTATCCCACTTTAATCAATCAAATATTATCAAAAATATGCGCCCCTCTTTTCGGTAAAGTAATTTCGGTTCCAAGACCTAATTTAACTCATGACGAATTTTTGAAATATTTTGGGTTGATTGATTAAAGATATTTATACCTTAAGAATAAACGTTAAATTTCGCAGTGATGTAATAAATTTTTGTATGATATCAACAATTTCGGTCGCCAAACCTAATTTTATTTAATACCAATTTAATACTTTATAGCGAAAAAATTAGCGTTTATTATCAAAAGGTTAAAAATAAAAATAAAAATAAAGACTGTACAAACATACCTGTGAAATAGATTTCTTAGTTATATGATCTATCCCATTCATAAGATAGTCGGTTTAATTGGTTTTCCATGGCTACATAGGCGTAACCTCGAGCATTCAGTGTCTTTTCTTCTAAACATATGAACGGTCCGTCTCTGCATAAAGTAACAAATTCGGTGTTTGAATAGGTTTGATTATTTGAACATTTACCTCCATGTGACCATTTTCCGCATTTGTGACATCTTTCTAGGTGTCGTGCTCTTCTTTTCGCTGCGGATTTTGATTTTCCTTTACCAAGTTGTAACTTATTATCTTCGCATCTGGATTCTTTTCTAACTCCGTCCAATCTTTCTCTGATTACTGATACTATTTCACTCGGTAGTGTGTCATTATTACGTTTAGTGATCAAAGCGTGTAGCATTAGACCATGGTTTAGTTCACAGGCAGTCTTCATTTTGTAAAAACCTAAAAAAATAAAAATTCAGAATGGGGGGAGAAGACTAGTTCTTTAGGGTCTGCTAGGGAAAGACCATTCGGGTTCCATTTTCGAGAACTACACGAAAACAGACAATCTAACTCTAACAGAAATACATATTATCCTTTAAAGACTTGATTCTCCCCACACTTAGTTAGCTGTGGTGTCGAAATTGTGATTAACTTCGTTGTAGACTTCCATCGGACTATCTATGTAGTGTTTAACTCTGTGACCATTAACTTTAAATTCAATCCCATTTGAATTTATTAATTCTATCGTTCCGTATGGGAAAACTCTTTTAACTATGAATGGTCCAGACCATCTTGATTTCAATTTTCCAGGAAATAGCTTGAATCGTGAATTGAAAAGAAGAACTCTGTCTCCTTCTTTAAATTCTTTTGAACTTCTGATTCTTTTATCATGCCATTTCTTCGTTCTTTCTTTATAGATTAACGAATTTTCGTATGCTTCATGTCTTAATTCTTCTAATTCGTTTAGTTGACTTAATCGTAGACGTCCGGCTTCATGTAAATCAAGATTACATGTCTTCAAAGCCCAAAATGCTTTGTGTTCAATTTTTACTGGAAGATGACATGCTTTTCCATAAACATGTCTAAAAGGTGTGGTTCCAATTGGAGTTTTGTAGGCTGTTCTAAAAGCCCAGAGTGCATCCTCCAATTTAATGGACCATTCCTTCAGATTTGATCCTACGGTTTTCTCTAGAATACGTTTTAAAGTTCGGTTGGTATTTTCAACTTGTCCACTTGTTTGTGGATGATATGCGGTTGAGATTTTATGAGTTACTCCATATCTTTTAAGAACTTTCTCAAGTTGATTATTACAAAAATGAGTACCCCGATCACTTATTAAAGCTTTCGGTGTTCCAAACCTTGCAAAAAGACGTTTTAAAAAGTTGACTACAACTCGTGCATCGTTAGTTGGGAGAGCTTGTGCTTCCGCCCATTTAGATACATAATCAATGGCTACGAGTATATATAGATTATTATGAGATTTTAGAAATGGACCCATAAAGTCAATACCCCAAATGTCAAATACTTCACATACTTGTATGACATTTTGTGGCATTTCATCACGTTGGCTTATTTTTTCCGGCCCTTTGACAAGCATCACAGGATTTGCAAAGAAGGTGTGCGTCTTTGTAAATTGTAGGCCAATAGAATCCAGCATCATAAACTTTTCTTGCTGTTAGTTGAGGCCCATAATGCCCTCCTGTTGGTCCTGTGTGACAATGGTTTAATATTTTACTAGCTTCATCTTCAAATACACATCGGCGTATTATTCCATCGGGACAACCTTTAAACAAATGTGGATCTTCTCAAAAATAGTGTTTTATATCACTGAAGAATTTCTTTTGTTTTTGGTACGATAATCCTTTTTCAAGGAATCCACAAACTAAGTAGTTTGCATAGTCTGCAAACCATGGAATTTCTTTATGATCTATCTTCAATAGATATTCATCAGGAAAGTTGTCTTGTATGGCCGATTCATTTAGAACTTCTAACTCAGGATTTTCAAGACGAGAAAGATGATCAGCGGTGAGATTTTCTGCTCCTCTTTTATCTCGAATTTCAATATCAAACTCTTGTAAGAGTAAGATCCAACGGATTAATCTTGGTTTAGCATCTTGTTTTGAAAATAGGTATCTAAGAGCAGAATGGTCGGTATAGACCACCGTTTTTGCTAGAACGAGGTATGATCGAAATTTGTCAAAAGCAAAGACAATAGTAAGGAGTTCTTTTTCAGTAGTTGTATAGTTCATTTGTGCTCCTTGTAACGTCTTACTAGCATAATATATAGGTTGAAATCGTTTTTCAATCCTTTGTCCTAAAACGGCTCCCATTGCAAAATCACTTGCATCGCACATTAGTTCAAATGGTAGATTCCAATTTGGTGTTATCATGATCGGCGCATTAGGGAATTTCTCTTTAAGAATATTAAAAGATTTGATACACTCATCTGAAAAGATGAATGGAGCATCCTTTTCTAGGAGTTTATTCATAGGAGTGGCAATTTTAGAAAAATCTTTTATGAAACTTCGGTAAAAACCGGCATGCCCTAGAAAACTCCTAACTCATCTAACATTGGTGGGATGTGGAAGTTTAGCAATTACATCTACTTTAGCTCTATCCACTTCAATTCCTTCTTTTGAAATTTTATGACCAAGAACGATGCCTTCTTTAACCATGAAATGGCATTTCTCCCAATTAAGTACTAGATTTGATTGTTCGCATCTAATAAGCATTCGTTCCAGATTAACTAGACATGATTCAAATGTATCACCGAAGACTGAAAAGTCATCCATGAAAACTTCCATGCATTCTTCTATCATGTCGTGAAAAATCGCCATCATGCACCTTTAAAAGGTTGCAGGGGCGTTGCAAAGTCCAAATGGCATGCGTTTATAAGCAAAAGTACCATAAGGGCACGTGAATGTGGTTTTCTCTTGATCTTCGGGTGCTATTGGAATTTGAAAATATCCGGAAAATCCATCTAGAAAACAATAGTAACTATTTCCGGCTAATCTTTCCAACATTTGATCTATGAAAGGTAAGGGAAAGTGATCTTTTCTGGTGGCGTCATTTAATTTTCTATAATCAATACACACACGCCATCCTGTTACAGTCCTAGTAGGAATAAGCTCATTTTTTCATTTGTAATGACAGTCATGCCACCCTTCTTAGGCACGCATTGAACTGGGCTTACCCATGGACTATCAGAGATTGGATATATCAAACCTGCATCTAACAGTTTAATAATCTCTTTCTTAACTACATCTTGCATATTAGGATTTAGTCTTCGTTGGCGTTGCACATACGTTTTATGACCTTCTTCCATAAGGATTTTATGTGTGCAATACGAAGGACTTATTCCTTTAATATCATGAATCTTCCATGCAATGGCTGGTTTATGAGCTTTCAACACAGAAATGAGTTGTGATTTCTCATTTTCAGTAAGAGAAGACGATATTATTACAGGTAATTCAGATTCACCATGTAAATAAGCATATTCCAAATGGTTTGGAAGTGGCTTTAACTCTAATTTTGGAGGTTCTTCTCTCGATGATTTATATCGATATCTGTCTTCTTCTTTTAGCATTTGAATTTCTTCTGTTGTTGGTTCATATCCATTAGCTATAAGTGTAGCTAACATTTCAGCTTCATCAATTGGTTCATTACCTTCTCCTAAAGAACATTCTCCTGTTCCTTGTAATTCTGGAAATTCTTCTAACAATTCTGCATGTGCATCTATAGTTTGAATATAATAACATGTATCATCTGCAGATTGTAGTTGTTGCATTGCTCTATCAACTGAAAAGGTAACACTCTCATCCTCTATACTTAGGGTCAGTTTCTTACCAAACACGTCTATCATTGCTTTAGCAGTGTTTAAGAATGGTCTTCCTAATATGAGAGGAACTTGAGAATCTTCTTCCATGTCCAGAACAACAAAATCTACTGGAAATACTAAAGTACCAACTTTAACTAGCATGTTCTCCATTATCCCTCTAGGATATTTTATTAATCTATCGGCTAGTTGTATGCTTATTCTAGTTGGTTTCAATTCTCCAAGGTCTAGTTTAGCGTATAGTGAATATGGCATTAGATTTATACTAGCACCTAAGTCTGCCAATGCTTCTATTGAACTAAGACTACCCAGAAAACATGGAATTGTGAAACTTCCTGGATCAGATAGTTTTTCTGGTATCTTATTCAACAGCACTGCTGAACAATTAGCATTCATAGTAACAGCCTAGAGTTCTTTCATTTTCTTTCTATTTGAGATTAGATCTTTCAAGAATTTAGCATATCTAGGCATTCCTGAAATCACATCAATGAAAGGAAGATTTACATTTATCTGTTTATACATATCCAAGAATTTGGATTGCTCGGCTTCAAGTTTCTCTTTCTTCATTTTACTCGGGTAAGGAAGTGGTGGTTGGTATGGTTTAACATAAGGTTTATCCTTAATTGTGTTATCTTCATTAACCTTTTCAACTACCGGTTCTTTTTCCTTATCTTGATCAGGTTGTGGTTCTTGTGGAGTAGGAATAGCTTCATCAGAAGTTACAGGTATTTCAGGTGGTTTAAGTGTTGTACCACTTCTTGTGGTAATGGCTTTAGCTGTTTCATTCCGGGGGTTAGCATTTGTATCACTAGGTAGACTTCCCGGTTTTCTTTCACCTATTAACCTTGCTAGGTTACTTACTTCTTGTTCCAAGTTTTGAATAGAAGCTTGTTGATTTCTAAATGCTTGAGCATTTTGTTCATTAGTTTGTTTCTGAGATGTGAAAAACTGCGTTTGAGTTTCAACTAGCTTCGTCATCATATCTTCTAAATTCGGCATTTTATCATCGATTTGTTGTGGTGGTTTGTTTTGAAAATTAGGTCTTTGCTGATTGTAAGTATTATTGGATACTTGTTGATTTCTAGGACCTTGTTGGTTGTTGTATGGAATATTTCTGTTATAATTCTGGTTTTAATTGTAAATCGGTCTTGGCAGTTGATAATTATTCTGATAATTATTTCCAGGCCTTTGGTTTATGTATGAAATATTCTCTCTTTGTTCTATTGTTAATTCAATACTGAGACAATCTTTTGTCAAATGTGGTCCTCCACACTGCTCACAACTAATTCGTATTGAATGAATATCTTTAGTTATCTTTTCCATTCGTCTCTCGACAGCATCTATCTTTGCGGAAATGGAATCTAAGTCATGGCTAGAATCGGCTCTAGCTGCTTTAGATGATCTAACGATATCTTTTTCTTGGTGCCACTCATGTGAGTGGGAAGCAGTGTTATCAATAATTTTGTAAGCATCAGTTTCTGTTTTCTTCATAAATGAACCACCAGCTTCTATATCTATGTCTTTTCTTGCAGTGATGTCGCATCCTTGGTAGAATATTTGTACTATTTGACAGGTGTCTAAACCATGTTGTGGACATCCTCTCAATAACTTTCCAAATCTGGTCCATGCCTCATATAGAGTTTCATTCGGTTTCTGTGTGAACGTAACAATTTCTCCTTGAAGTCTTACGGCTTTAGATGCTGGAAAGAATTGTTTAAGAAATTTTCAACTAAAACGTCCCATGTATCAATCGCCCCTTCAGGTAACGATTCCAACCAATCTTTGGCTTCTCTCTTTAAAGTCCAGGGAAATAACATGAGATATATCTATTCATCCTCAACTTCTCTTATTTTAAATAGAGTGCAGATCCTATTAAAGGTACGAAGATGTTCATTTGGATCTTCCTTCGGCGCACCACTAAATTGGCATTGATTAGTCACCATATGTAGAATTTGTCCTTTGATTTCATAATCTGGCGCATTAATGTCGGGATGAGTAATTGCGTGACCTTGGCCAGTGCGTTTAGCTCGCATTCGGTCTTCCATACTTAAAGGTTCCAGATTCTCCATGATTGAATTTGTTGAATCTGAATCACTAGAGGATTCTGATTTAATGGTTCGTTCCTCAACAATCTCTGTTTGAATGATTGGTGGTTCAGGAGGAAAATTTAATGGTTCAGGATCTACGAATCGTTCCTGAATATTCTCCGGATTCTCAATTGTGAGGTCGGGTTCAAAAAATGGATTATCGGAAATTTGAACTGGAGTACTTGGTCGACTGGATGACGATTCTAAAGAAAAATCAATGGCAGTAATATTTGTTAAATGTCTTGATCTAGTTACAGGTGGTGAACGTACAAAAGGTGGTGAACGTCTTGCTCGGTGCATTCACTGAATATCCTATTAGTTTTTAAAAAGAAAGAAAAATTATAATAAGTTATCCAATCAATAGACTTTTCTGATTTTGCCCACGTTTCGAATAGCCAAAAGATGCAGCAGAGGGGCAGGATTCGTTTGGTCTCAATATAATTGAGGACTGTTTGGCTCTAATAACCCGGTCCACGTACAAATCCAACTATTACTACGAGCCAGAAAATTTTGATGTCTATCAATTTAACCACTTAAAATAAATTTTCGTAATTTTAAGAAATTTAGATAAGAAGTAGAATAAAAATCTATGTCCTAAAACTAGAATAGCGAGAAATAAGAAAGAAAAAGAGCGCGTCGGAAAAAGGTCGAAAAAGAAAAATGGTTGAAAAATAAAAGGTGACGGAAAAATAAAAGAAACTTATAACACTTAAAAATACTTGACTAACCTAACCTTATTACTACAACTAACTTAAAATTATAATCACAAATTGAGATTACTAATTGGAATGATAATTGATACATTGGTAAAGTCGTCTAAAAATATTAATGCTTACAAGAAAAACTAAATCCCAAATGGAAATAACTTAAAAAGAAACTAAAACTTAAAAAGGCGTCGCAAAATTCTAAAGTACCTAAATCTTAGTCTAAAGAAAAAGCACTTAAGGAATTCTACGGCAAAGCCTACAAATCTAGAAGTAAAAATAACTATGGCAAAAACTAAGTTTAAAACTAAATATGAGCTAAAAATATAAATATTACGCTAAAACGATTAAAAAGGGACAAAATATAAAAATATACAAAAAGTTGTAAAAAAGTACAAATTTTATAAAAATATTATTTTTATATTATTTATTTATTAAAACTATTAATTTTACAATTTAATTAAACTAATTTAATATAAATTAAATAAAAAGTAACTTTAAAACTAATTATAATAATAATAATTATTTAGGGTTAATAATAATAATAATTAATAATTACCCGTAATTAATGCTGAATTAGGGTTCTGTCAGTGTCAGAGTAGCTCCGCGAGTTGCGGTATTTCAAGCAGCAAACCCCGCGAGTCGCGGGGTTCCAAAATTCAACTCTGGTACAGTTTTAAATTTGACGCTTTTTTTTTATTTTATTTTATATTTTCTGTTTTTATATTTTCTGTTTATATCAAAATATTTGTATAATAAAAACTTATATTTAAAAACTTAAATAAAAATAGAACTACTTTATAATTTTAAAAATATCTTAAAAATAGATTTATATATATTAAATTTTTTTTTTCGGTTTTTTTATATTTATAAAATATATTTATAAAATAAATTAAATAAAACT
Organism: Rutidosis leptorrhynchoides; assembly: GCF_046630445.1. Lineage (NCBI taxonomy): Eukaryota > Viridiplantae > Streptophyta > Magnoliopsida > Asterales > Asteraceae > Rutidosis > Rutidosis leptorrhynchoides. Next base: position 167,832,473 of record NC_092333.1, read on the forward strand.
TATATTTTTACAAACTAAAGAAACTTTATAAAACTTAAATATTTATCAAACTCCTAAAAATATTTATATTTTTGTTTTTCTTTTAATATTTTCGAATATTTAAAAAGTATTTTTATAAAAACGAATTTTAATAAAAGTAAACTAAAAATCTTTTTTTTTTATATTAGCGTTCCGCTTCCGGCTTTTAAGCGATTCCCCGGCAGCGGCGCCAAAAATACTTGATGTTATGCGAGGTGTATATAAAATAGCTTTATATTTTTAGCAGAAAATACTATTACATACGATACAATCTTACACAAGATATTTATTTATTTATAGAATGGATATACTTAAACCTTGCTACAACACTTATAGACAGTGTACCTAATCGTACAGTAGTGTAGTTTTTAGTAAGTCCGGTTCGTTCCACAGGGAAAATCTTTAAACAAAGCTTAACGCTATATTAGTTTACTTTTATAAAAATACAAATATATATATAAGTAATATTATTATTATAAAGGGGGGTTTTTACCGTTTAATGACCGGTTTGTCGATTTTAAAACTTTAGTCGCAGTTAAAACCAAATGTAAAATATTAAAAATAAATACAAGACTTAAATTAAAGTGTAAAGTAAATAACGATAATGCAATTGCGAATAATAAAAGTGCGATAAAATAAACTTGCGATAATTAAAAAGTACGATAATTAAAAGTGCAATTAAATACAATAACAATAAATAAAAATGTGATAATTAGAAGTGCAATTAAATATAAAATAAAGGAAATTAAATATGAAATAAAAGAATTATGCTTATTTAAACTTCCGTAATCATGATGTTTGACGTGTTGATTTTAGTTTTATGCCCATGGGTTAAGTATCCTTTGTCCTGGATTATTTAATATGTCCGTCTGGTTTTTGTCCATAACAGTCCATCAGTCATAAATATAAAGTGCGAGTGTCCTCGTCAAATTATCCTTATACCCGAAGTTAAATATTCCAACTAATTGGGGACTTAAACTGTAACAAGATTTTAATACTTTGTTTAATAATTACACCAGGATGTCGACTGAGTGTAACCCAAGGTTTTAATATTTTGTTATCAATTATACCAAGTGTCCTTGTACATAATTTCACCCCTGTTTTAATTATTCTAGTGGCTATTAATCCATTCCCATGTCCGGTTAAATGAACGATTATTCGTACATATAAATACCCCGCCCATCGTGTCCGATCGAGTGTATATGGTAATTTATAGGGACGCCCAATTGTAAATCTTTATATTAACATTAACAAACTATCATTTAGTTAAACAAATATAAAGCCCATTAATAGCCCATAGTCTAATTTCTACAAGTGTCGTTCTTTTGTCCAAACCCCAATTATGGTACAAAGCCCAATTACCCAATTTTAGTAATTAGCCCAACATCATGATTACTTCGGATTAAATAAGCATAATAATAACTTAGCTACGAGACATTAAATTAAAAAGGTTGAACATAACTTACAATGATTAAAAATAGCGTAGCATTACACGGACAGAATTTCGACTTACACCCTTACAATATTCGCTAACATACCTTTATTATTAGGATTAAAATTAAAATTAAAATTAAAATTAAAATTAAAATATAAATATTTACGTATAGATATAGAGAGGATGGATATATGTTGGATGATTTTTACGATCAGAATGCGCGAGCTTTATAGGCAGTTTCAAAATTAGGGGCTCCGCGACTCGCGTAGTGTTTGCACTGCAAACTCCGCAACTCGCGGAGTTTGCTTTTACAGCTCACACAAGTTTGGAGCCTTTCTTGCCGACGGTTTATAATATATTATATAATATATAAATAATTATAAGAATTATTTAAATATTATATTATATTTATGTGCATAGTTGACTTGTAATTTTTAGTCCGTTGCGTCGAGCGTTGAGAGTTGACTCATGTCCCGGTTCCGGATTTTCGAACGTCCTTGCGTACAATTTTATATTTTGTACTTTGCGTTTTGAATCTTGTACTCTTGTAATTTCGAGACGTTTCTTATCAATAATTGGAACCTCTTTGATTGTATTTTGTTCTTTTGAGCTTTTTGGTCGTTTGCGTCTTCAATTCGTCGAATCTGTCTTTTGTCTTCACCTTTTATTATTTAAACGAATATCACTTTTAAATAGAACAATTGCAACTAAAAGCTTGTCTTTCTTGAGGAATAATGCTATGAAATATATGTTCGTTTTTAGCATTATCAACGTGTTCGGTAAGAAATTGACCCTAAGTATATAGGACGAGAGTGTTACCTTTTCAGTTGATAGAGCAATGCAACAACCACAATCTGCAGATGATACATGTTATTATATTCAAACTATAGATTCACATGCAGAATTATTAGAAGAATTTCCAGAATTACAAGGAACAGGAGAATGTTCTTTAGGAGAAGGAACTGAACAAATTGATGAAGCTGAAATGTTAGCTACACTTATAGCTAATGGATATGAACCAACAACAGAAGAAATTCAAATGCTAAAAGAAGAAGACAGATATCGATATAAATCATCGATAGAAGAACCTCCGAAATTAGAGCTAAAGCCACTTCCAAACCATTTGGAATACGCTTATTTACATGGTGAATCTGAATTACCTGTAATAATATCGTCTTCTCTTACTGAAAATGAGAAATCACAACTCATTTCTGTGTTGAAAGCTCATAAACCAGCCATTGCATGGAAGATTCATGATATTAAAGGAATAAGTCCTTCGTATTGCACACATAAAATCCTTATGGAAGAAGGTCATAAAACGTATGTGCAACGCCAACGAAGACTAAATCCTAATATGCAAGATGTAGTTAAGAAAGAAATTATTAAACTGCTAGATGCAGGTTTGATATATCCAATTTCTGATAGTCCATGGGTAAGCCCAGTTCAATGCGTGCCTAAGAAGGTGGCATGACTGTCATTACAAATGAAAAAAATGAGTTTATTCCTACAAGGACTGTAACAGGATGGCGTGTGTGTATTGATTATAGAAAATTAAATGACGCCACCAGAAAAGATCACTTTCCCTTACCTTTCATTGATCAAATGTTGGAAATATTAGCCAGAAATAGTTACTATTGTTTTCTAGATGGATTTTCCGGATATTTTCAAATTCCAATAGCACCCGAGGACCAAGAGAAAATCACGTTCACGTGCCCTTATGGTACTTTTGCTTACAAACGCATGCCATTTAGACTTTGTAACGCCCCTGCAACCTTTCAAAGGTGTATGATGGCGATTTTTCACGACATGATAGAAGAATGCATGGAAGTTTTCATGGATGACTTTTCAGTCTTCGGTGATACATTTGAATCATGTCTAGCTAATCTTGAACGAATGCTGATTAGATGCGAACAATCAAATCTAGTACTTAATTGGGAGAAATGCCATTTCATGGTTAAAGAAGGCATCGTTCTTGGTCATAAAATTTCAAAAGAAGGAATTGAAGTGGATAGAGCTAAAGTAGATGTAATTGCTAAACTTCCACATCCCACCAATGTTAAAGGAGTTAGGAGTTTTCTAGCGCATGCCGGTTTTTACCGACGTTTCATAAAAGATTTTTCTAAAATTGCCACTCCTATGAATAAACTCCTAGAAAAGGATGCTCCATTCATCTTTTCAGATGAATGCATCAAATCTTTTAATAATCTTAAAGAGAAACTTACTAATGCACCGATCATGATAACACCAAATTGGAATCTACCGTTTGAACTAATGTGCGATGCAAGTGATTTTGCAATTGGAGCCGTTTTAGGACAAAGGATTGAAAAACGATTTCAACCTATATATTATGCTAGTAAGACGTTACAAGGAGCATAAACGAACTATACAACTACTGAAAAAGAACTCCTTGCTATTGTCTTTGCTTTTGACAAATTTCGATCATATCTCGTTCTAGCAAAAACGGTGGTCTATACCGACCATTCTGCTCTTAGATACCTATTTTCAAAACAAGATGCCAAACCAAGATTAATCCGTTTGATCTTACTCTTACAAGAGTTCGATATTGAAATCCGAGATAAAAGAGGAGCAGAAAATCTCGCCGCTGATCATCTTTCTCGTCTTGAAAATCCCGAATTAGAAGTTCTAAATGAATCGGCCATACAAGACAACTTTCCTGATGAATATCTATTGAAGATAGATTATAATGAAATTCCATGGTTTGCAGACTATGCAAACTATTTAGTATGTGGATTCCTTGAAAAAGGATTATCGTACCAAAAACGAAAGAAATTCTTCAGTGATATAAAACACTATTTTTGGGAAGATCCACATCTGTTTAAAAGTTGTCCCGATGGAATAATACGCTGATGTGTATTCGGAGATGAAGCTAGTAAAATTTTAAACCATTGTCACACAGGACCAACAGGAGGGCATTATGGGCCTCAACTAACAGCAAAAAAAGTTTATGATGCTGGATTCTATTGGCCTACAATTTACAAAGACGCACACCTTCTTTGCAAATCCTATGATGCTTGTCAAAGGGCCAGAAAAATAAGTCAACGTGATGAAATGCCACAAAATGTCATCCAAGTATGTGAAGTATTTGACATTTGGGGTATTGACTTTATGGGTCCATTTCCAAAATCTCATAATAATCTATATATTCTCGTAGCCATTGATTATGTATCTAAATGGGCAGAAGCACAAGCTCTCCCAACTAACGATGCACGAGTTGTAGTCAACTTTTTAAAACGTCTTTTTGCAAGGTTTGGAACACCGAAAGCTTTAATAAGTGATCGGGGTACTCATTTCTGTAATAATCAACTTGAGAAAGTTCTTAAAAGATATGGAGTAACTCATAAAATCTCCACCGCATATCATCCACAAACAAGTGGACAAGTTAAAAATACCAACCGAGCTTTAAAACGTATTCTAGAGAAAACCGTAGGATCAAATCCGAAGGAATGGTCCATTAAATTGGAGGATGCACTCTGGGCTTTTAGAACAGCCTACAAAACTCCAATTGGAACCACACCTTTTAGACTTGTTTATGGAAAAACATGTCATCTTCCAGTAGAAATTGAACACAAAGCATTTTGGGCTTTGAAGACATGTAATCTTGATTTACACGAAGCTGGACGTCTACGATTAAGTCAACTAAACGAATTAGAAGAATTAAGACATGAAGCATACAAAAATTCGTTAATCTATAAAGAAAGAACGAAGAAATGGCATGATAAAAGAATCAGAAGTTCAAAAGAATTTAAAGAAGGAGACAGAGTTCTTCTTTTCAATTCACGATTCAAGCTATTTCCTGAAAAATTGAAATCAAGATGGTCTGGACCATTCATAGTCAAAAGAGTTTTCCCATACGGAACGATAGAATTAATAAATTCAAATGGAATTGAATTTAAAGTTAATGGTCACAGAGTTAAACATTACATACATGGTCCAATGGAAGTTGACAATGAAGTTAATCATAATTTCACCACCCAAGAAAACCTTCAAAATGAAAACATAAATATGTTATCAACAACATATGAAAAATCAAAATTAGAATATAAGGAGGATTCAAATTTGAGTGATGAAGAAGAATTCTTATACAAACCTCCCATTCCAAGAAACGAAGAAAAATGTGAACAAGAAATTCAAATAGAAGTGAAAGAACCAAGGAAAGAACACCCGAAAAAGGTTTACAAACCAACTCGACTTACTAAAGCAGGAGACCTGGGTGAATTTATCATTTCTTGCTTACTTAATGATGGTGCTGTATATAATGGACTCGCAGATTTAGGAGCAGGTGCAAATATTATGCCTCTTTCCTTATACAAAAGATTAGGCATGGGTAAATTAAAACCAACCAAAATAGGTGTTCAATCATTTGACCAAACCATTAAACACCTGGTTGGAATAGCAAATAATTTACTTGTTAACGTGGGAAGTTTGAACTTTGTTGCAAACTTCATAGTGATTAATATGGAGGAAAACCTTGATATTCCTCTAATTCTAGGTCTCCCATTTTTAGCAACCACCGATGCATTCATTGATGTAAGAGAAGGTAGAATGACACTTGGGGATGGTGATACATCGATCACCTTTGTGAACCGAAAGTTTAGATCTCCACAAACCAAAACTGTTAGACCAATAAAAACGCATAAGTGTGGGGAAGATGAAGAAACACTTAATGATGATCCAATCACAAAGAATGCCGTTGATGATACGAAATTAGATGAACCCATTTTTAACAGTTCAACGAAGAAACTTTATAAACAGATTCACGATGCTAAGATTAAAGGAAACTTTAAGTTATATAACCGATTAATATCCAATTTATCGTCAAAAGAAAAGGCAATGTTAGTTGAATTTGTGAAAGTTACGGAGGAAATCAACAAATGGATTGAATTAAAAGTCAAAGATATACAAGTTGTTGATGATTCAATTGAAAATAATGTTAATCACAATTTCAACTAAGTATAGGGGGTTTATGTATTTCTGTTAGAGTTAGATTGTCTGTTTTCGTGTAGTTCTCGAAAATAGAACCCGAATGGTCTTTCCCTATCAGACCCTAAAGAACTAGTCTTCTCCCCCTATTCTGAATTTTTATTTTTTTAGGTTTTTACGAAATGAAGACTGCCTGTGAACTAAACCATGGTCTAATGCTACACGCTTTGATCACTAAACGTAATAATGACACACTTCCGAGTGAAATAGTATCAGTAATCAGAGAAAGATTGGACGGAGTAAGAAAAGAATCCAGATGCGAAGATAATAAGTTACAATTTGGTAAAGGAAAATCAAAATCCGCAGCGAAAAGAAGAGCACGACACCTAGAAAGATGTCACAAATGCGGAAAATGGTCACATGGAGGTAAATGTTCAAATAATCAAACCTATTCAAATACCGAATTTGTTACTTTATGCAGAGACGGACCGTTCATATGTTTAGAAGAAAAGACACTGAATGCTCGAGGTTACGCCTATGTAGCTATGGAAAACCAATTAAACCGACAATCTTATGAATGGGATAGATCATATAACTAAGAATACTATCTCACAGGTAAGTCTGTACAGTTTTTATTTTATTTTTAACCTTTTGATAATAAACGCTAATTTGTTCGCTATAAAGTATTAAATTGGTATTAAATAAAATTAGGTTTGGCGACCGAAATTATTGATATCATTCAAAAATTTATTACATCACTGCGAAATTTAACGTTTATTCTTAAGGTATAAATATCTTTAATCAATCAACACAAAATATTTCAAAAATTCGTCATGAGTTAAATTTGGTCATGGAACCGAAATTACTTTACCGAAAAGAGGGGCGTATATTTTTGATAATATTTGATTGATTAAAGTGGGATAAAAAGCCAAAAAGATTTTTAATTTTATTTTTACCATGTTTTTAAAATTAATATATAAATCTTAAATTAATATTGTAAACTTTGTAAAAACAATATATTTAAAATTGTAAATATTTGAAAAATATAATATAAGTTTGGTGTGATTTTATAATATGAATTTTTAAATTAAGTTTGGTGTGAATTTTTAATTTTTAAAATAAGAATTTTTAATTTTATGTATTTTTATTTTAAGTTTGGTGTGAATTTAAAAACAAAAATTTACTTTATCTCATTAAGTTAAAAATATGATTTTTAAAATTCGTCGTAAGTTGAAGACTAGGTCTTTGAACCGAAATTGCTTTACCCGAGGGATGGACGAGAACTTTTATTATCATTATTTTTAATCTTATTAAATTAAAGTATGCCAAAAACATTAAAAAAACCTAAAAATCTTAGTTTTTAAAACAATCGCTACAAAAAGACAAATTTTAAAATTTTGTCAAAGGACGGACTAGGACATCGATCCGAAACGACCTCGTCCTAAATAACAAGGGAAACAAAATTTTAAAATTAATTACTTAATTGTTTTAATTAGTATAAGATATATATAAAAAAAAATACAAACTCCGCGACTCGCGGAGTTTGAAGGGTCAAACACCGCGACTCGCGGAGGGACCAAAACCCAGAAAAAAATAAAAACGTAAAGAACAGCTCAGTTGCACACCACAACACGAAAATACTGCGAAAAAACCCGAAAAAGACCTCCCAAATTCACAATTTTTCTCCGTTAATCATCATATCTTTTACTAAAATTATGTTAAGAAGGATGCTATCAAGGAATTACTCAAGAAAAACAGTAAATTTCTACACCTAAACACCATTTAATCCGAAAATTGGTGTTCTTGAGCAATTTTTCCCCAATTTAATTTTGATGCTTTTTAGTGTAATTATGCTTAAATTGTTTATGTATTATGCTTGTATAACCTAGATTGATGCTATTTAACATGATTAGATGCATTAAACTTCAAATTTTGAGTAATCTAGGGTTTGTGTTCTTGAGCAAATTTGGGGCTTTTTGATATAAACAGGTTATGGCCGATTTTTGTCATGAATTGTTACTAAATTAAGTAGTGTAACATGTTTAGGTAGTTAAATGATCCAAACTTTGAGCCTAAGCATGATTTTGAGAATTAAAGTGGATTTTTTTTTCAAGTCTAAAATTCATGAACTTGATTTTTGAGAGATAATGCCATTTGAAACTTGTTTAATTGCTAGTAATGATTATTTTGACATGTTATTTGAGTTAAATGCTTATGAACTTGGTGAACATTTTCGTATATGCTTATTTGAAAAAGTGTAGATTTGATGAAAATATGAAAATGAACTTAAGTTTGATATAAATTGATCATGTCATTGTAATTATTTTGATTGATGATTTTGCTGACACTAATGCATATTTGGATGCACAAAAATTGTGTTTGATGTGTTTTGCAGACTGAAAGGGGTGAATCTTCATCCCAAGCTCGCAATGCTCCTGCTGAGAATGCGGAACAACAGGAGGTGGATAACTACTACAAACAAGATATACCTCATCCAGTCATGACATTTTCTGATATGCACTTGGAAGATTTGCACCCGAACCTGAGATTTGACAGACTTTGGATAGATTATCCAAAATACCAAAGGGGTTTGCATACTCTTCATTCTAAAGCTGTTGAAGTACCTAGGGTCATAGAATGGGGACCATTAGAAGCTGTAGAATTGGCCGGGCCAATTAGGGAATTACTTGCACAGAGGTATGGTAATTCTACTTTTAACGATTGGGTACGGTTATTCAACATGGGTAGACCTGTATATAAAGTATGGTGTGAAGAATTGTTGTGTAGTATAGAATTAAATGATCGGGTAGCTAGTTTAACCGATCGATCTTTTATTAGATTTTTGTTAGGAGGTTCGATGCGCCACATGTCTTTACTAGACATGGCTCAGGCTTTATGTATATATACGCCTGAGGAGCTAGCATCTGCCGATTGTAGAAGGTTGATACTAAATGGTAGAAAGATAGACGAAAATTTTGATACGCATGGTGTATGGAGTCAAATGACTAGCCATCACCGATTTAAAGGAGGAAATTACTCTTATTTGGATATAGATAGAGCTGAATTAAGAGTAATTCATAGGTTTTTAGCCAATTCGATTACACAACGAGGTAAGAACAAGGAAAAGGTAAATGAACAGGATTTGTTTTACCACATGTGTATTCGAGACCCACAAAGCGCTGTAAGTATACCTTATTGTGTGAGTTATTATTTATCAGCTATGGTTAGGGGGATGAGACCGCATAGCATAATAAGAGGTGGTATATTTATTACTTTGATTGCTGAATATCTCGGTGTGGATATAAGTCGGGGGAGATTACTAATCGAAGAACCAGAACCCCGAGATACAATAGGTTTAAATGTATACCATGGTGCGAAAGTTTTGAAGAGGCGAAATAACGCCGCAGCACGATATAATGGTAGACATCCGCAGGTTGAGAGAAACCAACAGTAAGGTAATGTAGGAGGGGGAAATGAAATGGCAGAAATGCAAAGGTTTATAGCTTCACAAGAGTATGAAAATGCTAGACATAGAGCATTTGAAGATTGGCAAGTTCATCAAAACCAAATCATAGCTTATTGCCAACATATAGGTAGAAACTATATTCCTACTCCATCGCCCATATTCCCTCCCTGGTCTATAGAGATTCAACCACCGTATCCTACGTATAACCCAGCCGAAGCATTTTATAACACCTATGGTTATGCATGGAACCCCTACTGGTATCAGTATCATCCCTAGTCTACTTAGTTTTTTATTTTTTTTATTATTTGTAATGTTGATACATTTAGTACTTATGTTGGATTTGTAATAGTTTTATTATTTTCTAAATTTTATTATTAGATTTTAATAATTTTTGAATGTGGGGTAATATACCAAACTTCAAAAATATGTATATATGTTTGCAGTTTATCTTATGTACACAACAGGGTAAAACAACACATTTTCAAAGACTGGCATTAAGTTCAGCAAAAGCAACTAATTTTGACGACAAGATGAAAAATATATGTGAAATAACAACGAGACGGAATGAACAAATGATGTGCACCATTTATCATTCAGAAAACAAACGCCAATATATTTGGAAACTTTGGTAAAATTTAATCATTTCTACGCTAATCACCCTCAATAATTTAAATTGTTACTGATTTCTTGCGAATGAGGGCATTGCAAGATCTTAAGTGTGGGAAGGGGTTAAATTCTTTCGGATTTTTAAAATTTTTATTTTAAACACTTGGTTACCATTAAAAATACTAGTAAAGCAGTAGTTGTATTAGAATCTAGTGCTCTCTGATAATAAAGAACAGCCCTAGTCTTATATACTGACTACCCAATTCTAGTAAAATTTTTCAAAATTTTCAATTAAATGAACTCAAAATCATGTTTATACATATTTATGAACGATAAAACTAGGTTTTAACACCGAAATTATTGTTACCTCGGAAAGGACATAAATTGAGAAACAAACCAAAATATTAAAATTCATTTAAAATGGAATAGAGGACAATAAAAAGGAAAATAAAAGTCAAGTGTGGGAAAATTTACCAAGATATTTTAAACATATGTCACATATTTCTGTAACAAATAAATGAAAATACTTTTGCTTTGGACTAAACTAAACTGTTTTACCCGATGAAAGAAAAGAAGAGATGGATCTACACGATGAATTAAATCCATCATTAAAAGGAAGTAAAGTCTTTCGAAAAAGAAACGCGCTTCTTGATTTAGGTCAGGAAGTTGTCGTCCAGACCAGCTGTAGGTTGACGAAAAATCTAGAAAAGTCATCACTAAAATCAGCCGGAAATCCACGAACCTCAGCATCAAACAGGGTCACCAAGTGGTCAGATTTATCCTAACCATGAGAAGGATCTGTCTTGTAAAATGTGGAGGGCAGCGTGCAAATTAGCTTGATAAGACTAATGAATCAGATCCCCAGAAAGGATAATCTCCTTAAAGATTAAAAATCAGCTTTTAAGCCTGATATTACTCAATCCTTGAGATTGACCTTAAAGATTGAGAATTACAAACTCATGGAATTCGATGATATCTAAACTCGAGCCTGAACGAGAAAATATTTTGATCAAAATTACAAACCGATTTGTTTTCTGAAAACCCATTTTCAATGCGTTCATTACCATTGAACGTAAAATCCTAGGAATTCACCTGGAATTCATTAGGTCACCTGAACCAAATCGGGTGTCAACTGTAAGAACGGTGGTTGCATAGCATGGTCAAAGACAGGACCTTGTGCCAGACCGAAAAATCATAAGGGTGAGCTTTACTATTGCTCCTACCAAGGATAGTAATTGCGTCCGACACGTTATAGACCATAATTAAAAGCATGTCAGGGGACATTGCCTTAACAGTTGCTTGTTCAACGCTTTCCTTTACAACCGGTTGGTAGTTTACCAAAAGGTAATATACGGAGCAAGTATACTGGACGTGTTGCTTTCCTAATACAAGGTTAGCAAGTGGGTGACACAAAACCATAAGTTTTGAGCTAAAATTTTCAAATATGAAACCCACCAAACCCACAAAAATAATTTGCAAACACCGGTGAAGGGTTATTCCGGAAAACTTATCTAGGGTAAAAACTAGATTTAATTTTCAAAAGATCAAATGTTTTCATAAAGATCCAATTTCCTTAATGGATCTAAATTTTTATAGTCATATGGGACTGTAAACCACAACGTTACTGCCATTGTTTATACCGCCGTATAGAAATCACTGATGTACAAAGTGTGAAGAATAAAGAAGTGATTCTAGTTTTTCAAGACTAAATTGCTTGAGGACAAGCAACGCTCAAGTGTGGGAATATTTGATAATGCTAAAAACGAACATATATTTCATAGCATTATTCCTCAAGAAAGACAAGCTTTTAGTTGCAATTGTTCTATTTAAAAGTGATATTCGTTTAAATAATAAAAGGTGAAGACAAAAGACAGATTCGACGAATTGAAGACGCAAAGGTCCAAAAAGCTCAAAAGTACAAAATACAATCAAAGTGGTTCCAATTATTGATAAGAAACGTCTCGAAATTACAAGAGTACAAGATTCAAAACGCAGAGTACAAGATATTAAATTGTACGCAAGGATGTTCGAAAATCCGGAACCGGGACATGAGTAAACTCTCAACGCTCGACGCAACGGACTAAAAATTACAAGTCAACTATGCACATGAATATAATATAATATATAAATAATTCTTAAAAATTATATATATATTATATTAATATTTAAAATCGTCGGCAAGAAAGAAGCCAAAGCTGGTGAGCTAGAATTTCAAACTCCGCGACTCGCAGAGTTTGAAGGCAAAAAATGCCGCGAGTCGCGGAGATTACCTGGACGAAAATTCCTATAAAAGGCAACGCGGTTCGACGAAAAAAAAATCATAATATATCAATCTCTCTATCTATATACGTAATATTTATATTTATAATTTATATTTTAATTTTAATCCTAATAATAAGGGTATGTTAGCGAATGTTGTAATGGTGTAAGTCAAAATTCTGTCCGTGTAACGCTACGCTATTTTTAATCATTGTAAGTTATGTTCAACCTTTTTAATTTAATGTCTCGTAGCTAAGTTATTATTATACTTATTTAATCCGAAGTAATCATGATGTTGGGCTAATTACTAAAATTGGGTAATTGGGCTTTGTACCATAATTGGGGTTTGGATAAAAGAACGACACTTGTGGAAATTAGACTATGGGCTATTAATGGGTTTTATATTAACTAAACAATACCTTGTTAATTTAATATACAAACTTATAATTCGACGTATTTATATATAACCACATACGCTTGACTGGGTACGGTGGGCGGGATATTTATAAATACCAATAATTATTCATTTTACCGGACACGGAACTGGATTAATAGTTAACAGACTTGTTGAAACAGGGGTGAATTACATTCAAGGGTAATTGGTGTAATTGTTAACAAAGTAGTAAAACCTTGGTTTATACGTGATAGTGCTCCAAATGAACATATATTTAGTAGCAATATCGTTCCAATATGTAAAGTTTTTAAATGTAATTTCCTTATTTTTAGTTGTAATAGTTAAATAAATAAGTGCGAAGACGAAAGACGCAAATCGCTCGAAAATGAAGATTTAAAGACAAAAACGAAGATTTGAAAGACCAAAACGTCCAAAAAGCTCAAATGTACAAGATACAATTCAAAAGGTTCAATTTATTGATGAAGAACGTCTAAAAATGACAAGAGTACAAGTTACAAAACACAAAGTACAAGATATAAAATTGTACGAAAGGACGTTCGAAAATCCGGAACCGAGGCATGAACCAACTTTCAGCGCTCGACGCAACGGTGTAAAAATTACGAGTCAACTATGCACAAGAATAAAATATAATATTTAAATAATTCATAATAAGAATAATATTAAATAATAAAAAGTTGTTAATTGAGCATAGTTCAGGGGTCGTAAATGAAAATTTGAATTCTAATTTTCCTATAAAAGGAACGATGTATTACGATGAAGAGGAGAAATTCTTTCCGATCTTTTTTTTCTTCTATCAATTATCAATATCAATTATCAATATCTATATTCTATATCTCTATCATAATGTTAATGTAATAAGATATAACAATAATCTTAATTTTAAGTTTAAATTATGATAATAATAAGATTTATGATAGAGATCATTTGAGTGTGTAAGTCGAAATTCTGTCCGTGTAACGCTACGCTATTTTTAATCATTGTAAGTTATGTTCAACCTTTTTACATTAATGTCTCGTAGCTAAGTTATTATTATGCTTATTTGAGCCGAAGTAATCGTGATGTTGGGCTAAAATATTAAGACGGGGTTATTGAATTTTGTACCATAATTAAGGTTTGGGCAAAAGACCGACACTTGTGGAAATTGGACTATTGACTATTAATAGATGGGGGGTATTGTCTAATTGAGTGACAACTCATTGGAGTCTGTCGAACCTATCTTCAAATTAATTAACCTAATAATTAATAATGATTATGGTTGTCCTATTTAGTGATGTTCATATGGAATCTGTTATAATCATTTAATTAATCAATTGGGTTGGGTAATTGATTATTCATTCTGATCAAGTGGATGAATTAATATTCATAAACTAATTAAAACAGGGGTGGATTACATACAGTGATAACTGGTGTAATTGTTGACAGAAGTGATAACTGCGTCACAGTTTAAATCCTTAATCAGTTGGAATATTTGACTTCGGGTATAAGGGTAATTTGACGAGGATACTCGCACTTTATATTTATGACCGATGGACTATTATGGACAAAAACCAGATAGATGTATCAAATAAACCAGGACAAAGGACAATTAACCCATGGTAATAAATTAAAATCAACACGTCAAACATCATGATTACGGAAGTTTAAATAAGCATAATTCTTTTATTATATTTCTCATCGTATCTTTATTTACTGTCATTTTATTACTCGCAATTTTATTTTCTGTCATTTTATTTATCGCAATTTATTTTACGCACTTTAATTTTTGTCATTTATTTTTACGCTTAAAATCGACAAACCGGTCATTAAACGGTAAAACCCCCATTTTATAATAATACTACTACTTATTTATATATATATTTTTACAAATAAACTTAATAATATAGCGTTAACTTCACCAGCTCCCTGTGGAACGAACCGGACTTACTAAAAACTACACTACTCTACGATTAGGTACACTGCCTATAGTGTTGTAGCAAGATTTAGGTATATCCCATCCGTAAATTAATAAAACTTGTGTCATATTTTGTAGTATTTTGTATTAAAAATAATACTATTTCGTACCCTCACGCTACATCATCAAGTTTTTGGCGCCGCTGCCGGGGAGCGCTAAAACGCTATATTTTTAATTATAATAATATTGAAATAAAATATAATAATATAATAATATTGAAATAGAATATAATAATATAATAATATTGAAATAGAATATAATAATATAAAAATATTTAAGAATTTTACGTAAATTTTAAAAAAAAAAAGTCGTATTTATTAAATACTTCAGGGGTATATTATGTAACTTATAATTAATAATTGCTATCATGTCGCTTTCATGTGAATAGTAAATTAATTAATTTATTTTCATTTACTATTCATGAATAGTAAATGAATTAAAAAAAAAGTTTTAAAAAAAATTATAATTATAAAAAAATTATTAATTTGTAAAAAAAAAAGTCGTTTTTTTAAAAAAAAAAAAAAATCGTTTTTTTTTTAAAAAAAAAAAAAAAAAGTTTCGTTTTAAAAAAAAAAAGAAAAAAATCGTTTTTTTTTAAAAAAATTAAAAAAAAAAAAGCGTTTTTTTTAAAAAAAAAAAAAAAAAAAAAAATTTGTAAAAAAAAAAAAAAAAAAAAAATCGTTTTTTTTTTTAAAAAATTAAAAAAAAAAAAAAAAAAACGAAAAAAAAAAAAAAAAAAAAAAAAAAAAAAAAAAACGTAAAAAAAAAAAAAAAAAAAAAAATTTATATATTTTTAAAATTTTGTCTATAAAAAAAAAATGTTTTTTTTTAGTTTTATTACCTTTAGATTTTTAGACTATAGTCGCAACTTTTAGTATTAAGTTTAGTTTTGCCATAGTTATTTTTACTTCTAGAATTTTTAGGCTTTGCCGTAAAATCCCTTAAGTGCTTATTCCTTAGACTAAGTTTTAGGTGCTTTAGAATTTTACGACGCCGTATTTCGCACTACTTTCTTATTTTTATTTTTCGACGCCTATTTTTCGACCTTTTATTTTTCGACATTTTTCGACGCGCAATCTATTTCTTTCTTATTTCTCGCCATTCTAGTTTTTAGGACTTAGAATTTTTTTCTACTTCTTCTCTAAATTTCTTAAAATTACGAAAATTTATTTTAAGTGGTTAAATTGATAGACATCAAAATTTTCTGGTTCGTAGTAATAGTTGGATTTGTACGTGGACCGGGTTATTGGAGCCAAACAGTCCTCAATTATATTGAGACCAAACGAATCCTGCCCCTCTGCTGCATCTTTTGGCTATTCGAAACGTGGGCAAAATCAGAAAAGTCTATTGGTTGGATAACTTATTATAATTTTTCTTTCCTTTTTAAAAACTAATAGGATATTCAGTGAATGCACCGAGCAAGACGTTCGCCGCCGGTCATACGTTCACCACCTGTAACTCGATCAAGACATCGTTTAACGAATATCGCCGCCGTTGATTTTTCTTTAGAATCGTCATCAAGTCGACCAAATCCTCAAACTCAAATTTCCGATAATCCAGTTTTTGAAACAAACCTCACAATTGAGAATCCGGAGAATATTCAGGAACGGTTTGTAGATCCCGAACCATTAAACTTTCCTCCGGAACCACCAATCATTCAAACAGAGATTGTTGAGGAAAGAAACCATTAAATCAGAATCCTCTAGTGATTCGGATACAAAAAATCCAATCATGGAAAATCTAGAACCTCTAAGTATGGAAGAACGAATGAGAGCTAAGCGCACTGGCCAAGGTCACGCCATTATTAAGCCAGAAGTTAATGCGCCAGATTATGAAATCAAAGGACAAATTCTACACATGGTAACTAACCAATGCCAATTCAGTGGTGCACCGAATGAAGATCCTAACGAACACCTTCGTACGTTTAAAAGAATTTGTACACTATTCAAAATCCGAGAAGTGGAAGATGAGCAGATCTATCTCATGTTATTTCCCTGGACTTTAAAGGGAGAAGCCAAAGATTGGTTAGAATCGTTACCTGAAGGGGCGATTGACACATGGGATGTTTTAGTTGAAAAATTTCTTAAACAATTCTTTCCGGCATCTAAAGCCGTGAGACTTCAAGGAGAAATTGTTACGTTCGCGCAAAAGCCAAATGAAACATTATATGAGGCGTGGACAAGATTCGGAAGGATGTTGAGAGGATGTCCTCAACACGGTTTAGACACTTACCAAATAGTACAAATATTCTACCAAGGTGTCAACGTTGCTACACGAAAAGACATCGACATAACCGCTGGTGGATCCATTATGAAGAAAACCGCAACTGAAGCTTACAAAATTATTGATAACACAGCCTCCCACTCGCATGAGTGGCACCAAGAAAAAGATATCTTTCGATCATCTAAAGCGGCTAGAGCCGATTCTAGCCCTGACTTTGATTCCGTTTCCGCAAAAATAGATGCTTTCGAAAGACGAATGGAAAAGATGAATAAAGATATTCACGCAATACGAATCAGTTGTGAGCAATGCGGTGGACCACACTTATTGAAAGATTGTCACATTGAACCAACGATGGAACAACGAGAGAATGTTTCCTATATGAACCAAAGGCCGGGAAATAATTATCAAAATAATTATCAACCGCCAAAGCTAAACTTCAATCGAAATCAAAACATTCTTTACAATCCAAATGGACCCAACAATAACTGGTATAACCAACAAGGTCCGAATAACCAACCAACTCAAAACAACACTTTCAATCAACAAAGACCTGGCTTGTATAAACCACCACAACAAACCGACGAGAAGAAGTCAAATCTGGAAGAAGTGGTATTTAAGCTAGTTGAATCTCAAACACAATTTATTGAAACTCAAACCCAAACAAATGAGAGGTTTGATCAGTCATTAAGAACTCAACAAGCTTCCATTTTGAATCTAGAAAAACACGTAGGTACTCTTGCTAGCATGATGAGTGAGAGGGAACAAGGAAAGCTACCGAGTAATACTGAAGTAAATCCTCGGAAAGAGAATGTTAATATGGTTTCAACGAATTCTGAAAAACCAGCACCAGAAGATGGGAAGGTTTTAGATGAGAGTAACAATGAAGAAGTTACACCACCACCACCCGAGTATGTAAAGCCAGTGGTGGCACCATACAAACCACCCATCCCGTTTTCAAGAAAAGGAGTTGAGTATGAGCAAGTAATAAGTAATAAAGATTGTGATACTTCTGGAAAGACGAAGAAGAAGAAAAAGAATAAGAAAGTACAAGAAACAAAAGCCGTAGAAGTAAACCCGGTGAAGACAGTTCCACCAAAACCTCCACCTAGGGTAGGTGATCCGGGTGAATTTATTGTTCCTTGTCTACTTAGTGATTGTGTCATGTATGATGCACTAGCAGATTTAGGTGCAAGTGTAAGTGTTATGCCTCTTTCCTTATATAAGAGATTAGGTGTAGGTGAGTTAACTCCAACGGATATGAGTGTTCGACTCCTTGATCAAACCATTAAGCACCCAGTTGGAATTGCTGACAACCTACCCGTTCAAGTAGGCAATTTAACCTTTCTAGTCGAATTTATTGTCATTGACATAGAAGAGGACCCAAACATTCCTCTAATTTTAGGTCGACCATTCTTTGCGTCCACCGGGGCGTTATTTGATGTAGGAAATGGAAGAATGACACTTAAAAGTGGTAACAAATCAATCACCTTTATGATTCGAAAGTCTAAATCTCCACCAACTAAAACCGTTGAACCAGTAAAAACGATTGGTAATAACCATGTTGTTTTACCAACTCCAACGGTAGTGCTTAGCAATAATAAAACGCCTAAGTGTGGGGAAAATGAAGTAAAATCTAATGATGACTTGATAATAAAGAACCCCGTTGTTGATACGAAATTAAATGACCCCGTTATTAACAGTTCAATGAAGAAACTTTTTAAACGGGCTATCGATGCTAGAAGTAAGGGGAACTTTAAGTTATGTAACCGGTTAGTATCCAATCTGTCGCCTAAAGAAAAGGAGAAACTAGTTGAATTATGGGATTTCACAGAAGAAGCTAGGCACTGGCTTAAAGAAAAAGTCACAGATAGGCAAGTTGATTATGGACCAAGAGAAATTAACGATGAAGTTAATCACAATTTCGACACCACAGCTACCTAAGTGTGGGGAGATTCAAATGTTCTAAGAAAATGTTATCTAGAGTTAGTTGTTCTGTTCTCGTGTAGTTCCGAGAATGGAATTCGATTGGTCTTTTCCGCTAGCAGACACTAAAGAACTAGTTTTCTCCCCCCATTCTGAATTTTTTTTGTTTTTTAGGTTTTATATGAAATTAATATATTTTCTTTTTAAGTTTTGTGTGAATTTAAAAACAAAAATTTACTTTATTTCATTAAGTTGAAAAAAAATGATTTCTAAAATTCGTCGTGAGTTGAAGACTAGGTCATTAAGCCGAAATTGCTTTACCCGAGGGTGGGACGGCAAATTTTGTTATCATTATTTTTAATTTTATTGATCTAAAGTATGCCAAAAAGATATTAGACTTTATAAATTTTTGAACGTGGGGTAATATACCCAACTTCAAAAATATGTATATATATGTTTGTATTTTATATTATGTACAAAACAGGGTAGAACAACGCACTTTCAAAGACTAACATTAAGTTCAGCAATAGCTACTGATTTTGACGACAAGAAGCAAAATATCAAATGTGATGTAAAATAATATGCTTACAAACTGGGTATTTTTAATCACTTTTCTACACTAATCACCCTCATGAATTTATAATTATAGTCTGATTTCATGCAAATGAGGGCATTGCATGATCTCAAGTGTGGGGAAGGGTTATAAATTCTCTCGGGTTTGCACTTAGTTTATTTGCCAAATTTTGTGAAAATTTGAAAAATTTTCAACTAAATGAATTTAAAATCATGTTTATACATATTTATGAACGGTGAAAACTAGGTGATAATACCGAAATTATCGTTACCTCGAAAAGGACATAAATTGAGAAACACCCTAAAACGCTAGAATTCATTTAAAATGGAATAGAAGAAAATAAAAAGGCAAAGAAAGAAATTAAGTGTGGGGAGAATGTACCAAGTTATTCAATTAAAAACTATCTATCACATATTTTTGTACAAACAATTGAAAATACTTTTGTTTTGAACGATAATCAACTGTTTTATCCGATGAAAGAAAAGAAGAGATGGATCTACACGATGAATCAATTCCATCATTTGAAGGAAGTAAAGTCTTCCGAAAAAGACACGCGCTTCTTGATTTAGGTCATGAAGTTGTCGTCCAGACCAGCTGTAGGTTGACGAAAAATCTAGAAAAGTCATCTCTAAAATCAGCAGGAAATCCACGGACCTCAGCATCAAACAGGGTCGCCAAGTGGTCAGATTTATCCTAACCATGAGAAGGATTTATCTCGTACAATGGGGAGGCACCGTGCAAATTAGCTTGATAAGACTAATGAATCAGATCCCCAGAAAAGGATAATCTCCTTAAAGATTAAAAATCAGCTTTTAAGACTGATAATACTCAATCCTAGAGATTGACCTTAAAGATTGAGAATTCAAACTCATGGAATTCGATGATATCTAAACTCGAGCATGAACGAGAAAATATTTTGATCAAAAATACAAACCGATTTGTTTTCTGAAAAACCATTTTCAATGCGTTCATTACCATTGAACGTAAAATCCTAAGAAATTCACCTGGAATTCATTAGGTCACCTGAACCAAATCGGGTGTCAACCGTAAGAACGGTGGTTGCATAGCATGGTCGGAGACAGGACCTTGTGCCAGACCGAAAAATTATAGGATGATCTTTACTATTGCTCCTACCAAGGATAGTACTAGCATCTGACACGTTTTTAGACCATAATCAAATGCATGTCACGGGACATTGCCTTAACAGTTTCTTGTTCATCGCTTTCCTTTACAACCGGACGGTAGTTTGCCGAAAGGTAATATACGGAACAAGTAAACTGGATGTGTGCTTTCCGATACCGGGATAGCAGTGGATTACACGAACCTAAATGTTTTTAGCTAAAATATTGATCCACAAATATATTTTGCAACACCGATGGTGGGTCAAATCATAAAACTTGTCTAGGGTAAAATCTAGCTTGAATTTTTAAAAGATCAAATGTTTTCATAAAGATCCTATTTCCTAAAGGATCTAAATTTTTATAGTCATGTGGGACTGTAAACCGCCTTTCAAATGTGCACTTTGCTTTGGAAACCGAAAGTAAATCGGCTATTTGATTGCAAGTGTCGTTGACCTAAACCCGAGGCAACTGTGGATGACACACCCACCTTTAACCATCATTACTGTCATTGTTTATACCGCTATATCAAAATCACTGATGTACAAAGTGTGATGAATAAAAAAGTGATTCATGTATGTTTTTATTTCAAGTTATGTATTGCTTGAGGACAAGCAACGCTCAAGTGTGGGGATATTTGATAGTGCTCCAAATGAACATATATTTAGTAGCAATATCGTTCCAATATGTAAAGTTTTTAAATGTAATTTCCTTATTTTTAGTTGTAATAGTTAAATAAATAAGTGCGAAGACGAAAGACGCAAATCGCTCGAAAATGAAGATTTAAAGACAAAAACGAAGATTTGAAAGACCAAAACGTCCAAAAAGCTCAAATGTACAAGATACAATTCAAAAGGTTCAATTTATTGATGAAGAACGTCTAAAAATGACAAGAGTACAAGTTACAAAACACAAAGTACAAGATATAAAATTGTACGAAAGGACGTTCGAAAATCCGGAACCGAGGCATGAACCAACTTTCAGCGCTCGACGCAACGGTGTAAAAATTACGAGTCAACTATGCACAAGAATAAAATATAATATTTAAATAATTCATAATAAGAATAATATTAAATAATAAAAAGTTGTTAATTGAGCATAGTTCAGGGGTCGTAAATGAAAATTTGAATTCTAATTTTCCTATAAAAGGAACGATGTATTACGATGAAGAGGAGAAATTCTTTCCGATCTTTTTTTTCTTCTATCAATTATCAATATCAATTATCAATATCTATATTCTATATCTCTATCATAATGTTAATGTAATAAGATATAACAATAATCTTAATTTTAAGTTTAAATTATGATAATAATAAGATTTATGATAGAGATCATTTGAGTGTGTAAGTCGAAATTCTGTCCGTGTAACGCTACGCTATTTTTAATCATTGTAAGTTATGTTCAACCTTTTTACATTAATGTCTCGTAGCTAAGTTATTATTATGCTTATTTGAGCCGAAGTAATCGTGATGTTGGGCTAAAATATTAAGACGGGGTTATTGAATTTTGTACCATAATTAAGGTTTGGGCAAAAGACCGACACTTGTGGAAATTGGACTATTGACTATTAATAGATGGGGGGTATTGTCTAATTGAGTGACAACTCATTGGAGTCTGTCGAACCTATCTTCAAATTAATTAACCTAATAATTAATAATGATTATGGTTGTCCTATTTAGTGATGTTCATATGGAATCTGTTATAATCATTTAATTAATCAATTGGGTTGGGTAATTGATTATTCATTCTGATCAAGTGGATGAATTAATATTCATAAACTAATTAAAACAGGGGTGGATTACATACAGTGATAACTGGTGTAATTGTTGACAGAAGTGATAACTGCGTCACAGTTTAAATCCTTAATCAGTTGGAATATTTGACTTCGGGTATAAGGGTAATTTGACGAGGATACTCGCACTTTATATTTATGACCGATGGACTATTATGGACAAAAACCAGATAGATGTATCAAATAAACCAGGACAAAGGACAATTAACCCATGGTAATAAATTAAAATCAACACGTCAAACATCATGATTACGGAAGTTTAAATAAGCATAATTCTTTTATTATATTTCTCATCGTATCTTTATTTACTGTCATTTTATTACTCGCAATTTTATTTTCTGTCATTTTATTTATCGCAATTTATTTTACGCACTTTAATTTTTGTCATTTATTTTTACGCTTAAAATCGACAAACCGGTCATTAAACGGTAAAACCCCCATTTTATAATAATACTACTACTTATTTATATATATATTTTTACAAATAAACTTAATAATATAGCGTTAACTTCACCAGCTCCCTGTGGAACGAACCGGACTTACTAAAAACTACACTACTCTACGATTAGGTACACTGCCTATAGTGTTGTAGCAAGATTTAGGTATATCCCATCCGTAAATTAATAAAACTTGTGTCATATTTTGTAGTATTTTGTATTAAAAATAATACTATTTCGTACCCTCACGCTACATCATCAATACGCAGTCGATAACCTGGTGTATTTATTAAACAAAGTATTAAAACCTTGTTACAATTCGAATCCCCAATTAGTTGGAATATTTGACTTCGGGAATAAGAATAATTTGACGAAGGCTTTCGCTCTTTATATTTATGACTGATGGACTATTATGGATAAATCCGTATGGACATATTAAATAATTCAGGACAAAGAACAATTAACCCATGGGCATAAAACTAAAATCAACACGTCAAACATCATGATTACGGAAGTTTAAATAAGCATAATTCTTTTATTTCATATTTAATTTCCTTTATTTTATATTTAATTGCACTTCTAATTATCGCACTTTTATTGTTATCGTATTTAATTGCACTTTTTAATTATCGCAAGTTTATTTTATCGCACTTTTATTATTCGCAATTTCATTATCGTTATTTACTTTACGCTTTAAATTAAGTCTTTTATTTATTTAAAATTTTACATTTGGTTTTAACTGCGACTAAAGTTTTAAAATCGACAAACCGGTCATTAAACGGTAAAACCCCCCTTTATAATAATAATATTACTTATATATATATATATATATATTTGTATTTTTATAAAATAAAACTAATATAGCATTAAGCTTTGTTTAAAAGATTCCCTGTGGACCGAACCGGACTTACTAAAAACTACACTACTGTACGATTAGGTACACTGCCTATAAGTGTTGTAGCAAGGTTTAAGTATATCCATTCAATAAATAAATAAATATCTTGTGTAAAATTGTATCGTATTTAATAGTATTTCCTAGAAAAATTTAAAGCTATTTTATATACACCTCGCATAACATCACATGCATACCATTTCATAATATATCCAACTATAATTGACTTAATAATAATCTTAATGAACTCAATGACTCGAATGCAACGTCTTTTGAAATATGTCATGAATGACTCCAAGTAATATCTCTAAAATGAGTTAATGCACAGCGGAAGATTTCTTTCATACCTGAGAATAAACATGCTTTAAAGTGTCAACCAAAAGGTTGCTGAGTTCATAGGTTTATTACATTTCAATATATTAATAGACCACAAGATTTCCGTTTATAAATATATGTACACTCGCAAGTGTATAAAAGTATTCTATAAGTTGTTGAGCGCTTCGGTAACAATACTTAACAATTAATGTGGCATATTCCCTTTATTATGAAATCTCCCTACACTGTACCAAGTGTAGTAAAAATGAAGTACTATGCAACCGTTTACGATACTAGAGCGACTAGCCCGGTTGGGTGGTCAAACCCGATAGATCTATCAATAAGATTCGCGCTTACCTGTTCTTCCAACATGTAAATATTAGTTACCAAGCTATTAGGGAGGATATGCAAGGTGGTACAACTCAACGTAGAATATATTTTAAGTACTTATATCTATTTCGTCAACAGTTATAAAAGCAGCGCATATATTCTCAGCCCAAAAATATATATTGCAAAAGCAATTATAAAGGGAGCAAATGAAACTCACCATACTGTATTTTGTAGTAAAAATACATTAGACGACATTAAACAACTGAACAATGCAGGGTTGGCCTCGGATTCACGAACCTATATCATTTGTATATTTATTAAAACATATAATTGTAATCGAACAATTTCATTTATTATAACTTTATATATTATTTATTTAATTTGTATATATATTTGAAAATGACTATTATTTATATAGTTATATATATATATATATATATATATATATATATATATATATATATATATATATATATATATATATATATATATATATATATATATATATATATAAATATATATATATATATATATATTAAAATACCTAATTTGTTTTATATGAATATTTATATAAAAGTTGTATAATTTAATATATTCATACTTATGTAATATTACTTATGAGTATATTTTTTTTATATACTTAATAATATATTAATTAAAAGTTGTATTTGATTATGATAATAACATTAATAATAGCATTACTTGTAATAATAATTATAATAAGAATCATGGTAATAATAATAGTGACATTAATAATAATACTTGTAACCATATTGATTTTTCTGTTAATGATAATCATGATACAGGTTTTAGTATTTACATAATAATAAAATTCGTGAAAATAATATTACGTTTTTCAATATTAACACCTCTATTATTTATAAAAAGATATTAATACTAATATTAATGATAATAATAATAATAATAATAATAATAATAATAATAATAACATTAATACTTGTGTTAGTAAAAATCATTAATAATAATAATAACATTAATAATATAATAGTCATAATAATAAATATAATGGTAATAATCATGAATAATTAGACAACTACCTTAAATAGGCTGTTTTTAAAAAAAATCGTCTGAGCACGGGCTTGAACCCGTGACCTCCTGGATACCCAAACACCCACTGAACCATTGCACCATCTTTATTTTTCTAATTTATACTCCAAACCAAAAGCATTTAACCCATACCTCACTGTGTTCATCTTCCTCTTATCAAAATCCAACCACGAATCAATCCAAACAAAAATTTGAGTTTACTAACTGATTTTATAAATTTATATTCAGCATAAAAAATATATTAGTGATAATTTGGAAAAAAAATTAAAATATATGAAGAAGACTGGTTCTGCTGTCGCGACCTTAATACCAAAAAAAAATTGATTTCGTATTTTAAGAATGTTTTAGCTAAAGATCCTAACATGAAAAAGTTGCTAAATCATACATATAAACTTTTTAAACCATCAATTTTGCCAGAAACATCAAAACAAATACGAATTTGGTGATGAACAACTCATTGACTTTTAAAAACAAAAACTTTGACTTCAACAATTCGTATTCGATATGAGGAATTGGAATTTGAGATTTTGCAAGTAGTTTGAGTGAATGATTCCTAACGACTTTGCAATTCTAGATTTTTAAATTGATACGAAATCGAGTTTATGATGAAAATAAAATCAAGAGCAGAGGGTCGCTAATTTTATTTGTATTTTTCTTTTTTTTTTCATTCCTTCATCATTGCATAATTCTATATATAGATCGTGAATTTCTGTTTGGTATTGACTGAAGTCGATAGCTAACGCATTCGTACCTTATAGATTTTGATGTCTAGCAATTTTAGACAAGAACAAAACTTAAAAAGCTGGATGGGAATGCTGGATGGGGATATATAACAACTGGGTCATTTTTCTACTTTATACATAATATATATAATTAATATATAATTAATATTTAATAATTAATAAATATAAATATATTAAATATTAATAATACAGAAAAGAAAATACTAATAATTAATAGAAATAATAATGTTACTAATCAAGATAATACTAATAATAAGAATGTTTTATTTAATAATAACAAGAATAAAATTGATAATAATTTCTATAATACTTTATAGGTATAATAATTATAATTTTATTACAAATAACAATAATAATCATAAAACTAACAATAATAATTTTTAATCATGATAACTTATACATACCAAATTCTACATATTTTATATAATAATATTAATAATGTAAATATTAGTATTTATAATGAAAGTAAGGTTGGTAATATAACTTTAATATTTTAAATTGTACTTAGTCTTTATTATTAATATGATATAATAACATATATGGAATATTTAATATTTATACATTATATATATATATTATGATATACATACAACATTAATTATGTATAGATTCATATATATATATCGATATTTATTTTTTTATTAGCAACTTCATTATATTATATACTACTTTACATATTCAACTCAATTGATTAAATTGTAATTTATTTTACATATTTAATTTAAGTTGTGTTTCATTACTTCTAACTATTATACATCCTTATATTTACATATATATACATATTTATTTACAAACAATTGTTCGTGAATCGTCGAGAGCAGTCGAAGGTCAACTGAATATATGAAACAGCTTAAACTTGTAAGACTCGGTTTAACAGACTTTGCTTATTGTGTCGGAATCATAGTGAAATTAAGTTTAAATTTGGTCGGAAATTTCCGGGTCGTCACAATATCCTCCATATTTCTGAAGATATTTCCATAACTATTCTTATCTGAAATCATTAATTTCTTCGTGCTATCAGTGTTACATCATATAGAAACTGTTAGTTTCTATATTCTGTAAACTTTCGAGCTTAAAATATGAATGTTATTGAAGTAATGTTGGGAACTGATGCATGAGTTAGTATAATATAATGACACTTGATCAACGAGATTATATTACAGTAAGTCATGCTGAGTTTCTAAATGGAACATGATGATTTACAGATTATAACGTCATCATGTGTCATGTTACATAACTCTTTCATTCTGATTAACTTCTGAACATATCAAGAAAATATATTTTTGATAGTTCTATTCTCAGTGATTCTGGTAATTTGACAAATCAAATCGTGCTATTACGTTCTTTCCTATTTAGAACACTAAGATCATTCGAAATTCCATACTTACGAATTCTGGACCATTTCTCGCTTTACTAGAGGTCGAGAGGAGAATAAAAAGGCAAAGTGCTCCAAAATATAAGAGAAAATATAAAGCTCAATAACAACGCGGACGTTACAAACCATGGATATTAATACAAATAGCAATATAAATATACGGTAGAATTAAGAATGGTATCACCCCAAGGTAATAGTAAAAGTAAACAGATTTTTCTGGTGGAAGATTGAGAAGAAAGATGACAGAAATGATAATTAGGAAAATATCAAGGATTAGAACTGGATTAAGCATTTTCACAATCTTTTGGATGTACGAACTAAGAAAGAAAGTATAGGAATGGTGAGAATAATGGAACGAAAGAGTTTAATTTATAATGGAAATATCAGACAGAGTAATCGAGACAGATCACCGTATTTAATTATAGAGATCTTAATTTCCTTACGCGCCGAAGAATCAAATCTTTTAGATTTCGAAGATTTTCTTTAAATCACTTGAATTCCGGAATTCAACCATGGCTAGTCAAAAGTTATGATGAAACATGTCTTTCTCATTTCACTATTTAGTGATAGCTTCATTCGTACGCTTTGAGTAATCAAATTGTTTTATCTATATTATTTCATAGTGATAAAACTCTATTTAACAAATCAGATTCGTCATGAAAAACATTCTTATTGTTAGCCATGACGACTTCGATCAAATTTCGGGACGAAATTTCTTTAACGGGTAGGTACTGTGACGACCCGGAAATTTTCGACCAAATTTAAACTCAATCTTAATATAAAATTGACACGATAAGCAAAGTATGTAAGGTTGAGTCTAGAAAATTTTGAAACGATGTTCGTATATTCATTTGACCTTCGACTGTTTCCGACGATTCACGAACAACTATATGTATAATTTATGATGTAATTGTTAGAAATTAATTATGTAAGAATAATAATTATTATTTAAAACATATCTATATACAAATAATGTATATTAAAAATAAATTTTAAATAATTGTAATACCCATTTGATGTTTTGATTAATATCAAGAAAGTTAAATTCAAACTTATAAGATTTTAAAATAAACGGTGATCCGAAAATGAGTTCTATAAATTTTAGGCTTACTAAAAATGTATTTAGGATCTAGTTAATAAATTTTATCACTTTTTATATTTTACTTAGGGTTGGGGGTAAATAATTAATGTAATATTTATTTAATAGTTAATGATCGAATTTTATATCATAATGACAAAAATAAACAAATGTAGTTAATTTAAAATTTTGAGATTTTTCCGAATACTTTTACTCGCCACTATTTAACAACGAAATACGAAATATTGCTCCATAAATGGGATGTCGACGAGGATACTGCCAATTGAGATGGCTTTACTATTATAAATTGATTAGGTACGTTTTTTTTACTTACCTATGATATTCCCTTGTTTTCTTTTCTCCATATAATACTCCCTCACTAATCACCAAAGAAAACAACTGGCAACAATTAGCATTATTTTTCTGTACGTACTACTATTACTTTATATATGCATATATATATATATATATATATATATATATATATATATATATATATATATATATATATATATATATATATATATATATATATATATATATATATATATATATGCATTTAACATATCATCATCAACAAACTCTATCTCCTGTCTCTTACTTGATCAATCCACAACTCATAACCATCGCCACACTCCACCATTTTCTTCGGCCACAACATATCTTTCTCTCTCAATTGTTTCTTTTACAACCGACACAAGCACCATCACCATAATCATATATACTATATGTTCTTGTCTTCGGTTTCTTCGTGACACCATTAAATTCGTCATCAACCACCTGCAAAAGATGGTTATTGCTGCAACTGTATTCACTATTCTATTTCTGTTATGTTTACTGATAGTGCTCCAAATGAACATATATTTAGGCACAATATCCTTCCAATATGTAAAGCTTTTAGTTGTAATTGTTCTATTTTTATGTAATATTCGTTTAAATAAATAAGTGCGAAGACAAAAGAAGAAAACGACGATTTGAAGATGCAAATGACCAAAAAGCTAAAAAGTACAAAGTACAATCCAAGTGGTTCAAAATATTGATGAGAAACGTCTCAAAATTACAAAAGTACGAGTCGCAAAACGCAAAGTACAAGATATTAAATTATACGAAAGGACGTTCGAAAAACCGGAACCGGGACCTGAGCCAACTATCAACGCGCGACGCAACGAAGCTAAAATTACAAGTCAACTATGCACAAGAATATAATATAATATTTAAATAATTATATAAATTATTTATATATTACATATTATATTAAATAACGTCGACAAACTAGCAAACAAAAAATATGTGAGCTGGATCTGACGGCCATGCGATCGCATGGGAAATAGGCATAAAACTCATGCGAGTGCATGAGCCCATGCGAGTGCATGAGATTTGCACTAAAATCTCATGCGACCGCATGAGTTACTGTAGCAGGCCAAGTATTATAAAAAAGACAGTTTGCTCGACGTTTTAATGACACAAGAGAATTCAATATCTTACTCTCTTCAATGTGTATATATTTATATTTATAATTTTAATTTTAAGTTAATAATAATAAGGTTATTTTAAGAATGTTTTACGGGTTTTAAGTCGAAATTCTGTCCGTGCAACGCTACGCGATTAATCACCACTGTAAGCTATGTTCTTCTTTTTTAAATTAATGTCTCGTAACTAAGTTATTATTATGCTTATTTGAGCCGAAGTAATCACGATGTTAGACTAAATATTATGACGGGGTTATTAGATTTTGTACCATAATTAAGGTTTGGACAAAAGACCGACACTTGTGGACATTGGACTATTGACTATTAATAGATAGGGGGTATTATCTAATCGAATGGCAACTCATTGGAACCTGTCAAACCTATCTTCAAATTAGTTAATCTAATAATTATTAAAATGATTATGTATGTTCTATTTAGTGACGTTTATACGACATCTTTTACGATCATTTAATTAATTATTCGGGTTGGGTAATTGATTATTCATTCTTATCAAGTGGGTAAATTAATATTCATATCTCATTAAAACAGGGGTGGATTACATACAAGGATAATTGATGTAATTGTTAACAAAGTATTAAAACCTTGGATTACAAGCAGTCGATAACCTAGTGTAATTATTAACAAAGTATTAAAACCTTGTTACAGTTCGAATCCCTAATTAGTTGGAATATTTGACTTCGGGAATAAGGTTAATTTGACGAGCATTCTATAATTATGACCGATGGACTATTATGGACAAAAACCAGATAGGTATCAAATAAACCAGGACAAAGGACAATTAACCCGGGTAACAATTAATTAAAATCAAAACGTCAAACATCATGATTACGGAAGTTTAAATAAGCATAATACTTTTATTTCATATTTCATCGTACCTTTATTTACTGTCATTTTAACTACTGCAATTTACTTTATCGCAATTTAAATTCTGTCATTTATATTATCGTCATTTATCTTTACGCTTAAAATATAAAATCGACAAACCGGTCATTAAACTGTAAAAACCCCCTTTTATAATAATATTACTATATATAATTATATATATTTTGTATAAATATAGTTTTTAAAAATATAGCGTTAAACTTGGCTAGTTCCCTGTGGACGAACCGGACTTACTAAAAACTACACTACTGTACGATTAGGTACACTGCCTATAAGTGTTGTAGCAAGGTTTAGGTATTTCTACTCTATAAATAAATAAATAACTTGTGTAAAATTATATCGTATTTAATAGTATTTCGCAATAAAAATATAACTATTTCGAATACACCTCTGCTCACACATAAAGTTTTTGGCGCCGCTGCTGGGGACGCCGAAGCGAAACGCTATATATATAAAAAAAATATTTAAGTTTTAATTTCTTTTTGTAAAAATATGTTTTAAATATTAAAAATACAAAAAATATAAAAAGAAAAATGAAATATATATATATTTAAGAGTTTGTTTAAAATATATAAAATTATAAAGTTTTTCTATTTCTATTTTAGTTTTTAAAAAGTAAGTTTTTATTTATTTTATATAAATAAATTAAAAACAGAAAAAAAAATAAAAAAAAGTAATCTGGCCACTACACTGTAGCAGCCCAACATCTGAACTGGATCCGAGGGTCATGCGACCGCATGAAATTATAGCATACACTCCATGCGATCGCATGGAGTGATTTGACAGCCCAGGTACCTCTGCCGACACAATTAGGGTTACGTAATTAATAATAATTATAATAAATTAAATCCTAATTAGGGTTATTTATTATATTAATTAATTTTAGTTTTATTTATTTTGTATTTTTAAGTTATATATAGTTTTATTAATATAATAAATTAATACTTTTATAAAATAATAATATAAAAATAATATTTTTATAAAAATTGTATTTTTATAACTTTAAGTTTTATTTTTGTATTTTATATCGTTTAATTCGTAATTTATATATTTATCGTTCATAACTAGTTTGTAGCTTAGTATTTTGCCGTAGTATTTCTAGATTTTAAGACTTTGACGTAAAATCCGTTAAGTGCTTTTTCTTTAGATTAAGATTTAGGAGCTTTAGAATTTTGCGACGCCGTTTTAAGATTTTAGTACTTTTTAAGTTATTGCCGTTTTGGATATAGAATTCCTTTAAGCTTTAATACCTTTAGACGCAACTTTTAATTTCTAGTTTTTAGAATACTAAGTTTCGACGCTTATTTTCTTATTTTTATTTTTCGACTGTTTGTTTTTCAACCTTTTATTTTTGACCTTTTATTTTTCGACGTTTTCTGACGCGCTCTTTTTCTTTCTTATTTCTCGACGATCTAGTTTTTAGGACATAGAATTTTCTATTTCTTCTCTAAAATTTCAAAACGAAAAATTATTTTAAGCCGTTAAATTGATAGACATCCAAAATTTTATGGTTCGTAGTAATAGTTGGATTTGTTAGTGGCGAGTTGTGGGCTTCCGATTTAAAGGGTCCTGGCTACCTGCTGCATCTATTGGCTATTCGAAACGTGGGCAAAATCAGAAAAGTCTATTAATTTGATAACTTATATAATTTTTATATTTATAACTAATAGGATATTCAGTGAATGCACCGAGCAAAACGTTCACCACCTTTCATACGTTCACCACCTGTAACTCAATCAAGACATCTAGCCAATATTATCACCGTTGATTTTTCTTTAGAATCATCATCTAGTCAAACAAGTACTCCAACTCAAAATCCCGACAATCCATTTTTTGAACCCGACTTCAAAATTGAAAACCCGGAGGATATTCAAGGACAATTCCAAGATCCAGAACCACTAATCATTCCTCCTGAACCACAAACCGTTAAATCAGAATCCTCTAGTGATTCGTATTCAGAAATTTCAATTATGGAAGTAACGGAACCTCTAAGTATGGAAGATCGAATGAGAGCCACACGCATGGGCCAAGGTCACGCCATTATTAACCCAGACATTAATGCACCAGATTATGAAATCAAAGGACAAATCCTACACATGGTAACTAATCAATGTTAATATAGTGGTACGCCGAAGGAAGATCCAAACGAACATCTTCAAACCTTTAATAGGATCTGTACTCTATTCAAAATCAGAGAAGTTGAGGATGAACAGATATATCTCATGTTATTTCCCTGGACTTTAAAGGGAGAAGCCAAAGATTGGTTAGAGTCGTTACCTGAAGGGGCGATTGATACATGGGACGTTTTAGTTGAAAAATTTCTTAAACAATTCTTTCCGGCATCTAAAGCCGTGAGACTTCAAGGATAAATTGTTACGTTCACGCAAAAGCCAAATGAAACTCTATATGAGGCGTGGACAAGATTTGGAAAGTTGTTGAGAGGATGTCCGCAACATGGTTTAGACACTTATCAAATAGTACAAATATTCTACCAAGGATGCGACATTGCTACACGAAAAGACATCGACATAACAGCTGGTGGTTCCATTATGAAGAAAACCGCAACTGAAGCTTACAAAATTATTGATAACACAGCATCCCACTCACATGAGTGGCATCAAGAAAAAGATATTTTTCGATCATCTAAAGCAGCTAGAGCCGATTCTAGCCATGACTTTGATTCCGTTTCCGCAAAAATAGATGCTTTCGAGAGACGAATGGAAAAGATGAATAAAGATATTCACGCAATACGAATCAGTTGTGAGCAATGCGGTGGACCACACTTAACGAAAGATTGTCACATCGAGCAAACGATGGAACAACGTGAGAATGTTTCCTACATGAACCAAAGGCCAGGAAATAATTATCAAAATAATTATCAACCACCAAGGCCAAACTTCAATCGAAATCAAAACATTCTTTACAATCCAAATGGACCCAACAATAACTCGTATAACCAACAAGGTCCGAATAACCAACCAACTCAAAACAACACTTTCAATCAACAAAGACCTAGCTTGTATAAACCACCACAACAAACCGAAGAGAAAAAGTCAAATCTAGAAGAAATGATGGCAAAGCTAATGGAATCTCAAACACAATTTATTACAACTCAAACCCAAACAAATGAGAAGTTTGATCAGTCATTAAGAACTCAACAAGCTTCCATTTTGAATCTAGAAAAACACGTAGGTACTCTTGCTAGCATGATGAGTGAGAGGGAACAAGGAAAGCTACCGAGTAACACTGAAGTAAATCCTCGGAATGAGAATGTTAATATGGTTTCAACGAATTCTAAAAAACCAGCACCAGAAGATGGGAAGGTTTTCGATGTGAGTAACAATGAAGAAGTTACAACACCACCACCACCCGAGTATGTAAAGCCAGTGGTGGCACCATACAGACCACCCATCCCGTTTCCAAGAAAAGGAGTTGAGTATTAGCAAGTAATAGGTAATAAAGTTTGTGATACCACTAGAAAGAAGAAGAAGAATAAGAAAGTGCAAGAAACAAAAACCGTAAAGATAAACTCGGTGAAGACAGTTCCACCAAAACCTCCACCCAGGGTGGGTGATCCGGGTGAATTTATTGTTCCTTGTCTACTTAGTGATTGTGTTATGTATGATGCACTAGCAGATTTAGGTGCAAGTGTGAGTGTTATGCCTCTTTCATTATATAAGAGATTAGGTGTAGGTGAGCTAACTCCAACGGCTATGAGTGTTCGACTCTTTGATCAAACCATTAGGCACCCAGTTGGAATTGCTGACAACATACCCATTCAAGTAGGTAATTTAACCTTTCTAGTCGAATTTATTGTCATTGACATAGAAGAGGACCCAAACATTCCTCTAATTTTAGGTCGACCATTCTTAGCGTCCACCGGGGCGTTATTTGATGTACGAGAGGGTAGAATGACACTTAGTAATGATGAAAAATCGATCACCTTTGTGATTCGGAAGTCTAAATCTCCACCAAACAAAACTATTGAACCAACAAAAATGATTGATAAGAACCATGTTGTTTTACCAACTCCAACGGTAGTGCTTAACAATAATAAAACGCCTAAGTGTGGGGAAGATGAAGTAACACCTAATGATGACCTGATAACAAAGAACCCCGTTGTTGATACGAAATTAAATGACCCCGTTATTAACAGTTCAATGACGAAACTTATTAAACGGATTCGCGATGCTAGAATCAAGGGGAACTTTAAGTTATGTAACCGGTTAGTATCGAATCTATCGCCTAAAGAAAAGGCGAAACTAGTTGAATTTGTAGATATTACACAGGAATCCGACCAATGGCTTAAAGCAAAAGTCACAGATATGCAAGTTGATTATGGTCCAAGAGAAATTGACAATGAAGTTAATCACAATTTCAAAACCACAGCTGCCTAAGTGTGGGGAGATTCAAATGTTCTAAAAAGAAAACGCTGTCTAGAGTTAGTTGTTCTGTTCTCGTGTAGTTCCGAGAATGGAATCCAATTGGTCTTTTCCACTAGCAGACACTAAAGAACTAGTTTTCTCCTCCCATTCTGAATTTTTGTTTTGTAGGTTTTGTACGCATTTTTTAAATTTAAGTTTTGTGTGAATTTAAAAACAAAATTTACTTTATTTCATTAAGTTTAAAAAATGATTTCTAAAATTCATCGTAAGTTGAAGACTAGGTCATGGAACCGAAATTGCTTTACCCAAGGACGGGGCAAAAAATTTTGTTATCATTATTTTTAATATTATTGATCTAAATATACCAAAAAAATTAAAAACCCCAAAAATCTTTGCTTTTAAAACAATCGCTTTAAAAATGACAAATTTTAAATTTTGTCGAGGGACGGACTAGGTAAACATACCGAAACTACCTAAAGTAAAAGGTAACAAAATTTAAAAAAAAAAAATATTCATTTAAATTGTTTTAATAAATAAAGGTTTTATAAAAAAATATATATATTATATATATGTTTGTAGTTTATCTTATGTACAAAACAGGGTAAAACAGCGCACTTTCAAAGAATGTCATTAAAGTTCAGCAAAAACTACTAATTTTGACGACAAGACGCAAAATATCAAATGTGATATAAAATAATATGTTGCAAACTCGGTATTTTTAATCACTTTTCTACACTAATCACCCTCATGAATTTATAATTATAGTCTGATTTCATGCAAATGAGGGCATTGCATGATCTCAAGTGTGGGGAAGAGTTATAAATTCTCTCGGGTTTACACTTAGTTAAATTGCCAAA
Organism: Rutidosis leptorrhynchoides; assembly: GCF_046630445.1. Classification (NCBI taxonomy): domain Eukaryota; kingdom Viridiplantae; phylum Streptophyta; class Magnoliopsida; order Asterales; family Asteraceae; genus Rutidosis; species Rutidosis leptorrhynchoides. Next base: position 167,869,046 of record NC_092333.1, read on the forward strand.
TTTTGTGAAAATTTGAAAAATTTTCAACTAAATGAATTCAAAATCATGTTTATACATATTTATGAACGATAAAACTAGGTGATAATACCGAAATTATTGTTACCTCGGAGAGACCATAAATGGAGAAACAACCCAAAACTTTAGAATTTATTTAAAATGGAATAGAGGAAAATAAAAAGGCAAAGAAAAAAAAATAAATAAATAAAAGCTAAGTGTGGGAAGAATTTACCAAGTTCTCTAAAACACATATCACATATATTTGGTACAGATTATTGCAGGTACTTTTGCTTTGGACTAAACTAATCAGTTTTACCTGATTTATTGTAATACCTTTGTAAGAATAGATGGATCTACACGATGAATCAATTCCATCATTAAAAAGAAGTAAAGTCTTCCGAAAAAGACATGCACTTCTTGATTTAGGTCAGGAAGTTGTCGTCCAGACCAGCTGTAGGTTGATGAAAAATCTAGAAAAGTCATCTCTAAAATCAGCAGGAAATCCACGGACCTCAGCATCAAACAGGGTCGCCAAGTGGTCAGATTTATCCTAACCATGAGAGGATCTGTCTCGTAAAATGGGGAGAGCGCCGTGCAAATTAGCTTGATAAGACTAATGAATCAGACCCCCAGAAAGGATAATCTCCTTAAAGATTAAAAATCAGCATTTAAGCCTGATATTACTCAATCCTTGAGATTGACCTTAAAGATTGAGAATTACAAACTCATGGAATTCGATGATATCTAAACTCGAGCTTGAACGAGAAAATATTTTGATCAAATTAAAACCGATTTGTTTTCTGAAAACCTATTTTCAATGCGTTCATTACCATTGAACGTAAAATCCTAAGAATTCACCGGAATTCATTAGGTCACCTGAACCAAATCGGGTGTCAACCGTAAGAACGGTGGTTGCATAGCATGGTCGAAGACAGGACCTTGTGCCAGATCGAAAAATTATAGGGTGATCTTTACTATTGCTCCTACAAAGGATAGTAATTGCATCCGACACGTTTTAGACCATGAACATCTGCATGTCATTAGACATTGCCTTAACAGTTGCTTGTTCAAAGCTTTCCTTTACAATCGGACGGTAGTTTACCGAAAGCAAATATACGGAGCAAGTATACTGGACGTGTTGCTTTCCCAATACAAGGTTAGCAAGTGGGTGACACAAAACCTAAAATTTTGAGCTAAAATTTTAAAATCTGAAACCCACAAAACCCACAAAACCCACAAAAACATTTTGCAAACACCGGTAAAGGGTTATTCCTGAAAACTTATCTAGGGTAAAAGCTAGAATAAATTTTCAAAAGATCAAAAGTTTTCATAAAGATCCAATTTCCTTAAAGGATCTAAATTTTCATAGTCATGTGGGACTGTAAACCACATCGTTACTACTATTGTTCATACCACCGTATTAAAATCACTGATGTATAAAGTGTGAGAATAAAAAAAGTGATTCGAGTGTAGTGTGATTTAATTTCAAGTTCTGTATTACTTGAGGACAAGCAACGCTCAAGTGTGAGGATATTTGATAGTGCTCCAAATCAACATATATTTAGGCACAATATCCTTCCAATATGTAAAGCTTTTAGTTGTAATTGTTCTATTTTTATGTAATATTCATTTAAATAAATAAGTGCGAAGACAAAAGAAGAAAACGACGATTTGAAGATGCAAATAACCAAAAAGCTAAAAAGTACAAAGTACAATCCAAGTGGTTCGAAATATTGATGAGAAACGTCTCAAAATTACAAAAGTACGAGTCGCAAAACGCAAAGTACAAGATATTAAATTATACGAAAGGACGTTCGAAAAACCGGAACGGGGACCTGAGCCAACTATCAACGCGCGACGCAACGGAGCTAAAATTACAAGTCAACTATGCACAAGAATATAATATAATATTTAAATAATTATATAAATTATTTATATATTATATATTATATTAAATAACGTCGACAAACTAGCAAACAAAAAATATGTGAGCTGGATCTAACGGCCATGCGATCGCATGGGAAATAGGCATAAAACTCATGCGAGTGCATGAGCCCATGCGAGTGCATGAGATTTGCACTAAAATCTCATGCGACCGCATGAGTTACTGTAGCAGGCCAAGTATTATAAAAAAGACAGTTTGCTCGACGTTTTAATGACACAAGAGAATTCAATCTCTTACTCTCTTCAATGTGTATATATTTATATTTATAATTTTAATTTTAAGTATTAAAACCTTGTTACAGTTCGAATCCCTAATTAGTTGGAATATTTAACTTCAGGAATAAGGTTAATTTGACGAGCATTTTATAATTATGACCGATGGACTATTATGGACAAAAACCATATAGGTATCAAATAAACCAGGACAAAGGACAATTAACCCGGGTAACAATTAATTAAAATCAAAACGTCAAACATCATGATTACGAAAGTTTAAATAAGCATAATACTTTTATTTCATATTTCATCGTACCTTTATTTACTGTTATTTTAATTACTGCAAATTACTTTATCGCAATTTAAATTCTGTCATTTATATTATCGTCATTTATCTTTACGCTTAAAATATAAAATCGACAAACCGGTCATTAAACGGTAAAAACCCCCTTTTATAATAATATTACTATATATAATTATATATATTTTGTATAAATATAGTTTTTAAAAATATAGCGTTAAACTTGGCTAGTTCCCTGTGGACGAACCGTATTACTAAAAATTACACTACTGTACGATTAGGTACACTGCCTATGTGTTGTAGCAAGGTTTAGGTATTTCCACTCTATAAATAAATAAATAACTTGTGTAAAATTGTATCGTATTTAATAGTATTTCGCAATAAAAATATAACTATTTCGTATACACCTCTGCTTTAACATCATTTACCATACAACCATAACCGTCACCCTTTAAAAGGTTAATGAAATCCGTTTATTTGAATTTGTTGTACAACCACTTTCACTTACCAATCAAGAGCACCATCTCCACCATATTCGCCACCACCTTCCATGATCACTATAAACACCTTCACCATCTCTTTCTAAAAATATACGTACGTACACCTACAATCATCACCGGTCATCACCATTAGAATCACCATCAAACCTTCATGTTATTGCTTTTTCTGTTTATTCTTGATTGTTGATCACCATGTATAAACCACCACCAACGGCCATCATCATCATGGTTTACTGTATATATTTTTTTTTCTCGAGAAGAACTCATCAAAAATCACTTAGCCTCGTTGGTATGTTATTTCTATCTTGTTTTTCTTTCTTGTGTGAATGATCACCCAACACAATTGCTAATCGTTCGATTCCTATCTTTTGCTGCTCACTTTCTTTTCCTGCTAGTTACGTTTCCTATTTTTATTAAATCATGGGAAGGATGTTATACAGTAACGAGCAAGGTGCAAAAACAACTTGATGTTTTTATTAATTAAATAATGATATACAATAACGAATCAATGAAGGGCGTGTTTCGATGGATTCCAGCTGGTAGCAACTAATCGAGACTATTTCCTGTTGGGGCCGCAGCTTCTATGTTGGGCCGAAAATACATATATTCACAATAAGGCCGTTTGGGCTTATGTTTGTTTGGGCCAACATATTTATTCCTTGTTGGGCCGCGATTTCTTTTCTTTGCTTTTGAGCCGAGATATTTGATGATAGATGGTGGTACATGATGAGATTTCAGCGGGTATAATGATATTAAAGATAACAAAGATGATGATAATGGGCAATGTTAGATGATTAACATATGATGATGATGTTATGTGCATGATGTATACGATGTTGTATGATGATGATAATAAGAATGGTATTCTAAGAATGATGATGTTGATAATGCTAATAGAGTACGTATAAGGATGGTAATAAGGATAATCCGTATAATGTTAAGGGTAATGACGTGATTATGATAATTGATTTGAAATAATAAACATTAATAATAAACATTAATAATGATAATCGTTAAAAGATGACGATGAGGATAGAATGTTAATGGTAGACGTATGATGACGATAATGATAGAATTAAGATGATGGAAGGATGATATCCGAATGAAGATAGTGATGTACGGATGTTATGATGTGAGCTCGATGATGTTATATGAACCCTGATAACAATAAATGGAACATGATGGTATAATTTCTATTTATGTCGGTATTATTATTATTATTATTATTATTATTATTATTATTATTATTATTATTATTATTATTATTATTATTATTATTATTATTATTATTACTAATACAAGTATTAATTGTCATTTATTATTATTATTATGATTAGGTTTGCAATTATGATTATTATTATTATTATAAGTATTATTATTATTAATAATATTATTATTATCAATATTAGTATTATTATTATTATGACTAGTAAAATTATCATCTTCATTAAAATTATCATTTTTATCATTAAAAAAATTATTATTATTATTATTATTATTATTATTATTATTATTATTATTATTATTATTATCATTATGATTGAAACTGTCATTTTTATTATTACCATTATTATTATTTTCATGACAAATAAATATTATGTATATAAAAATATACTTATATTAATACTACATATAGTTATATATTGAACATATTAACATTTTTTTTATATTACATATAAAAAATTATTAATTTTGATGAAATACTAATTATATATAAATATAATCATATGTATAAATATTAATTACTTTAAATATGTATACAAAATAAATATAGATAACATATAATTTAAGATATAAAAATATACATAGAATATATATATATATATATATATATATATATATATATATATATATATATATATATATATATATATATATATATATATATATATATATATATATATTAGGGTTTATTATAAATTTCATATAACTACAACATTTAATATATATAAATATTATAAGATTAATAAATGAAATTATTTGATCACAATTATATGTGTTAATATACATACTTGATATAGGTTCGTGAATCCAAGGCCAACCCTACATTTGTTCAATGTGGTCATATGTATTTTTACTACAAAATACATCATTGTGAGTTTCATTTGCTCCCTTTTTAAATGCTTTTGCAATATATATTTGTGGGACTGAGAATACATGCGCTGCTTTTATAAATGTTTTATGAAATAGACACAAGTAATCGAAACTACATTCTATGGTTGGATTATCGAATCGAATATGCCCCTTTTTAGCTTGGTAGCCTAAGAATTTGGAAACAGACCCCCAAATTGACGCGAATCCTAAAGATAGATCTATCGGGCCCAACAAGCCCCATTCTGGAATTTGGAATGCTTTAGTACTTCGAAATTATCATGTCCGATGGGTGTCCCGGAATGATGGGGATATTCTATATGCATTTTGTTAAGGTCGGTTACCAGGTGTTCACCATATGAATGATTTTTTTGTCTCTATGCATGGGACGTATATTTATGAGAAATGGAAATGAAATTCTTGCGGTCTATTAAAATGATGAAAATGATCGATTATGATAAACTAATAAACTCACCAACCTTTTGGTTGACACTTGAAAGCATGTATTCTCAGGTATTAAAGAAATCTTTCGCTGTGCATTAGCTTATTTTAAGGATATTATTGGGAGTCATTCATGGCATATTTCAAAAGACGTTGCATTCGAGTCGTTGAGTTCATCAAGATTATTATTAGGTCAATTATAGTTGAATGTATTATAAAATGGTATGCATGCCGTCAACTTTCATCGTAAAGAAAGTTTGTCTTTTAAAAACGAATGCAATATTTGTAAAATGTATCATATAGAGGTCAATTACCTTGCGATGTAATCATATGTTCTTGTATTCGTTCTTATGGATTAGGACGGGTCATTACAACTTACACTAACAACACTCAAAACCCCCAAATTTCACAAGAAATGGGGTTTATAACTCCAACTAGAACAAACCCTAACCCCAAATCAAAATCAAAGTAATTAAAATTGAATCTAGGGTTTACCTCAACTCCAAAACCGAGCTAGTAGCTAGAAACATCAAGGAGAACCAAGACCCGCTTCCAATTTGGGCAAAAATCACCATCTTCATCACCATTGGAGCTTCCTCTCTCTAGAAACCCTACTCTCTCTCTTTAAGACTTGAGGTTGAAGATGAGAGGATAAGATGGACGAGGATAATGTTGAATGAGCTCAACCTTGCACTTTGTGGCTTGAGGTTGAAGATAAGAGGATAAGATGGACGAGGATAATGTTGAATGAGCTCAACCTTGCCCTTTGTGGCTTAAAACAGGCCACCGAGTGAAATTACCAAAATGCCCCTCATTTAATTGTTTTAGAAAGACTTCAGCACCAGATAGGAGTCGCGGCGCGCCTTATAGTGTAAATCTGGAACAACACCTTCTTTAGGGACTGAAGTTGTCTGATTCTGATTCTGATGCAAATTCTGAAAATGCATAAGTGTTAGGTTGACTTTTAGTGGCAGTTTCTGATGCACACATTTACTGACACTTTCGAGAACACTTTCTGATGCATAAAATTCAGGGTCTTACACATCAGTCGAAAACATGTCTTACCACGCTGAGCAGTTCTAGTGTTGTACTGGTACCTTTTAGCCGCTAGACGGAAAATAGTACCAATAGTAATCTTGAATTCTAAAGACTATCTATTTAGATTATCTTCCATTCATTTCTTCCAACTAATGCATGTACGTTTTCTTTCAAGTTCCAACTACCAAAGTTGATAACTAATACTGTAAAATAATAAATTCGACTTAATCATGTTTTTCATAGGCGGAGCCAATAGGATGGCTGAAGGTGGCAATGCCACCCTCAACAAATTTAATAAACCCATTAGCATATATAATAAATTTTGTATTTATACTATGTCCATTAAAACTAACAAGTCTTCCTCAATTGGCCCATCTTAATTTAAGTCTATATGAACCTTATCAACAAGTTAATTAAATAAAAAGTACCAAAATCCGATTCAGTTATTTAATTACGGAGTATAATTTAAATCAACATTCATTCACACCTCACATTTATTAAATTAAATCGTCTAACCTCTTGTGTGAAACTCAAAGTGCACCGTGCAAGGTTAGATTTTTTTCTTTTCTTTTTCTTTACATTTATATTCAACCCTATTTATCATATCAATATTAACTTATGATAATAACTAGTATAATTAAGATTGTATTTATCTTTCTAATTCATTTAGCTTTATGTGTTTAATACTACTATTTGTAGTTATTATTATTTATAATCTATCTATATATCTATAGTAATTGATTTCTAGAATCATAAGTATGGTATATTAAATACGTTTAACTCAATAAAATTTAACCATGCAATTTAATACACTAGTAAAAAGGGTTAAAAATTATTGTAAAAGTTAAAAAAAAAACATATTAAATAACAATGTCATAAATACATTTTAAGTAATTAATAATCAATAAATATATACACCTTTTATCTTCTAAGAAACGTAAGTTATTTGTATTCTCGAATTTTTCTAAGAAAGAAGATGAAATGATATATAGAATATTATAGTAGATATAATATATATATATATATATATATATATATATATATATATATATATATATATATATATATATATATATATATATATATATATATATATATATATATATATTAAATATAATATATGTTTGTTTGTTTTTGTAGGTATCGAAGAAACATCAATTTTAAAATATTGTAAACCGTGAATAAGGCAAGAAGAAACGTGGTTGACTCTATGTTAGATCGATTCATTCGAAACTTCTCTTTTTAATGTTAATATTATGATATTATGATTATTATATTGTATATTTATATAGCTTACATGATTAATAATTAAGATTATGATTATTATTATGATTAGAATTCATAATTATAGTTATGAATGTGATTACGCTTATTATTTTTAATATTATTACATTTTAGTTATAATTCATATAACTATGATTATTATAGGTGTAACATTTCTTATACATGTAAATACATAGATAACATTTATTTAACTAATTTATATAAATAATTATTCATAATTATAATTATGAATATAATTACAATTATGATTAATAATAATAAATTTTATTTTTATTATTATTACATTTTAGTTATAATTCATATAAGTATGATTATACTAAGTGTAAAGTTTTTTATTCATGTAAATATATAAATCATGTTTATTTAATTAATTTCTTTATATATATATATATATATATATATATATATATATATATATATATATATATATCACGTTATCTATCAATGTAAATATGGAAAATAAAAAGTTTGAAACTATTATGTCATAGCATAATTTAAAATTTATGAAAAAATTATGATAAGAAAATGAAAAGATTGAAACTAATCATATAATTTATGACATATAAATTTTACATTTTATAAATGAATGTTTACAACTAAATTTAAATTATGGAAAATAAAAAGATAACAGTTATTGAAAAGTTTTAAATTTAAATTATGGAAAATAAAAAGATAACAGTTATTGAAAAGTTTATAACGTTTATTACTCTTGGTGGTGTTACATATCTTTATTATAATAGTTAATAAATAATAGTTAATTTCATATCAATTGTTATTCAATGTTATGAACCTCCAATTTTATTCTCTTCACAAGTTTTATATTGTGTGGTGTAGTAATACGTAATGGTTCATGTTTATATTTAGAAATCTTTTTTATGCACTCCAATTATTATGTAATTACTTATTGTCACATATGAAATCATAAATAGAACACTTTAATTTCAAAAATCTAATGGTAAATTGTAATGGTAATATGTGTTTTAATATTATGAATCGTACTACAATATGTATGTTTTATAATGTATTCTGGCATCGTTTGTTAACTCATTTGACCATCTTTAGTAAACATTTGTTTATATATAGTTTCATCATACGTTAGTACATATGACCCGAAATGTACAGATTTCCATAGTGGCAAATAAAACATATGCACAAAATTCTACTTGACCATTTGCATAATGGGTCCAACATCAACTTTCATTTTAAGGTTAATAAGTTTTTAACCAACTCCTGCCTTGACTCTAACCATTCGGAACACGAATTTCAAAATAGTAAAATTTGAGACAAGTCGTGCAACGCACGGGCATTGCTTTCTAGTATGAAATATGATTGAGAATTTAAATTTTAGTGAACGAATTGTTTTAGTCCTTAATTATGTTGGATTGATTGATAATAAATTTTATATTAATTAATCTCCAATCACAAGAAGAAGGAGATAATATTATGGAAGACGTGGTTAATGTTGATGATGAAATTATTGAGGAATCCCGTAGAGTTGAAACTGAAAAAAAAAAATGATACATCAAAATCAAATTCATGGTAGTTAAATGTGGATTCAATCATGGATTACCTTGTTAACCAATGTGACGAGATAAGACGAAAATATATTAAACTCGGACCTAACTTCGTAAGTCGAAGTATGTTCAAAGTGCTAGTGGGTCAAATAGATGTAATCGAAGCTTTTAGGAAGAACGGTTTGGTAATTTTTGGTGGTTAAAGTATTCTGAGAAAACATATGATGCATATTGTTTTCCATGTTATCTGTTTAATAAGAAGCCTATTGGACTCGTTGGTTATGAAAAGTTTACCTAGTAAGGGTTTAGATTTTGGATAAAAAGTTAATTGTGGCAAAGATTTTCCTTACGTCAAAAAAACATTAAGATAAAACTCCGGCTTCAGCCCACAATTATTCTGTGAGATGTTATAAAGATTTAAATAGAAAAATTTTATTACTATATTTAATTAGTGCAAATTGCCACCCTTAACATTAAATTCTTACTCCGCATGTTTTTGTACAACCCGGCATCTATAAACTTTTTTCCAACCACACACTTGAGTAATAACTCCAAATTTTATTCTAATCATCCAACACAAATAATATATTAGGTATCACAAATTGTATCTTTTCATGTTTCTTTTCAAAAGCTAATCATTTATATTAAGCAGTTAAATTTATAAATTAGTCAGACAAAATTTTATCTAGATTCAGAGCTAAAATCCTGCCTTTCGGCTTAGTTTGAAATTATGTACTGTTCTCATCAAAATACCAACCACAAAAAAACATAATAAGTTTTTCCCTAATAATATTCTACCGGAGTACCAGGACAACCATCATCCACCACAACCTCCTGGTGGCTAAACGGTTGTGGAACAAACGGCGGTGTTGTACATCTCAAAAGCGCCCAGTTGACCCCTTGAAAAAACGGATGATGTTTGATAACGGACGCACCCATTGTGGACCCCATTCGCCGGTCTGGATCCTTAGCCAACAATTGAGATATTAAATCTCTAGCCAATGTTGGGATCACTGGCTCTTTAGGAAACTCAAGAGCCCGTGCCACAATATTGGCTAAAGTTATCTCGTTATCTGTCCCCTTAAAAGGCGTAACACCATAAAATAATTCGTACATAAATATTCCTAGGGTCCACCAATCAACAGCACTACCATGTCCCTCACCTGATACAATTTCTGGTGCTAGATACTCGTGGGTCCCAACGAACGACATTGACCTGACATCAACCGGCTCAGCTACAAACTCGGGCCCGTTGTGGTTTGTAGGCTTCTTCTTGCGTTTACGTTTTGGGTTGAAGCAAGAGACTGAAGGTACGATGCAACTGGGAAGAATGCATGACGATGAGGTGAATTTTGGTGGTTGTAACGGGCGGTGATCACTCGATGATAGTGAATTTTGTTGTTCGTGATTGGGGTAAACTTGGGCCGGGGTTGAAGTTGAGATGTCACATTTTAAAGAGAGGTCGAAATCGGTTAGCATAATGTGACCATCTGATCGGACCAATACGTTTTCTGGTTTAAGGTCACGATAAACGATTCCTAACATGTGAAGGTATTCGAGAGCCACAATCACTTCGGATGCATAAAACCTGTAAACGTGGGCTAAATGTTAGTACTATTGTTGATCCGTTATTGAAAAGACAATACAGTTTAATCTAAAACTTGAAAACATGCAAGAACATGGGCTACATTATCAAATGTTAAAAAGTACATGTGATAACATTTGATAGATGGTTGTTGAACAAATATTTGAAAGGTGATAGGACTTAAACTGATGATTGAAAAACAAGATCATGTTGAATATATTAGCATATGCTTATACATATAAAGTGTAGTTTTGGTAGGGGACAAAGTGATGGCAGTTAGTAGGATATGGTAATTGGGGCCCTTTGGGCTTTTGCCTTTTTACAAGAACAAGTTTTTCTCTTTGGGTTTTTCCCTTTTATCGTTACTAAAAAAACCCCAATTATTTCATGCACAAGATTGGCAACTATAAGTGTCACACGGTTTACCAAATATCATTACCTCCATACCAACATAATGTATTTTAACCATAAGTTTAAGGAGAAATTAATGATAACAAATATCGATTATCTCCAACAATGATCGGTTTGTCAATGATACTTTGATCATAACGATGTAACATTTAACACGGCTTTTTCCCGGACACGTTTGTAAGATCATTTTTAGCCCAACCACATATCCTACATGTATGCTGATGAGTCCCTTATTACTCTAAAACTTAGTAGTAGTAGAGAAAGTTCCCATATGTAGGTTTATATACACATATTTGTTTCTTTCAATTTTTTTATGTGAGATAGTCGTTAACCGACTAGCTCCAACAACACAAGTGGGGACTATATTGAACTAGCAACGAATGTTCAAAATTGATTTGTGTGTGGGTGCATTTATTTTCAACCATATATTAATTTATATTATATTTTTTTGGTGTTGATGGCATTTGACTTATTTAGTTTATTTAGGCGTTTCTTTTTGTTGTGTACTTTGTTTTTCCTTCTAGTGTTGTCGTTTAGTTTGGGAGGGAGGTTTCATTGTTTCTTTAGTTTCCCGTTTGTTTGCATCGGGAGGTTGCGTGTATTGTTATTTCGTTGGTTCGGCTAGGTTGGCTCGTTCACAGTTCTTTAATAGTTTATGTTTTTAAGTTGGGACATGTTGATTTCCTTTGTGTACGTTTGTTGGTAGGCCTACTTAGTCTTATTTTTTTATATAGTTTTGTTTTTCGAAAAAAAAAAAAACAAAATGAAAAATAAACGATTATTTGATTAGCTGTCACTGCCCACTGGTGAGCGACTTCCCTATCTCATTTAATTTGTATAATAAATAAATAAATAAATAAATAAATAATAATAACAATAAATAATAGTCGTAGTTTTGTGAAAATGGCATATCTAGTGGACATGGTAAGTTAAAGGACACATGTGGGGCATTAAGTAGAGGGGGTTTGAGATGTACGTGATGAAACTCACGTGGAATCTAACATTGGTAGCATCATGCATTGCTATTCACTCTCTGTGTCTTTTCTTATAACTAGATGGAGGTCCGGAGTAGCCCACTCCGTTGGACCAGATAATCGGGATGAAAAAGCGTTAAAAAAATCACTAAAAGACGAAATAGGTGATGTCGTGATGACATCACCCGGGTACTATTCATTGATGTTGACTAATATACTTATTGCAAATGTAAATGTAAATAATAAGACGAGGTGATGAGAATGAGAATGAGATATGAGATGATACACCATCATCCTACAAATGGGCCACTAATTCTCTACTACGGAGTAGTTAATACTGCTCAATCATTCTAGACTTTTTCCACACGGAGTATACAAAGAGAACGTGAAACGACATTGTATACTATAGTTTAATTTTTGAGAGACATAAATAAAACAGTATTTTCTATTTGAGTTTTCTTTTTATAAGAATGATATGAATTAGAATTGTATAGATTATTATTATTATTAGTAGTATTATCCTATTATTACTGTTTTACTTTGCTTGTTATATGAAGCTGAATTTTATTATGTTCTATACGATCATATTAATATCCACTAAAATCACATACTTTATGGTGTATACTTAAGAGTATATTTAAGAAAACAAGCTAGTGACGACAATCTAGAAAATCAATTCTTGAATAAAGATTAGATTTAATCAATTTTAATAAGTATATCATTAATTTACCATCATCAAAGTGACATTCAACCAGAATATTTTGGATTATAGATTCAAGTCAAAGGGTTGAACAAAATAGACTGGTGACAAGAGTACTGTACGTATTTTTGATAGGGTATTCGAGTTTTGAGTTAATTTAATTTTATGAAGGATAAAATAGTTTGCACAACGGTTCTAAACAATCACGGTGTTTACAAAATGGTCCAACTTTTGCAACCCTTTGTGCAATACCGCAGATGCATTTAATCTCTACTACTACTACTAATCTGTCCAGTCAGATATCAATAGCAGATCCAAACGGTAAATGTTAAAAAGGGCAGAGTAACAACAGAGGGTAATTGTCCTTTTCTATATTTTCTTACTCCAATAATTTTGTGTAACTAAATTGATGTTCAAATGCTAATAGAATTTATTTAGCCTAATCTCCTAAATTTAAGACTTTTAGGCTTGTGATTAGAAGCATAAAGTTCGTTTGATTTCAAAGTAGTTATTATGAGGAATACTTTGACTTTGATTACAAACAAAGATTACAAACAAAGATTTAAAAATAAAGGTGAAACCATTTGAATGTCTAGAGAGAACTACAACCATAAAAAATGGAAGTTGTTACACTAACATTTTGTGGCATGTTGGTTTATAATTTTTTTTTTCTTTAAAAATTTAACTATAAGACTATCATTAAGACCTTCTTTAGCAACGAGTGTTAGAGGCGTGCTTCACCCAAATTGGACCAACACGCCATTAGAGTGGTGGCGTGCTCACACAAGAAAATGTGGCGTGCGTGCTTCAAGCACGGGGATAAAATGTGGAGTGCTGATTTTTTATTGATCGAATTTCTTTTTCCTTTTAATTTTTATCCACTATCCACTATTTCAACTAACTTCCAATCATATTTTAACACATCACTCAACATGTCATTTTATACGTTACCAATTATTTACCAGTTTACTAGCACGCCAGTCAAGCACCTCATCCCTACCCATCGACTATCAACAACGAACACGCCTATTTTATATGCCATTGTTAAAGATGGTCTAACCGGACAGAACACCCATTGTTTGGGGACTTTTTTGTGATCTGGCAATTGGTAACACCCCTAATCGGGCGTTAGAGTGTGAGGCTTTCTGAGTGTTAATAATGCAAATAGTACACGAAGTAACACTTATTTTGAAATGGATAAAGTATTAATTATAATGTGATTATTGAATTGAAATGTACGAAATTTGAATTTTTTTACGGCGTGATTTGTAGAAAATTTTATTACTCCATATTTATTAATGTAACTAAAAATCTTTTGTATATGGTTTTTTAAAAGGGGCTGATTCGTACACCACCACAATTATTCGTACACCACTAAAACTGCTTTATATGATTATGCATGTTTAGTGGTGTACGAATAATTTTGGTGGTGTACGAATCATCACCCTTTTTAAAACCAGAGTATTTTGAATTTTAAACATGTAATAAATCCACGTCAAATTTAAACTGTGGACCCTACAAAGCACATGTAACACCACTGTGGCCAATGAATAACCGGAGCAAATATGATGTGACATGTTAAGATGCTAGCTAGGCAAGGTATCATTACGAATTAACAACATGAAATTGACATGCATCTTTTTCAGCTACTCCATCAAATAAAACTACTAGCGTACGCACCTTACTGCAGATTCCGGGTACCATTTGCATGGCTGCCGTTGCCGGAGAACATGAAGATCACCACCGGAACAAAACTCCGTCAACAAACACGACCATTTCGGCGACTCTAACGACGCGTATAACTTCGGTAAAAACGGATGATCCAACATTTCTAAAATCTCACGTTCTGTTTTCGACCGTCGTTCTTTATTCCGGCTGGCTATTTCTCTCCGATCCATCACTTTCACGGCGAACAGCGCGCCGGAGGAAGGCGGAGTAACAGAGCATTTCAGTTTCGCGAGGTAAACGGAGCCGATGTCTCCGGCGCCGAGCCGTTGGAGGAAGCGTATATCAGTAAGAGCTAGTGTTCCGCCGGAACGGCGAAAAGCGTCTCTGAGTGGATCGCCGAAAGTAGTTGTGGAGGTGGAGGAAGTGGTGGCGGTGGTCCAGGTGGTACCGGAATCGGAACTGGTGCTGCGGTTGATGTCGGTGGCAGTGGTGGTGGATGTTGAGTTGAAACTGATGCTGTGGAGGTCGTCGGTTAGGTCTTCTAGCCATGGTGGTTCCATTTAGTGAAATTGTACGGAAAATGTGTGTATGAGAAGCAGTGAAGGTGTTTGTGAGGTGGAAGTTGGGGTTTTGAAGGAGATGGAAGTGAAGAGGACTATTTAGTGGGCCTAAGAATGGGGCAGGTAGTACATTGTAATAACATAAAATCGATTTTTGAAATTAGCAATGTTATTCGTCGAATTTAGGTAATCCCGTACTTGAATCTGATTAAAAAATTCGTCTCAAACTAGACTCATACATGTCGGATCCTCATTTACTTTTGGTAACTATTGAATAAACGAATTTTCCTACGCGTATCTGGACCCAACAACAACAACAACAATACACAATCTCATATGAGTGGGGTATGGGGAGGTGGGATGTAGACAATCCTTCCTCTATCCTAGAATAAAGAGAAATCTCACCCCGAGTTAAACACTCACAAGAGCGAAGAAAGTCATCCCTCTCTCTATTCGACGGGTAGAGAGATTGCTTTCAAGGGGACCTCCGGCCAAAAAGATAGAGAAAAAAAAAAGAGTAGAATAAGCATGAAATAAATAGATAAAAAATAGTAATAATACAATAAAAAATAAAATAAACAGAGACGCCATGAAAATGGTAGAATCAAATTTTCATAGGTTTTACGTCGTGCCTGGAGTTCAATTTAAGCTCTAAGCGGCAGTCAAGTCGCCAATAGATCGACGCTTGCTAAAGTCTCGCTTAACAGATCCGTGTATGAAAAAAAAAAGTAACTATATATATATATATATATATATATATATATATATATATATATATATATATATATATATATATATATATATATATATAGTTACACGTACCTTACACAGCTGTGCGGGGCCTAAGGCAAATAGAGAAATGCTACAAAAAAAAAAAAAAAAAAAAAAAAAAAAAAAAAACATATATGACCACCAATCAACAACCAGAAACACACAAAAACAAACATATCAACAAAACAAAAACTACATACAAACATCCATACATCCGCATAAGTATACATACATACATACATACATACATACATACATACATCAGTACCTAAACAAAACATAAAACAAACATACATGAAACAAACATGCGTACATACATACAAACACACATACGCACTACCATACCTGTATCCCTAAACATACCTATATCCCTACCATACCTATATCCCTAAACATACAAAACATAGAAACATACATAACCATACATACATATACATCCAAACAAAAACATACTTACAAACAACCATAAACATACACCAAGCAAACAAATAAGCACACAAAAACAACCATAAACATACATACCCAAAAACATCCTAACCTAAACACGCGAGCAACCACACCTGAAACCCTAAACATGCAAGCATCTATACCTGAAACTCTAAACATGCGTAAAAACATACACAAACCTCCAAGCATACCCAAATCAAGATGGATCCTGGTTAAATGCAAAGCGCGAAAAAACACAAAACAAGAAGAAACATACGTACACAACATACATATCAAAAAAAAAAAAAAAAAAAAAAAAAATACAAACAGAAACACACAATCTCCCAAACCCGCATACCCACAAGCACCCCTACCCGCATACACACACACAAACATGACAAAGCCTACTCGTCTATTCTAATTCTCGCCCTCCACGCGTTCCTATCAGAAGTCATGTCCTCGGTCAGTAAAAGCTCCTTCAAGTCGAGCTTTATTCTATCCTCCCATCTACGCGTGGATCTACCCATTCTCCTTACAATTATTGGGTATGGTAGTGCGTATTTCTTCATTGATATTTATGTCACCATTTATAATAAATATAAATATAGATATTGATATATTATAATATAATATATGTATGTATAATATATGTATGTATTCAGGTCAGTTGAAAGGATCTTGGTAGTTTTAGGTATACATGCCGAGTATCAGATTTGTGATGAAAATCGTTCCTGGATTCGAACTCTCATAAAAATTTAAAACCATCCTCATACTGGATAAAGATCCATAAACTTAACTTGTACCCGGTCCAAAAATGTCGGGATTCGGTCGAGTACTGGTTGTCATCCCTATTGGAAATACAATTTTGATATAAATTTACTTGTTAATATAGTTATATTTGTCAAATGATTTCAAACTCTTAGAAAGCCGATTTAAAGGGGTGTGTAGGCTCATTTCATTGAACGCTTACAAAAATGAAATTATGAAAAATCATTAAAATACTTTTTTTAAAAGCAAGTAAAATCTTTTATTAATATAACGGTTATTTACATGTTGTGTCTATATCGAACTATACATGAGTTGGTAATCTACAATTATATAATGCAGCTATTTTTGAAATATGAGCTCTATATAACTCGAATTACAAGCTGGGAAGAGGTGAGGGAGTATTGTAAGTAACTAGGGGGTGAATAGTTACTTAGTAGTTTCTTAAAACTTTTTCGAAATTTTTAAGCTTCAAAACATAAGTTTTAAGTGTGGAAGTGTTTTTTTTTGTTAATGCAAGTATGTAAAGAATGTAAGTGCAAAAACGCAAGGATTTATAGTGGTTCGGAAGGATGTTAACTAATCATCTTTAATCCACTCTCCGATTCACTAATCGGGAGTTAGCTTCACTAAGCATTTCCCCAAACCCGGTGGAGATCCGTTCACCAAATGATCTTCAATAAGCCACACCAACACTACTCATAGATCACACTCGTCTTCACCTTGGACAAGCATCAATTTCCCAATGGAAATATGAACAACTTCCTAGTTCCCTTTAAGGAAGAAGGATCACTAGATAAGATGATGTTCTTATCATAAGAGCAATTCTACTAACTCAATCTCTCCTAGTTCTTCAATAGGTCACACCAACCTTACTTAGATCAAACTTGTCTTTACCTTGAACAAGTATTAATTCCCAATGGAATTGATCAACTTCCTATATCCATTTAAGGAAGTTGAATCACTAAGTAAGATAGTGTTTCCTATCACAAGAACTATTTAACTTCCTTAACCCCCTAAGAAAGTATCTCACAAAGTAAACTTAAAGATACAAATGATAAGCATAAAGTTTACAATGTAATTCTACTTAGTGTAAGTAGAATCTCTCTTTCTCTCTTATAATCTCTCCATAAATATGTGCTTGAAGCTTGAGAGATCAGTTGATATGACTTTGAAAGAATGTTCCAATAGGTGGTCTTCAAGTTTGGCTAAGTAGTGTATTTATAGTCCAAGAAAAAACTTGACTGACACAGCTGCAGTCTGGACCGCGGTCGACCGTGACCTAGACCGCGTAACCTCTGGACAACTTTTCAATATATCCATTGGAGCTCCTTTTTCTTTGAATTATTGGCTTCTTTACCCAATATAGAGCCTTCAAAAGATGCTTAATACACCTGGAAGTCCTTGACCTTCATCTTATACTTTGGATGCATTCATTGAAGTGGACATGAGCTTGAAAATGAGGAAAGCGTCTTCTCTTGAGACTTTTGTCATTGATTCCAAAAAGAGGTAAATGCAGATTTTTGTCCCTTGACAAACCACTAGCATCCAAACTTCACTACCCAAATCTTTAAACCCTTATCTTCATTTTTGATGGAAGTATCTTGCTTCATTAGTGCTTGTTACAAGTTAATTGGATTTGTTTGTGTTGGTTAGTGATCCAATATTTAATATTTAAATGTTAACCACTTTATTTTGATGATGACATCAAGTCTTGTGTGCTTAAACAACGTATAGAACAACACAAGTTCGCAAGCCTACACTATCTCTAGAAAAAGACCAATTCACAATAATAAAATTGGCAAAAATAAAACATGGCTGATTCACGGTCGACCGTAGGCCTGACCGTGGATGCCCTGTACAAACATTTTCAAACAATTTTTGAAAATATGATCCACGGCCGACCTCACGGCTGACCGTGGCTGTTACCAAATCCATTCACTTTGAGTTAGAGCACTTCGAGGTATCTATAATTTACAAAACCTTTCTAAATATACTTAGAATAGTTGAACCAAAAGATGTTAATCTTGATTAATCACACCTAGTGACACCTTAATGACAATTTAACTTGAAATAAGATTAAACACACAAGTGTTATATCTTTTTATCCTATTACATAATGTCATTTAAATATACTAATAATGGTCATTAAAGTCCCAATTAAAGAGGTGATCTTCCATTAGTTTTAAGTACCATTGTATGTATGTAAATGTAATTAGTTCAAGCTAGTCAAGGTTGTAACAAGGATCATTAAGTTTCAACTAGATTCAAACTAGTTCAATTAAGATGTAACAAGGTTCTAAAGAGTTAGATACTTCCTTCAAAGAAAATACAAATGGTTAAAGTCATGGGTTATGAAGTTTGGATGGTTTCTAATTGTTATGGAGCAAAATTTAGCATTTACCTCTTTTGAAACCAATGACAAAAGTCTCAAGAGAAGATGCTTTCCTTATTTGAAAGCAACAATAAAGCTTGATACTTCCATCTATGTGTTGACAAATTATTGAAGATTTGGGATATGAAGTTTGAAGTATTATGGTTTGTCACAAGATTAGATGTTGACACATGCATATAAGTCTTACAAGAAGAATTTGGAAGGTTGCTATTTGTCAAGTAACACATGCATACTTACCTCTTTTGGATAAACAAGATTATGACAATGGTAAACTAAGAAAAAGATGATATCCTTATTTGATGAATGCTTCCAAGACTATTGTAAGTATCTTGGAACTTTTGACTAGATGCTTCAACGGTTTTATGTGCCAATACCTTGCATCTCTATTTCCTATATAAACAAGGTTTGAAGACATATGGAGATTACCTCTTTCTAACATACTTTTAAAGTCACATCAACTAATCTCCCAAGCCTCAAGCATAAATCTATGTAGAAATTATAAGAGAGAAAGAGAGATTCTACTTACACTAAGTAGAATTGTAATGTAAACTTTATGCTTAATATTTGTATCTTTAAGTTTACATTATGAGATACTTCCTTGGGGGTTAAGGAAGTTAAATGGTTCTTGCGATAGGAAACATCTATCTTACTTAATGATTCAACTTCCTTAAAGGGATCTAGGAAGTTGATTAATTTTATTGAGAATTAATACTTGTCCAATGTAAAGACAAGTTTGATCTAAGTAAGGTTGGTGTGACCCATTAAAGAACTATGTGTGATTGTAAGCTTAGCTATAAGTTTACTTGTGAACTATCTTCCTAAAGGGATCTAGAAGGTAGTTTTGATTTCACTAGGTTAGAGCATTAAGATCTTGTGGTAAGTGCTGTTGGTGATTGTGAATTCTTCAAAGGGATGTAAGGGTTCATAAGTTGCGGCTTATCAAATAGCCAGTGTTGTATTCGGACACTCCACCGGGTTTGGGGTATCATAGTGAAGAAAAGTCTCAATTCGTAGAATTGGGAGTGGATTAAGGAGGATTAGTTAACATCCTCCCGAACAACTATAAATCCTTGTGTTTGTGCATTTACATTCTTTACATACTCACAATAACAAACACAAGCGCTTTCACACTTAAAACTTATTTTTAATTGTTAAAGATTTTGAAAAAGTTGTAAGAAATCATTAAGGAACTATTCACCCCCCTCTAGTTCCTTACAGTTTGAATATAGTTGAGAATACTTTGACCAGTTGCATTAATCATAAAGAGACAAACCATTACATTCCAAACCTCATATCCCATGCCACAACGCTCCAATTTTAATTTCCTAACTCTTCTCTATTTTGTCAACTTATGAGTGAAAGTATCTATCTTCATTGGTGGCTTGCAACATGCCAAATATGACCATTTTACACACTAGTGAAGACTTCTTGAAAGTTACACTAATCTTCCAAGTTAATTATACTTAACCATGTAAAGTATAGTTTCAAGGGTTAAGAGGAGAGCATCTCTTTAGGTGGGAAGACCATCATAATTATGTCTAGATAAAATTTAGGATTAAAATGATATCTTGTAACACTTATGTATTTAAATTTAATCCAAGGCTAAAGTGTCATTAAGTTGTCATTAAGTGTGATTAACCAATATTAGTGCTTTAGTGATAAAAACTCTTTTTGATATGAAGGAGGCAACTATTCTAAGCATGTTTAAATAAGTTTCATAAATTATAGATGCCTCGAAGTAGTCAAACATTTTTTCGGTCAAAAATCCGGACAGGAGAAACTGCGGTCGACCCACGGCTGACCGTGGAGTCGACCGTGTACCTTGTTTCGAAGAATCAAGGTACAGGGTATCCACGGTCTAACCTGCGGTCGACCGTGGACTCAGTCGTGCTTCCTCCAGTCTTTTTCAAATGAATCTTTTGACTTAACGGTTTTGTGTATTGGTCGTGTGCTAGAGATTGTGTAGGCTTGTGAACTTGTGTTGTTCTATACGTTTATTTAAGCACACAAGACTTGGTGTCATCATCAAAACAAAGTGGTTAACATTTGAATATTAATATTGGATCACTAACCAACAAGGGAGTAGTGCCGATTGAGAGGCGACAAAACTAACTCAAGACTACCCATTTAATCACAAGTTCAGTATTGCCAAAGATAGTCATTCAGAGTAAGTACGCACAACTTAGAGGACAATTAGGATTCTAATTTTGGATGGTTGTTGATGTAGGTGATTTATCCGGTCTAGCCAATCTCTGTTCTTTGTAGCGATGAGCAAGCATACGATGAAGGGTTTATTAACCATTGCCATTCGAGTGATGATTTTTTTGCAATGTTTGGTTATCCAACTGAAAGTTTGAGTTTGTATTTCTGTTAGGATAGCGGCTGAGATCCATTCTTAGTTGCTAAATACCTTGAGATTTCGATGTTTCCATATTATGTAGTTACATGTCCATTTAGTAGCTTGTCAAATGAGAGATCCTATTGCGTTGTTTGTGAATGGTTGTGTGGATGAGAGGGCTTATTCCTCAGTAGTGATGGTGAGTTGTTGTAAATTCCACCATTTTAGTAGAAGTGATTATGGTTGACCATATTGTGTGTGTTTATTTTAGCATTATACCTTGTGATTATATGTTATGTGTGTTATTATCTTTGCATGTGTTGTATGTGTAAGTCTTTGCAAGTATGGTGATTTATGTATGCATATATATAATTATTGCATTCACTAAACATTATGCTTTCCCTCGTTTTTGTTCACTTTTTATAGATTCAGGCGCGGACAAGGGAAATGATAAACTTGGAGATTAGATGATTTTGATAAATTGAGTTCTAGAAGATGCTTTTGGTTAATTGCTTAGGTTTGGGTAGTGTATCCAACACCATGCCCGAACCCCTATTTTGTATTAAAATTCATTTGGGTTGAAATTGTCACCTTATCTTTGTAATTGGTTGTTAATGTCCCAAATGGTTAGATAGATTCATTTTGATGTTTAAACTTGATAATCCATGTTTTTGTTGTGTACAAACAGTTTCAAAGTGTTAAACAATTATTTGAACAATTTTTGGTGAAAATGTTGAAGTGCAGAATTGAATTTAACTTCAATTTCGGAAACCAGCTTTATGGCGCGCCGCGCAGATGGTTCTAAGTTGATGATAGTAGTTGAATTTATTCTGTAGTTTGTCTTTAGTTAAAGTGCGCGACGTGCAAAATTAGGGGCGCCGCACGGTATAACGTGGTCTGATGTCAGTCACCAAATTTTAAAAAGAAGTGCGTTGTTTTTAGTAAATAGGTTTGAGTCGTTTCATATGCTCCTTCCCTCTTACGCAACTTCCACAAGATGGAGCCAATTCCTACCAATTATGTTGAATATCTTTTTATGGCGTTTACTTCATGACCGTCTTCCCACTCGGCGCTATCAACACTATCGTTTATCGATAGGTAGTGTAGGGCTCGACTCGCGGGATTATATTTTTCTCAATAGCAACACAGTGTCTTCAATTTGGAATCGTATTCGTTTATGGCATGGAACTCATGTGCTTGAATTTGATACGCTAGAAGACATATTCGAATGGCTATATGATTTTAAAGCCTTTTTTTCCCTAAAAAACAAAGGCTCTCCTGCATGATTTCGCTAACTCTTTGGTGGATTTACAATCTAGAAACGATATTCTTTTTGGTGCTAACAATATCAATATATTTTAAGGTGTATGATCTCATTCGTTTGTCGGCTTTCTCATGGTTATACGCAAGAAGTAAATTAGCTAGGAATTATAACTTTGGGATATGTAACCCTTTATAATCTTTTTCTCTTTTTTGTATAATTTTTTCTAGTTTCTTGCTTGTTGTTTCTGATGAAGTTTCCGTTACCAAAAAACGCAAACCGTATTCTTCATACACCTTCAAAAACAACGTCCCCTAATAACAAAAGTTCAAAACTAATCGAAAAAAGCAAAACTCTAAATGACCGATCTACAACAAACAACAACCAGAACTTGAACAAGAAATCGCTCAATCTAGCCTAAAAGTGACAAAATCACCAGTACGACCTGCAAAGTGCAAACACCACGGGGAAGAAACACATTAGATTCCATTTCTCTATTGTATGAATCAAATTACTATCATTTTCACATTCGCACACCACTTTTATTCTATTATTTCAATTTCAATTTTGCCACAACTGTATTCTCGTGTCGCGTACGTTGCTGTTGTATTTGAAAATGGAAATTAGACAAATGGGATTTGTTTGTAGTGAAAATTTATTGAATGCAAAGCTAAAAAAAGTACAAGTTGAACTGCATGGTTTATCTCCGTTTTGACGAAAAGAAATAAATGAAGATTAGAAAAGGCGTGATGATGGGTCATCAACTTATCATCTACTACCATATGCATAAAATAAGGTACAAGTACGTTCTCTGCACGTCATGGCCCACAGATATTTTATTCCGTATTTGTTTTTCCAATCATGGTGTTTGGTTAAATTATTATTACATGCATTTACGTAATTTCTTTAGCAATATACCAATTTGCAGAAGCACACAACTTTTTTATTTTTTTTATTTTTTTATTTTATTTTATTTAAAAGCTGATGGATTATTATTTCAAAAGAAAAGAGGCTAGAAGCCCATCACAAACTCTCCAAGCTCACAAGCAGTGCGCTAAAAAACACCAACATTATTCATGTAGTTTCCTTACATAAATATTTCACTTGTACATATTGTGCCATCTTGGCACTGTTGTGATGTATGATTGTTGAGAACTTGGTAGTTTTACTTTCTTGAGCGCTACCTCCTATTTTTAATAAAATGTTTTGTTTGCCCTTCAAAAAAAAAAAACACGAACTATTAAAAAATTTAGACACGTATGTACCACTCTTTTTTCATAAAGAAAATTTTTAATGACAACCCTAAAGGTTGTCATTAACTTTTTCCAATTATGAATCTCCAAAAACAAAAAAAAGGCCGATATCTATCCTTGATTATTACACGCCATCACCTTCGGATTTGCATTCCATGAGTTGATATCAATAGCAAAAATTGAACTCATGTAAGAGATCCATAGATGCGATAACATTTTGACATTGGCGAGCACATCTTCGTTAAGAATTGACTGCCGTTTATCAAAAGAGCTACGTAACACCTTATTCCTCCACTTCCATATTGACCACATAAGTGTTGGAGTAATCGATTTATTTAATGTTAGTGTTTGAATACTTATGTTATGTATTTAGTATTAGCTATAGATTAGATGCACGTTAGTATAGCTTGAGTTAGTATTTGGCTTACATGTTAGTTATTATTTAGTTATTATGATTAAGTATTTGTTACTCTGTTGACCGAGTTGTAAGGTGAGTGGTATACGAATTCTAAGGTGAAGAAAATGGGTTAGTGGGTAGTTATATTTTCTAGGGAGTCTGTGTGTATTACGGAGTACTAGACTATATATATTTGTGTACTTGTTTGTAAGATCGCATAGCCCAAACACAATGTCCTGCAATATAAGCCCAATAGTCCATCCTTTTCTAAAACCAATTGGTATTAGAGGGACTTCCCCTTAGACTTATATACATACATTTGTTTTTGTCTCCCTCCTATGTGGGATATGTTTGCACCCCAACAATCCTCCCCTCAAACCGAGACCATATCACCGAGCCTCCCCTTCAACGATACTCCTGCCATCTTATATCACCGGTCTCTTTTCTTTCACTTTTCTTTCACTACCGGGACACGCCTCTTATACCGCCGATCTCTTTCTTTCACTTTTCTTTCACCATCGGGACACGCCGCACTTCCACGCCTTGGGAAGGAAGACTTTCGATATAAGGCACCACGGCTCCATTATCGTTGGCAAACTGAGGGGTGTGCCATGTCGCACCGTGCGCTTAGGGGTGCGCCACCACTGCGTCGTTCACCACATCGGGCTATAGCCTAGCTCTGATACCATTTGTAAAATCGCATAGCCCAAACACAATGTCCTGCAATATAAGCCCAAGAGTCCATCCTTTTCTAAACCAATTGGTATTAGAGGGACTTCCCCTTAGACTTATATACATACATTTGTTTTTGTCTCCCTCCTATGTGGGATATGTTTGCACCCCAACATTCTTATGAATCAAATGTGACAGAGTTTTACTCTTTTTTCCTCTGCCATCCGTATTACTCATTTGTTTCTTGAAGTCATTTTAATCCATATCTATATTTGAGTGTACGTAAGGGTCTGTGATCCTACAAAAAGAATATAATGCGTTGCTAACCATGCCCGATTAACCATCTTAGAACCGTGGCAATAGTTTGCCTCAAAGAGAGTGTTTTCTACACCAACTGGAGGCTGATTACTGATATATTACGAATGATCAAACCAAAATCGTTTAGTATGAATAGATTTCGGGTTTGAGTGCTTGATTTGGGAAAAAGAGTAGGTTGATTGTTTTAACTCTAATAATTGTGCAAACTTCGATTTGAAATCTGGATTCCAAGGGCGCAAAACAATCGATTGAATTAGCCTTATTCGATCGGAATCGAATAAGCTAATATCTAAGAGTGAGGATTAATTCCGACGATGATCGGAGCACCGGCCGGAATTGGTTTAACGACTGGAGTGATGTTACCGCAATTGATTTGGGCAGAGTAACATTAATGCATCCAGTGTTCTCCGAATGAAAGATCTTGTTTATGTATTTATAGATGTTTAGGAGGGAATGGTGACGTGGCACATGTCCCTTTCATGGTTGTAACAAACTTGGTCAATCCCGAGGGGTGACGCGGCACCTGTCCTTTTCGTGGGGAATAACAGATCCTAACGAACTTCCTTAGATTTTCGGGCTGACGTGGCATGCAACTTGATTGCATGCTCGTTCCGTTATCAGGTGATCATTCCGGAACAGAGCGTCTTTTCCAGGATAGTGCACTTTCTCCGGGATAGAGCACTTTCTCCTGGACAACGTGCTTGTCCCGGGAGAATATCTTCGTGTCGGGTTGGAATGTCGTGATGGTACTGACGGCAGGTTGATTCCGGCTGAGGCATCACAGTGCTCTCAGTCTAGCCGGGTGGGTCTCGCCGAACACTTGTTCCAAGTGTTTCTTCTCGGTTATGATTATGATGACTGGCTTCGCAACGCTTGATTATGATTGTCATGACCGGCTGTATGGTGTCGGTTGTGCGTATGCCGTCCGGGTTCTCGGTCTTGCCATTTTCCCGGCGTGGTAAAATTACCGGGATGATGTCATACGGATGTTCAAGAAAAGAAGTACGCATTTCGGGACGCGTAGTACCGGGTAGGATTTTTGCCGAGACGCTTGCCTGTTTTTGAGACGGATCATTATGCGTATCATTAAGTCCCCCCAGTTTGGTGAGGTCAGCTGGGACAGTTGCGTTGCCAAACTTAAATTATTATGACCCACTCACGTGATTTGACGTGCAATAAATGTGCGTTGCATGCCTTCTTAATCATAGTACTTCTCGTGTTCCAACGCACCTTTTGAATTTTATGGGTCCCACGCATGACTTTTTCCTATATAAAGGAGCGTTTTTCTTCATTTGATTCTTCCTACCCTCGATAATATTTGCTTTACAGAGAAACGATTTTCGTATCTTCTTTGATTTGTATCTTACTACTTTCATCTTTTTGCAGTATGGCCCCCAGATCTAATATTCTTCATGATGTGTTACGTGCGCCCAGCAGTGTTGATGAGGCGTATCTTGATAGGGTTTATTATATATGCCCTCAGTTGCGAGGTTTGGGGTTAGTCATTCCAGCATCACAGCAGCGCACCTGTGGGCCCCACAATTACTGTGCCATCTATTTGAGACCTTTTGAGGTTTCAAATCTGAGATACCCATTCACCTGCTTTTTCATGAAGGTGTTAAATTTCTATAGCCTTAGCGTTGCTCGCTTACATCCGAATGGGGTTCTTGCGATCGTATTATTCGAGATGTATTTCAATGGTTTAGGCATGGGCCTAAGATTGAATATTTTCAGGAGCATTTTTCGGCTGTCATCCTATCGCAAAGGGTGGTACACATTTACTGATGAAATTGATTTCCTTGGGGAAGCACCAACGATTGCAGATAACTGGGTGCAATCATTTGTTTTTGCCAAGTGTTCCGACTTTCCGTTGAGGGACGCGCAATCCTATATGTTTAGGTCAGTGACTGTTCAGCCGTCGAGGCAGCTTTCCGAGCTAGGCGAATCGATGGTTGACCAATTGAGGGGCCTGAGGATTCCTCAACGGTCTTAGCGATTCGCCAACAATTATATGTAAATAGATACATATATATATACTATAACTTAAAAACATAACAAAGTGTTAGGTAAATGATACTGTGCGTTAAACTTATTGGTTTGATTATCTGATTGATATATTTAACTATGAAGTTAAAAGATTATGCCAAACGATTGAATTATAAGATATTTATTGAGTCCCTTAAGGATTATAATATTATTACGGGTCTCTGTTGTGAGGTCCACGTTGATTTGGGAAATCATTCATTTTTAACGGTATTCAGAAAATGGTAAAGTATTAGATAATGAAAGTTAGATAAAAGTTAATGGAGAACTAAACTGCATGATACTCAATTGATTTTGTTTCAAACGTGCGAAAACGTTTTTCGATATAATAGAATTTGTTAATTAAGTGTGTTTGTTTAAATAACGTAATTTGGACACATACAATAATAAGGAATATTAACTGTTAGAATTAGTTATATGAATAACGTGCGATGTGTATTTTAAAACGTGTTTATATTGAAAATATATATTTAATAATATGATAAAATGTAATATTAATTTGGTTATAAAAAGTATGATAATACTATTATATTAGTAGATAACAAGGCGATGATTTATAGAAGTAAATGACCAAAACACTCAAATGTATAAGTTATATCTCGAGTGGTATAGTTTATGGATAATTTAAGACTATATTTTGACAAAGGTACAATTCGCGAAACGAAAAGTGTTAGTTTTCTAAGCGTACGAAAATGCGTTCGAGAAACCGAAAGCGGGACATAAGTCGAACGTAAACGTACAAGACATCGGAACCAAGATTACAAGTTAACTAGGCACGAGAATATAATATAATATATAATTAATTAATTTAAATTATATATATTATATTAATTTAATATTATGTCGACGAGGAAAATAACAAAAATCATGTGAGCTGGAAAAGGACCCCATGCGATCGCATGGGAATCCCTCTACCAAGCCATGCGATCGCATGGCACATGGATTCAGCAAAAGTCTATAAAACGCGTCCAGTTTGGTTCAATTTACACACACATATACGATATATCTCCCTCTCTCTGATATTTATATTTATATTATTATTATTATTATTATTATTATTATTATAATTAAGATTAATATTATTATTAATCTTATAGTTAGGGGTAATATTATTATTAGTAGTATTATACATAAAATATTACGACGGGAGTATGCTCGAACGATTTCAAAACAAGCTTTTTGAGCGGGATAGAGCTAAGGAAGCTATGGGTTATAGCTATGGAGGTTATGGGTAATGTTCATGTGTTTTGTTCGCAATTCAAACTAGTATTTATCATCTCTGTTACGTCTACGTACTTTCCTGCAATATTGAATCACAATATTGATACGTGAGCATTCATATCTTATCTTTTATATATTAATTGTGTATCCATGTCTAGTGCTCGAGTATATATATTTATGCATGCTTGTATGTTAAATTTCGTCGTTAAACAGTTTATGATGAATCACGAATTAAATACATATATTACTGATAAGAGGTATATGATATGCATGTTTTTGGAAAGCTGACAAAAAATCAATAACTTTTCATTTAGAAATCGCGTAATTTCGATGAACGAATTAAAAGATATGATCAACTGAATTATGATTGACAGTAATTGAAAATTGCTTTTGAATTTGTAATTAATAATTAAACAACATGTTTATGAGATTGATAAAGTGGATTTTGAATACTACTAGCAGAGTAAATGAATCCTTATATAAGGCACATCTCGATTTGTTGAACAATTGTAAAAATTGATTGTTTTATCATATTTTAAAGCCTTATAAAAAACTAGAGTTTATTTTTACCAGAATTGAGAAACTATGTGAAATGTTAAAATGTTTCGATTGCCATGATCATTCAACTATAGTATTAAGTCAAATTGACTTTTTGAAATGACTTTTGATAAACCTTTGTATGTCGATCTCGAGCATTAGGATTGTGATACACTATGACCAGACCTAGCTTGTTAGACATTTATTGACCAACATATGTTCTCTAGGTTGAGATCTACGGTTATTTGGTATTCCGAGTTTCAGTCACATTTCGGTGAACGACTTTATGTGCTGCTAAGGTGAGTTTCATTTGCTCCCTTTTTAATTGCTTTTGCAATCTATATTTTTGGGCTGAGAATACATGCACTTTATTTTAAACGCAATGGATACAAGTACATACTAAATTCTACACCGAGTTTGAACTGAAAATCCCTTAGCTTTGGTAACTAGTAACTGCCAGTTATAAGAACTCGTGGGCGCAAATAGTGGTATATGGATCCATAGGGCTTGACATCCCCGTCTGTTCCAGGTATAGAAACCCTAGCCTGAACTATAAAACAGACGTATGCTATTTGAGTTTAGTACACGTTGGTTTGTCTGTATTGTACATGTTGGTTGCATGTATGTTAAAACAGGGGTACTTATTATATAGACATTAAAGTTTAGTTACCAGGGTGATCAATCTTGTAAAATATTTTGATAAACGTTTTGTGATGACCCAGAAAATTTTGACTTATTTTGAACCAAATTCTCGATATGATTTAATGTTTCCGACACGATAAGCAAAGTCTGTAAAACTGAATCTCAAAATTTTTGAACTATTCAATTACCCATCGACTGTTCTCGACGATTCGCGAACAATTATATGTAAAAAGATACATATATACACTATAACTTGAAAGCGTAACAAAGTATTAATTGTGACGACCCGGAAATTTCTGACCAAATTTAAACTTAATTCGTATTTGATTTCGGCACGATAAGCAAATTCTAATGGTGAGTCTCGAAAACTTTGAAACTATGTTCGAGTATTCAATTACCCTACGACCATTCCTGACGATTCACGAACAATTGTTTGTAAATAAATATGTATATGTAAATGTATGTATATGTATATTAATTTAAAAAAATTATAAAATATAATTTAAACATTAAAAATTAAATAAGTAAAATAAGAATCAAAATAATTGAGAATAATTTAAAATGAATTTATATATACGATTTCTATGTGCAATCAATATAGGTTATAAATAATAAACAATCAATAAAAGTTATTATAATATATGATTAATAAATACTACACAGTTAATAATATACTATTAACAAGTTAAAATATAGATGTTATAGTAATAGTAATATTATTATCACTTTCATTATTACTATTACTAACATTAATGATTAATATCAGTATTAGTTACATAATTAAAGATAATATATAAATATGAAATTTAATACATGTAAATTGTTATCTTTACCAATAGTATCTTTATCACTATTTTTATTACTAGTAACAGAATAAATATTTAATATAAATAACAGTGTTATTATTATTAAACATAAATAGAAAATTTGATACAATTGATTTGTTAATTATTATTATTAATATTAATATTTTTATAATTATTAATAACATTATTATAAGTAATAGTAAAAATTATAATTAGCATTATGACTATTATCTTTACAATTATCATTTTCATTTATAATCCTTATTATCAATATTTTTATTACTTTTAACATCATTCTTATTATTATTAGTATTATTTTGATACTATTATTAGTAATATTATTATTACCTCTAGTATTATTATGTGTATTAATATTACTAATTATTCTTATCAATTATTATTTTTATTACTAATATTATTATTATATAGTTATTATTATTAATAAATATTCAGTATTATCATTAATACATTTAATAATTATTAATATTAAAATAAATTAAGAAATCAGATCCAAATTATAGGAATCAGTCTTTATCTGCTTTAGGCACTTTTGTTTTTTTGTTTTTGTTTTTTTCCTCCTGCGTGATTTCCTGTCTGCTCGTGATATCTTTGTCGACTGAATTTTTTTGCTACAAAACAATTGGGTATTCAACCAACTTTGCATTCTCATAACACTTATCAATAATCAATTATCAATCAAAAA
Source organism: Rutidosis leptorrhynchoides (assembly GCF_046630445.1). NCBI lineage: Eukaryota > Viridiplantae > Streptophyta > Magnoliopsida > Asterales > Asteraceae > Rutidosis > Rutidosis leptorrhynchoides. Next base: position 167,900,818 of record NC_092333.1, read on the forward strand.
AAAAAAAAACTGTTATTGTTCGTCCCTCTGTTCATACACTTTTTCATCATACTTCAATTACGAACGAATTTTCAAAAAGTAATAATGCCATTTTGTTAAGAATTATGTAAGTAAACTATCTGCAAAAGATTATCTTCCAGTTCATCGTATTTAATCTTAATTTTGAAGTCAAAGTTTCATTTCAAAAAGTAAAACAAATCGTTCATAGCCAAATTCGTAATTTTTTTGATATATCCAGTTAAATTGAGGATTGATAACGTTTATAGGTATGATTTGGGAACTTTTTCATGAATAAATCATTAGCTAAAACATTTTCAAAGTTAAAAATCAAAATCAATTTTTTTTTTAAACTGCACAGCGACGGTAACAGCTTCTGCATATTATATTTTTTTTTGCTTTTAATTAACTTATGAATCATTATAGTTTGATGTTAATCCATTTGCAAGTCCATTAAATACGATTTAGTAGTCGCTGCTAGTATTTGGTGGAACTGTATGTCGATTTAAGGTTGTGGAAGATGAAGAAGAAATAAGAACATGGTTATACGGTTTATATTTATTTAAATGAGTATTAATTCAGAAAATTTGGAATGGTGTAATGGTTAAGGGGTGTTGCGGGTGAGCGGGTGATCGCGGGTTCGAGTCCCTGCAAGGACTGCCTTTTAAAAAAAAAAAAACCGTAAGAGGTTGTTTATCTTCATTATTATTATTATTATTATTACTATTATTATTATGATTATTATTGTTATGTTTATTATTAATAATTATTTTTATTACAAGTATTATTATTATTGTTATTAGTGTTATTACTATATGGTTATTGATATTGTTATTATTATTATTATTATTATTATAAGTATTATAATAATCATTATTAGTAACATAATAAGTGTTATAACAATTATCATTATTATTACTATAAGTATTATTAATGTTGTTATCATTATTAAATTATCATTTTAGTACTACTATTATTATTATGATTATGATTATGATTAGGATTATTATTATTGTTAATATAAAAACAATACAAGTTAGTATTATTTTCACTAATATTAGTATTAATACCATTTTTGTAATTATCAGCTTTATTATTATTATTATTATTATTATTATTATTATTAACATATGTATCAATTCTAACAATATCGTTATTAGTATTATCAATATTAAGAAAGTTATTATTAATAGCAAATCATTATTACCAAAACTATCATTTTTGTTACAAATAAATATTTTGTACTAAGATATACATAATACATATATTATAATTATATAAATAGTTTATATACCTACATATCAAACATAATAACCTTTGTATATAAATACTTATATATAACAAACTAAGGATATTTTTATATAATACTAACCATATATATATATATATATATATATATATATATATATATATATATATATATATATATATATATATATATATATATATATATATATATATATAGGTATATTAATATAATAAAATATATAGATATTAATAATTTTGAATATGTACACAAACTAAATAAGTATAATATATAATTTAAGATATAATATATAAACTTGTTCGATTACGATTATACATTTTAATATATATACAAATAATATAGGTTCGTGAATTCGAGGCCAACCCTGCATTGTTCAATATAGTCATATGTATTTTTACTACAAAATACATTAGGTGAGTTTGATTACTTCCTTTTTAAATGCTTTTGCAATATATATATTTAGGACTGAGAATACATGCGCTTTTATAAATGTTTTACGAAATAGACACAAGTAATCGAAACTACATTATATGGTTGAATGATCGAATCCGAATATGCCCCTTTTAGCTTGGTATCCTAAGAATTAGGGAACATCAGTAATTTTGAGAATTAGTGCACGCCTAATTGACGCGAATCCTAAAGATAGATCTATGGGCCCGACGAACCCCATCCAAAGTACCGGATGCTTTAGTACTTCGATGTTGTTTTATATCATGTCCGAAGGATTTCCCGGAATGATAGGGGATATTCTTATATGCATCTTGTTAATGTCGGTTACCAGGTGTTCAATCCATATGAATGATATTTTTGTCTCTATGCATGGGACGCATATTTATGAGAAATGAAAATCTTGTGGTCTATTAAAATGATGGGAATGATTATTTATGTTAAACTAATGAACTCACCAACCTTTTGGTTGACACTTTAAAGCATGTTTATTCTCAGGTATGAAAGAAGTCGTCCGCTGTGCAATTGCTCATTTTAAAGACATTACTTGGAGTTATTCATGACATATTTCAAAAGACGTTGCATTCGAGTCGTTGAGTTCATCAAGATTATTATTAAGTCAAATATAGTTTGATATATTATAAAATGGGATGCATGCCGTCAACTTTCGATGTAATGAAAGAATGTCTTTTCAAAAACAAATGCAATGTTTGTAAAATATATCATATAGAGGTCAAGTACCTAGCAATGTAATCAACTGTTGTGAATCGTTTATAATCGATATGGACTTCGTCCGGATGGATTAGGACAGGTTATCACATTAATTGTATGATACCGTGCATAAAACTTATTGGTTTAAATATCTATTTGAATATATATGATAAGTTGGAATTGTAATTGTATGAATAACTTGCTATGTGTATTTAAAACGTGTTTATGAATATTAACTTGGTTATTAAACGTTTTGATTTAAAACAATATTATTAAATATACTTTGATAGATAACGAGACGATGATTTATAGAAGTAAATGACCAAAACACTGGAATGTATAAGTTATATTTCGAGTGATATTGTTTATGGATAGTTAAGTCTATATTTTGACAAATGTACGAGTCACGAAAGGTAAAGTGCCAGTTTTCTCAGTGTACGAAAGGACGTTCGAAAAACCGAAACCGGGACACAAGTCGAGTGACGACGTACGACTTATCGGAACAAAAATTACAAGTCAACTAGATAAGAGAATATAATATATTATATAATTAATTAATTTAAATTATATATATTATATATATTATATTTAATTATGTCGACAAGCAAAACTGATGTGTTGCAAGGTGTAGTACGAAATACTTATTATTTTTACTGCGAAATACTACAAAATATGATACAAATTACACAAGTTTTTTATTTATTTATATAGATTGGATATACCTAAACCTTGCTACAACACTTATAGGCAGTGTACCTAATCTTAGAGTAGTGTAGTTTTTAGTAAGTCCGGTTCGTTCCACAGGGAGCTGGCTAAGTTTAAAACTATATTTTTAAAACTATATTTGTAAATATATATATATATATATATATATATATATATATATATATATATATATATATATATATATATATATATATATATATATATATATATATATATATATATATATATATATATAAGTAATATTATTATAAAAGGGGGTTTTTACCTTTTAATGACCGGTTTTCGATTTTAAATAAAGTGTAAAGATAAATGACGATGATAGAATTTAAATTGCGATAAAGTAAATTGCATTTTATTAAAATGACAGTAAATAAAGGTACGATGAAATAAAAAATATTATGCTTATTTAAACTTCCGTAATCATGATGTTTGACGTTTGGATTTTAATTAATTGTTACCCGGGTTAATTGTCCTTTGTCCTGGTTTATTTGATACCTATCTGGTTTTTGTCCATAATAGTCCATCGGTCATAATTATAAAATGCTCGTCAAATTAACCTTATTCCCGAAGTCAAATATTCCAACTAATTAGGGATTCGAACTGTAACAAGGTTTTAATACTTTGTTAATAATTACACCTGGTTATCGACTGCGTGTAATCCAAGGTTTTAATACTTTGTTAACAATTACACCAATTATCCGTGTATGTAATCCACCCCTGTTTTTATGAGATATGAATATTAATTTACCCACTTGATCAGAATGAATAATCAATTACCCAACCAGAATAATTAATTAAATGATCGTAAAAGATGTCGTATAAACGTCACTAAATAGAACATACATAATCATTTTAATAATTACTAGATTAACTAATTTGAAGATTGGTTCGACAGATTCTAATGAGTTGTCATTCGATTAGACAATACCCCCTATCTATTAATAGTCAATAGTCCAATGTCCATAAGTGTCGGTCTTTTGTCCAAACCCAAATTATGGTACAAAATCCAATAACCCAATCTTAATTTTTAGTCCAACATCACGATTACTTCGGCTCAAATAAGCATAATAATAACTTAGTTACAAGACATTAATTTAAAAATGAAAAACATAGCATACAGTGATTATTTATCGCGTAGCGTTACACGGACAGAGTTCCGACTTAAAACCCGTAAAACATTCCTTACAATAACCCAATTATTATTAAACTTAATTTAAAATTAAAATTATAAAAATATATATATATATATATATATATATATATATATATATATATATATATATATATATATATATATATATATATATATATATTGAGATAGAGAGTAGATAGAAAAAGATGTGTTTTTACTCGCAGAAAACTGGCGAATTTATAGAATGTGGCCTGCTACAGTAACTCATGCGGTCGCATGAGATTTTAGTGCAAATCTCATGCACTCGCATGGGCTCATGCACTCGCATGGGCTCATGCACTCGCATGAGTTTTATGCCTATTTCCCATGCGATCGCATGGCCGTCAGATTCAGCTCACATATTTTTTTGTTTGCTAGTTTGTCGACGTTATTTAATATAATATATAATATATAAATAATGTAGTGACCCGAACTTTTCCATGTTTATATATATTAATTGAGATTGATATTTACATGATTAAATGTTTCCAACATGTTAAGCAATCAAACTTGTTAAGACTTGATTAATTGAAATATGTTTCATATAGACAATTGACCACCCAAGTTGACCGGCGATTCACGAACGTTAAAACTTGTAAAAATGACATGACGATATATATATGGATATACATATGGTTAACATGAGATTATGATAAGTAAGTATCTCCATAAGTATATTAACAATGAGTTATATACATATAAACAAGACTACTAACTTAAGGATTTCAAAACGAGACGTATATGTAACGATTATCGTTGTAACGACATTTAAATGTATATATATCATATTAAGATATATTAATATATCATAATATCATGATAATATAATAATTTAACATCTCATTAGATATAATAAACAATGGGTTAACAACATTAATTGAGATCGTTAACTTAAAGGTTTCAAAACAACACTTACATGTAACGACTAACGATGACTTAACGACTCAGTTAAAATGTATATACATGTAGTGTATTTAGATGTATTAAAATACTTTTGGAAGACTTCAAGACATATATCAAAACACTCATACTTAACGAAAATGGTTACAGTTACTTTTCCATTCTTTTCTTTCATCAAGAATTCTAGTCGTATTCTTACCCGTATTATACACAGCTTCAAAACGTACTTACTATGAGTATATACCAATAGGAACTAGCATGGGATTCCACTCTTGATTATGTCATGTATGACTAATCAATTTTAACTTCTACCATGAGCTAGTCAACTAACTAGAACTCCTTTTAACCCCACTCACCACTCACCAATTACCACTCATCATTCACTTCATTTCACTTCTAATTCTCTTTCTAATTCTCTCTCAACACACACACACACTATTATAAACGTATTTTTCCAGTAGTTAATCATCATCTTCATCAAAATTCACTTCAAGAATCAAGCTATAATCATCATAGGAAGAACACTTCAAGAACACTTCAAAAATCCCTTCAAGTTTACTAATTTACTTCCAAGCTTTCTAATCCATTCCAAGTAATCATCTAAGATCAAGAAACCTTTGTTATATACAGTAGGTTATCTTTCTTATTCAAGGTAATATTCATATTCAAACTTTGATTCAATTTCTATAACTATAAACTATCTTAATTCGAGTAAAAATCTTACTTGAACTTGTTTTTGTGTCATGATCCTACTTCAAGAACTTTCAAGCCATCCAAGATCATTTGAAGCTAGATCATTTCTTGTCACTTCCAGTAGGTTTACCTACTAAACTTGAGGTAGTAATGATGTTCATAACATCATTCGATTCATATATATAAAACTATCTTATTCGAAGGTTTAAACTCGTAATCACTAGAACATAGTTTAGTTAATTCTAAACTTGTTCGCAAACAAAAGTTAATCCTTCTAACTTGACTTTTAAAATTAACTACACACATGTTCTATATCTATTTGATATGCTAACTTAATGATTTAAAACCTGGAAACACGAAAAACACCGTAAAACCGGATTCCGCGGGCTGTTTTGGGTTAGTTAATTAAAAACTATGATAAACTTTGATTTAAAAGTTGTTATTCTGAGAAAATGATTTTTATTATGAACATGAAACTATATCCAAAAATTATGGTTAAACTCAAAGTGGAAGTATGTTTTCTAAAATGGTCATCTAGACGTCGTTCTTTCGACTGAAATGACTACCTTTACAAAAACGACTTGTAACTTATTTTTCCGACTATAAACCTATACTTTTTTGTTTTGATTCATAAAATAGAGTTCAATATGAAACCATAGCAATTTGATTCACTCAAAACGGATTTAAAATGAAGAAGTTATGGGTAAAACAAGATCGGATAATTTTTCTCATTTTAGCTACGTGAAAATTGGTAACAAATCTATTCCAACCATAACTTAATCAACTTGTATTGTATATTATGTAATCTTGAGATACCATAGACACGTATACAATGTTTCGACCTATCATGTCGACACATCTATATATATTTCGGAACAACCATAGACACTCTATATGTGAATGTTGGAGTTAGCTATACAGGGTTGAGGTTGATTCCAAAATATATATAGTTTGAGTTGTGATAAATACTGAGATACGTATACACTGGGTCGTGGATTGATTCAAGATAATATTTATCGATTTATTTCTGTACATCTAACTGTGGACAACTAGTTGTAGGTTACTAACGAGGACAGATGACTTAATAAACTTAAAATATCAAAATATATTAAAAGTGTTGTAAATATATTTTGAACATACTTTGATATATATGTATATATTGTTATAGGTTCGTGAATCAACCAGTGGTCAAGTCTTACTTCCCGACGAAGTAAAAATCTGTGAAAGTGAGTTATAGTCCCACTTTTAAAATCTAATATTTTTGGGATGAGAATACATGCAGGTTTTATAAATGATTTACAAAATAGACACAAGTACGTGAAACTACATTTTATGGTTGAATTATCGAAATCGAATATACCCCTTTTTATTAAGTCTGGTAATCTAAGAATTAGGGAACAGACACCCTAATTGACGCGAATCCTAAAGATAGATCTATTGGGCCTAACAAACCCCATCCAAAGTACCGGATGCTTTAGTACTTCGAAATTTATATCATATCCGAAGGGTGTCCCGGAATGATGGGGATATTCTTATATATATGCATCTTGTTAATGTCGGTTACCAGGTGTTCACCATATGAATGATTTTTATCTCTATGTATGGGATGTGTATTGAAATATGAAATCTTGTGGGCTATTATTATGATTTGATATATATAGGTTAAACCTATAACTCACCAACATTTTTGTTGACGTTTTAAGCATGTTTATTCTCAGGTGATTATTAAGAGCTTCCGCTGTCGCATACTTAAATAAGGACGAGATTTGGAGTCCATGCTTGTATGATATTGTGTAAAAACTGCATTCAAGAAACTTATTTTGTTGTAACATATTTGTATTGTAAACCATTATGTAATGGTCGTGTGTAAACAGGATATTTTAGATTATCATTATTTGATAATCTACGTAAAGCTTTTTAAACCTTTATTGATGAAATAAAGGTTATGGTTTGTTTTAAAATGAATGCAGTCTTTGAAAAACGTCTCATATAGAGGTCAAAACCTCGCAACGAAATCAATTAATATGGAAAGTTTTTAATCAATAAGAACGGGACATTTCAGTTGGTATCCGAGCGTTGGTCTTAGAGAACCAGAAAATTTGCATTAGTGTGTCTTATCGAGTTTGTTAGGATGCATTAGTGAGTCTGGACTTCGACCGTGTTTTCTTTAAAAATGATTGCTTAACATTTTTGTTGGAAACTATATATTTTTAACATATGAATATTATGTGATATATTAATCTCTTAACGTGTTTGATATTATGTGATAGATGTCTACCTCTAGAACAAGTCCCATTGACTCACCTAATAATAATGAAGAGTCAAATGTAAATTGGAATGATTCGTGGACTGATTCACAAGTTCCCGAAGAGGAACCGGAAGAAGAGTCGGAACCGGAAGAAGAATCGGAACCGGAAGAAGAATCGGAACCGGAAGAAGAAATAGAACCGGTGGGGGAAATAATAAAATGGTTAAGTAAAATAGAATCCTCAACCAACCGACCAAGGTTAATTATGGTCAATGGTGTTTCCGCCAAGGAAGCAAAATATTGGGAGGATTACCAATTCTCCGATGAATCGGATTCCGACGAGAATTCCGATGATGTTATAGAAATTACCCCAACTGAATTTAAAAAGGCAAAAGAAAATAATAAGGGAAAGGGCATAAAAATAGAGAAATCTAATTCCAACCCCGATGAACTTTATATGTATCGTCAACCCCCGAAGTCCTTAAGTTGTAACAATGACCCGAGAACCTCTAAACTACCAGGTTTTTCTAAACCAATGTGGAAAACGACGGCTCATATTAGGGGAACATCATATATCCCTAGAAACTTGGCAAAACGAACCAAAACCGAAGAAGAAGAAACGAGCGAGTCGGAATAAGATAGTTGTATTCGTGTGGTGTAATATATGTAATATAGTGTGCTTATGCTTTATGATATATGTAAAAATTGCTTGTATTAATAAGTATTTTTTATAAATCTAACTCTTGTTTATTTTACATTATAAAAACACAAAATGGATAGACAACCCAATATTTTAAGAGACCTACCCGGAGACATGATTGATGAAATCTTGTCTAGAGTCGGTCAGAATTCTTCGGCACAACTATTTAAGGCGAGATCAGTTTGTAAGACATTCGAAGAACGTTCCAAGAATGCCTTGGTTTATAAAAGGCTTTCGTTCGAAAGATGGGGGATATCACATTGGGAAATCCATAACTTACGATGTGTTTACTTTGACGCATATATTGCGGGGAACCCAAATGCTATTTTACGCAATGGGTTAAGAAATTATTTTGACTCAATATATCCGAATATTGGACTTCGTGATTTAGAAAAAGCGGCTAACATGCAACATAAAGAAGCATGTTATGCTTACGGATTAGTAATGTTCGCTTCTCACCAAAGTGAGAACAAGAACATCGGCCTACAACTATTAAACAAAACATTCCCACAAGTGACGGAGTCGGTAATTGGGGTAAGAAATGAGGTTTTTAGATTGTTACGGGACTGTTGGACATTACGTAACCCTCGTCCCTTTGACGACGTTACAACACGCTGTCTTATCAAAGGCCATAACGGTTATGTTCCACAAGACCAAGGATGGGAAGTAGTCCTAGTAAAACCAGAATGCATGACTTGTTTCTGGACGTATGAATTACGTGTCTTTATTGCCTTTGCTGAACGACTTGTGTACTAGCTAGAATTATCTTCACAACTATCTTGTATCAAAGTTATTGTGTGCTATATTTCATGCTTTATGTAAAATAAGCGGTATTGTAAGTTTGTACAATATTGTATAAAAGTTTGAACGCGAAATATTATTATAATCAGTTTTTCATATAGAATTGTAGTAGTTGAATTGTATATTAGCTACTAAGTATGAACTTAACGGGTAGGTACTACCCGAATTTAAACTTATAAAACGCTAATATGAAGAAAAAGCTTTTATAAATGAGTTCATATTATGCTACGAAATACTATTAACTACTCTTGATATTCTGTATGATTAACTTGTTCCATTTGACTATTTTGAAGGAAATGGCACCGACTACTCGACACACCGTGAATATGAATGAAGAGGAATTCCGTACTTTTCTAGCTTCAAACATAGCCGCAGTACAGGCTGCGCTACATACCAACAATAACCTTGGATCTTGCAGTACAGGAAATCATGTAGGATGCACCTACAAAGAATTCACTGCCTGCAAACCTTTGGAATTTGATGGAACCGAAGGACTGATCGGATTGAAACGGTGGACCGAGAAGGTCGAATCGGTGTTTGCCATAAGTATGTGTACTGAAGAGGACAAGGTAAAGTACGCTACGCATACCTTCACAGGTTCTGCGTTAACATGGTGGAATACCTATCTAGAGCAAGTGGGACAAGACGATGCGTACGCACTACCGTGGTCAGCATTCAAGCACTTGATGAACGAGAAGTACCGTCCCAGAACCGAGGTCAATAAGCTCAAGACAGAACTTAGAGGGTTACGAACCCAAGGATTTGATATTACCACGTACGAAAGACGATTCACAGAATTGTGCCTATTGTGTCCGGGAGCATTCGAAGATGAGGAAGAGAAGATCGACGCGTTTGTGAAAGGATTACCGGAAAGAATCCAAGAAGATATAAGTTCACACGAGCCCGCCTCCATACAACAGGCATGTAGAATGGCTCACAAACTAGTGAACCAGATTGAAGAAAGAATTAAAGAACAGACTGCTGAAGAGGCCAATGTGAAGCAAGTCAAAAGAAAGTGGGAGGAAAACGGTGATAAGAATCACCAATACAACAACAACAGCAATTACAACAATAATCGCAACAATTATCCCAACAATCGCAACATCAATCGCAACTACAACAAACGGCCCAACAACAACAACAACAACAACAGCAACTACAACAATCATCCCAACAACAATAATAACCGCAACAACAACAACAATCAGAAGCAGCTATGCCAAAGGTGTGAAAAGTATCACTCGGGGTTCTGCACCAAATTTTACAACAAGTGTAAAAGAAATGGTCATAGTGCGGCAAAGTGTGAGGTCTACGGACCAGGGGTTAATAGAACGAAAGGAACAAATGGTGTCGGAACAAGTAATGGCGGAGCAAGTAGTGTCAGAGCAAGTTATGCCAATGTAGTTTGTTATAAATGTGGAAAACCGGGCCACATTATTAGAAATTGCCCGAACCAGGAGAACACGAATGGACAAGGCCGCGGAAGAATTTTCAATATTAATGCGGCAGAGGCACAGGAAGACCCGGAGCTTGTTACGGGTACGTTTCTTACTGACAATAAATCTGCTTACGTTTTATTTGATTCGGGTGCGGATAGAAGCTATATGAGTAGAGATTTTTGTGCTAAATTAAGTTGTCCATTGACGCCTTTGGATAGTAAATTTTTACTCGAATTAGCAAATGGTAAATTAATTTCAGCAGATAATATATGTCGAAATCGAGAAATTAAACTGGTTAGTGAAACATTTAAGATTGATTTGATACCAGTAGAGTTAGGGAGTTTTGATGTGATAATCGGTATGGACTGGTTGAAAGAAGTGAAAGCAGAGATCGTTTGTTACAAAAATGCAATTCGCATTATACGAGAAAAAGGAAAACCCTTAATGGTGTACGGAGAAAAGGGCAACACGAAGCTACATCTTATTAGTAATTTGAAGGCACAAAAACTAATAAGAAAAGGTTGCTATGCTGTTCTAGCACACGTCGAGAAAGTACAAACTGAAGAAAAGAGCATCAATGATGTTCCCATTGCAAAAGAATTTCCCGATGTATTTCCGAAAGAATTACCGGGATTACCCCCACATCGATCCGTTGAATTTCAAATAGATCTTGTACCAGGAGCTGCACCAATAGCTCGTGCTCCATACAGACTCGCACCCAGCGAGATGAAAGAACTGCAAAGCCAATTACAAGAACTTTTAGAGCATGGTTTCATTCGACCAAGCACATCACCGTGGGGAGCTCCTGTTTTGTTTGTCAAGAAGAAAGATGGTACATTCAGGTTGTGTATCGACTACCGAGAGTTGAACAAACTTACCATCAAGAACCGCTACCCACTACCTAGAATCGACGACTTATTTGATCAACTACAAGGCTCGTCTGTTTATTCAAAGATTAACTTACGTTCTGGGTATCATCAAATGCGGGTGAAAGAAGATGATATTCCAAAGACTGCTTTCAGAACACGTTACGGTCATTACGAGTTTATGGTCATGCCGTTTGGTTTAACTAATGCACCAGCTGTGTTCATGGACCTTATGAACCGAGTGTGTGGACCATACCTTGACAAGTTTGTCATTGTTTTCATTGATGACATACTTATTTACTCAAAGAATGACCAAGAACATGGTGAACATTTGAGAAAGGTGTTAGAAGTATTGAGGAAGGAAGAATTGTACGCTAAATTTTCAAAGTGTGCATTTTGGTTGGAAGAAGTTCAATTCCTCGGTCACATAGTGAACAAAAAAGGTATTAAGGTGGATCCGGCAAAGATAGAAACTGTTGAAAAGTGGGAAACCCCGAAAACTCCGAAACACATACGCCAGTTTTTAGGACTAGCTGGTTACTACAGAAGGTTCATCCAAGACTTTTCCAGAATAGCAAAACCCTTGACTGCATTAACGCATAAAGGGAAGAAATTTGAATGGAATGATGAACAAGAGAAAGCGTTTCAGTTATTGAAGAAAAAGCTAACTACGGCACCTATATTGTCATTTCCTGAAGGGAATGATGATTTTGTGATTTATTGTGACGCATCAAAGCAAGGTCTCGGTTGTGTATTAATGCAACGAATGAAGGTGATTGCTTATGCATCTAGACAATTGAAGATTCACGAACAAAATTATACAACGCATGATTTGGAATTAGGCGCGGTTGCTTTTGCATTAAAGACTTGGAGGCACTACTTATATGGGGTCAAAAGTATTATATATACCGACCACAAAAGTCTTCAACACATATTTAATCAGAAACAACTGAATATGAGGCAGCGTAGGTGGATTGAATTGTTGAATGATTACGACTTTGAGATTCGTTACCACCCGGGGAAGGCAAATGTGGTAGCCGATGCCTTGAGCAGAAAGGACAGAGAACCCATTCGAGTAAAATCTATGAATATAATGATTCACACTAACCTTACTAATCAAATAAAGGAGGCGCAACAAGGAGTTTTAAAAAAAGGAAATTTAAAGGATGAAATACCCAAAGGATCGGAGAAGCATCTTAATATTCGGGAAGATGGAACCCGGTATAGGGCTGAAAGAATTTGGGTACCAAAATTTGGAGATATGAGAGAAATGGTACTTAGAGAAGCTCATAAAACCAGATACTCAATACATCCTGGAACGGGGAAGATGTACAAGGATCTCAAGAAACATTTTTGGTGGCCGGGTATGAAAGCCGATGTTGCTAAATACGTAGGAGAATGTTTGACGTGTTCTAAGGTCAAAGCTGAGCATCAGAAACCATCAGGTCTACTCCAACAACCCGAAATCCCGGAATGGAAATGGGAAAACATTACCATGGATTTCATCACTAAATTGCCAAGGACTGCAAGTGGTTATGATACTATTTGGGTAATAGTTGATCGTCTCACCAAGTCAACACACTTCCTGCCAATAAGAGAAGATGACAAGATGGAGAAGTTAGCACGACTGTATTTGAAGGAAGTCATCTCCAGACATGGAATACCAATCTCTATTATCTCTGATAGGGATTGCAGATTTATTTCAAGATTCTGGCAGACATTACAGCAAGCATTAGGAACTCGTCTAGACATGAGTACTGCCTATCATCCACAAACTGATGGGTAGAGTGAAAGGACGATACAAACGCTTGAAGACATGCTACGAGCATGTGTTATTGATTTCGGAAACAGTTGGGATCGACATCTACCGTTAGCAGAATTTTCCTACAACAACAGCTACCATTCAAGCATTGAGATGGCGCCGTTTGAAGCACTTTATGGTAGAAAGTGCAGGTCTCCGATTTGTTGGAGTGAAGTGGGGGATAGACAGATTACAGGTCCGGAGATTATACAAGAAACTACCGAGAAGATCATCCAAATTCAACAACGGTTGAAAACCGCCCAAAGTCGACAAAAGAGCTACGCTGACATTAAAAGAAAAGATATAGAATTTGAAATTGGAGAGATGGTCATGCTTAAAGTTGCACCTTGGAAAGGCGTTGTTCGATTTGGTAAACGAGGGAAATTAAATCCAAGGTATATTGGACCATTCAAGATTATTGATCGTGTCGGACCAGTAGCTTACCGACTTGAGTTACCTCAACAACTCGCGGCTGTACATAACACTTTCCATGTCTCGAATTTGAAGAAATGTTTTGCTAAAGAAGATCTCACTATTCCGTTAGATGAAATCCAAATCAACGAAAAACTCCAATTCATCGAAGAACCCGTCGAAATAATGGATCGTGAGGTTAAAAGACTTAAGCAAAACAAGATACCAATTGTTAAGGTTCGATGGAATGCTCGTAGAGGACCCGAGTTCACCTGGGAGCGTGAAGATCAGATGAAGAAGAAATACCCGCATCTATTTCCAGAAGATTCGTCAACACCTTCAACAGCTTAAAATTTCGGGACGAAATTTATTTAACGGGTAGGTACTGTAGTGACCCGAACTTTTCCATGTTTATATATATTAATTGAGATTGATATTTACATGATTAAATGTTTCCAACATGTTAAGCAATCAAACTTGTTAAGACTTGATTAATTGAAATATGTTTCATATAGACAATTGACCACCCAAGTTGACCGGCGATTCACGAACGTTAAAACTTGTAAAAACGACATGACGATATATATATGGATATACATATGGTTAACATGAGATTATGATAAGTAAGTATCTCCATAAGTATATTAACAATGAGTTATATACATATAAACAAGACTACTAACTTAAGGATTTCGAAACGAGACATATATGTAACGATTATCGTTGTAACGACATTTAAATGTATATATATCATATTAAGATATATTAATATATCATAATATCATGATAATATAATAATTTAACATCTCATTAGATATAATAAACAATGGGTTAACAACATTAATTGAGATCGTTAACTTAAAGGTTTCAAAACAACACTTACATGTAACGACTAACGATGACTTAACGACTCAGTTAAAATGTATATACATGTAGTGTATTTAGATGTATTAAAATACTTTTGGAAGACTTCAAGACATATATCAAAACACTCATACTTAACGAAAATGGTTACAGTTACTTTTCCATTCTTTTCTTTCATCAAGAATTCTAGTCGTATTCTTACCCGTATTATACACAGCTTCAAAACGTACTTACTATGAGTATATACCAATAGGAACTAGCATGGGATTCCACTCTTGATTATGTCATGTATTACTAATCAATTTTAACTTCTACCATGAGCTATTCAACTAACTAGAACTCCTTTTAACCCCACTCACCACTCACCAATTACCACTCATCATTCACTCCATTTCACTTCCAATTCTCTTTCTAATTCTCTCTCAACACACACACACTATTATGAACGTATTTTTCCAGTAGTTAATCATCATCTTCATCAAAAATCACTTCAAGAATCAAGCTATAATCATCATAGGAAGAACACTTCAAGAACACTTCAAAAATCCCTTCAAGTTTACTAATTTACTTCCAAGCTTTCTAATCCATTCCAAGTAATCATCTAAGATCAAGAAACCTTTGTTATATATAGTAGGTTATCTTTCTTATTCAAGGTAATATTCATATTCAAACTTTGATTCAATTTCTATAACTATAAACTATCTTAATTCGAGTAAAAATCTTACTTGAACTTGTTTTTGTGTCATGATCCTACTTCAAGAACTTTCAAGCCATCCAAGATCCTTTGAAGCTAGATCATTTCTTGTCACTTCCAGTAGGTTTACCTACTAAACTTGAGGTAGTAATGATGTTCATAACATCATTCGATTCATATATATAAAACTATCTTATTCGAAGGTTTAAACTCGTAATCACTAGAACATAGTTTAGTTAATTCTAAACTTGCTCGCAAACAAAAGTTAATCCTTCTAACTTGACTTTTAAAATTAACTACACACATGTTCTATATCTATATGATATGCTAACTTAATGATTTAAAACCTGGAAACACGAAAAACACCGTAAAACCGGATTTACGCCGTCATAGTAACACCGCGGGCTGTTTTGGGTTAGTTAATTAAAAACTATGATAAACTTTGATTTAAAAGTTGTTATTCTGAGAAAATGATTTTTATTATGAACATGAAACTATATCCAAAAATTATGGTTAAACTCAAAGTGGAAGTATGTTTTCTAAAATGGTCATCTAGACGTCGTTCTTTCGACTGAAATGACTACCTTTACAAAAACGACTTGTAACTTATTTTTCCGACTATAAACCTATACTTTTTTGTTTTGATTCATAAAATAGAGTTCAATATGAAACCATAGCAATTTGATTCACTCAAAACGGATTTAAAATGAAGAAGTTATGGGTAAAACAAGATCGGATAATTTTTCTCATTTTAGCTACGTGAAAATTGGTAACAAATCTATTCCAACCATAACTTAATCAACTTGTATTGTATATTATGTAATCTTGAGATACCATAGACACGTATACAATGTTTCGACCTATCATGTCGACACATCTATATATATTTCGGAACAACCATAGACACTCTATATGTGAATGTTGGAGTTAGCTATACAGGGTTGAGGTTGATTCCAAAATATATATAGTTTGAGTTGTGATAAATACTGAGATACGTATACACTGGGTCGTGGATTGATTCAAGATAATATTTATCGATTTATTTCTGTACATCTAACTGTGGACAACTAGTTGTAGGTTACTAACGAGGACAGCTGACTTAATAAACTTAAAACATCAAAATATATTAAAAGTGTTGTAAATATATTTTGAACATACTTTGATATATATGTATATATTGTTATAGGTTCGTGAATCAACCAGTGGTCAAGTCTTACTTCCCGACGAAGTAAAAATCTGTGAAAGTGAGTTATAGTCCCACTTTTAAAATCTAATATTTTTGGGATGAGAATACATGCAGGTTTTATAAATGATTTACAAAATAGACACAAGTACGTGAAACTACATTCTATGGTTGAATTATCGAAATCGAATATGCCCCTTTTTATTAAGTCTGGTAATCTAAGAATTAGGGAACAGACACCCTAATTGACGCGAATCCTAAAGATAGATCTATTGGTCCTAACAAACCCCATCCAAAGTACCGGATGCTTTAGTACTTCGAAATTTATATCATATCCGAAGGGTGTCCCGGAATGATAGGGATATTCTTATATATATGCATCTTGTTAATGTCGGTTACCAGGTGTTCACCATATGAATGATTTTTATCTCTATGTATGGGATGTGTATTGAAATATGAAATCTTGTGGGCCATTATTATGATTTGATATATATAGGTTAAACCTATAACTCACCAACATTTTTGTTGACGTTTTAAGCATGTTTATTCTCAGGTGATTACTAAGAGCTTCCGCTGTCGCATACTTAAATAAGGACGAGATTTGGAGTCCATGCTTGTATGATATTGTGTAAAAACTGCATTCAAGAAACTTATTTTGTTGTAACATATTTGTATTGTAAACCATTATGTAATGGTCGTGTGTAAACAGGATATTTTAGATTATCATTATTTGATAATCTACGTAAAGCTTTTTAAACCTTTATTGATGAAATAAAGGTTATGGTTTGTTTTAAAATGAATGCAGTCTTTGAAAAACGTCTCATATAGAGGTCAAACCCTCGCAACGAAATCAATTAATATGGAACGTTTTTAATCAATAAGAACGGGACATTTCAAATAATTTATATAATTATTTAAATATTATATTATATTCTTGTGCATAGTTGACTTGTAATTTTAGCACACAATGTCGCGCGTTGATAGTTTGCTCAGGTCCCTGTTCCGGTTTTTCGAACGTCCTTGTGTACTATTTAATATCTTGTACTTTGCATTTTGCGGCTTGTACTCTTATCATTTTTGGACGTTTCTCATCAATAAATTGAACCACTTGAATTATATCTTGTACATTTGAGCTTTTTGGTCATTTGCGTCTTCAAATCGTCGTTTTCTTCTTTTGTCTTCGCACTTATTTATTTAAACGAATATTACATAAAAATAGAACAATTGCAACTAAAAGCTTTACATATTGGAAGGATATTGTGCCTAAATATATGTTCATTTGGAGCACTATCAAATATCCCCACACTTGAACGTTGCTTGTCCTCAAGCAATACAGAACTTGAAATAAAATCACACTTCACTCGAATCACTTTTTTTATTCTCACACTTTATACATAAGTGATTTTGATACGGCGGTATAAACAATGATAGTAACGACGTGGTTTATAGTCCCACATGACTATTAAAAATTTAGATCCTTTAAGGAAATTGGATCTTTATGAAAACATTTGATCTTTTGAAAATTTATTCTAGCTTTTACCCTAGATAAGTTTTCCGGAATAAACCTTCACCGGTGTTTGCAAATTGTTTTTGTGGGTTTTGTGGGTTTCAGTTTTGAAAATTTTAGCTCAAAAACTTTTGGTTTTGTGTCACCCACTTGCTAACCTTGTATTGGGAAAGCAACATGTCCAGTATCTTTGCTCCGTATATTACCTTTCGGTAAACTACCGTCCGGTTGTAAAGGAAAGCGTTGAACAAGAAACTGTTAAGGTAATGTCCTGTGACATGCTTTTGATTATGGTCTAAAACGTGTCGAATGCAATTACTATCTTTTGTAGGAGCAATAGTAAAGATCACCCTATAGTTTTTCGGTCTGGCACAAGGTCCTGTCTTCGACCATGCTATGCAACCACCGTTCTTACGGTTGACATCCGATTTTGGTTCAGGTGACCTAATGAATTCCAGGTGAATTCCTAGGATTTTACGTTCAATGGTAATGAACGCAATGAAAATAGGTTTTCAGAAAAACAAATCAGTTTTAATTTGATCAAAATATTTTCTCGTTCAAGCTCGAGTTTAGATATCATCGAATTCCATGAGTTTGTAATTCTCAATCTTTAAGGTCAATCTCAAGGATTGAGTAATATCAGGCTTAAAGGCTGATTTTTAATCTTTTAAGGAGATTATCCTTTCTGGGGGTCTGATTCATTAGTCTTATCAAACTAATTTGCACGGCTCCCTCCTCATTTTACGAGACAGATCCTCTCATGGTTAGGATAAGTCTGACCACTTGGCGACCCTGTTTGATGCTGAGGTTCGTGGATTTCCTGCTGATTTTAGAGATGACTTTTCTAGATTTTTCGTCAACCTACAGCTGGTCTGGACGACAACTTCCTGACCTAAATCAAGAAGTGCGTGTCTTTTTCGGAAGACTTTACTTCCTTTTAATGATGGAATTGATTCATCGTGTAGATCCATCTTTCTTTCATATATATTACAGTAATTCGGGTAAAACTGATTAGTATCGTCCAAAACAAAAGTACCTGCAATAATCTTGTACAAAAATATGTGATATATGTATTTCTTTGCCTTTTTATTCTCCTCTATTCCATTTTAAATGAATTCTAACGTTTTTGAGTTGTTTCTCCATTTATGTTCTCTTCTAGGTAACAATAATTTCGGTATTATCACCTAGTTTTATCGTTCATAAATATGTATAAACATGATTTTGAATTCATTTAGTTGAAATTTTTTCAAATTTTCACAAAATTTGGCAATTATACTAAGTGTAAACCCGAGAGAATTTATAGCCCTTCCCCACACTTGAGATCATGCAATGCCCTCATATGCATGAAATCAGACTATAATTATAAATTCATGAGGGTGATTTGTGTGAAAAAGTGATTAAAAATACCCAGTTTGTAATTACTAAGGTCGTCGAATGATAGATGGCGCGCCTCATCGTTCATTCCTTTTGTTGTAATTTCACATATATTTTGCGTCTTATCGTCAAAATTAGTAGCTTTTGCTGAACTTTAATGTCAGTCTTTGAAAATGCACTGTTTTACCCTGTTTTGTACATAAGATAAACTACAAACATATATATATATATATATATATATATATATATATATATATATATATATATATATATATATATAAACCTTTATTAATTAAAACAATTTAAATGAATGATTTTTTAAAATTTTGTTTCCTTTTACTTTAGGTAGTTTCGGTATGTTTACCTAGTCCGTCCCTCGACAAAATTTAAAATTTGTCGTTTTTAAAGCGATTGTTTTAAAAGTAAAGATTTTTGGGTTTTTTAATTTTTTTGTATACTTTTTTTTTATCACACAAAAATTAAATTTAAAAATGCATACAAAACCTACAAAACAAAAATTCAGAATGGGGAGAGAAAACTAGTTCTTTAGTGTCTGCTAGTGGAAAAGACCAATCAGATTCCATTCTTGAAACTACACGAGAACAGAACAACTAACTCTAGACATCAATTTTTTTTCTTAAAACATGTGAATCTCCCCACACTTAGGTAACTGTGGTGTCGAAATTGTGGTTAACTTCAATGTCAATTTCTCTTGGACCATAATCAACTTGCATATCTGTGACTTTTGCTTTAAGCCATTGGTCGGATTCCTGTGTAATATTCACAAATTCAACTAGTTTCGCCTTTTCTTTAGGCGATAGTTTGGATACTAACCGGTTACATAACTTAAAGTTCCCCTTGGTTCTAGCATCGCGAATCAGTTTTATAAGTTTCTTCATTGAACTGTTAATAACGAAGTCATTTAATTTCGTATCAACAACGGGGTTCTTTGTTATCAAGTCATCATTAGGTGTTACTTCATTTTCCCCACACTTAGGCGTTTTATTATTGCTAAGCACTACCGTTGGAGTTGGTAAAACAACATGGTTCTTACCAATCGTTTTTGTTGGTTCAACGGTTTTGGTTGGTGGAGATTTAGACTTTCGACTCATAAAGGTGATCAATTTTTCATCATCACTAAGTGTCATTCTACCCTCTCTTACATCAAATAACGCCCTGGTGGATGCTAAGAATGGTCGACCTAAAATTAGAGGAATGTTTGGGTCCTCTTATATGTCAATGACAATAAATTCGACTAGAAAGGTTAAATTACCTACTTGAACGTGTAGGTTGTCAGCAATTCCAATTGGGTGCCTAATGGTTTGATCAAAGAGTCGAACACTCATTTCTGTTGGACTTAACTCACCTACTCCTAATCTCTTATATAATGAAAGAGGCATAACACTCACACTCGCACCTAAATCTGCTAGTGCATCATACATGACACAATCACTAAGTAGACAAGGAACAATAAATTCACCCAGATCACCCAACCTGGGTGGAGGTTTTGGTGGAACTATCTTCACCGGGTTTACTTTTACGGTTTTTGTTTCTTGTACTTTCTTATTCTTCTTTTTCTTTCCAGAGGTATCACAAACTTTATTACCTATTACTTGCTCATACTCAACTCCTTTTCTTGGAAGCAGGATGGGTGGTCTGTATGGTGCCACCACTGGCTTTACATACTCGGGTGGTGGTGGTGGTGTTGTAACTTCTTCATTGTTACTCACATCGAAAACCTTCCCATCTTCTGATGCTGGTTTTTCAGAATTTGTTGAAACCATATTAACATTCTCATTCCGAGGATTTACTTCAGTATTACTTGGTAGCTTTCCTTGTTCCCTCTCACTCATCAAGCTAGCAAGAGTACCTATGTGTTTTTCTAGATTCAAAATGGAAGCTTGTTGAGTTCTTAATGACTGATCAAACCTCTCATTCGTTTGGGTTTGAGATGTAATAAATTGTGTTTGAGATTCCATTAGCTTTGCCATCATTTCTTCCAGATTTGGCTTTTTCTCTTCGGTTTGTTGTGGTGGTTTATATAAGTTAGGTTTTTGTTGATTGAAAGTGTTGTTTTGAGTTGGTTGGTTATTCAGACCTTGTTGGTTGTACGAGTTATTGTTTGGCCCATTTGGATTGTAAAGAATGTTTTGATTTCGATTGAAGTTTGGCCTTGGCGGTTGATAATTATTTTGATAATTATTTCCAGGCCTTTGGTTCATGTAGGAAACATTCTCACGTTGTTCCATCGTTTGCTCGATGTGACAATCTTTCATTAAGTGTGGTCCACCGCATTGCTCACAACTGATTTGTATTGCGTGAATATCTTTAGTCATCTTTTCCATTCGTCTCTCGAAAGCATCTATTTTTGCGGAAACGGAATCAAAGTCATGGCTGGAATCGGCTCTAGCCACTTTAAATGAATGAAAGATATCTTTTTCTTGGTGCCACTCATGAGAGTGGGAGGCAGTGTTATCAATAATTTTGTAAGCTTTAGTTGCGGTTTTCTTCATAATGGAACCACCAGCTGTTATGTCGATGTCTTTTTGTGTAGCAACGTCGACACCTTGGTAGAATATTTGTACTATTTGATAAGTGTCTAAACCATGTTGCGGACATCCTCTTAACAACTTTCCAAATCTTGTCCACGCCTCATATAGAGTTTCATTTGGCTTTTGCGTGAACGTAACAATTTCTCCTTGAAGTCTCACGGCTTTAGATGCCTGAAAGAATTGTTTAAGAAAATTTTCAACTAAAACATCCCATGTATCAATCGCCCCTTCAGGTAACGATTCTAACCAATCTTTGGCTTCTCCCTTTAAAGTCCAGGAAAATAACATGAGATAGATCTGTTCATCCTCCACTTCTCTGATTTTAAATAGAGTACATATCCTATTAAAGGTACGAAGATGTTGGTTTGGATCTTCTTTTGGCGTACCACTATATTGGCATTGATTAGTTACCATGTGTAGGATTTGTCCTTTGATTTCATAATCTGGCGCATTAACATCTGCCTTAATAATGGCGTGACCTTGGCCCGTGCATGTGGCTCTCATTCGATCTTCCATACTTAGAGGTTCCTTTACTTCCATAATTGAAATTATTGAATACGAATCACTAGAGGATTCTGATTTAACGATTTATGGTTCAGGAGGAATGATTAGTGGTTCAGGATCTTGGAATTGTCCTTGAATATCCTCCGGGTTTTCAATTTTGAAGTCGGGTTCAAAAAATGGATTATCGGAAATTTGAGTTGGAGTACTTGTTTGATTAGATGATGATTCTAAAGAAAAATCAACGGCGATAATATTGGCTAGATGTCTTGATCGAGTTACAGGTGGTGAACGTATGAAAGGTGGTGAACGTTTTGCTCGATGCATTCACTGAATATCCTATTAGTTATAAAAGATAAAAATTATATAAGCTATCAAATTAATAGACTTTTCTGATTTTGCCCACGTTTCGAATTGCCAATAGATGCAGCAGGTAGCCAGGACCCTTTAAATCGGAAGCCCACAACTCGCCACTAACAAATCCAACTATTACTACGAACCAGAAAATTTTGGATGTCTATCAATTTAACCGCTTAAAATAATTTTTTGTTTTGAAATTTTAGAGAAGAAATAGAAAATTCTATGTCCTAAAAACTAGAGCGTCGAGAAATAAGAAAGAAAAAGAGTGAGTCGAAAAACGTCGAAAAATAAAAGGTCGAAAAAAATAAGCGTTGAAAAACAAACAGTCGAAAAATAAAAATAAGAAAATAAGCGTCGAAACTTAGTATTCTAAAAACTAAATATTAAAATTTGCGTCTAAAGGTATTAAAGCTTAAAGGAATTCTATATCCAAAACGACAATTACTTAAAAGGCACTAAAATTTATAAAATATTAAAGCGATAAGCGACGTCGTAAAATTCTAGAGCACCTAAATCTTAGTCTAAAGAAAAAGCACTTAAGGGATTTTACGGCAAAGTCTTAAAAGCTAAAAATCTACGGCAAATCTATAACTACGAAACTAATATTACGAACGAGAAAAATACAAATATTACGAATAAACGATTAAAAGGTACAAATTATAAAGATAAACTAATGTGATAAAAATACAATTTTATGAAAATATTATTTTTATATTATATTTTATAAAAGTACTAATCTATATAACTAATTAAAACTTAAAAATACAAATTTAATTAAAAACTAAAACTAAATATTAAATAACTAAACCCTAGTTTAATTAATTAATTATAATTATTATTAATAATCAAACCCTAATTCGACCAGACTAAGGATCAGACCCTGTCAGACACACTCATGCGATCGCATGAGTTATGTGTGTCTGGGCCATGCGGTCGCATGGAGTGCAGGCTCAGATTAAGTACAGGCAAAAAAAAATGCAGGTTCAGCGTAATATATTTTTTTTTTTTTACTTTTTTACTTATTTGATTTCAAACTCTTTTAATTTATATAAAATATAATTTAAATAAAACATATATTTTAAAAATTACCTATTAGTTTTTTTTAACTAAAAAAAATACAAACTTTTTAATTTTAAAAACGTAAAAATATAGTAATAAATATATATGTTTATTTTTTCTTTTCTTTTTTTATGTTTTTATATTTAAAACTTACTATATTTTTACAAAAATAGATTAAAAATAAATATATTTTTTTATTTATAAAAATAGCGTTTCGCTTCGGCGTTTAAGATGTTCCCCAGCAGCGGCGCCAAAAACTTGATGTTAAAGCAGAGGTGTATATGAAATAGTTATATTTTTACTGCGAAATACTACAAAATATAATACAAATTACACAAGTTTTTTATTTATTTATATAGATGTGATATACCTAAACCTTGCTACAACACTTATAGGCAGTGTACCTAATTGTAGAGTAGTGTAGTTTTTAGTAAGTTCAGTTCGTTCCACAGGGAGCTGGCTAAGTTTAACACTATATTTTTAAAACTATATTTGTATATATATATATATATATATATATATATATATATATATATATATATATATAAGTAATATTATTATAAAAGGGGGTTTTTACCGTTTAATGACCGGTTTGTCGATTTTAAATAAAGCGTAAAGATAAATGACGATGATAGAATTTAAATTGCGATAAAGTAAATTGCATTTTATTAAAATGAAAGTAAATAAAGGTACGATGAAATAAAAAATATTATGCTTATTTAAACTTCTGTAATCATGATGTTTGACGTGTTGATTTTAATTAATTGTTACCCGGGTTAATTGTCCTTTGTCCTGGTTTATTTGATACCTATATGGTTTTTGTCCATAATAGTCCATCGGTCATAATTATAAAATGCTCGTCAAATTAACCTTATTCCCGAAGTCAAATATTCCAACTAATTAGGGATTCGAACTGTAACAAGGTTTTAATACTTTGTTAATAATTACACCAGGTTATCGACTGCGTGTAATCCAAGGTTTTAATACTTTGTTAACAATTACACCAATTATCCTTGTATGTAATCCACCCCTGTTTTTATGAGATATGAATATTAATTTACCCACTTGATCAGAATGAATAATCAATTACCCAACCAGAATAATTAATTAAATGATCGTAAAAGATGTCATATAAACGTCACTAAATAGAATATACATAATCATTTTAATAATTATTAGATTAACTAATTTGAAGATTGGTTCGACAGATTCTAATGAGTTGTCATTCGATTAGACAATACCCCATATCTATTAATAGTTAATAGTCCAATGTCCACAAGTGTCGGTCTTTTGTCCAAACCCAAATTATGGTACAAAATCCAATAACCCAATCTTAATTTTTAGTCCAACATCACGATTACTTCGGCTCAAATAAGCATAATAATAACTTAGTTACAAGACATTAATTTAAAAAGGAAGAACATAGCTTACAGTGATTATTTATCGTGTAGCGTTACACGGACAGAGTTCCGACTTAAAACCCGTAAAACATTCCTTACAATAACCCAATTATTATTAAACTTAATTTAAAATTAAAATTATAAATATATATATATATATATATATATATATATATATATATATATATATATATATATATATATATATATATATATATATATATATATATATATATATATATATATATATTGAGATATAGAGTAGATAGAAAAAGATGTGTTTTTACTCGCAGAAAACTGGCGAATTTATAGAATGTGGCCTGCTACAGTAACTCATACGGTCGCATGAGATTTTAGTGCAAATCTCAAGCAATCGCATGGGCTCATGCACTCGCATGGGTTTTATGCTTATTTCCCATGCGATCGCATGGCCGTCAGATCCAGCTCACATATTTTTTTGTTTGCTAGTTTGTCGACGTTATTTAATATAATATATAATATATAAATAATTTATATAATTATTTAAATATTATATTATATTCTTGTGCATAGTTGACTTGTAATTTTAGCTCCGTTGCGTCGCGCGTTGATAGTTGGCTCAGGTCCCAGTTCCGGTTTTTCGAACGTCCTTGCGTACTATTTAATATCCTGTACTTTGCATTTTACGGCTTGTACTTTTATCATTTTTGGACGTTTCTCATCAATAAATTGAACCACTTGAATTATATCTTGTACATTTGAGCTTTTTGGTCATTTGCGTCTTCAAATCATCGTTTTCTTCTTTTGTCTTCGCACTTATTTATTTAAACGAATATTACATAAAAATAGAACAATTGCAACTAAAAGCTTTACATATTGGAAGGATATTGTGCCTAAATATATGTTCATTTGGAGTACTATCAAAAACGACAAAAAAATTGTGAGCTGGATTTTGGGGCCATGCGATCGCATGGGAAATAGGCATAAAACCCATGCGATAGCATGGGGTCAGATTTCAGGAAAGGTCTATAAATTGAATTCGTTTTTGCTCGATTACACATACACATATCCTCACATCCCTCTGCTCTCTTTATATATATATATATATATATATATATATATATATATATTATTAATTAATTAATTAATTAATTAATATTATACATAAAATACTACGACGAGGTCATAAGCGTGTCACTTCAAAACAAGCTTTTCGAACGGGATAGAGCTAAGGAAATTATGGGTTATAGCTATGGAGGTTATGGGTAATATTCGTGGGTATTGTTTGCAAGTCAAACCTAGTGTTTATCATCTCTGTTGCGTCTACGTACTTTCTTGCAATATTGAATCACAATATTGATACGTGAGCATTCATATCTTATCTTTTATATATTAATAGTGTATACATGTCTAGTACTCGAGTATATATATTTATGCATGCATGTATGCTAAATTTTGTCGTTAGATAGTTATGATGGATCACGAATTAAATACATATATTACTGATAAAAGGTATATGATATGCATGTTTTTGGAAAGCTGGCAAAAAATTAATAACTTTTCATTAAGAAATCGCGTAATTTCGATGAACGAATTAAAAGATATGGTCAACTGAATTATGATTGACGTTAATTGGAATTGCTTTTGAATCTACAATTAATATTTAAACAACTTGTTTGTAAGATTGATAAATTAGATTTTTGAATATTACCAGCCGAGTAAATGAATCCTTATATAAGGCACATCTCGTTTTGTTGAAATATTGTCAAAATTGACTTTTTGAAACGACTTTGGATAACTATTGTATCTCGATCTCGAGCATTAGGATTGTGATTCACTATGACCTGACCTAGCTTGATAGACATTTATTGACCAACATATGTTCTCTAGGTTGAGATCTACGGTTATTTGGTAATCCGAGTTTCGGTCACATTTTGGTGAACGACTTTATATGCTGCTAAGGTGAGTTTCATTTGCTCCCCTTTTTAAATGATTTTGCAATATATATTTTTGGGCTGAGAATATGATGTGCGTAGAGGTGTATACAAAATAATTATATTTTTACAAGGAAATACTATTAAATACGATACAATTTTACACAAGTTATTTATTTATTTATAGAGTGGATATACCTAAACCTTGCTACAACACTTATAGGAAGTGTACCTAATCGTACAGTTGTGTAGTTTTTAGTAAGTCCGGTTCGTTCCACAGGGATCTTAGCCAAGTTTAACGTTATATTTTTAAAAACTATATTTGTAAAAGTATAAATATATATATATATATATATATATATATATATATATATATATATATATATATATATATATATATATAAGTAGTATTATTATTATTATTATAAAAGGGGGGTTTTCGCCGTTTAATGACCGGTTTGTCGATTTTAAAACTTTAGTCGCAGTTAAAACCTAATGTAAAATATTAAAAATAAATATAACTTAAATTAAAGCGTAAATTAAATAACGATAATGAAATTGCGATAAATAAAAGTGCGATAAAATAAAATTGCGATAATTAAAGAGTACGATAATTAAAAGTGCAATTAAATACAATGATAGTAAATAAAAGTGCGATAATTAAAAGTGCAATTAAATATGAAATAAAGAAATTATGCTTATTTAAACTTCCGTAATCATGATGTTTGACGTGTTGATTTTAGTTTATTCCCATGAGTTAATTGTCCATTGTCCTGGATTATTTGATATGTCCATACGGTTTTGTCCATAATAGTCCATCAGTCATAATCATAAAATGTGGAAGTCTTCGTCAAATTATTCTTATTCCCGAAGTCAAATATTCCAACTAATTAGGGATTCGAATTGTAACAAGGTCTTAATACTTTGTTTAATGAATACACCAGGTTATCGACTGCGTGTAGTCCAAGGTTTTACTACTTTGTTAACAATTACACCAATTATCCTTGAATATAATTCACCCCTGTTTCAACAAGTCTATTAACTATTAATCCAGTTCCGTGTCCGGTTAAATGAACAATTATTGGTATTTATAGATATCCCGCCCACCGTACCCAGTCAAGCGTATGTGGTTATATATAAATACGTCAAATTATAAGTCTATATATTAAATCAACGAGGTATCATTTAGTTAATATAAAGCCCATTAATAGCCCATAGTCTAATTTTCACAAGTGTCGTTCTTTTGTCCAAACCCCAATTATGGTACAAAGCCCAATTACCCAATTTTAATATTTAGCCCAACATCACGATTACTTCTGCATTAAATAAGCATAATAATAACTTAGCAACGAGACATTAATTTAAAAAGTTTGAACATAACTTACAATGATTAATAATAGCGTAGCGTTACACGGACAGAATTTCGACTTACACCCTTACAACATTCGCTAACATACCCTTATTATTAAAATTAAAATTAAAATTAAAATTAAAATTATATTATATATATATATATATATATATATATATATATATATATATATATATATATATACAATACGAGTGAGAGATGAAAAGGAAAAAGATGTGTTAAGTTGATCACCAAACTGCGAAATTTATAGGAGTGTGGCCAGCTACTGTTCACCATGCGATCGCATGGTACTGCCAGGCCATGCGATCGCATGGCCTGCTTTTCCAGCTCACATGAGCTTGTTTGCTTCTTGCCGACGGTTTATAAATATATATATATATATATATATATATATATATATATATATAATATATAATTAATTTTAAGAATTATTTAAATATTATATTATATTTATGTGCATAGTTGACTTGTAATTTTTAGTCCGTTGCGTCGAGCGTTGAGAGTTGACTTTGGTCACGGTTCCGGATTTTCGAACGTCCTTTCGTACAATTTAATATCTTGTATTTTGCGTTTTGCGTCTTGTACTTTTGTAATTTTGGGACGTTTCTCACCAATAATTTGAACCACTTTGATTGTACTTTGTACTTTTGAGCTTTTTGGTCGTTTGCGTCTTCAATTTGTCGAATCTGTCTTTTATCTTCACCTTTAATTATTTAAACGAATATCACTTGTAAATAGAACAATTGCAACTAAAAGCTTGTCTTTCTTGAGGGATAATGCTATGAAATATATGTTCATTTTTAGCATTATCAAATATTCCCACACTTGTGTGTTGCTTGACCTCAAGCAATATAGTCTTGAAATAAAAATACAAGAATCACTTCTTTATTCTTCACACTTTATACATCAGCGATTTCTATACGGCGGTATGAACAATGATAGTAACGATGTAGTTTACAGTCCCACATGACTATAAAAATTCAGATCCTTTAGGAAATTGGATCTTTATAAAAACATTTGATCTTTTGAAAATTAAATCTAGCTTTTATCCTAGATAAGTTTTCCGGAATAACCCTTCACCGGTGTTTGCAAAATGTTTTTGTGGGTTTGGTGAGTTTCAGATTTGAAAATTTTAGCTCAAAACTTATGGGTTTGTGTCACCCACTTGCTAACCTTGTATTAGGAAAGCAACACGTCCAGTATACTTACTCTGTATATTACCTTTCGATAAACTACCGTCCGGTTGTAAAGGAAAGCGTTGAACAAGCAACTGTTAAGGCAATGTCCCGTGACATGCTTTTAATTATGGTCTATAATGTGTCGAATGCAATTACTATCCTTGGTAGGGGCAATAGTAAAGCTCACCCTATATTTTTTTCTGGTCTGGCACAAGGACCTGTCTTTGACCATGCTATGCAACCACCGTTCTTACGGTTGACACCCGATTTGGTTCAGGTGACCTAATGAATTCCAGGTGAATTCCTAGGATTTTACGTTCAATGGTAACGAACGCATTGAAAATAGGGTTTTCAGAAAACAAATCGGTTTGTAATTTTGATCAAAATATTTTCTCGCTCAAGCTCGAGTTTAGATATCATCGAATTCCATGAGTTTGAATTCTCAATCTTTAAGGTCAATCTCAAGGATTGAGTAATATTAGTCTTAAAAGCTGATTTTTGATCTTTTAAGGAGATTATCCTTTCTGGGGGTCTGATTCATTAGTCTTATCAAGCTAATTTGCACGGCGCCCTACCCATTTTACGAGACAGATCCTCTCATGGTTAGGATAAGTCTGACCACTTGGCGACCCTGTTTGATGCTGAGGTCCGTGGATTTCCTGCTGATTTTAGTGATGACTTTTCTAGATTTTTCGTCAACCTACAGCTGGTCTGGACGACAACTTCCTGACCTAAATCAAGAAGCGCGTTTCTTTCTCGGAAGACTTTACTTCCTTTTAATGATGGAATTAATTCATCGTGTAGATCCATCTATTCTTTCAAATATATTACAATAAATTGGGTAAAACGGTTAATTTTGTCCAAAACAAAAGTATCTTCAATTATTTGTACAAAAATATGTGATATATGTTTTAAATAACTTGGTAAATTTTTTTTTCACACTTGGCTTTTATTTTCCTTTCTTTGCCTTTTTATTATCCTCTATTCCATTTTAAATGAATTTTAACATTTTGAGTTGTTTCTCAATTTATGTCCTTTCCGAGGTAACAATAATTTTGGTGTTAACACCTAGTTTTATCGTTCATAAATATGTATAAACATGATTTTGAATTCATTTATTTGAAAATTTTGAAAATTTTTACTAGAATTGGGTAGTCAGTATATAAGACTAGGGATGTTCTTTATTATCAGAGAGCACTAGATTCTAATACAACTACTGCGTTACTAGTATTTTTAATGGTAACCAAGTGTATAAATCAAAAATTTTAAAAATCCGAAATAATTTAACCCCTTCCCACACTTAAGATCTTGCAATGCCCTCATTTGCAAGAAATCAGTAATAATTTAAATTATTGAGGGTGATTAGCGTAGAAAAATGATTAAATTTTGCCAAATTTTCCAAACATATTGGCGTTTGTTTGCTGAATGATAAATGATGCACATCATTTGTTCATTCCGTCTTGTTGTTACATCATATTTGTTTTTCATTTTGTCGTCAAAATTAGTACCTTTTGCTGAACTTAATGCCAGTCTTTGAAAATGCGCTGTTTTACCGTATTGTGTACAATTGACAATATACATACATACAAATATAAACATGCATGGTAATTTGAAATGGGACTTAACATCCACTTTCAAATCAAATATGAAATATTAGTACAACATAATAAAAATATTAAACAATAAATTAATGTATCACAATATCATATGTTTAAACATAAATAAATAAAAATAATAAAAAGATAAAAATCATAAAAATCACCAACGGAACTATATCAATCTGGATAGGGGTTCTAGTTCATGTCATCGGTCGGGTTCCATGGTTGGTGATAGGTGTACTGGTAGGCCTGGTTAGGGTCGTAGAGAGTATATGGTGGTCTCATCTCGGGCTGATGTGGAGGATAGTAAGCAGGTCGGGTCGGTACGTAGTGATCTTGAGGTGATAGCCGACTCATGATCTGATGCTGATGATAGTCCCATCTATCATGCTGTCGTTGCCTGGAATGCTCGTAATCATTCCGGGCTTGCCACTGCTCGTACCGTCTATGTCTCTCCTCGTTTGTCATTTCTACCTCATCTACACGCTATAGATGTCAGTCATAGCCTTCCTAATGACATCCCTAATGTCATCCGCTTCCTCCATTTCCTCATCTGATCCTCTCTCTACCTGTGGATGACGACCAACATAGGGTATTGCCTGATTGCGTCTGCTCTTCAATACCTTAGCACCCTGATAGACCCGCAATCCTAAACGCTCAACCTGTTCCCTACATACCATAAGTGGACTCCCTTGATCCCTATCTACACCCAAATACTCTCCAATGAGAGTAACAAAAATACCTCCTCCTATTATTCCCCCTTCCTGTATTCCTTCCACCATCTTAGACAAATAAAAACCAATACAATAAGGGATATTAGCAAAGCCTCTTGGGTCTCGAATACACTTTAGGTAAAATAAATCATGTAAGGTCATTTTCTCCTTGTTGTGACCTCTCTGTGTAATCGAGTTAGCCAGAAATCTATGAATTATACGAAGTTCGGCTTTCTTAATATGTAAGTAGGTATGTGTTCCTACTCGCCCAAAAACATTAAAATCTGACATACGCCTCCAGACGGCGTTAGCATCAAAATTCCTATCTACCCTTTCACCATGATAAATCAAATTCACACAATCGGGTAGTAGTAATTCAGTGGGCGTATATATCTGTAAAGCCTTGGCCGTGTCCAGCATGGACATCCTGTACATCCTACGGCCAAGTATAAATCTTAGAAAACTTCTATCATCTAATCTATCTACATCCGCATTTAACGCTATAGTGCTCATAAGCTCAACGCACCATCCTTATATACAGGTCTACGAATGGTGAATAAACGTTCCCAATCGGGAAAAGAAGAGCTGCCATACCTTTGGATCAAATGCTGTCTAACTGAGTTAACTAGTTGGACCCTTTCCAAAGGCTCCCAATCGATTACCCTTGGCACTTCTACATTTTTCGGTATCAGTTTGAATTTGTTACTTTGATATGTTGGGTAATCTTTCCAGCTTCGATCAAATCTTAGATTGAGATGCAACTGTTCTTCATGAATCGTCGGATGTTGTACTATCTGATGCATCGGAAATACTACGAAGGCATCAACATATTCTTGATGCGGATCATAATAAGGTACGTGTTGATCAGGTTGTTGTTGTTGTTCCTGTTGTTGATCCGGTTCATATTGCATTTCTGGTTCAGGTTCTGGAGCAGGTTGTCTAGATGATGATGATGCACTATCAGTATTAGTAAATCTCTGCAAAACACATTAAACACAAAATTTGTGCATCCAAATATGCATTAGTGTTAGGAAAATAACAACTTGAAACAATTACAATAACATGTTTAATCAAAATTAAACTTATACACATTTTCATAATTTTAACAATTCTACACTTTTTCAAATAAGGATATATGAAAATGTTTACAAAGTTCATAAGCATTCAACTCAAATAACATGTTAAAATAACCATTACTAGTAATTAAACAAGTTTCAAATGGCATTTATATCAATTTAATCAAGTTCATGAATTTTATACCTAAAAAGTCCACTTTAATTCACAAAAATCATGTTTAGGATCAAAGTTTGGATCATTTAGCTACCTAGACATGTTACACTACTTAATTTAGCAATAATTCATGACAAATATCGGCCATAACCTGTTTATATAAAAAAACCCCAAATTGCTCAAGAACACAAACCCTAGATTCCTAAAATTTTTGAAATTTTTGGCTTCAAATCATGTTAAATAGCATCAATCTAGGTTATACATGCATAAAATACTAACAATTTAACTCTAATTACACTAGAAATTAATAAAATCAAATTAGGTAAAATATAGCTTAAGAACACTAAAAATCAAATTTAAAGAGGTTTAGGGATGAAATTGTTACCCTTCTTGATAAACTTCTTATCAAATTCATGATTAGAGCGGATTATAGCGAGAAATTTGGTTAATTTTGATGAAAAAATTGTAACGACCCTGGCTTTTCCATCTTTAATTAATAATGGTTATTATTAATACTTGTGATTAAACGAATGTATGTTATTACATTTACATGTTGCCATGATTGCCCGTACTTGACTTTAATTGCCCGAAACGTCTTTGTGACACGCGAAACTTTCACGAATAATATTTTTAGAATATTATTTACATTCATGATTGATTTTATTAATCATTTTAATTAACTAAAGTTTCTAGTTAATTACTTGGACTTTTATTGGATTATTATTTATTTGGACTTGGGCTTATTTATTTAACTTATTACCTACACACATACTTGGGCCTTATATTTGTACATGGGCTTAGAAGCCCACCCTACTTCTTAAATGGACTTAATTAGCCCAACACTTCATGTAAGTATTACATTTGGAACTTAACTAGTTAGTTTAGAGCATTGGAATCTTGTTACATGATACTTACAACACCTTCCCATGCATACACCCCTTATTAACCAACTTTTAAGACTTTAACATGCATGTGACTAGTGAGTAAACTCCTTCCCCCCTTCCCTTCCAAAACCGTCAACTTTAATGGGTGTAAGGGTGTTCAAAATTTTTTTTTGTAACTCATATCTACTAGCATTCTCATCTTACTCTTTCACTTTTACACACACACAATACTTGCAACTCATTTTCCTCTCTTTTTCTCTCAAATACTTGTAAGTATTATGAACATTTTCTTCTCTTCTTCTCCTTGCAAAACCGTAACATATACCCTTTATCATCATCATTCTTTTGTTTGATTGTTACTTGTCTTTGATTATTGTTACATGTATTTGTTAGTTAGTTACTTACTAGTTTTCAAGAATCAAACTTGTTAGTTTGTTCTTCATTTATCTTGTTCATAACAAGAACACACAAGAACTAACTTACTAGTTATTGTTCTACATTTATTGTTTTAAAAAAAGATTGTAAGTTCATGGTTGTAAATCATTACTTGTATTCATGATAGTAAACTTTAAAGTTTACTTTCTTAAAGATTAAACTTTAGTTTGAATCTTTAAAGTATGAACAACCCATGAACTAGTTACTAGTTTACTTAGTTTATTTCCTTATATTATGCACTTTAAATTCATGTTTGTTGGTTAAAATTGGTCAAGTGTTACTAGTTAACTTTGATCTCATTTATCTTGAACAAAAGTTAACTTTAAAAGTTTAAGAACATGTAAGTAAGCTTTCTTTAATTATAACTTGGTACACTTATGTTGGATCTAGACTTTTGGGTCTAGGATCTTCAAGATCTAACTAAGAACTATGTTCTACAACTTAAGATCTTGATTTTATAAGTTTATTTTCAAGTTGTAACTTAATATTAGTTTTAAAGTTCATGTATGTGTTAGATCTAAGACTTTGATGTAACTTTAGTTCATCAAAACGCTTGCAACACTTAAATGAGTTGTGCTACATGTCTTGGACTTATACAAGTGTTATGATGGTGAAACCTTAGTCAATATGATGCAAACACATCAACGAGTTGTACACTTGAAGCTATATGCATCAAGGATGAGAACCGTGACTAGCATCGAGTACCAAGAACTCCCGAAACCTACTGTTTTACTGTTTCTGTATCTGACCTGTACGTCCTGGGCTACTATAAAGATGATTTTCAGTTATCTCTGTTCGAGTAGATAACTTTTCATATAGGACTCGTCTTAATCTGAGTTACGGTTTAGGATTTATGGCCCTCCGATCGTCACTATGTCCATTTAACGTTGTGCTGAAAATTCTGACCTACTCGCACTTAGACCGTCGCCACGGTCAAACAAAGACGAGTTTGCTTCTGTAATTTTTACCACAACTAAAGGACTCATATACGGAGCCATGGCCACTGGTCTCACCTTATTTCAGTAGGAATAGAGGCCGTGGTGACTGACCGAACTCAGCTTTTGTTTTAAACTCTTTTCATGAACGAAACTTACTTTACACCTTTTGTTTGATGATGAATGATGATGACCTTTAAGACCTTATTTGCATACTTATAAACCTATTGGGATGATTTACTGACTTAGTGATATTTGACTTAGGTTGAGGACCCATTTGGACAACCTACATACTTGCTTATTTCTCGAGTCATACTTTACCACTACATTATCATTGTGAGTTATAGCATTCCCTTTTTACTTTAAACTTGGGTTATACAACGGTATAAACATTCCCTTTAGCTCGGTAACGTTTAATCATTGGTTTTTGAACCGTGAACGCGAATCTTAGATATGGATCCATAGGGTTTGACATCCCCACTCGGGCTAGTCGCGCTAGCATTTAACGAGTGTTTAATACTTCGTAAACATACGCACTTGCCAAGTGTACTTTCAGGGGGTATAAACGTTAAGTTAGTTACCAAG
The DNA here is from genome assembly GCF_046630445.1 of Rutidosis leptorrhynchoides. NCBI lineage: Eukaryota > Viridiplantae > Streptophyta > Magnoliopsida > Asterales > Asteraceae > Rutidosis > Rutidosis leptorrhynchoides. Next base: position 167,937,333 of record NC_092333.1, read on the forward strand.
TGCCCACGGTTAAACATATACTTAAACTTACGGATTTGGATTACTGTTTTGAAACGCTCTTTGTAGCACTGAAATCTCGTGGCCTACCTTACATACTGTTATACTTAAACTATAGCTCACCAACCTTGGTGTTGACGTTTTTAAGCATGTTTTTCTCAGGTGCTTAAGGTTATTTGCTTCCGCTGTCGTGCTAGTCTTGCTGTAGACACCCGCTGCTCTAGAGTTATCACCGCATGAACTGTTTAACTTGCATTCAAACTTTAATACTTTTGAACTATGATTTGTAACGACCAATGGGTCACGCACTATTATATTTGCTTCCGTTCATTGAAGCATACTTTTGGATGTAAAACATTTGACGTTGTCTATGACGTCACCTTTTTATCATGAATGCAAACGTATTTTGAAATAGCATATAGTGTTTGACCTTGTAATGATCCTGTTGTTGATGATTCGTACCCGATGGTTTTGTACGGGGCATCACATTTGGTATCAGAGCTTTGGTTGTAGGGAATTAGGTTGCATTAGTGAGTCTAAGACCGACCCGAGTAGGATTCACTAATAGGACTAATCTACAACTTGCTAGTTTACTTGTTTTCGCTGAACTTACTGCATACTGCTGCTTGCTTTTACTACTATATATCGTATGCTACTACTTGTTTACACCACTGCATGATATTACCTACTTTTGATTGCATGCTACTGTGTTACATTACTGCATGCCACTATCTGCCTTTAGCATGTTACCTCGGTATGATACTGTTACTATTGCCATGCTACGTGCTGCTGTAAACGATCTAGGCTGCTGTAGTTGTTATGCCTGATTACGCTTTTGCTACCTGTCTACTATCCGCTATACCGACTTGGAGAACTTATCCTTCCAGGTTCAGATGTTTTCCTGAACTACTTTCCCACTCGTCTAACCCTAAGAACTAGTAGTGTAATCCACCTGTTACTACTGTTCCACCGTTCCAGAGATCGAAACATTACTTCACGCAATCTAGAAGATTGTTCAGTTGACACATACACTGTACGCTTTCATGACCATCACTTAACTCTTTCATTCTTCAAGACTGCTCAACGATCTAATGACACTTCTGCACTTAGGTCCCTACCACTCCTAGACATTGGAGAAGTCGGGAAGGCATTCCCTTTAATGAGGTGATAGTGCCTTCTACTAATATTCAGCCATACCCAAAGACTTGCGAGTCACCTCGAGACATATCGTATCACTACTTGCTACACGTACAACCCGACGCGAGACCCAGAATGAATATCTAGAAGGAACCTAACAACGTTACCTGAATCCGAACCTTTGAAGAAACTTCGGGACACTTAGGCATTAATACATGACCTACGGAACCTACGCATCCACATCGAGAAACTGTGAGATTAGTTATATCGATTCCGTTTTGAGATGGCATAGATAAAGCACCGTTATATGAAATTGTGTATAATTGGAAGTGATCACGTTACATTGACCATATGAAATGATATTGGAATGAACGTACGATTTAGTACAATATAATGACGCCAGGCCAGCGTGATTATATTGAAGTAAATCATGCAGAAGTTCCAATGTTACTACATGAGGAATATGGGGTGATCCAGGGAGAATTTTGTCAGGAATTACTTGAGCATACACATTGTAGCCTGTTAAAGGTAGGGAAAGAATAACCACATAGCCAAGATACTGTACAAGAGGGGCCTTGATTGCAGAATTGATAACCCGAAAATTTGCTATAGATATCGATGTAGTGACCCGAACTTTTCCATGTTTATATATATTAATTGAGATTGATATTTACATGATTAAATGTTTCCAACATGTTAAGCAATCAAACTTGTTAAGACTTGATTAATTGAAATATGTTTCATATAGACAATTGACCACCCAAGTTGACCGGCGATTCACGAACGTTAAAACTTGTAAAAACGACATGACGATATATATATGGATATACATATGGTTAACATGAGATTATGATAAGTAAGTATCTCCATAAGTATATTGACAATGAGTTATATACATATAAACAAGACTACTAACTTAAGGATTTCGAAACGAGACATATATGTAACGATTATCGTTGTAACGACATTTAAATGTATATATATCATATTAAGATATATTAATATATAATAATATCATGATAATATAATAATTTAACATCTCATTAGATATAATAAACAATGGGTTAACAACATTAATTGAGATCGTTAACTTAAAGGTTTCAAAACAACACTTACATGTAACGACTAACGATGACTTAGCGACTCAGTTAAAATATATATACATGTAGTGTATTTAGATGTATTAAAATGCTTTTGGAAGACTTCAAGACATATATCAAAACACTCATACTTAACGAAAATGGTTACAGTTACTTTTCCATTCTTTTCTTTCATCAAGAATTCTAGTCGTATTCTTACCCGTATTATACACAGCTTCAAAACGTACTTACTATGAGTATATACCAATAGGAACTAGCATGGGATTCCACTCTTGATTATGTCATGTATGACTAATCAATTTTAACTTCTACCATGAGCTAGTCAACTAACTAGAACTCCTTTTAACCCCACTCACCACTCACCAATTACCACTCATCATTCACTCCATTTCACTTCCAATTCTCTTTCTAATTCTCTCTCAACACACACACACACACTATTCTGAACGTATTTTTTCAGTAGTTAATCATCATATTCATCAAAAATCACTTCAAGAATCAAGCTATAATCATCATAGGAAGAACACTTCAAGAACACTTCAAAAATCCCTTCAAGTTTACTAATTTACTTCCAAGCTTTGTAATCCATTCCAAGTAATCATCTAAGATCAAGAAACCTTTGTTATATATAGTAGGTTATCTTTCTTATTCAAAGTAATATTCATATTCAAACTTTGATTCAATTTCTATAACTATAAACTCTCTTAATTCGAGTAAAAATCTTACTTGAACTTGTTTTTGTGTCATGATCCTACTTCAAGAACTTTCAAGCCATCCAAGATCCTTTGAAGCTAGATCATTTCTTGTCACTTCCAGTAGGTTTACCTACTAAACTTGAGGTAGTAATGATGTTCATAACATCATTCGATTCATATATATAAAACTATCTTATTCGAAGGTTTAAACTCGTAATCACTAGAACATAGTTTAGTTAATTCTAAACTTGTTCGCAAACAAAAGTTAATCCTTCTAACTTAACTTTTAAAATTAACTACACACATGTTCTATATCTATATGATATGCTAACTTAATGATTTAAAACCTGGAAACACGAAAAACATCGTAAAACCGGATTTACGCCGTCGTAGTAACACCGCGGGCTGTTTTGGGTTAGTTAATTAAAAACTATGATAAACTTTGATTTAAAAGTTGTTATTCTGAGAAAATGATTTTTATTATGAACATGAAACTATATCCAAAAATTATGGTTAAACTCAAAGTGGAAGTATGTTTTCTAAAATGGTCATCTAGACGTCGTTCTTTCGACTGAAATGACTACCTTTACAAAAACGACTTGTAACTTATTTTTCTGACTATAAACCTATACTTTTTCTATTTAGATTCATAAAATAGAGTTCAATATGAAACCATAGCAATTTGATTCACTCAAAACGGATTTAAAATGAAGAAGTTATGGGTAAAACAAGATTGGATAATTTTTCTCATTTTAGCTACGTGAAAATTGGTAACAAATCTATTCCAACCATAACTTAATCAACTTGTATTGTATATTATGTAATCTTGAGATACCATAGAGACGTATACAATGTTTCGACCTATCATGTCGACACATCTATATATATTTCGGAACAACCATAGACACTCTATATGTGAATGTTGGAGTTAGCTATACAGGGTTGAGGTTGATTCCAAAATATATATAGTTTGAGTTGTGATCAATACTGAGATACGTATACACTGGGTCGTGGATTGATTCAAGATAATATTTATCGATTTATTTCTGTACATCTAACTGTGGACAACTAGTTGTAGGTTACTAACGAGGACAGCTGACTTAATAAACTTAAAACATCAAAATATATTAAAAGTGTTGTAAATATATTTTAAACATACTTTGATATATATGTATATATTGTTATAGGTTCATGAATCAACCAGTGGCCAAGTCTTACTTCCCGAAGAAGTAAAAATCTGTGAAAGTGAGTTATAGCCCCACTTTTAAAATCTAATATTTTTGGGATGAGAATACATGCAGGTTTTATAAATGATTTACAAAATAGACACAAGTACGTGAAACTACATTCTATGGTTGAATTATCAAAATCGAATATGCCCCTTTTTATTAAGTCTGGTAATCTAAGAATTAGGGAACAGACACCCTAATTGACGCGAATCCTAAAGATAGATCTATTGGGCCTAACAAACCCCATCCAAAGTACCGGATGCTTTAGTACTTCAAAATTTATATCATATCCGAAGGGTGTCCCGGAATGATGGGGATATTCTTATATATATGCATCTTGTAATGTCGGTTACCAGGTGTTCACCATATGAATGATTTTTATCTCTATGTATGGGATGTGTATTGAAATATGAAATCTTGTGGTCTATTGTTACGATTTGATATATATAGGTTAAACCTATAACTCACCAACATTTTTGTTGACGTTTAAAGCATGTTTATTCTCAGGTGAATACTAAGAGCTTCCGCTGTTGCATACTAAAATAAGGACAAGATTTGGAGTCCATGTTTGTATGATATTGTGTAAAAACTGCATTCAAGAAACTGATTTCGATGTAACATATTTGTATTGTAAACCATTATGTAATGGTCGTGTGTAAACATGATATTTTAGATTATCATTATTTGATAATCTACGTAAAGCTTTTTAAACCTTTATTTATGAAATAAAGGTTATGGTTTGTTTTAAAAATGAATGCAGTCTTTGAAAAACGTCTCATATAGAGGTCAAAACCTCGCAACGAAATCAATTAATATGGAACGTTTTTAATCAATAAGAACGGGACATTTCAGTTGGTATCCGAGCGTTGGTCTTAGAGAACCAGAAAATTTGCATTAGTGTGTCTTATCGAGTTTGTTAGGATGCATTAGTGAGTCTGGACTTCGACCGTGTTTTCTTTAAAAATGATTGCTTAACATTTTTGTTGGAAACTATATATTTTTAACATATGAATATTATGTGATATATTAATCTCTTAACGTGTTTGATATTATGTGATAGATGTCTACCTCTAGAACAAGTCCCATTGACTCACCTAATAATAATGAAGAGTCAAATGTAAATTGGAATGATTCGTGGACTGATTCACAAGTTCCCGAAGTGGAACCGGAAGAAGAGTCGGAACCGGAAGAAGAATCGGAACCGGAAGAAGAATCGGAACCGGAAGAAGAAGTAGAACCGGTGGGGGAAATAATAAAACGGTTAAGTAAAAGAGAATCCTCAACCAACCGACCAAGGTTAATTATGGTCAATGGTGTTTCCACCAAGGAAGCAAAATATTGGGAGGATTACCAATTCTCCGATGAATCGGATTTCGACGAGAATTCCGATGATGTTATAGAAATTACCCCAACTGAATTTAAAAAGGCAAAAGAAAATAATAAGGGAAAGGGCATAAAAATAGAGAAATCTAATTCCAACCCCAATGAACTTTATATGTATCGTCAACCCCCGAAGTCCTTAAGTTGTAACAATGACCCGGGAACCTCTAAACCACCAGGTTTTTCTAAACCAATGTGGACAACGACGGCTCGTATTAAGGGAACATCATATATCCCTAGAAACTTGGCAAAACAAACCAAAACCGAACAAGAAGAAACGAGCGAGTCGGAATAAGATAGTTGTATTCGTGTGGTGTAATATATGTAATATAGTGTGCTTATGCTTTATGATATATGTAAAAATTGCTTGTATTAATAAGTATTTTTTTTTATGAATCTAACTCTTGTCTATTTTACAGTATAAAAACACAAAATGGATAGACAACCCAATATTTTAAGAGACCTACCCGGAGACATGATTGATGAAATCTTGTCTAGAGTCGGTCAGAATTCCTCGGCACAACTATTTAAGGCGAGATCAGTTTGTAAGACATTCGAAGAACGTTCCAAGAATGCCTTGGTTTATAAAAGGCTTTCGTTCAAAAGATGGGGGATATCACATTGGGAAATCCATAACTTACGATGTGTTTACTTTGACGCATATATTGCGGGGAACCCAAATGCTATTTTACGCAACGGGTTAAGAAATTATTTTGACTCAGTATATCCGAATATAGGACTTCGTGATTTAGAAAAAGCGGCTAACATGCAACATAAAGAAGCATGTTATGCTTACGGGTTAGTAATGTTCACTTCTCACCAAAGTGAGAACAAGAACATCGGGCTACAACTATTAAACAAAACGTTCCCACAAGTGACGGAGTCGGTAATTGGGGTAAGAAATGAGGTTTTTAGGTTATTACGAGACTGTTGGTCATTACGTAACCCTCGTCCCTTTGACGACGTTACAACATGCTGTCTTATCAACGGCCATAACGGTTATGTTCCACAAGACCAAGGATGGGAAGTAGTCCTAGTAAAACCAGAATGCATGACTTGTTTCTGGACGTATGAATTACGTGTCTTTATTGCCTTTGCTGAATGACTTGTGTACTAGCTAGAATTATCTTCACAACTATCTTGTATCAAAGTTATTGTGTGCTATATTTCATGCTTTATGTAAAATAAGCGGTATTGTAAGTTTGTAAAATATTGTATAAAAGTTTGAACGCGAAATATTATTACAATCAGTTTTTCATATAGAATTGTAGTAGTTGAATTGTATATTAGCTACTAAGTATGAACTTAACGGGTAGCTACTACCCGAATTTAAACTTATAAAACGCTAATATGAAGAAAAAGCTTTTATAAATGAGTTCATATTATGCTACGAAATACTATTAACTACTCTTAATATTCTGTATGATTAACTTGTTCCATTTGACTATTTTGAAGGAAATGGCACCGACTACTCGACACACCGTGAATATGAATGAAGAGGAATTCCGTACTTTTCTAGCTTCAAACATAGCCGCAGTACAGGCTGCGCTACATACCAACAATAACCTTGGATTTGGCAGTACAGGAAATCATGTAGGATGCACCTACAAAGAATTCACTGCCTGCAAACCTTTGGAATTTGATGGAACCGAAGGACCGATCGGATTGAAACAGTGGACCGAGAAGGTCGAATCGGTGTTTGCCATAAGTAAGTGTACTGAAGAGGACAAAGTGAAGTACGCTACGCATACCTTCACAGGTTCTGCGTTAACATGGTGGAATACCTATCTAGAGCAAGTGGGACAAGATGATGCGTACGCACTACCGTGGTCAGCATTCAAGCACTTGATGAACGAGAAGTACCGTCCCAGAACCGAGGTCAATAAGCTCAAGACAGAACTTAGAGGGTTACGAACCCAAGGATTTAATATTACCACGTACGAAAGACGATTCACAGAATTGTGCCTATTGTGTCCGGGAGCATTCGAAGATGAGGAAGAGAAGATCGACGCGTTTGTGAAAGGATTACTGGAAAGAATCCAAGAAGATATAAGTTCACACGAGCCCGCCTCCATACAACAGGCATGTAGAATGGCTCACAAACTAGTGGACCAGATTAAAGAAAGAATTAAAGAACAGACTGCTGAAGAGGCCAATGTGAAGCAAGTCAAAAGAAAGTGGGAGGAAAACGGTGATAAGAATCACCAATACAACAACAACAACAACAGCAATTACAACAATAATCGCAACAATTATCCCAACAATCGCAACATCAATCGCAACTACAACAAACGGCCCAACAACAACAACAACAACAACAGCAACTACAACAATCATCCCAACAACAATAATAACCGCAACAACAACAACAATCAGAAGCAGCTATGCCAAAGGTGTGAAAAGTATCACTCGGGGTTCTGCACCAAAATTTGCAACAAGTGTAAAAGAAATGGTCATAGCGCGGCGAAGTGTGAGGTCTACGGACCAGGAGTTAATAGAACGAAAGGAACAAATGGTGTCGGAACGAGTAATGGTGGAGCAAGTAGTGTCGGAGCAAGTTATGCCAATGTAGTTTGTTATAAATGTGGAAAATTGGGCCACATTATTAGAAATTGCCCGAACCAGGAGAACACGAATGGACAAGGCCGCGGAAGAGTTTTCAATATTAATGCGGCAGAGGCACAGGAAGACCCGGAGCTTGTTACGGGTACATTTCTTATTGACAATAAATCTGCTTACGTTTTATTTGATTCGGGTGCAGATAGAAGCTATATGAGTAGAGATTTTTGTGCTAAATTAAGTTGTCCATTGACGCCTTTGGATAGTAAATTTTTACTCGAATTAGCAAATGGTAAATTAATTTCAGCAGATAATATATGTCGGAATCGAAAAATTAAACTGGTTAGCGAAACATTTAAGATTGATTTGATACCAGTAGAGTTAGGGAGTTTTGATGTGATAATCGGTATGGACTGGTTGAAAGAAGTGAAAGCAGAGATCGTTTGTTACAAAAATGCAATTCACATTATACGAGAAAAAGGAAAACCCTTAATGGTGTACGGAGAAAAGGGCAACACGAAGCTACATCTTATTAGTAATTTTAAGGCACAAAAACTAATAAGAAAAGGTTGCTATGCTGTTCTAGCACATGTCGAGAAAGTACAAACTGAAGAAAAGAGCATCAATGATGTTCCCATTGCAAAAGAAGATACCGATGTATTTCTGAAAGAATTACCGGGATTACCCCCACAGCGATCCGTTGAATTTCAAATAGATCTTGTACCAGGAGCTGCACCAATAGCTCGTGCTCCTTACAGACTCGCACCCAGCGAGATGAAAGAACTGCAAAGCCAATTACAAGAACTTTTAGAGCGTGGTTTCATTCGACCAAGCACATCACCGTGGGGAGCTCCTGTTTTGTTTGTCAAGAAGAAAGATGGTACATTCAGGTTGTGTATTGACTACCGAAAGTTGAACAAACTTACCATCAAGAACCGCTACCCACTACCGAGAATCGACGACTTATTTGATCAACTACAAGGCTCGTCTGTTTATTCAAAGATTGACTTACGTTTCGGGTATCATCAAATGCGAGTGAAAGAAGATGATATTCCAAAGACTGCTTTCAGAACACGTTACGGTCATTACGAGTTTATGGTCATGCCGTTTGGTTTAACTAATGCACCAGCTGTGTTCATGGACCTTATGAACCGAGTGTGTGGACCATACCTTGACAAGTTTGTCATTGTTTTCATTGATGACATACTTATTTACTCAAAGAATGACCAACAACACGGTGAACATTTGAGAAAGGTGTTAGAAGTATTGAGGAAGGAAGAATTGTACGCTAAGTTTTCAAAGTGTGCATTTTGGTTGGAAGAAGTTCAATTCCTCGATCACATAGTGAACAAAGAAGGTATTAAGGTGGATCCGGCAAAGATAGAAACTGTTGAAAAGTGGGAAACCCCGAAAACTCCGAAACACATACGTCAATTTTTAGGACTAGCTGGTTACTACAGAAGGTTCATCCAAGACTTTTCCAGAATAGCAAAACCCTTGACTGCATTAACGCATAAAGGGAAGAAATTTGAATGGAATGATGAACAAGAGAAAGCGTTTCAGTTATTGAAGAAAAAGCTAACTACGGCACCTATATTGTCATTGCCTGAAGGGAATGATGATTTTGTGATTTATTGTGACGCATCAAAGCAAGGTCTCGGTTGTGTATTAATGCAACGAACGAAGGTGATTGCTTATGCGTCTAGACAATTGAAGATTCACGAACAAAATTATACGACGCATGATTTGGAATTAGGCGCGGTTTTTTTTGCATTAAAGACTTGGAGGCACTACTTATATGGGGTCAAAAGTATTATATATACCGACCATAAAAGTCTTCAATACATATTTAATCAGAAACAACTGAATATGAGGCAGCGTAGGTGGATTGAATTATTGAATGATTACGACTTTGAGATTCGTTACCACCCGGGGAAGGCAAATGTGGTAGCCGATGCCTTGAGCAGGAAGGACAGAGAACCCATTCGAGTAAAATCTATGAATATAATGATTCATAATAACCTTACTACTCAAATAAAGGAGGCGCAACAAGGAGTTTTAAAAGAGGAAAATTTAAAGGATGAAATACCCAAAGGATCGGAGAAACATCTTAATATTTGGGAAGACGGAACCCGGTATAGGGCTGAAAGGATTTGGGTACCAAAATTTGGAGATATGAGAGAAATGGTACTTAGAGAAGCTCATAAAACCAGATACTCAATACATCCTGGAACGGGGAAGATGTACAAGGATCTCAGGAAATATTTTTGGTGGCCGGGTATGAAAGCCGATGTTGCTAAATACGTAGAAGAATGTTTGACGTGTTCTAAGGTCAAAGCTGAGCATCAGAAACCATCAGATCTACTTCAACAACCCGAAATCCCGGAATGGAAATGGGAAAACATTACCATGGATTTCATCAATAAATTGCCAAGGACTGCAAGTGGTTTTGATACTATTTGGGTAATAGTTGATCGTCTCACCAAATCAGCACATTTCCTGCCAATAAGAGAAGATGACAAGATGGAGAAGTTAGCACGACTGTATTTGAAGGAAGTCGTCTCCAGACATGGAATACCAATCTCTATTATCTCTGATAGGGATGGCAGATTTATTTCAAGATTCTGATAGACATTACAGCAAGCATTAGGAACTCGTCTAGACATGAGTACTGCCTATCATCCACAAACTGACGGGCAGAGCGAAAGGACGATACAAATGCTTGAAGACATGCTACGAGCATGTGTTATTGATTTCGAAAACAGTTGGGATCGACATCTACCATTAGCAGAATTTTCCTACAACAACAGCTACCATTCAAGCATTGAGATGGCGCCGTTTGAAGCACTTTATGGTAGAAAGTGCAGGTTTCCGATTTGTTGGAGTGAAGTGGGGGATAGACAGATTACGGGTCCGGAGATTATACAAGAAACTACCGAGAAGATCATCCAAATTCAACAACGGTTGAAAACCGCCCAAAGTCGACAAAAGAGCTACGCTGACATTAAAAGAAAAGATATAGAATTTGAAATTGGATAGATGGTGAAATGTCCCGTTCTTATTGATTAAAAACGTTCCATATTAATTGATTTCGTTGCGAGGTTTTGACCTCTATATGAGACGTTTTTCAAAGACAGCATTCATTTTAAAACAAACCATAACCTTTATTTCATCAATAAAGGTTTAAAAAGCTTTACGTAGATTATCAAATAATGATAATCTAAAATATCCTGTTTACACACGACCATTACATAATGGTTTACAATACAAATATGTTACAACAAAATAAGTTTCTTGAATGCAGTTTTTACACAATATCATACAAGCATGGACTCCAAATCTCGTCCTTATTTAAGTATGCGACAGCGTAAGCTCTTAATAATCACCTGAGAATAAACATGCTTAAAACGTCAACAAAAATGTTGGTGAGTTATAGGTTTAACCTATATATATCAAATCATAATAATAGACCACAAGATTTCATATTTCAATACACATCCCATACATAGAGATAAAAATCATTCATATGGTGAACACCTGGTAACCGACATTAACAAGATGCATATATAAGAATATCCCCATCATTCCGGGACACCCTTCGGATATGATATAAATTTCGAAGTACTAAAGCATCCGGTACTTTGGATGGGGCTTGTTGGGCCCGATAGATCTATCTTTAGGATTCGCGTCAATTAGGGTGTCTGTTCCCTAATTCTTAGATTACCAGACTTAATAAAAAGGGGCATATTCGATTTTGATAATTCAACCATAGAATGTAGTTTCACGTACTTATGTCTATTTTGTAAATCATTTATAAAACCTGCATGTATTCTCATCCCAAAAATATTAGATTTTAAAAGTGGGACTATAACTCACTTTTGCAGATTTTTACTTCGTCGGGAAGTAAGACTTGGCCACTGGTTGATTCACGAACCTATAACAATATATACATATATATCATAGTATGTTTAAAATATATTTACAACACTTTTAATATATTTTGATGTTTTAAGTTTATTAAGTCAGCTGTCCTCGTTAGTAACCTACAACTAGTTGTCCACAGTTAGATGTACAGAAATAAATCGATAAATATTATCTTGAATCAATCCACGACCCAGTGTATACGTATATCAGTATTGATCACAACTCAAACTATATATATTTTGGAATCAACCTCAACCCTGTATAGCTAACTCCAACATTCACATATAGAGTGTCTATGGTTGTTCCGAAATATATATAGATGTGTCGACATGATAGGTCGAAACATTGTATACGTGTCTATGGTATCTCAAGATTACATAATATACAATACAAGTTGATTAAGTTATGGTTGGAATAGATTTGTTACCAATTTTCACGTAGCTAAAATGAGAAAAATTATCCAATCTTATTTTACCCATAACTTCTTCATTTTAAATCCGTTTTGAGTGAATCAAATTGCTATGGTTTCATATTGAACTCTATTTTATGAATCTAAACAGAAAAGTATAGGTTTATAGTCAGAAAAATAAGTTACAAGTCATTTTTGTAAAGGTAGTCATTTCAGTCGAAAGAACGACGTCTAGATGACCATTTTAGAAAACATACTTCCACTTTGAGTTTAACCATAATTTTTGGATATAGTTTCATGTTCATAATAAAAATCATTTTTATCAGAATAACAACTTTTAAATCAAAGTTTATCATAGTTTTTAATTAACTAACCCAAAACAGCCCGCGGTGTTACTACGACGGCGTAAATTCGGTTTTACGGTGTTTTTCGTGTTTCCAGGTTTTAAATCATTAAGTTAGCATATCATATAGATATATAACATGTGTTTAGTTGATTTTAAAAGTCAAGTTAGAAGGATTAACTTTTGTTTGTGAACAAGTTTAGAATTAACTAAACTATGTTCTAGTGATTACAAGTTTAAACCGTCGAATAAGATAGATTTATATGTATGAATCGAATGATGTTATGAACATCATTACTACCTTAAGTTCCTTGGATAAACCTACTGGAAAAGAGAAAAATGGATCTAGCTTCAATGGATCCTTGGATGGCTCGAAGTTCTTGAAGCAAAATCATGACACGAAAACAAGTTCAAGTAAGATCATCACTTGAAATAAGATTGTTATAGTTATAGAAATTGAACCAAAGTTTGAATATGATTATTACCTTGTATTAGAATGATAACCTACTGTAAGAAACAAAGATTTCTTGAGGTTGGATGATCACCTTACAAGATTGGAAGTGAGCTAGCAAACTTGAAAGTATTCTTGATTTTATGAAACTAGAACTTTTGGAATTTATGAAGAACACTTAGAACTTGAAGATAGAACTTGAGAGAGATCAATTAGATGAAGAAAATTGAAGAATGAAAGTGTTTGTAGGTGTTTTTGGTCGTTGGTGTATGGATTAGATATAAAGGATATGTAATTTTGTTTTCATGTAAATAAGTCATGAATGATTACTCATATTTTTGTAATTTTATGAGATATTTCATGCTAGTTGCCAAATGATGGTTCCCACATGTGTTAGTTGACTCACATGGGCTGCTAAGAGCTGATCATTGGAGTGTATATACCAATAGTACATACATCTAAAAGCTGTGTATTGTACGAGTACGAATACGGGTGCATACGAGTAGAATTGTTGATGAAACTGAACGAGGATGTAATTGTAAGCATTTTTGTTAAGTAGAAGTATTTTGATAAGTGTCTTGAAGTCTTTCAAAAGTGTATGAATACATATTAAAACACTACATGTATATACATTTTAACTGAGTCGTTAAGTCATCGTTAGTCGTTACATGTAAATGTTATTTTGAAACCTTTAGGTTAACGATCTTGTTAAATGTTGTTAACCCAATGTTTATAATATCAAAAGAGATTTTAAATTATTATATTATCATGATATTATGATGTACGAATATCTCTTAATATGATATATATACATTAAATGTCGTTACAACGATAATCATTACATATATGTCTCGTTTCAAAATCATTAAATTAGTAGTCTTGTTTTTACATATGTAGTTCATTGTTAATATACTTAATGATATGTTTACTTATCATAATATGATGTTAACTATATATATAACCATATATATGTCATCATATAGTTTTTACAAGTTTTAACGTTCGTGAATCACCGGTCAACTTGGGTGGTCAATTGTCTATATGAAACATATTTCAATTAATCAAGTCTTAACAAGTTTGATTGCTTAACATGTTTGAAACATTTAATCATGTAAATATCAATCTCAATTAATATATATAAACATGGAAAAGTTCGGGTCACTACAGTACCTACCCGTTAAATAAATTTCGTCCCGAAATTTTAAGCTGTTGAAGGTGTTGACGAATCTTCTGGAAATAGATGCGGGTATTTCTTCTTCATCTGATCTTCATGCTCCCAGGTGAACTCGGGTCCTCTACGAGAATTCCATCGAACCTTAACAATTGGTATCTTGTTTTGCTTAAGTCTTTTAACCTCACGATCCATTATTTCGACGGGTTCTTCGATGAATTGAAGTTTTTCGTTGATTTGGATTTCATCTAACGGAATAGTGAGATCTTCTTTAGCAAAACATTTCTTCAAATTCGAGACGTGGAAAGTGTTATGTACAGCCGCTAGTTGTTGAGGTAACTCAAGTCGGTAAGCTACTGGTCCGACACGATCAATAATCTTGAATGGTCCAATATACCTTGGATTTAATTTCCCTCGTTTACCAAATCGAACAACGCCTTTCCAAGGTGCAACTTTAAGCATGACCATCTCTCCAATTTCAAATTCTATATCTTTTCTTTTAATGTCAGCGTAGCTCTTTTGTCGACTTTGGGCGGTTTTCAACCGTTGTTGAATTTGGATGATCTTCTCGGTAGTTTCTTGTATAATCTTCGGACCCGTAATCTGTCTATCCCCCACTTCACTCCAAAAAATCGGAGACCTGCACTTTCTACCATAAAGTGCTTCAAACGGCGCCATCTCAATGCTTGAATGGTAGCTGTTGTTGTAGGAAAATTCTGCTAATGGTAGATGTCGATCCCAACTGTTTCCGAAATCAATAACACATGCTCGTAGCATGTCTTCAAGCGTTTGTATCGTCCTTTCGTTCTGTCCATCAGTTTGTGGATGATAGGCAGTACTCATGTCTAGACGAGTTCCTAATACTTGCCGTAATGTCTGCCAGAATCTTGAAATAAATCTACCATCCCTATCAGAGTTAATAGAGATTGGTATTCCATGTCTGGAGATGACTTCCTTCAAATACAGTCGTGCTAATTTCTCCATCTTGTCATCTTCTCTTATTGGCAAGAAGTGTGCTGATTTGGTGAGACGATCAACTATTACCCAAATAGTATCAAAACCACTTGCAGTCCTTGGCAATTTAGTGATGAAATCCATGGTAATGTTTTCCCATTTCCATTCCGGGATTTCGGGTTGTTGGAGTAGACCTGATGGTTTCGGATGCCCAGCTTTGACCTTAGAACACGTCAAACATTCTCCTACGTATTTAACAACATCGGCTTTCATACCCGGCTACCAAAAATGTTTCTTGAGATCCTTGTACATCTTCCCCGTTCCAGTATGTATTGAGTATATGGTTTTATGAGCTTCTCTAAGTACCATTTCTCTCATATCTCCAAATTTTGGTACCCAAATCCTTTCAGCCCTATACCGGGTTCCGTCTTCCCGAATATTAAGATGCTGCTCCGATCCTTTGGGTATTTCATCCTTTAAATTTCCCTCTTTTAAAACTCCTTGTTGAGCCTCCTTTATTTGAGTAGTAAGGTTATTATGAATCATTATATTCATAGATTTTACTCGAATGGGTTCCCTGTCCTTCCTGCTCAAGGCATCGGCTACCACATTTGCCTTCCCCGGGTGGTAACGAATCTCAAAGTCGTAATCATTCAATAATTCAATCCACCTACGCTGCCTCATATTCAGTTGTTTCTGATTAAAAATGTGTTGAAGACTTTTGTGGTCGGTATATATAATACTTTTGACCCCATATAAGTAGTGCCTCCAAGTCTTTAATGCAAAAACAACAGCGCCTAATTCCAAATCATGCGTCGTATAATTTTGTTCGTGAATCTTCAATTGTCTAGACGCATAAGCAATCACCTTCGTTCGTTGCATTAATACACAACCGAGACCTTGCTTTGATGCGTCACAATAAATCACAAAATCATCATTCCCTTCAGGCAATGACAATATAGGTGCCGTAGTTAGCTTTTTCTTCAATAACTGAAACGCTTTCTCTTGTTCATCATTCCATTCAAATTTCTTCCCTTTATGCGTTAATGCAGTCAAGGGTTTTGCTATTCTGGAAAAGTCTTGGATGAACCTTCTGTAGTAACCAGCTAGTCCTAAAAACTGGCGTATGTGTTTCGGAGTTTTCGGGGTTTCCCACTTTTCAACAGTTTCTATCTTTGCCGGATCCACCTTAATACCTTCTTTGTTCACTATGTGACCGAGGAATTGAACTTCTTCCAACCAAAATGCACACTTTGAAAATTTAGCGTACAATTCTTCCTTCCTCAATACTTCTAACACCTTTCTCAAATGTTCACCGTGTTCTTGGTCATTCTTGGAGTAAATAAGTATGTCATCAATGAAAACAATGACAAACTTGTCAAGGTATGGTCCACACACTCGGTTCATAAGGTCCATGAACATAGCTGGTGCATTAGTTAAACCAAATGACATGACCATAAAATCGTAATGACCGTAACGTGTTCTGAAAGCAGTCTTTGGAATATCATCTTCTTTCACCCGCATTTGATGATACCCGGAACGTAAATCAATCTTTGAATAAACAAACGAGCCTTGTAGTTGATCAAATAAGTCGTCGATTCTCGGTAGTGGGTAGCGGTTCTTGATGGTAAGTTTGTTCAACTCTCGGTAGTCGATACACAACCTGAATGTACCATCTTTCTTCTTGACAAACAAAACAGGAGCTCCCCACGGTGATGTGCTTAGTCGAATGAAACCACGCTCTAAAAGTTCTTGTAATTGGCTTTGCAGTTCTTTCATCTCATTGGGTGCGAGTCTGTAAGGAGCACGAGCTATTGGTGCAGCTCCTGGTACAAGATCTATTTGAAATTCAACGGATCGATGTGGGGGTAATCCCGGTAATTCTTTCAGAAATACATCGGGAAATTCTTTTGCGACGGGAACATCATTGATGCTCTTTTCTTCAGTTTGTACTTTCTCGACGTGTGCTAGAACAGCATAGCAACCTTTTCTTATTAGTTTTTGTGCCTTCAAATTACTAATAAGATGTAGCTTCGTGTTGCCCTTTTCTCCGCACACCATTAAGGGTTTTCCTTTTTCTCGTATAATGCGAATTACATTTTTGTAACAAACGATCTCTGCTTTCACTTCTTTCAACCAGCCCATACCGATTATCACATCAAAACTCCCTAACTCTACTGGTATCAAATCAATCTTAAATGTTTCGCTAACCAGTTTAATTTCTCGATTCCGACATATATTATCTGCTGAAATTAATTTACCATTTGCTAATTCGAGTAAAAATTTACTATCCAAAGGCGTCAATGGACAACTTAATTTAGCACAAAAATCTCTACTCATATAGCTTCTATCCGCACCCGAATCAAATAAAACGTAAGCAGATTTATTGTCAATAAGAAACGTACCCGTAACAAGCTCCGGGTCTTCCTGTGCCTCTGTCGCATTAATATTGAAAACTCTTCCGCGGCCTTGTCCATTCGTGTTCTCCTGGTTCGGGCAATTTCTAATAATGTGGCCCGGTTTTCCACATTTATAACAAACTACATTGGCATAACTTGCTCCGACACTACTTGCTCCGCCATTACTCATTCCGACACCATTTGTTCCTTTCGTTCTATTAACCCCTGGTCCGTAGACCTCACACTTCACCACGCTATGACCATTTCTTTTACACTTGTTGCAAAATTTGGTGCAGAACCCCGAGTGATACTTTTCACACCTTTGGCATAGCTGCTTCTGATTGTTGTTGTTGTTGTTGCGGTTATTATTGTTGTTGGGATGATTGTTGTAGTAGTTGTTGTTGTTGTTGGGCCGTTTGTTGTAGTTGCGATTGATATTGCGATTGTTGGGATAATTGTTGCGATTATTGTTGTAATTTCTGTTGTTGTTGTATTGGTGATTCTTATCACCGTTTTCCTCCCACTTTCTTTTGACTTGCTTCACATTGGCCTCTTCAGCAGTCTGTTCTTTAATTCTTTCTTCAATCTGGTTCACTAGTTTGTGAGCCATTCTACATGCCTGTTGTATGGAGGCGGGCTCGTGTGAACTTATATCTTCTTGGATTCTTTCCGGTAATCCTTTCACAAACGCGTCGATCTTCTCTTCCTCATCTTCGAATGCTCCCGGACACAATAGGCACAATTCTGTGAATCGTCTTTCGTACATGGTAATATCAAATCCTTGGGTTCGTAACCCTCTAAGTTCTGTCTTGAGCTTATTGACCTCGGTTCTGGGACGGTACTTCTCGTTCATCAAGTGCTTGAATGCTGACCACGGTAGTGCGTACGCATCATCTTGTCCCACTTGCTCTAGATAGGTATTCCACCATGTTAACGCAGAACCTGTGAAGGTATGCGTAGCGTACTTCACTTTGTCCTCTTCAGTACACTTACTTATGGCAAACACCGATTTGACCTTCTCGGTCCACCGTTTCAACCCGATTGGTCCTTCGGTTCCATCAAATTCCAAAGGTTTGCAGGCAGTGAATTCTTTGTAGGTGCATCCTACACGATTTCCTGTACTGCTAGATCCAAGGTTATTGTTGGTATGTAGCGCAGCCTGTACTGCGGCTATGTTTGAAGCTAGAAAAGTACGGAATTCCTCTTCATTCATATTCACGGTGTGTCGAGTAGTCGGTGCCATTTCCTTCAAAATAGTCAAATGGAACAAGTTAATCATACAGAATATTAAGAGTAGTTAATAGTATTTCGTAGCATAATATGAACTCATTTATAAAAGCTTTTTCTTCATATTAGCGTTTTATAAGTTTAAATTCGGGTAGTACCTACCCGTTAAGTTCATACTTAGTAGCTAATATACAATTCAACTACTACAATTCTATATGAAAAACTGATTATAATAATATTTCGCGTTCAAACTTTTATACAATATTTTACAAACTTACAATACCGCTTATTTTACATAAAGCATGAAATATAGCACACAATAACTTTGATACAAGATAGTTGTGAAGATAATTCTAGCTAGTACACAAGTCGTTCAGCAAAGGCAATAAAGACACGTAATTCATACGTCCAGAAACAAGTCATGCATTCTGGTTTTACTAGGATTACTTCCCATCCTTGGTCTTGTGGAACATAACCGTTATGGCCGTTGATAAGACAGCGTGTTGTAACGTCGTCAAAGGGACGAGGGTTACGTAATGTCCAACAGTCCCGTAATAACCTAAAAACCTCATTTCTTACCCCAATTACCGACTCCGTCACTTGTGGGAACGTTTTGTTTAATAGTTGTAGCCCGATGTTCTTGTTCTCACTTTGGTGAGAAGTGAACATTACTAACCCGTAAGCATAACATGCTTCTTTATGTTGCATGTTAGCCGCTTTTTCTAAATCACGAAGTCCAATATTCGGATATAGTGAGTCAAAATAATTTCTTAACCCATTGCGTAAAATAGCATTTGGGTTCCCCGCAATATATGCGTCAAAGTAAACACATCGTAACTTATGGATTTCCCAATGTGATATCCCCCATCTTTCGAACGAAAGCCTTTTATAAACCAAGGCATTCTTGAAACGTTCTTCGAATGTCTTACAAACTAATCTCGCCTTAAATAGTTGTGCCGAAGAATTCTGACCGACTCTAGACAAGATTTCATCAATCA
Organism: Rutidosis leptorrhynchoides; assembly: GCF_046630445.1. Lineage (NCBI taxonomy): Eukaryota > Viridiplantae > Streptophyta > Magnoliopsida > Asterales > Asteraceae > Rutidosis > Rutidosis leptorrhynchoides. Next base: position 167,957,306 of record NC_092333.1, read on the forward strand.
TGTCTCCGGGTAGGTCTCTTAAAATATTGGGTTGTCTATCCATTTTGTGTTTTTATACTGTAAAATAGACAAGAGTTAGATTCATAAAAAAAAATACTTATTAATACAAGCAATTTTTACATATATCATAAAGCATAAGCACACTATATTACATATATTACACCACACGAATACAACTATCTTATTCCGACTCGCTCGTTTCTTCTTGTTCGGTTTTGGTTCGTTTTGCCAAGTTTCTAGGGATATATGATGTTCCCCTAATACAAGTCGTAATTTTCCACATTGGTTTAGAAAAACCTGGTGGTTTAGAGGTTCCCGGGTCATTGTTACAACTTAAGGACTTCGGGGGTTGACGAAACATATAAAGTTCATCGGGGTTGGAATTAGATTTCTCTATTTTTATGCCCTTTCCCTTATTATTTTCTTTTGCCTTTTTAAATTCAGTTGGGGTAATTTCTATAACATCATCGGAATTCTCGTCGGAATCCGATTCATCGGAGAATTGGTAATCCTCCCAATATTTTGCTTCCTTGGCGGAAACACCATTGACCGTAATTAACCTTGGTCGGTTGGTTGAGGATTCTCTTTTACTTAACCGTTTTATTATTTCCCCCACCGGTTCTACTTCTTCTTCCGGTTCCGATTCTTCTTCCGGTTCCGATTCTTCTTCCGGTTCCGACTCTTCTTCCGGTTCCTCTTCGGGAACTTGTGAATCAGTCCACGAATCATTCCAATTTACATTTGACTCTTCATTATTATTAGTTGAGTCAATGGGACTTGTTCTAGAGGTAGACATCTATCACATAATATCAAACACGTTAAGAGATTAATATATCACATAATATTCATATGTTAAAAATATATAGTTTCCAACAAAAATGTTAAGCAATCATTTTTAAAGAAAACACGGTCGAAGTCCAGACTCACTAATGCATCCTAACAAACTCGATAAGTCACACTAATGCAAATTTTCTGGTTCTCTAAGACCAACGCTCGGATACCAACTGAAATGTCCCGTTCTTATTGATTAAAAACGTTCCATATTAATTGATTTCTTTGCGAGGTTTTGACCTCTATATGAGACGTTTTTCAAAGACTGCATTCATTTTAAAACAAACCATAACCTTTATTTCATCAATAAAGGTTTAAAAAGCTTTACGTAGATTATCAAATAATGATAATCTAAAATATCCTGTTTACACACGACCATTACATAATGGTTTACAATACAAATATGTTACAACAAAATAAGTTTCTTGAATGCAGTTTTTACACAATATCATACAAGCATGGACTCCAAATCTCGTCCTTATTTAAGTATGCGACAGCGGAAGCTCTTAATAATCACCTAAGAATAAACATGCTTAAAACGTCAACAAAAATGTTGGTGAGTTATAGGTTTAACCTATATATATCAAATCATAATAATAGACCACAAGATTTCATATTTCAATACACATCCCATACATAGAGATAAAAATCATTCATATGGTGAACACCTGGTAACCGACATTAACAAGATGCATATATAAGAATATCCCCATCATTCCGGGACACCCTTCGGATATGATATAAATTTTGAAGTACTAAAGCATCCGGTACTTTGGATGGGGCTTGTTGGGCCCGATAGATCTATCTTTAGGATTCGCGTCAATTAGGGTGTCTGTTCCCTAATTCTTAGATTACCAGACTTAATAAAAAGGGGCATATTCGATTTCGATAATTCAACCATAGAATGTAGTTTCACGTACTTGTGTCTATTTTGTAAATCATTTATAAAACCTGCATGTATTCTCATCCCAAAAATATTAGATTTTAAAAGTGGGACTATAACTCACTTTCACAGATTTTTACTTCGTCGGGAAGTAAGACTTGGCCACTGGTTGATTCACGAACCTATAACAATATATACATATATATCATAGTATGTTTAAAATATATTTACAACACTTTTAATATATTTTGATGTTTTAAGTTTATTAAGTCAGCTGTCCTCGTTAGTAACCTACAACTAGTTGTCCACAGTTAGATGTACAGAAATAAATCGATAAATATTATCTTGAATCAATCCACGACCCAGTGTATACGTATCTCAGTATTGATCACAACTCAAACTATATATATTTTGGAATTAACTTCAACCCTGTATAGCTAACTCCAACATTCACATATAGAGTGTCTATGGTTGTTCCGAAATATATATAGATGTGTCGACATGATAGGTCGAAACATTGTATACGTGTCTATGGTATCTCAAGATTACATAATATACAATACAAGTTGATTAAGTTATGGTTGAAATAGATTTGTTGCCAATTTTCACGTAGCTAAAATGAGAAAAATTATCCAATCTTGTTTTACCCATAACTTCTTCATTTTAAATCCGTTTTGAGTGAATCAAATTGCTATGGTTTCATATTGAACTATATTTTATGAATCTAAACAGAAAAGTATAGGTTTATAGTCAGAAAAATAAGTTACAAGTCGTTTTTGTAAAGGTAGTCATTTCAGTCGAAAGAACGACGTCTAGATGACCATTTTAGAAAACATACTTCCACTTTGAGTTTAACCATAATTTTTGGATATAGTTTCATGTTCATAATAAAAATCATTTTATCAGAATAACAACTTTTAAATCAAAGTTTATCATAGTTTTTAATTAACTAACCCAAAACAGCCCGCGGTGTTACTACGACGGCGTAAATCCGGTGTTACGGTGTTTTTCGTGTTTCCAGGTTTTAAATCATTAAGTTAGCATATCATATAGATATAGAACATGTGTTTAGTTGATTTTAAAAGTCAAGTTAGAAGGATTAACTTTTGTTTGCGAACAAGTTTAGAATTAACTAAACTATGTTCTAGTGATTACAAGTTTAAACCTTCGAATAAGATAGCTTTATATGTATGAATCGAATGATGTTATGAACATCATTACTACCTTAAGTTCCTTGGATAAACCTACTAGAAAAGAGAAAAATGGATCTAGCTTCAATGGATCCTTGGATGGCTCGAAGTTCTTGAAGCAAAATCATGACACGAAAACAAGTTCAAGTAAGATCATCACTTGAAATAAGATTGTTATAGTTATAGAAATTGAACCAAAGTTTGAATATGATTATTACCTTGTATTAGAATGATAACCTACTGTAAGAAACAAAGATTTCTTGAGGTTGGATGATCACCTTACAAGATTGGAAGTGAGCTAGCAAACTTGAAAGTATTCTTGATTTTATGAAACTAGAACTTTTGGAATTTATGAAGAACACTTAGAACTTGAAGATAGAACTTGAGAGAGATCAATTAGATGAAGAAAATTGAAGAATGAAAGTGTTTGTAGGTGTTTTTGGTCGTTGGTGTATGGATTAGATATAAAGGATATGTAATTTTGTTTTCATGTAAATAAGTCATGAATGATTACTCATATTTTTGTAATTTTATGAGATATTTCATGCTAGTTGCCAAATGATGGTTCCCACATGTGTTAGGTGACTCACATGGGCTGCTAAGAGCTGATCATTGGAGTGTATATACCAATAGTACATACATCTAAAAGTTGTGTATTGTACGAGTACGAATACGGGTGCATACGAGTAGAATTGTTGATGAAACTGAACGAGGATGTAATTTTAAGCATTTTTGTTAAGTAGAAGTATTTTGATAAGTGTCTTGAAGTCTTTAAAAAGTGTATGAATACATATTAAAACACTACATGTATATACATTTTAACTGAGTCGTTAAGTCATCGTTAGTCGTTACATGTAAATGTTATTTTGAAACCTTTAGGTTAACGATCTTGTTAAATGTTGTTAACCCAATGTTTATAATATCAAAAGAGATTTTAAATTATTATATTATCATGATATTATGATGTACGAATATCTCTTAATATGATATATATACATTAAATGTCGTTACAACGATAATCGTTACATATATGTCTCGTTTCAAAATCATTAAGTTAGTAGTCTTGTTTTTACATATGTAGTTCATTGTTAATATACTTAATGATATGTTTACTTATCATAATATCATGTTAACTATATATATAACCATATATATGTCATCATATAGTTTTTACAAGTTTTAACGTTCGTGAATCACCGGTCAACTTGGGTGGTCAATTGTCTATATGAAACATATTTCAATTACTCAAGTCTTAACAAGTTTGATTGCTTAACATGTTGGAAACATTTAATCATGTAAATATCAATCTCAATTAATATATATAAACATGGAAAAGTTCGGGTCACTACAGATGGTCATGCTTAAAGTTGTACCTTGGAAAGGCGTTGTTCGATTTGGTAAACGAGGGAAATTAAATCCAAGGTATGTTGGACCATTCAAGATTATTGATCGTGTCGGACCAGTAGCTTACCGACTTGAGTTACCTCAACAACTCACGGCTGTACATAACACTTTCCACGTCTCGAATTTGAAGAAATGTTTTGCTAAAGAAGATCTCACTATTCCGTTAGATGAAATCCAAATCAACGAAAAACTCCAATTCATCGAAGAACCCGTCGAAATAATGGATCGTGAGGTTAAAAGACTTAAGCAAAACAAGATACCAATTGTTAAGGTTCGATGGAATGCTCGAAGAGGACCCGAGTTCACCTGGGAGCGTGAAGATCAGATGAAGAAGAAATACCCGCATCTATTTCCAGAAGATTCGTCAACACCTTCAACAGCTTAAAATTTCGGGACGAAATTTATTTAACGGGTAGGTACTGTAGTGACCCGAACTTTTCCATGTTTATATATATTAATTGAGATTGATATTTACATGATTAAATGTTTCCAACATGTTAAGTAATCAAACTTGTTAAGACTTGATTAATTGAAATATGTTTCATATAGACAATTGACCACCCAAGTTGACCGGCGATTCACGAACGTTAAAACTTGTAAAAACGACATGACGATATATATATTAATATACATATGGTTAACATGAGATTATGATAAGTAAGTATCTCCATAAGTATATTAACAATGAGTTATATACATATAAACAAGACTACTAACTTAAGGATTTTGAAACGAGACATATATGTAACGATTATCGTTGTAACGACATTTAAATGTATATATATCATATTAAGATATATTAATATATCATAATATCATGATAATATAATAATTTAACATCTCATTAGATATAATAAACAATGGGTTAACAACATTAATTGAGATCGTTAACTTAAAGGTTTCAAAACAACACTTACATGTAACGACTAACGATGACTTAACGACTCAGTTAAAATGTATATACATGTAGTGTATTTAGATGAATTAAAATACTTTTGGAAGACTTCAAGACATATATCAAAATACTCATACTTAACGAAAATGGTTACAGTTACTTTTCCATTCTTTTCTTTCATCAAGAATTCTAGTCGTATTCTTACCCGTATTATACACAGCTTCAAAACGTACTTACTATGAGTATATACCAATAGGAACTAGCATGGGATTCCACTCTTGATTATGTCATGTATGACTAATCAATTTTAACTTCTACCATGAGCTAGTCAACTAACTAGAACTCCTTTTAACCCCACTCACCACTCACCAATTACCACTCATCATTCACTCCATTTCACTTCCAATTCTCTTTCTAATTCTCTCTCAACACACACACACTATTATGAACGTATTTTTCCAGTAGTTAATCATCATATTCATCAAAAATCACTTCAAGAATCAAGCTATAATCATCATAGGAAGAACACTTCAAGAACACTTCAAAAATCCCTTCAAGTTTACTAATTTACTTCCAAGCTTTCTAATCCATTCCAAGTAATCATCTAAGATCAAGAAACCTTTGTTATATACAGTAGGTTATCTTTCTTATTCAAGGTAATATTCATATTCAAACTTTGATTCAATTTCTATAACTATAAACTCTCTTAATTCGAGTAAAAATCTTACTTGAACTTGTTTTTGTGTCATGATCCTACTTCAAGAACTTTCAAGCCATCCAAGATCCTTTGAAGCTAGATCATTTCTTGTCACTTCCAATAGGTTTAACTACTAAACTTGAGGTAGTAATGATGTTCATAACATCATTCGATTCATATATATAAAACTATCTTATTCGAAGGTTTAAACTCGTAATCACTAGAACATAGTTTAGTTAATTCTAAACTTGTTCGCAAACAAAAGTTAATCCTTCTAACTTGACTTTTAAAATTAACTACACACATGTTCTATATCTATATTATATGCTAACTTAATGATTTAAAACCTGGAAACACGAAAAATACCGTAAAACCGGATTTACGCCGTCGTAGTAACACCGCGGGCTGTTTTGGGTTAGTTAATTAAAAACTATGATAAACTTTGATTTAAAAGTTGTTATTCTGAGAAAATGATTTTTATTATGAACATGAAACTATATCCAAAAATTATGGTTAAACTCAAAGTGGAAGTATGTTTTCTAAAATGGTCATCTAGACGTCGTTCTTTCGACTAAAATGACTACCTTTACAAAAATGACTTGTAACTTATTTTTCCAACTATAAACCTATACTTTTTCTGTTTAGATTCATAAAATAGAGTTCAATATGAAACCATAGCAATTTGATTCACTCAAAACAGATTTAAAATGAAGAAGTTATGGGTAAAACAAGATTGGATAATTTTTCTCATTTTAGCTACGTGAAAATTGGTAACAAATTTATTCCAACCATAACTTAATCAACTTGTATTGTATATTATGTAATCTTGAGATACCATAGACACGTATACAATGTTTCGACCTATCATGTCGACACATCTATATATATTTCGAAACAACCATAGACACTCTATATGTGAATGTTGGAGTTAGCTATACATGGTTGAGGTTGATTCCAAAATATATATAGTTTGAGTTGTGATCAATACTGAGATACGTATACACTGGGTCGTGGATTGATTCAAGATAATATTTATCGATTTATTTCTGTACATCTAACTGTGGACAACTAGTTGTAGGTTACTAACGAGGACAGCTGACTTAATAAACTTAAAACATCAAAATATATTAAAAGTGTTGTAAATATATTTTAAACATACTTTGATATATATGTATATATTGTTATAGGTTCGTGAATCAACCAGTGGCCAAGTCTTACTTCCCGACGAAGTAAAAATCTGTGAAAGTGAGTTATAGTCCCACTTTTAAAATCTAATATTTTTGGGATGAGAATACATGCAGGTTTTATAAATGATTTACAAAATAGACACAAGTACGTGAAACTACATTCTATGGTTGAATTATCGAAATCGAATATGCCCCTTTTTATTAAGTCTGGTAATCTAAGAATTAGGGAACAGACACCCTAATTGACGCGAATCCTAAAGATAGATCTATTGGGCCTAACAAACCCCATCTAAAGTACCGGATGCTTTAGTACTTCGAAATTTATATCATATCCGAAGGGTGTCCCGAAATGATGGGGATATTCTTATATATATGCATCTTGTAATGTCGGTTACCAGGTGTTCACCATATGAATGATTTTTATCTCTATGTATGGGATGTGTATTGAAATATGAAATCTTGTGGTCTATTGTTACGATTTGATATATATAGGTTAAACCTATAACTCACCAACATTTTTGTTGATGTTTAAAGCATGTTTATTCTCAGGTGAATACTAAGAGCTTCCACTGTTGCATACTAAAATAAGGACAAGATTTGGAGTCCATGTTTGTATGATATTGTGTAAAAACTGCATTCAAGAAACTGATTTCGATGTAACATATTTGTATTGTAAACCATTATGTAATGGTCGTGTGTAAACAGGATATTTTAGATTATCATTATTTGATAATCTACGTAAAGCTTTTTAAACCTTTATTTATGAAATAAAGGTTATGGTTTGTTTTAAAAATGAATGCAGTCTTTGAAAAACGTCTCATATAGAGGTCAAAACCTCGCAACGAAATCAATTAATATGGAACGTTTTTAATCAATAAGAACGGGACATTTCAATCGACACCCTGGTCATTTAAGGGAAAAAGTTCTCATATAGGAAAAACTTTAAAATTACCTGCGGTAAAGCAATCGTTATGGAGTTTTGCATGGATCTTGATTTTAGTTAGGGTACGTTTCATCACAACGTTTTATTGTCACAAGGCTGTTTAATACTGGAGCGATAGAAACCTTATATCTAAGAACTTTAGTGTCATGACTAATAAGCCATTAACAACCATGAGGGTTGAGTATTCTAGAGGACAAGCAAATGGTAAACTGGCAGAGATAGAGGAATAATTTAAGGTAGTACTTTAAGATTAACAGGTGGGTCATTTGGAGATGACCTCATATTAAGCAAACTTAGAAGTTGTAATGTAGTAATTGAAAAGGGATTAGTTACCTATGCACAGGCATATGTTATTTGAGAAGATTGATAAAATTTTCACGGCAGTATAATAAGATTGGTTGGAATGAACCCTAAGATTAACCTAACCCATCAATTTGAGAAATTAGATGCAATAGTTGGGATGAACTTTAAGATTAATCTAATACTCATCAAGTTATGAAGCTTTGATGAAATAGTTGGGACGAACTGACTTTCAAGGATGAAAGCGGAATTTATTTATAATGAGAAAAATTTATTCGTATACCTCGCAAGAATGGTGAAACTATTATGGGAAGAGATGTAACCCGAAAACTGAACCTTATTAGTTACATGACAACAACCCGAAATCCCACAATGGAAATGGGAAGGAATTCATCACTAAGCTACCAGAGATGGTAAGGCGGTTAGGACATCATCTGGGTTATTATTAACCATCTCGCCAAAACTGCCCACCTCCTAGCCATGAAAGAAACTGATACAATGAACAAACTTGCACAACGGTACATAAAGGAAATTGTATTCCGTCACTTCAGCAATTCAAATTCTACATTGAAGATTTCCCAAGAATCTCATTTGATACTCATTCATACGCAACTCTAAATCCTAACTTATTACGAGGAATTTATTATTCAATGAAAACCACAACGTCATCCTTCTTCCCTCGATATTGGTCAATCCAGTTCGAAATTTTCCTAAAATCAATGAGTGGTTAACTCTCACCCCCATACTCTCCCATTCGTATCTCACTTATAAGCAACAACTTCACTTAAACATTTTGGGTCAAAGGACCTATGCTCTACTAATAGTCGTCACTCACATATAAATTCAACAATTTTTATTACCTCAAATATCACTCGAGATTTTCAAAAGTCTTTTACTCGATTCTCATCAACCTTTTCCAACTTGTAACTTCCGAAATATGAAAATTTTGTTTGCCAAAATTTTACACACATTATCTTACTGTGCTCCCCTCTCAAAGCTCTAAAAAAAAAAAAAAAAATTTATTTCGTTTGCCATTCATGCAAAATTTTTGAAATCGTACCCATTATATAAAATAAAGTAAATAATTACTCATTTTTGACAAATGCATATGAAACTTTACTTTCACTTTTACAAATCAAATCTTTCATTCAAAGGATATTATACTTTGAACGGTACGTGTTGCACATAACCCTAATTTACTAAGAACTTCGCTCCTTCACTTACATTGTCACCATAAACAATTTCTATAAAACTTTCGTTGCTTATTATATAAAACTTTTCGTGTTATTCGTATCCAAGTCATCATAAAGGCTTTATAACCATCGAAATCGAGAGATTCATGTGCATGTGATAAAGGCACTGACTACCACGTCATGCAAGGCCTTCGGGCATCCGCTAACACTTAAACCATTCAAAACTATTACGTTACCCCATGGATTTATTTCACCACACCTGTTGGAACAATGCTTTTTCTTACATAGCTCTAAGACCTGACTCATTCCAAGGGATTCTCATTTAGTGGTATTAATACCATCATTATTCTGACTTTAATACTAGTCATAACCTGTTTGGCACTTTGCAAATTCAAGAAGCAATTAACTACTCATCCTCGTGCTCTATCCTCCGTACCTCACTTTTTTTAGCAACGGCTTCGCACGTGAATATTTTTGGCCCAAAGACTTGTGTCCTGATAATTACCAAAACTACATTTATGTCATTAGTTTTCGTTACCTAGTAACTGGTCACCCGATGATTCAGAGTTTTTCCACTCAATTTTTTTTCCCAACTCGTAACCTTTGAAATACGAAAAACTATGTTTATCAAATTTTTTTTACACGTTGTTTATTTGTGCAGTCCTCACAAGATTTACAGACAATGAAAGTACTAAAAACTTTTCGGTCACTTAAACGATTTATAAAATCATATATGTATAAATTTATACTTACTTATTTTGATACTAAGTTATATCTTCAAATTATTTAAAAACCGCTCCTTTACCGAGTTATTCAACTTAAGTCAAATAGTTTTGAGCAAAATGGTACACGTTGTACCTACTTCTAAATTACTAGGAACTTCATTCCGTTTACGTGGTCACAACAAGCTTTCAAAGGCTTGATTTTCAACACTCCCTTGGTTGATTTTATTAAAGGTTTTCGTATTAGACTACACCATGTATGGATCACACTTTTTCTCGCCCCTGTTAGGGATGAAACTTACTATTAAGATCTTTGTTAAAAACTCTTGAGCCACTTTGGATGGCGGTTATATAAAATTTGTTAGAAAATCTTTGCACCCATAAAATGTCTTTTTAAAGCTAGACATGACAAAAACGCGGGCCGATAAATCAGTTTTTCTGAGGTACACTCATTGGTCACCCTATTGTAGGAAAGGTACTAGGTGGGTTACCGTTCTCAATACTTCACGGCAAATCACAACACCCTCGTAAACCTCATCTCTATGAAACTGTATGTTAAGAACACAAGGATTTTGTTTTTTTTTTGGAGACTCTTTTCCACTCTGAGTAATCCATTCTTTAGGACCAAGAGTTCACGTATCTTCTCCTCCGCACATCCCCTTAAGTACACGGATAAATTCAAAACGAACCACTCAAAGGGTTCACTCTCGTTCAGGACCACACCTTTCATGCGACTTTCTTTCGGAAATGTCATATAAGATACCTTGAGAACCTATGAATCTCGTTATCCCTTTTGGGAAGAGATTGCTTAAAACATCTACGACACTCAGGTGGATACTCTATATATTTCTTCTTTCATTGGTTGCAACTGTATCTTGCTCTAGTTAACGTTAACCCTAACTTCAACATGTAACTGAAAGGATGAAGTTACATTGCGGAACTGTGTTTTCATTTCATCCAAGGATAGGTTCACCTACAGTATGGTAAACTAGGTGATATCCCTCATTGTTCGTTCAGACCGTTCTGAAGACACAATGAATAATTATGGCTTGCAAGTCCGATTGATCACTTTCAGCTAAAATTTCAGCTCATTTATTCAAATGAAACGTTCTTAAATATCGGGTTCCTTATGCCCATGGCCTCCTTCCGAAAACAAGGGGTTTTGTAAAATCCGTGACTAACACTATCCAGACATCAAATCATCCTACCTGTCAACTTTGTATTACGACATAAACGCTCGATGTTTTAGATGGGTTTAGAAACATTCATGATGCATTTCACGCATCCAGCTTACTGAAGATGCCTGTAAGGCTAAAACACACCATCTTTCCCTTGTGGATATATATTCAGATGACACACTCATGTTAAACAGAAACGAAACAAATTTGTTGACCACTTAGGGCAAGAGACTTAATTAACGGCACATACCTATTCTCACTTTCATACGCCGAAGTACCTTTCAAGGTAAATAACTTACTTCTGAGCCCACGAGTCTCACGGAACTTTGATACGCCCTTCTTATTCGAATACGATACCATTGTTTGGTCATTCCTTAAAATTTCGGGATGAAATTTTCTTTAACAGGTGGGTAATGTAACGACTCTGGCTTTTCCATCTTTAATTAATAATGGTTATTATTAATACTTGTGATTAAACGAATGTATGTTATTACATTTACATGTTGCCATGATTGCCCGTACTTGACTTTAATTGCCCGAAACGTCTTTGTGACACGCGAAACTTTCACGAATAATATTTTTAGAATATTATTTACATTCATGATTGATTTTATTAATCATTTTAATTAACTAAAGTTACTAGTTAATTACTTGGACTTTTATTGGATTATTATTTATTTGGACTTGGGCTTATTTATTTAACTTATTACCTACACACATACTTGGGCCTTATATTTGTACATGGGCTTAGAAGCCCACCCTAATTCTTAAATGGACTTAATTAGCCCAACACTTCATGTAAGTATTACATTTGGAACTTAACTAGTTATTTTAGAGCATTGGAATCTTGTTACATGATACTTACAACACCTTCCCATGCATACACCCCTTATTAACCAACTTTTAAGACTTTAACATGCATGTGACTAGTGAGTAAACTCCTTCCCCCTTCCCTTCCAAAACCGTCAACTTTAATGGGTGTAAGGGTGTTCAAAATTTTTTTTGTAACTCATATCTACTAGCATTCTCATCTTACTCTTTCACTTTTACACACACACAATACTTGCAACTCATTTTCCTCTCTTTTTCTCTCAAATACTTGTAAGTATTATGAACATTTTCTTCTCTTCTTCTCCTTGCAAAACCGTAACATATACCCTTCATCATCATCATTCTTTTGTTTGATTGTTACTTGTCTTTGATTATTGTTACATGTATTTGTTAGTTAGTTACTTACTAGTTTTCAAGAATCAAACTTGTTAGTTTGTTCTTCATTTATCTTGTTCATAACAAGAACACACAAGAACTAACTTACTAGTTATTGTTCTACATTTATTGTTTTAAAAAAAGATTGTAAGTTCATGGTTGTAAATCATTACTTGTATTCATGATAGTAAACTTTAAAGTTTACTTTCTTAAAGATCAAACTTTAGTTTGAATCTTTAAAGTATGAACAACCCATGAACTAGTTACTAGTTTACTTAGTTTATTTCCTTATATTATGCACTTTAAATTCATGTTTGTTGGTTAAAATTGGTCAAGTGTTACTAGTTAACTTTGATCTCATTTATCTTGAACAAAAGTTAACTTTAAAAGTTTAAGAACATGTAAGTAAGCTTTCTTTAATTATTGTCATAACCCGTCCTTAACCATAAGAACGCGTTAGATAACGTATGATTTCATTGCGAGGTATTGACCTCTATATGAGACATTTTTGAAAGAAAACTGCATATATTATACATTGCAAACCATAACCATTATTTTTGTTACAAGCTTAAGACAATAAAAAGAAGATTAACGTTTAGCGATAATCTTCGACTTACAAACTTTACAAATGATGACAACAACACGGTTTCTAGCATATTTTACAATACAACATCTCGGATATGCAGTTTTATTTTTGACACAAACATGCGTACGCAAGATCCTGGTTAGATCCAACATGATGCAGCGGAAGCTTTAGAAATCACCTGAGAATAGACATGTTTTAAAAAGGTCAACATAAAGTTGGTGAGATATAGGTTTAGTGCCGGCAGCAATATATATATAGACCACAAGATTTCGTATATAAACAGTTTAATAAAAGTATTCTAAGTGGTTGAGCACTTGATAACCATACTTAACATTTTCACGTCGCATATTCCCTTTAATATGAAATCTTACTACACCGTACCAAGTGTAGTCACAAAACGAAGTACTGTGCAACCGTTGAATACTGGTCGTCCAGTCCGGTTGGGGTTGTCAGGCCCGATAGATCTATCAACAGGATTCGCGTTTACAATACCGCTGTAAATATTAGTTACCAAGCTACAGGGAAGTATGCCAGTGGTACAACTCAACGTAGAACATATTTTTCAGTTACTTGTGTCCATATCGTAAAACATAAAATACATGTATTCTCATCCCGAAATATTTAGAGTTTAAAAGTGGGACTATATACTCACTCTTGTCTTGATGATATAAATAATTTGACTCGGTCTTCCGGTTGATATCACGAACCTATCCATATATAATATATCAATATGTTTTCATTTTTAAACAAACGTTATAAATATATACTTGTTATACTTTTAATACTTTGAATAATTCCTTAGTCCGTAGTTAGCAGTCCGATGTTAGTAATTCAATTTTAATGGTTCATTTTTAGATGTTTAATATACCCGCAATGAAATAAATAAAACCCCCAACGAAATCAATAAAACCCCATCGTATATGTGTTGGTCGAGATTAATCTTGACCCATGGTACCGGTGTTGTCAAATGACGTGTTGCGTACATAAAGTACCGGTGTTGTCAAATGACGTGTTGCGTACAATCATGGGATCTTATGATTAATCTTCTCGTGTTGTTTACGGGTGATCCTGAACCATATAAAATTGAATTATAAGTACATATATATAAAATATCATGTTATCTTAGAAATATGTGATTTATATCATTTTTTTCCAATTGATCCCGTAGTTGAAATGATCTAGGATAACCAATTTTGTTTCGGTCATAGTTTCTTCGTTACAAATCCGTTTTCGTTGATTCAAATTGCCATCTTCTTGGATCGAGTTCTTCTTTAAGACTATGAACTGTAAATACCTTGGTTTGTATTCAAAATCATACGGCATAAGTAAAACATTAGTGAAACATATGAAGTTAAACATTTTTGTTACAACAAAATCATTTAATGACCATTTTTCTAAAAATACTTATACTTTGAAAAACCAAGTTTTACCTTGTTAAATTAACATATAAATAAGTTATGTTACATGTCTTGAAGTATTTTAAAAGTTAAGTTAGAAGGATCTATTTAGTTTGCAAACAAGTTTGAAAACATTCAAACTATGTTCTTGTTGTTAAACTTGTATACCACAAAATATGATAGCTATATATATATGAATCGAATAAGGTTATGAACATAGATTCTACCTCAAGTTCCTTGGATGAAGTTGCTGTAAAAGAGAAGTAAGAAGCTAGAATCAAAAGGGTGATAGAAGTGTATGAAAGATTGGAAGTAAGTTGGTGTTCTTGGAGGGTTTTCTTGAAGTGTTTTTGGTATGGTTTTCTTATAGTGTTTTAGTATGGTTTTTGAAGCTAGATCTTTATGGAACTTTGCTGGATTGTTATGGAGTTTAGAGAGTAAGAAAGAGTGTGTGTTTTTAGCTAGAGAATGGATGTTTAAATGAAGCAAAATGATGATCCTTGTGACCTCCTTAAAAACGTGGGAATGGGGAGACAAGAACAAAAGTTTTGTTGTATTTTTGTATAATAATTCATGCATGCATCCAAATTCCAATTACCTTGCTCTAAGGGCAGTAACAAGGGTGGGTTAGGTGGTGATTTGATGTGTATTTACTATTAGTAAATACGTATAGAAGCTTGGTATGATACGAGTACAAATACTCTAGGTATACGTATAGAAATTTTGTGAAAAATGGAATGAGGATTCAAATATAGCTATATTTTGTGAATACACTTATATGATTTTATGTATTTAAGTTCTTAAAAGTGATTAAATACATTACTTATACGATATATGTATAAACATTATAAGTCTTAAGTATTTATGTCAAATAACGTTACGTATAGTTATCGTTTTGAAAACTTAAGTTAGTAGTTTCAAAATACACATATAACTTGTTGTTATTAATACAAAATGAGATATTAAAACATTTATTAATCATGTTAAATATGTATATATACATTTATATACACAAACGTATAATTATCATATATTGTATAGTTCGTGATATCATCGGTCAAACTAGACGGTCAAACGTTGTGTAAAACTCTTTTCGGAAATATAAATCTCGACAATTTGGATTGCTTATCATGTTGGCAAGGTTTAATTTATGTAAATATTAATCTTATAAGTATAGAATGATCGAAAAAGTGCGGGTCGTTACATTACCTCCCCGTTAAATAAATTTCGTCCCGAAATTTTAAAATTGTACCTATTTTGCGTCATCGAGAAACAAATGCGGATACTTTCGTTTCATCTGATCCTCTCGTTCCCAAGTAAACTCGGGACCTCTTCTAGCATTCCAACGAACCTTAACAATCGGTATATTGCTCTGTTTGAGCTGTTTAACTTCACGGTCCATGATTTCAATTGGTTCTTCGACGAATTGTAGTTTCTCGTCGACATGGATTTCTTCAAGAGGAATGGTGAGGTCTTCCTTTGCAAGACACTTCTTAAGGTTCGAGACGTGAAAGGTATTATGTACTCCAGCGAGTTGTTGCGGTAACTCGAGCCGATAAGCTACCGGTCCAATGCGTTCGATGATCTTAAACGGGCCTACGTACCTTGGGTTCAGTTTACCCCTTTTTCCAAAACGTATCACACCTTTCCAAGGTGACACCTTTAGCATAACCATGTCCCCGACCTGAAACTCTAATGGTTTCCTTCGAACATCGGCGTAGCTCTTTTGGCGACTACGAGCTGTTTTCAATCTCTCCTTGATTTGTACTATCTTCTCGGTCGTTTCGTGTATGATTTCGGGACCAGTTAAATGTCGATCTCCTACTTCATTCCAACAGATAGGAGATCTACACTTCCTTCCGTACAATGCTTCGAATGGCGCAGCTCCAATGCTCGCATGATAACTATTATTATACGAGAATTCTGCTAACGGTAGATATTTATCCCATCCGTTTCCAAAATCGATCACACATGCCCTGAGCATGTCTTCGAGAGTCTGAATCGTTCTCTCACTCTGTCCATCGGTTTGTGGATGATATGCAGTACTCATATCCAACCGAGTTCCTAGTGCCTCCTGTAGTGATTGCCAGAATTTTGAGGTAAATCTACTATCACGATCGGATATAATGGAAATAGGTATTCCATGCCTTGAAACAACTTCCTTTATATACAATCGTAATAGTTTCTCCATTCTATCCGTTTCCTTTATAGGTAAGAAATGTGCAGACTTGGTGAGACGATCAACAATCACCCAAATGGTGTCGTATCCCCAGGCAGTCTTTGGTAACTTTGTGATGAAATCCATGGTAATACCATCCCATTTCCATTCTGGGATTTCTGGTTGTTGAAGTAACCCTGACGGCTTCTGGTGTTCTGCTTTGACCTTAGAACAAGTTAAACACTCCCCAACATATGTTGCAACGTCGGTCTTTAAATTAGGCCACCAATAACGTGTCTTAAGATCTTGATACATCTTTCCAACTCCAGGATGTATCGAGTATCTTGTCTTATGTGCCTCGTTCAATATTAACTTCCTTAATCCACCCAACTTCGGTACCCAAATACGATTTGCAAAATATCGAATTCCATCTTCCCGTATAACGAGTTGCTTCTCATACTTCTTCATTATTTCATTCTTTATGTTTTCTTTATTGAGTGCTTCTTGTTGAACTTCTTTGATTTGTGAGTTGAGATTCATGCGAATTTTTATGTTCATCGCTCGTACTCGAATTGGTTCTCGTTCCTTTCTGCTTAAAGCATCGGCCACCACGTTCGCCTTTCCGGGATGATAACGAATTTCACAATCATAGTCGTTTATTAACTCGACCCACCTACGTTGCCTCATGTTCAATTGTTTCTGATCAAAAATATGTTGAAGGCTTTTATGATCAGTAAACACAGTGAATTTAACCCCATACAAGTAGTGTCTCCACATCTTCAATGCAAACACGACTGCTCCCAATTCTAGATCATGCGTCGTATAATTTCGCTCGTGAATCTTCAATTGTCGGGATGCGAATGCAATAACTTTCTTCCGTTGCATAAGAACACAACCAAAACCTTGTCGCGAAGCGTCACAATATATTTCAAAATCATCGTTCCCTTCTGGTAACGATAAAATAGGCGCTGTAGTTAACTTCTTCTTTAGTATTTGAAATGCGTTCTCCTGCTCCGAGGTCCATTCATATTTCTTCCCTTTTTGCGTTAACGCTGTCAACGGCTTAGCTATTTGGGAAAAATCTTGAATAAACCTTCTATAATAACCGGCTAAACCCAAAAATTGGCGTATCTGCGTTGGTGTCTTAGGAGTCTCCCATTTTTCAATAGCTTCAGTTTTTGCTGGATCAACCTGAATTCCTTCGCTATTAACAACGTGACCAAGAAATTGCACTTCTTTCAACCAGAAAGCACACTTAGAAAATTTAGCATAAAGTTGTTCTTTTCTCAACAACTCCAGTATCAACCTTAAATGCTCTTCATGCTCTTGCTCACTCTTGGAATAGATAAGAATATCATCAATGAAAACGATAACAAACTTATCTAAATACGGACTACAAACTCGATTCATGAGGTCCATGAATACAGCTGGCGCATTCGTCAATCCAAACGGCATAACCAAAAATTCATAATGACCATAACGTGTCCGAAAAGCAGTTTTCAGAATGTCCTCTTCTTTAACGCGTAGTTGATGATAGCCCGATCTTAAGTCGATTTTCGAATAAACACATGATCCTTGCAATTGATCAAATAAGTCATCAATTCTCGGTAGTGGATATCGATTCTTGATAGTTAACTTATTTAATTCACGATAGTCTATACACATCCTAAAAGATCCATCTTTCTTCTTAACAAACAAAATTGGAGCTCCCCACGGTGAAGTACTCGGTCGTATGAATCCACGGTCCAGTAATTCTTTTAATTGACTTTGAAGTTCTTTTAACTCGGACGGTGCAAGTCTATATGGAGCACGAGCCACTGGTGCAGCTCCTGGTACTAAATCTATTTGAAATTCTACCGATCTAAATGGAGGTAATCCCGGCAATTCTTCCGGAAAAACTTCAGGAAAATCTCTTGTCACAGGCACGTCATTGATGCTCTTCACTTTTTCCTTTGTTTCGACTTTATTAACATGTGCTAAAATAGCATAGCACCCTTTCTTCAAGCACTTTTGAGCTTTCAAATAACTAATGAGTTTTAGCTTTGAGTTACCCTTCTCTCCATAAATCATTACTGGCGTTTTATCCTTACGAGGAATGCGAATTGCCTTCTTGGCGCACACAACTTCAGCTCCTATTTTGGACATCCAGTCCATGCCGACTATTACATCAAAACTTCCTAATTCTACGGGTATCAAGTCAATTTTAAACGTTTCTCCGGCTAGATTTATTTCACAATCACGACAAATTTTATCGGCTTTAATTAGCTTACCATTAGCTAACTCAATCAAGTACTTAGCATCTAGAGGTAATGATGAACAATTCAATTTAGTGTAAAAATTTATACACACGTAACTTCTATCGGCGCCAGTATCAAATAAAATAGATGCTGATAAGTTATTAATGGTAAACGTACCCGTAACAAGTTCCGGGTCTTCTCGTGCCTCTCTAGCATTAATAACAAACGCTCTTCCACGTGCAGGTCCGCCATTCTGATTCGGGCACTGGCTCTTATAATGACCTTGTTTTCCACACCCAAAACAAGTAATGTTAGCCAAAGCAGTTCTATTTGCGTTGGTGGCAGGAGTCTTGTTACCATTTGCATTTGTAACGAGAGCCTTACAATCTTCAGCAAGATGTCCCTGTCTATTGCATTTAGTGCACAACACACTACAGTAACCAAAATGATGTTTGTGACAACGGTTGCATAAAGGACTTTGTCCTTTGTAACCAAAGCCTGAACCGCTACCCGCACCTTTCGTGGTTTCTTGTTTCTTATAAGGTTGTTGTTGGTTACCTCGATCATAACCTCCATTCCACTTTTTCTTGTTCCCCAATACCTTCACCTCAGTATTGAATGCTTTCTTGTCCAAAATGACCTGATCCATTAGCTCGTTTGCCATGGTTATAGCTTCATGAATTGTCTTAGGTTTCGATGCTGTAACGTTTGCCTTGACCTTTTTGGGCAAACCACCTTTGTACATTTCAATCTTCCGTGCTTCGGTTGGAACCAATTCAGGACATAGTAAAACCAATTCCATGAATCGCTGATTGTAGTTGGTGATTTCAGTACCAACCACCTTCAAACTTCGTAACTCATCTTCTAACTTAATAACCTCATTCCTTGGACAATACTCGGTGATTATCATTGTTTTGAATTCTTCCCATGGAGTATCATAAGCTACATCTCCTCCTACCGCCTTCACATAATTCTTCCACCATGTGAGTGCACTATCTTGTAAAGTGCACGATGCAAACTTGGTCATGTCTTTTTCATCACAACCACTGATTTTAAACACCGTCTCCATCTTTTCTATCCATCGGGTTAAACCGATCGGTCCTTCCGTTCCACTGAATGATGATGGCTTGCAAGCTTGAAACGTCTTGTAGGAGCATCCTACACGAGGATTTGGATTAACTGCAGCAGCTCTTGCAGCTTCGACCCATAACATTCTATCGTTCACTCGTTGATTGATGAGTTCCTCGAGTTCTTGTTCCGTCATTCGATTCAATCGCGCCATTTCCTAATGAAAAAAAATAATTATTCACATGGATTATTATAGATGTAGTGTGTATTTATAGTACATTATAGCTTGTTAATAATATGAACCAGGTATTATTATAAAAGCCTTTTCTTCTTATTAGCGTTTTATAATTATATCTTGGGTAGTACCTACCCGTTAATGTTCATACTTAATAGCTTAGTACAGAACCAATTACTACAATCTAAATAATACTTAACCATGGAAAATTATTGCATTTCATACTTCGCTATTTTACATATGCTTATCTTACATCAAACTTTAAGCAAACCACACTAATAATATTATACAAAACATTATTTGATTCCATGGTTTAATACGGCAGTGCATCGTTCGGTCTATTTTCTAGGGCGTTTAGTTCCAATGAATGGCCTAACGCTTATCCTAGCTGTCTGCCTACGTTTTGGCTGAGGAGCCGAAGAACTAGACGCGGGGATAGCACTAATAGGAATAGCGGGAATAGGGGTGGTAGTGTTGAGTGGAATTGGTGCTACGTCATTCTCACTAAGTTCGGGATTTGAATTTTCTAGTTCATTCGCTTTTCGTTTCTTTCCTTGATCGAATTTTTCTTTCGTAATTTCTAGTATTTCTTCCTCGGGTTCACTTTCTTCTTCGGGTTCACTTTCCTTTTCGGGTTCACTTTCCTCCTCGGGTTCACTTTCCGATATTTCTATAGTTGGTTCATCCGGAAATTGTGAGTCTTCCCCAAAAATACCACTTTCGTCATCGGATATGTTAATGACTGAAACACAATCTGAAGGTTCTGATTCGGAGTCGCTGAATGTGATAATAAGTTTCGAGCCCGACATCTATCACACAACAACTAACCCATTAGTACTTACATAATATTTACACATAAATTTTAACCAACAGTGATAAGCAAGGGTTTTTTTTTTTTTTTTTTTAAAATCAGACCCGGTCAAAGTCCAGACTTTACTAATGTATCCTAACGACTTCTCGGTTAGACACACTAATGCAGACCTGGTTCGCTAAGACCAACGCTCTGATACCACATGTCATAACCCGTCCTTAACCATAAGAACGCGTTAGATAACGTATGATTTCATTGCGAGGTATTGACCTCTATATGAGACATTTTTGAAAGAAAACTGCATATATTATACATTGCAAACCATAACCATTATTTTTGTTACAAGCTTAAGACAATAAAAAGAAGATTAACGTTTAGCGATAATCTTCGACTTACAAACTTTACAAATGATGACAACAACACGGTTTCTAGCATATTTTACAATACAACATCTCGGATATGCAGTTTTATTTTTGACACAAACATGCGTACGCAAGATCCTGGTTAGATCCAACATGATGCAGCGGAAGCTTTAGAAATCACCTGAGAATAGACATGTTTTAAAAAGGTCAACATAAAGTTGGTGAGATATAGGTTTAGTGCCGGCAGCAATATATATATAGACCACAAGATTTCGTATATAAACAGTTTAATAAAAGTATTCTAAGTGGTTGAGCACTTGATAACCATACTTAACATTTTCACGTCGCATATTCCCTTTAATATGAAATCTTACTACACCGTACCAAGTGTAGTCACAAAACGAAGTACTGTGCAACCGTTGAATACTGGTCGTCCAGTCCGGTTGGGGTTGTCAGGCCCGATAGATCTATCAACAGGATTCGCGTTTACAATACCGCTGTAAATATTAGTTACCAAGCTACAGGGAAGTATGCCAGTGGTACAACTCAACGTAGAACATATTTTTCAGTTACTTGTGTCCATATCGTAAAACATAAAATACATGTATTCTCATCCCGAAATATTTAGAGTTTAAAAGTGGGACTATATACTCACTCTTGTCTTGATGATATAAATAATTTGACTCGGTCTTCCGGTTGATATCACGAACCTATCCATATATAATATATCAATATGTTTTCATTTTTAAACAAACGTTATAAATATATACTTGTTATACTTTTAATACTTTGAATAATTCCTTAGTCCGTAGTTAGCAGTCCGATGTTAGTAATTCAATTTTAATGGTTCATTTTTAGATGTTTAATATACCCGCAATGAAATAAATAAAACCCCCAACGAAATCAATAAAACCCCATCGTATATGTGTTGGTCGAGATTAATCTTGACCCATGGTACCGGTGTTGTCAAATGACGTGTTGCGTACATAAAGTACCGGTGTTGTCAAATGACGTGTTGCGTACAATCATGGGATCTTATGATTAATCTTCTCGTGTTGTTTACGGGTGATCCTGAACCATATAAAATTGAATTATAAGTACATATATATAAAATATCATGTTATCTTAGAAATATGTGATTTATATCATTTTTTTCCAATTGATCCCGTAGTTGAAATGATCTAGGATAACCAATTTTGTTTCGATCATAGTTTCTTCGTTACAAATCCGTTTTCGTTGATTCAAATTGCCATCTTCTTGGATCGAGTTCTTCTTTAAGACTATGAACTGTAAATACCTTGGTTTGTATTCAAAATCATACGGCATAAGTAAAACATTAGTGAAACATATGAAGTTAAACATTTTTGTTACAACAAAATCATTTAATGACCATTTTTCTAAAAATACTTATACTTTGAAAAACCAAGTTTTACCTTGTTAAATTAACATATAAATAAGTTATGTTACATGTCTTGAAGTATTTTAAAAGTTAAGTTAGAAGGATCTATTTAGTTTGCAAACAAGTTTGAAAACATTCAAACTATGTTCTTGTTGTTAAACTTGTATACCACAAAATATGATAGCTATATATATATGAATCGAATAAGGTTATGAACATAGATTCTACCTCAAGTTCCTTGGATGAAGTTGCTGTAAAAGAGAAGTAAGAAGCTAGAATCAAAAGGGTGATAGAAGTGTATGAAAGATTGGAAGTAAGTTGGTGTTCTTGGAGGGTTTTCTTGAAGTGTTTTTGGTATGGTTTTCTTATGGTGTTTTAGTATGGTTTTTGAAGCTAGATCTTTATGGAACTTTGCTGGATTGTTATGGAGTTTAGAGAGTAAGAAAGAGTGTGTGTTTTTAGCTAGAGAATGGATGTTTAAATGAAGCAAAATGATGATCCTTGTGACCTCCTTAAAAATGTGGGAATGGGGAGACAAGAACAAAAGTTTTGTTGTATTTTTGTATAATAATTCATGCATGCATCCAAATTCCAATTACCTTGCTCTAAGGGCAGTAACAAGGGTGGGTTAGGTGGTGATTTGATGTGTATTTACTATTAGTAAATACGTATAGAAGCTTGGTATGATACGAGTACAAATACTCTAGGTATACGTATAGAAATTTTGTGAAAAATGGAATGAGGATTCAAATATAGCTATATTTTGTGAATACACTTATATGATTTTATGTATTTAAGTTCTTAAAAGTGATTAAATACATTACTTATACGATATATGTATAAACATTATAAGTCTTAAGTATTTATGTCAAATAACGTTACGTATAGTTATCGTTTTGAAAACTTAAGTTAGTAGTTTCAAAATACACATATAACTTGTTGTTATTAATACAAAATGAGATATTAAAACATTTATTAATCATGTTAAATATGTATATATACATTTATATACACAAACGTATAATTATCATATATTGTATAGTTCGTGATATCATCGGTCAAACTAGACGGTCAAACGTTGTGTAAAACTCTTTTCGGAAATATAAATCTCGACAATTTGGATTGCTTATCATGTTGGCAAGGTTTAATTTATGTAAATATTAATCTTATAAGTATAGAATGATCGAAAAAGTGCGGGTCGTTACAATTATAACTTGGTACACTTATGTTGGATCTAGACTTTTGGGTCTAGGATCTTCAAGATCTAACTAAGAACTATGTTCTACAACTTAAGATCTTGATTTTATAAGTTTATTTTCAAGTTGTAACTTAATATTAGTTTTAAAGTTCATGTATGTGTTAGATCTAAGACTTTGATGTAACTTTGGTTCATCAAAACGCTTGCAACACTTAAATGAGTTGTGCTACATGTCTTGGACTTATACAAGTGTTATGATGGTGAAACCTTGGTCAATATGATGCAAACACATCAACGAGTTGTACACTTGAAGCTATATGCATCAAGGATGAGAACCGTGACTAGCATCGAGTACCAAGAACTCCCAAAACCTACTGTTTTACTGTTTATGTGTCTGACCCGTACGACCTGGGCTACTGCAAAGATGATTTTCAGTTAGATCTGTTCGATTAGATAACTTTTCATATAGGACTCATCTTAATCCGAGTTACGGTTTAGGATTTATGGCCCTCCGATCGTCACTATGTCCATTTAACGTTGTGCTGAAAATTCTGACCTACTCGCACTTAGACCGTCGCGACGGTCAAAAAAAGACGAGTTTGCTTCTGTAATTTTTACCACAACTAAAGGACTCATATACGGAGCCATGGCCACTGGTCTCACATTATTTCAGTAGGAATAGAGGCCGTGGTGACTGACCGAACTCAGCTTTTGTTTTAAACTCTTTTCATGAACGAAACTTACTTTACACCTTTTGTTTGATGATGAATGATGATGACCTTTAAGACCTTATTTACATACTTATAAACCTATTGGGACGATTTACTGACTTAGTGATATTTGACTTAGGTTGAGGACCCATTTGGACAACCTACATACTTGCTTATTTCTCGAGTCATACTTTACCACTACATTATCATTGTGAGTTATAGCATTCCCTTTTTACTTTAAACTTATTTTGGGAACTGAGAATACATGCAGATTTTATGTTTTACATACTAGGCACGAGTACTTAAACTTATATATGTGTGGGTTATACAACGGTATAAACATTCCCTTTAGCTCGGTAACGTTTAATCATTGGTTTTTGAACCGTGAACGCGAATCTTAGATATGGATCCATAGGGTTTGACATCCCCACTCGGGCTAGTCGTGCTAGCATTTAACGAGTGTTTAATACTTCGTAAACATACGCACTTGCCAAGTGTACTTTCAGGGGGTATAAACGTTAAGTTAGTTACCAAGTGCCCACGGTTAAACATATACTTAAACTTACGGATTTGGATTACTGTTTTGAAACGCTCTTTGTAGCACTAAAATCTCGTGGCCTACCTTACATACTGTTATACTTAAACTATAGCTCACCAACCTTTGTGTTGACGTTTTTAAGCATGTTTTTCTCAGGTGCTTAAGGTTATTTGCTTCCGCTGTCGTGCTAGTCTTGCTGTAGACACCCGCTGCTCTAGAGTTATCACTGCATGAACTGTTTAACTTACATTCAAACTTTAATACTTTTGAACTATGATTTGTAACGACCAATGGGTAACAACCTATTATATTTGCTTCAGTTCATTGAAGCATACTTTTGGATGTAAAACATTTGATGTTGTCTATGACGTCACCTTTTTATCATGAATGCAAACGTATTTTGAAATAGCATATAGTGTTTGACCTTGTAATGATCCTGTTGTTGATGATTCGTACACGATGGTTTTGTACGGGGCATCACAAAAATGATGAATTTAGAGTGATTTGTGTGTGTGAGTTCGTGTGTTTATGTGTGCGTGAAGTGGAGACAGAGCAGCTCGACTGAATTTTAAGTTCCTGACCTGATTTCAGTCCTCATGCGATCGCATGAGGTTGAAGGCCAAACCCCATGCGATCGCATGGGGGTCTGGATTTTTTTTTTTTAAAACCTTTTACTTTTAACACAAAATAATAAAATTAAATTTTAAAATTTTGCTTTCCTTTTTTATTTAGGACGAGGTCGTTTCGGATCGTTGTCCTAGTCCGTCCATCGACAAAATTTTAAAATTTGTCATTTTTAAGCGCGGTTTTAAAAGCAAAGATTTTTGGGGTTTTTTTTAATGTTTTTGGCATACTTTAATTCAATAAGATTAAAAGTAATGATAATAAAAGTTCTCGTCCCTTCCCTTGGGTAAAGCAATTTCGGTTCAACGACCTAGTTTTCAACTCACGACGAATTTTTAAAAATCATATTTTTAACTTAGTGAAATAAAGTAAATTTTTGTTTTTTAAATTCACACCAAACTTAAATTTAAATTGCATAAAATTAAAAATTCATATAAATATCATTTTTATACATACAAACTTATATTAAAAATATTAATTTTTAAATATTTACAAACTTAATTATATTGATTTTAAAAAGTTTACAATAATATTTTAATATTAATTTTAAAAACAAAGTAAAAATAAAATTAAAAATCTTTTTGGTCTTTTATCCCACTTTAATCAATCAAATATTATCAAAAATATACGCCCCTCTTTTCGGTAAAGTAATTTTGGTTCAACAACCTAGTTTTACTCCTGACGAATTTTTGAAATATTTTGGGTTGATTGATTAAAGATATTTATACCTTAAGAATAAACGATAAATTTCGCAGTGATGTAATAAATTTTTGTATGATATCAATAATTTCGGTTACGCATACCTAATTTTATTGAATACCAATTTAATATTTTATAGCGAACGATTTAGCGTTTATTATCAAAAGGTTAAAAATAATCAAAATAAAAACTGTACATACTTACCTATGAGAAAGAATTCTCAGAGACCTGCTTTAGCCGACTCATAGGAGAGTCGTGTGATTTGGTTTTCCATAACTACGTAAGCATAACCTCGAATTTTCAATATCTTTTCTTCTAAACATATAAACGGTCCTTCTCTGCATAGAGTAACAAATTCGGTATTTGAATATGTTTGATTATTTGAACATTTACCTTCGTGTGACCATTTTCCGCATTTGTAACATCTTTCAAGGTGTCGTGCTCTTCTTTTTGTTGCGGATTTTGATTTTCCTTTACCAAAATGTATCT
Organism: Rutidosis leptorrhynchoides; assembly: GCF_046630445.1. NCBI lineage: Eukaryota > Viridiplantae > Streptophyta > Magnoliopsida > Asterales > Asteraceae > Rutidosis > Rutidosis leptorrhynchoides. Next base: position 167,984,446 of record NC_092333.1, read on the forward strand.
TATGATGATCTTTCCTGAGTTCTTTTCTTACTCCGTCCATTTTATCTCTTATGAATGATACCAGTTCACTCGGAAGTGTGTCATTATTACGTTTAGTAATCATAGCGTGTAGCATTAGACCATGGTTCAGATCAAAGGAATTCTTCATCTCGTAAAACCTAAAAAAAATAAAAATTCAGAATGGGGGGAGAAGACTAGTTCTTTAGGGTCTGCTAGGGAAAGACCATACGGATTCCATTTTCGGAAACTACACGAAAACAGAATATCTAACTCTAACAGAAATATAAATAACCCTAAATAGATTCGAACCTCCCCACACTTAGTTAGATGTGGTGTTGAAATTGTGATTAACGTTATTTTCAATTGGATCATCAACAACTTGTATATCTCTGACTTTTGCTTCAATCCATTTGTTGATTTCCTCTGTAACTTTCACAAATTCAACTAAAATCGCCTTTTCTTTTGGCGATAAATTAGATACTTATCGGTTACATAACTTAAGGTTTCCCTTAATCCTAGCATCGTGAATCCGTTTATAAACTTTCTTCGTTGAACTGTTAAAAACGGGTTCATCTGATTTCGTATCATCAACGGGGTTCTTTGTGATCGGATCATCATTAAATGTTTCTTCATCTTTCCCACACTTATGTGTTTTTATTGGTCTAACAGTTTTGGTTAGTGGAGATCTAAACTTTCGGTTCACAAAGGTGATCGATTTATCACCATCCCTAAGTGTCATTCTACCTTCTCTTACATCAATGAACGCCTCGGTGGTTGCTAAAAATGGGTGACCTAAAATTAGAGGAATATCAAGGTTTTCCTCCATATTAATCACTATGAAGTTTGCAACAAAGGTCAAACTTCCCACGTTAACAAGTAAATTATTTGCTATTCCAACCGGGTGTTTAATGGTTAGGTCAAATGATTAAACACCTATTTTGGTTGGTTTTAATTTACCCATACCTAATCTTTTGTATAAGGAAAGAGGCATAATATTTGCACTTGCTCCAAAATCTGCGAGTCCATTATATATAGCACCATCATTAAGCAAGCAAGAAATGATAAATTCGTCCGGGTCTCCTACTTTAGTAAGTTGAGTTGGTTTGTAAACCTTTTTTAGTTATTCTTTTCTTGGTTCTTTCACTTCTATTTGAACTTCTTGTTCACATTTTTCTTCGTTTCTTGGAATGGGAGGTTTGTATAAGAATTCTTCTTCATCACTCCAATTTGAATCCTCCCTATTTTCCAATTTTGATTTTTCATATGTTGTTGATAACATATTTATGTTTTCATTATGAGGGTTTTCTTGAGTGGTGAAATTATGATTGACTTCATTGTCAACTTCCATCGGACCATATATGTAATGTTTAATTCTGTGACCATTAACTTTAAATTCAATCCCATTTGAATTTATTAACTCTATTGTTCCGTATGGGAAAACTCTTTTGACTATAAATGGTCTAGACCATCTTGATTTCAATTTTCCAGGAAATAGCTTGAATCGTGAATTGAAAAAAAGAACTCTGTCTCCTTCCTTAAATTCTTTTGAACTTCTGCTTCTTTTATCATGCCATTTCTTCGTTCTTTCCTTATAGATTAAGGAATTTTCATTGGCTTCATGTCTCAATTCTTCTAATTCGTTTAATTGACTTAATCGTAGACGTCCGGATTCATGTAAATCAAGATTACATGTCTTCAAAGCCCAAAATGCTTCGTGTTCAATTTCTACTGGAAGATGACATGCTTTTCCGTAAACGAATCTAAAAGGTGTGGTTCCAATTGGAGTTTTGTAGGCTGTTCTAAAAGCCCAAAGTGCATCTTCCAATTTCGTGGACCATTCCTTCATATTTGATCCTACAATTTTCTCTAGAATACGTTTTAAAGCTCGGTTGGTATTTTCAACTTGTCCACTTGTTTGTGGATGATAAGCGGTTGAGATTTTATGAGTTACTCCATATCTTTTGAGAACTTTCTCAAGTTGATTATTACAGAAATGAGTACCCCGATCACTTATTAAAGCTTTCGGTGTTCCGAACCTTGCAAAAAGATGTTTTAAGAAGTTGACTACAACTCGTGCATCGTTAGTTGGGAGAGCTTGTGCTTCCGCCCATTTAGATACATAATCAATGGCAACGAGAATATAGAGATTATTATGAGATTTTTGAAATGGACCCATAAAGTCAATACCCCAAACGTCAAATACTTCACATACTTGAATGACATTTTGTGGCATTTCATCACGTTGACTTATTTTTCCGGCCCTTTGACAAGCATCACAGGATTTGTAAAGAAGATGTGCGTCTTTGAAAATTGTAGGCCAATAGAATCCAGCATCGTAAACTTTTCTTGCGGTGAGTTGAGGCCCATAATGCCCTCCTGTTGGTCATGTGTGACAATGGTTTAAGATTTGACTAGCTTCATCTCCGAATACACATCGGCGTATTATTCCATCAGGACAACTTTTAAACAAATGTGGATCTTCCCAGAAATAGTGTTTTATATCACTAAAGAATTTCTTTCGTTTTTGGTACGATAATTCTTTTTCAAGGAATCCACATACTAAGTAGTTTGCATAGTCTGCAAACCATGGAATTTCATTATAATCTATCTTCAATAGATATTCATCAGGAAAGTTATCTTGTATGGCCGATTCATTTAGAACTTCTAATTCGGGATTTTCAAGACGAGAAAGATGATCAGCTGCGAGATTTTCTGCCCCCTTTTTGTCTCGGATTTCAATATCGAACTCTTGTAAGAGTAAGATTCAATGGATTAATCTTAGTTTGGCATCTTGTTTCGAAAATAGGTATCTAAGAGCAGAATGGTCAGTATAGACCACCGTTTTTGCTAGAACGAGATATGAACGAAATTTGTCAAAAGCATAGACAATAGCAAGGAGTTCTTTTTCAGTAGTTGTGTAATTCGTTTGTGTTCCTTGTAACGTCTTACTAGCGTAATAAATAGGTTGAAATCATTTTTCAATCCTTTGTCCTAAAACGGCTCCCATTGCAAAATCGCTTGCATCGCACATAAGTTCAAACGGTAGATTCCAATTTGGAGTTATTATGATCGGCGCATTAGTGAGTTTCTCTTTAAGAATATTAAAAGATTTGATGCATTCATCCGAAAAGATGAATGGAGCATCCTTTTCTAGGAGTTTATTCATAGGAGTGGCAATTTTAGAAAAATCATTTTTGAAACGTCGGTAAAAACCGGCATGCCCTAGAAAACTCCTAACTCCTTTAACATTGGTGGGATGTGGAAGTTTAGCAATTACATCTACTTTAGCTCTATCCACTTCAATTCCTTCCTTTGAAATTTTATGACCAAGAACGATGTCTTCTTTAACCATGAAATGGCATTTTTCCCAATTAAGTACTAGATTTGATTGTTCGCATCGAATAAGCATTCGTTCATGAAAACTTCCATGCATTCTTCTATCATGTCGTGAAAAATCGCCATCATGAACCTTTGGAAGGTTGCAGGGGCGTTGCAAAGTCCAAATGGCATGCGTTTGTAAGCAAAAGTACCATAAGGGCACGTGAACGTGGTTTTCTCTTGGTCCTCGGGTGCTATTGGAATTTGAAAGTATCCGGAAAAACTGTCAAGAAAACAATAGTAACTATTTCCGGCTAATCTTTCCAACATTTGATCAATGAAAGGTAAGGAAAAGTGATCTTTACTGGTGGCGTCATTTAATTTTCTATAATCAATACATAAACGCCATCCTGTTACAGTCCTAGTAGGAATAAGCTCATTTTTCTCATTTGTGATGACAGTCATGCCACCCTTCTTAGGTACGCATTGAACTGGGCATACCCATGGACTATCAGAGATTGGATAAATTAAACCTGCATCTAGCAGTTTAATAATTTCTTTCTTAACAACATCTTGCATATTAGGATTTAGTCTTCGTTGGCGTTGCACATACGTTTTATGACCTTCTTTCATAAGGATTTTATGTGTGCAATACGAAGGACTTATTCCTTTAATATCATGAATCTTCCATGCAATAGCTGGTTTATGAGCTTTTAACACAGAAATGAGTTGAGATTTTTCATTTTCAGTAAGAGAAGACGATATTATTACAGGTAATTCAGATTCACCATGTAAATAAGCATATTTCAAATGGTTTGGAAGTGGCTTTAACTCTAATGTCGGTGGTTCTTCTATCGATGATTTATATCGATATCTGTCTTCTTCTTTTAGCATTTGAATTTCTTCTGTTGTTGGTTCATATCCATTAGCCATAAGTGTAGCTAACATTTCAGCTTCTTCAATTAGTTCAGTTCCTTCTCCTAAAGAATATTCTCCTGTTTCTTGTAATTTTGGAAATTCTTCTAATAATTCTGCATGTGAATCTATAGTTTGAATATAATAACATGTATTATCTACAGATTGCGGTTGTTGCATGGCTCTATCAACAGAAAAGGTAACACTCTCGTCCTCTATACTTAGGGTCAGTTTCTTACCAAACACGTCTATTATTGCTTTGGCCGTGTTTAAGAATGGTCTTCCTAATATGAGAGGAACTCGAGAATCTTCTTCCATGTCCAATGTGGTCCTCCACACTGCTCACAACCCATTGTTTGTTCAATACTGTGACAATCTTTTGTCAAATGTGGTCCTCCACACTGCTCACAACTAATTCTTATTGAGTGGATATCTTTAGTCATCTTTTCCATTCGTCTCTCGACAGCATCTATCTTTACGAAAATGGAATCGAAGTCATGGCTAGAATCGGCTCTAGCTACTTTAGATGATCTAACGATATCTTTTTCTTGGTGCCACTCATGTGAGTAGGAAGCAGTGTTATCAATAATTTTGTAAGCGTCAGTTGCGGTTTTCTTCATAATGGAACCGCCAGCTGCTATATCGATGTCTTTTCGTGTAGTGATGTCGCATCCTTGGTAGAATATTTGTACTATTTGACAAGTGTCTAAACCATGTTGCGGACATCCTCTCAATAACTTTCCAAATCTTGTCCACGCCTCATACAGAGTTTCGTTTGGCTTTTGTGTGAACGTAACAATTTCTCCTTGAAGTGTCACGGCTTTAGATGCCTGAAAGAATTGTTTAAGAAATTTTTCAACTAAAATGTCCCATGTATCAATCGCCCCTTCAGGTAACGATTCTAACCAATCTTTGGCTTCTCCCTTTAAAGTCCAGGGAAATAACATGAGATAGATCTGTTCATCCTCAACTTCTCCGATTTTAAATAGTGTACAGATCCTATTAAAGGTACGAAGATGTTCATTTGGATCTTCCTTAGGTGCACCACTAAATTGGCATTGATTAGTTACCATGTGTAGGATTTGTCCTTTGATTTCATAATTTGGCACATTAATGTCTAGTTGAGTAATTGCATGACCTTGGCCAGTGCGTTTAGCTCTCATTCGGTCTTCCATAATTAGAGGTTCCAGATTCTCCATGATTGAATTTGTTGAATCTGAATCACTATAGGATTCTGATTTAATGGGTTGTTCCTCAACAATCTCTGTTTGAATGAATGGTGGTTCCGGAGGAAAGATTAATGGTTCAGGATCTCTGAATTGTCCCTAAATATCCTCCGGATTCTCAATTGTGAGGTCGGGTTCAAAAAATGGATTATCGGAAATTTGAATTGGAGTACTTGGTCGACTGGATGACGATTCTAAAGAAAAATCAACGGCAACAATATTGGCTAAATGTCTTGATCGAGTTACAGGTGGTGAACGTATAAAAGGTGGTGAACGTTTTGCTCGGTGCATTCACTGAATATCCTATTAGTTATAAAAGATAAAAAAAATTATATAAGTTATAAAATTAATAGACTTTTCTGCTTTTGCCCACGTTTCGAATAGCCAAAAGATGTAGCAGGGAGCCAGAACCCTTTAAATCGGAAGCTCACAACTCATCCACTAACAAATCCAACTATTACTACGAACCAGAAAATTTTGGATGTCTATCAATTTAACCACTTAAAATAATTTTTCGTTGAAATTTAAAGAAATTTAGAGAAGAAATAGAAAAAAATTCTAAGCCCTAAAAACTAGAGTGGCGAAAAATAAGAAAGAAAAAGAGCGCGTCGAAAAATAAAAGGCCGAAAAATAATAAAAAGAACGTAGCGCGTCGAAACTTAAAAGTCAAAAAACTAAGAATTAAAAGTTGCGTCTAAAAATATTAAAGCTTAAAAGGAATTCTATATTCAAAACAGTATAAACTTAAAAAGTACTAAAATTTATAAAAACGGCGTCGCAAAATTCTAAAGCACATAAATCTTAGTCTAAAGAAAAAGTTCTTAAGGTATTTTACGGCAAACCTAAAAATCTAGAAATAAAAATAACTACGACAAAAACTATGACTTAAAACTAAATACGAACGAAAAATACAAATATTACGCTAAAACAAATAAAAAGATACAAAATATAAAAAAATAAACTTAAAGATGTAAAAAGTACAATTTTTATAAAAATATTATTTTTATATTATTTATTTTATAAAACTATTAATTTTATATATTTATATAAACTAATTAAACTTAAAATACAAAAATATAAAACTAAAACTTAATTATTATTATAATAAACCCTAATTAGGGTTTTAATTAATTAATAATAATAATAATTATTACACCGTAATTAATGCTGAAAGAGGTCAAACCTGGCGTGTCAGGGCCAGTCATGCGATCGCATAATATTGGAGTTAAAACTCCATGCGGTCGCATAGATTAAGTTTCCAGGCCAGAATATGGGCTGCTACAGTACCGGGCCGAGAGATTTTACTTTTTTTTTTTTCTGTTTTATATATTTATATAAATATATTTATATAAATTAAATAAAACTTATATTTTTACAAACTGAAATAAAAATAAAGAAACTTTTACAAAAAGAAATTTTATATATATATATATATATATATATATATATATATATATATATATATATATATATATATATATATATATATATATATATATATATATATATATATATAAAACTCTTTAAAATAAATAAATTTTGTTTTTCTTTTCTTTTTATGGTTTTTGTATTTTTAATAATTAAAATGTATTTTTACAAAAGCGTATTTTTACAAAAGTAAACTAAGAATCTTTTTTTATTATTATTATTATATAGCGTTACGCTTTCGGTGTTTTAGTGTCCCCGACAGCGGCGCCAAAAATACTTGATGTGCGTAGAGGTGTATACAAAATAGTTATATTTTTACAAAGAAATACTATTAAATACGATACAATTTTATACAAGTTATTTATTTATTTATAGAGTGGATATACCTAAACCTTGCTACAACACTTATAGGCATTGTACCTAATCGTACAGCAGTGTAGTTTTTAGTAAGTCCGGTTCGTTCCACAGGGATCGTAGCCAAGTTTAACGCTATATTTTTAAAAACTATATTTGTAAAAGTATAAATATATATATAAATATAAGTAGTATTATTATTATAAAAGGGGGTTTTTGCCGTTTAATGACCGGTTTGTCAATTTTAAAACTTTAGTCGCAGTTAAAACCTAATGTAAAATATTAAAAATAAATATAACTTAAATTAAAGCATAAATTAAATAACGATAATGAAATTGCGATAAATAAAAGTGCGATAAAATAAAATTGCGATAATTAAAGAGTACGATAATTAAAAGTGCAATTAAATACAATGATAGTAAATAAAAGTGCGATAATTAAAAGTGCAATTAAATATGAAATAAAGAAATTATGCTTATTTAAACTTCCGTAATCATGATGTTTGACGTGTTGATTTTAGTTTATTCTCATGGGTTAATTGTCCTTTGTCCTGGATTATTTGATATGTCCATACGGTTTTGTCCATAATAGTCCATCAGTCATAATCATAAAATGCAGAAGTCTTCGTCAAATTATTCTTATTCCCGAAGTCAAATATTCCAACTAATTGGGGATTCGAATTGTAACAAGGTCTTAATACTTTGTTTAATGAATACACCAGGTTATCGACTGCGTGTAGTCCAAGGTTTTACTACTTTGTTAACAATTACACCAATTACCCTTGAATGTAATCCACCCCTGTTTCAACAAGTCTATTAACTATTAATCCAGTTCCGTGTCCGGTTAAATGAACAATTATTGGTATTTATAGATATCCCGCCCACCGTACCCAGTCAAGCGTATGTGGTTATATATAAATACGTCAAATTATAAGTCTATATATTAAATCAAAGAGGTATCATTTAGTTAATATAAAGCCCATTAATAGCCCATAGTCTAATTTCCACAAGTGTCGTTCTTTTGTCCAAACCCCAATTATGGTACAAAGCCCAATTACCCAATTTTAATATTTAACCCAACATCACGATTACTTCTGCATTAAATAAGCATAATAATAACTTAGCTACAAGACATTAATTTAAAAAGGTTGAACATAACTTACAATGATTAATAATAGCGTAGCGTTACACGGACAGAATTTCGACTTACACCCTTACAACATTCGCTAACATACCCTTATTATTTGAAAGGACCGCTACTAATCCATCCGGACGAAGTCCTTAACATTTGGTCCCATTGCGATGATCGAATCCAAGTAATGTCCTTAAAATGAGAAAATGCACAGCGGAAGACTTAATTCGTACCTGAAAATAACATGCTTTAAAACGTCAACATAAAGTTGGTGAGATATATAGGTTTGATGCTAGCAGCGTAATAACTATGGACCACAAGATTTCATATAATTAAACATAATACACTCGCAAGTGTATGTAAAAGTAGTTGAGCACTTGGTAACCATACTTAACATTTAAATCATCGCAGCATATTCTTAAATAATCGCTACACAGTACCAAGTGTAGTATACAGAAACGAAGTACTGTGCAAGCGTTGAAAACTGGTCGTCCAGCCCGGTTGGGGTTGTCAGGCCTGATAGATCTATCAACAGGATTCGCGTTTACATTCCTCATGTAAATATTAGCCACCAAGTATAAAGAAATATGCCATGGTACAACTCAACATAGAATTTATTTTTGATCACTTGTGTCCATAACGTAAATCATAAAATGCATGTATTCTCATCCCAAAATATTTAGAGTTTAAAAGGGACTATATACTCACCATACTGTATTTTGTAGTAAAAATACATATAACATCATTGAACATGTGTAGAGTTGGCCTCGGATTCACAAACCTATATCAATTATGTATATTAACACATATAATGGTATTTGAACAATTTTATATTTTATTTAGTGATTTAATTATTGTTTTAATAAATTATATGTTTTTATCAATAAATAATTTAAATATTTCTATTTTATATATTTCGGCTAAATAATTAGTATTTATTATAAAACGTTATTATATGTATTAATTATAATGTTTATATAACTAAAAATCATTTAATAAAATAATATTAAATAAAAAGTTGTATTATTTTATAATAATAATATTAGTAAGTATAATTAATAATGATAGTAATAATAATTATGATTTTAAAAATATAATAATTCTTATAATGATAGTAATATTGGTAGTAATGTTGATAATAACAATAATGATAATAATGTTAAAAATAATGATATTAGTGTTAAAATAATAATAATGATAATAAAAATAATAATGATAAAAATAACAATAACAATAAGAGTAATAATAATAATAATAGTAATAATAATAATAATAATAATAATAATAATAATAATTATAAGTAAACTACCTCGAAGAGTTTCTCCAAAAAGAATGGCTCAAACAAGAATCGAACTCGAGACCTCTAGATTAATACAAACACCCATAACCATCCCTTTATTCTATTTTTCTGTTTTTAAATTTACAACCTTTAATCTCTTATTCTATGATTTTGGCTCAATAAAATTTAAATGGAACACAGCCCTACAGAATTTCATGTCATCGGCCCAACATCTCAAACTTTGACAACAGTCAGCTTTAAAAAAAATAATACGTGCAGGCGCCTATGCCAAGTTTCGAACACACAACTTCTCGCTCATCAAACACTCTACTAAACCATTGAGCTGTCTCAGTCTTTCTGAATTAAATCGGATCCCATATATATTTAAACCATCTTTTATGTTTTCTTATTATATGGATCATCATTCTAATAACAATTGGGTTTCGGCCCAACAGGCCCAATTGAAAAATAAAAGAACCCGTCCATGTAGTATTAACAGAAGGGTTTCGGTTGTTATTAAAAAAAAAACGAATTAGAAGTGGAAAGTGGGGCAGCAGCATTATCATCGACCTCCTAATCAATCCCTATCATATTTTTAATCATCATCAATCAACATCATTATCATCATACGTCCATGTTTACTCAAAAAAAAAAAAAATTGTTGTTTGTATAACCCAAAACAAAAACTGCAACAACAGTAAAAAAAATTTATGGGGTGTTCTCGGATGGTGTTGTTATCAAACAAAACAGAATAACAGAAATAGCGCCGCAGCTGTAGCAGTGGTAATTATCGGTAGCTTATCGTGCTTTAATGGTGGTGTTGTGGTGAAGGTGGCGTGGAGCTTCGGTTTAAACAGTAGCAGAAGCGGTTGTAGGTGAAGGTGGTGGTCCGGTGGAAGGTGAAGTGGTTTCACGATTGAGGGACGGTGTAAGATTATAGGATGGCGGTTGACGGGAATGAACATGGTGGTTTGTGAGCGTTGATGGTACGGTGGTCTTACTAGTTAATAACCGATATTAACACATGTGGGTTCGGTTAGTGTTTCAACCATACAGTAGTAGTAATAGAACCACGGTTTATAGCGGTTTAATGATGGTTTATGACAGAAAAAAAAACAAATAGTATAATTGCAGTAGTAACGATCTTTATATGTGGTTGTGGTGTTTAAGAGGTGGTGATTAACGGTTTTAGTGGTGGTGATGGTCTCGGTGGTTGATAGTTCATCATCGATGAAGATGAATAAAAGTGCAAGTGGGTTTTGCTTGATCAAGAAAAGAAAGAAAAAAAAAAGAAAGTAGTTAGCAACCGTTGTATTAGATTTGCAAGCAACAAAAGTGATCGAGATGGTGAGAGGTGATTCATGGGTGACGGCAGTGGTTTGGTTACTCACGTCTGAAAGGAGAAGAGAAGAGAGATATGTATAGAGAGTGGTTTGTGATGGTGTATGTTTTATCTCTAACTTGCATTCATATATATATGTATATCATATATGGTCAAGTAGAGAACACACAATGAATCAAGATATTTCAATAAGCACCGTACTCAAATAATAATCAATAATGCATAAAATAATATAATAATAAAAATAAAACTCTCGTGAAACTTAATTGTATATATCCTACCGACAACAATTTTTTTTTCCGAATAATTATATCGTGTCCATTGCTAAACAGTTATCGTATAAAAGTGTTCCTAAAAATCCCAAATTTTTAGTTTAATTAAAATTAATTATTCCACTCATTAACTGTTTGAAACCTGATCAAAAAGGTTCAAAAATTATTTATTTTCTGTTCCAATTCATATGTACGGAGTATTAATATTTAAACTTAAAATTGTAAAAAATATTTCTAACAAACCTAAAATCTTTGTGAATCGTCGAGAACAGTCGAAGGTTAAACGAATATATAAACACATTTCAAAGTTTTTAAGACTTCCACATTACTGATTTTGCTTATCGTGTCGGAAACATATAGAGATTATAGTTCAAATTTGATCGGAAATTTCCGGGTCATTACAGTACCTACCCGTTAAAGAAATTTCGTCCCCGAAATTTGATAGAGGTCGTCATGGCTATCTATAAAAATGTTTTCATGACGAATATGAGATGATGAATAGAGTTTTATCATTATTGAGTAATATAGATAAAACAATTTGATTAAGTGAAGAGTTTAAGTAAAGCTATCGCAAGAGAGTGAAATGAGTAAATGTATATTCGTTTTAACCGATGACGTAGTTATGATTGATTTCCGGAATTCGCGGAATTTAAAGAAAATCTTACGTAATAATATTTGGTTCTTCGGCGATTTAGGAAATCAGAATCTTCTTTGATTAAATGAAATAATCTGTTTCGATTGCTTTGTCAGATATGTCACTATAAATCTACCCCCTTCGTTTCCTTATTTTCATATCTCACATCCTATTCTTTCTCCTCAGTTCATACTTTAAAGCGTTCGTTAATATGCTCCATCCAGTACTGATTCTTGATATACTCTTAACTTTTATATCTATCATTCTTCTTTTTCATCTACCACCAGAAGAATCTATTTACTTTTACTATACTCTTGTGTTTATAGTGTTTCAAGTTCTCCCGTGTCTCTATATTGCTATCTGCATCGATATACATGGTTTTTAATTTCGGGGTTATTATCGAGCTTTATATTCTTCATTATTTTTCGGAGCTTCATGCTTTCATTTTCTCTTCCCGACTTCGAGTCATGCGAGTAATGGTCCGGAATTCGTAGGTATAAAATTCGGAATGAACATAGTTAATGTTCTAAGAAAGAAATGGTAACGGCACGATTTTGACTTGTCAAATTACCAGAATATCCTGGAAAAGACCAAGTATCAAGAAGTATTTTCTTGATATTTTTAGAATTCGAATAGAATGTAAGAGCCGTGTAACATGGCACATGATGATGGTACTGTGAATCATCACATTCCATTAGAAACTCACATGACTTACTGTAATATAATGACATTGATCAAGTGTCATTATATTATACTAATCCATGCATCAGTTCCCAACACTACTTCAAAACATTCCTATCTTAAACTTGAAGATTTCAGAATTTAGAAACTAACACAGTTTCTTTTATGTTGTAATGCATATGTTACGGAGTGATAAATGATTTCAGATAAGGATAGTTGTGAAAATATCTCCAGAAATATGGAGAATATGTATATGAAGATATCTTATAATATCTAAGATAAGATAATGATGAAGAATATCATCTAGAAAAGTTTAGAATAAGGAGTAGGGTTCTTACTAACGGTTTCAGCAGGCACTGAAACATTTGGATTCTTTGAAGGCAGGTTCAGTTCTTATGATTTATCCACAGCCTCTTTCCTACTTTGCTCAATCTGTTTTCCAGTTCCAAACCTTCTCTTTTTCTCAGCTTTACCACCATACTATTCCTTGTCATCAAACTTTTTGACTGTTTAAGTCGGTTACAGTTTTTGCTGCTTCGTCAGCATTTCAAGAACTAGTTTGCAGTTCAGGGTGTTTGGCAGAAACTTCACATTCGGAGTATGAAATTCTTAGGGGTAGAAGTTATAGGTATGACTGGAGAAGTTCTGCGAGATTTTCAAAATACTGATTGCGGTTTCTGTCAAAGAGATGACGAGTTGCTGGTACATCGGCTGATGATGTCGTAGAATATAACAGGTTCTCTGGTAATAATAAATAAACACGTATATATTCCGAGGTTATAACAAGGTTGTTTTGAACGAAAAAAAAATCGAAATCTAATTGCTGGAGCTGTGACAAAATTTGGCTAATTTAGAAAGGAATTGCAAAGTCATTTTGGGTAATAATAATGCCAAAGGAGCTAGCACAGATACGTTTTAATCATTTACTCAAGTTCCGAGTGTTTTCCGGTGCATAACTATATGCATAATCTTTTCTTCTGTAAATGAAGTGCGGCTGGTTCATTTTTCCGATCGAGGTGTTTTCGAAAATCATGAAAGATTTGAACGCGGATTGCAACTGTCGAGATACAAACGAGGTTTAAGATGAAGTCAAGTGGCAAACTTGAAGATTTATTTAGTTTCATATGTTATAATCAATATTTTAATTCATTTTAATTGTCCAAAGTTAGCAGTCCAATAGTTCAATTGTCCAATAGTCTAATATATTCATATATAATTTAATATATAATATTCGAATTAATTAATACATATCGTGACCCATGTACCGGTCTCAGTATTGATCACAACTCAAACCATATATATATTTTGGAATTAACTCCAACCCTGTATAGCCAACTCCCACCTTCACATATAGAGTGTCTATGGTTGTTCTGAAATATATATATAGATGGGTCTATATGATAGGTTAAAACCTTGTATACGTGTCCCTTTATTTAAAGTGCGTAAAATAAATAAATATATATCATGACCCGTATACAACGTATTGTCTCAGAATTAATCCGACGTATTGTGTACATGTGTCCCGATTTAAAGTGCGTAAAAGTAAATAACAGAAATAAAATTGCGATAATTAAATTGCGATAAAATGTAATACGGAATTAACAGTTAGATGGGAACAGTTAGCTAGGAACAGTTAGCGTGGATTCTTAACAAAATTTCTTTATAATTAATTTGTTTGTTTCTAACACTTTTTATTTTGTCCAATGTTTTCTTCATTATGCCACTTGTTGGATTTTGATAGATCAAAATCAAAATATGAAATTTGAATGAAAATGGTTGTTCTGCGGTGAACGGATTCGTATCTTTATGGATGTAAGTAGAATAGTAAATGACCGTTGAATCAGATTCGAAGAATGTACAGTGTAACTTATTAATGTGAAATCTAAATATTCCTCGGGTACTACCTACCCGTTAAAATAATTTCATCATTAACAGTTTGTACGAAAGAATTTTTAATTACAATCTTTAGGAAAATATACTAGCATATATATTTTCGTCGAATGTAATCATGGATTTAATGAGTCAATAAAATATTAAACTCATTTGATTTACCGTTAGAACAAGAATATTTAATCTCCAAAACATTAGAGATTACTTAATTGCCATGTCAAACGAAGATAAGTGAGGTAGAACGATACGTAAAATGAAGATAATCGATATAGAACGATATGTAGAACGAAGATCATACTCGAAGTATAGATGGTGATATTGAGGCGTGTGATGTTGATATCCGAGGTACAGATTATGATGTTGAGGTTTATGACGCGGTTGTGATTGGGGTTTTGATAAGGGTACTGTCGGCGTTGATGATGGTGATGCCGTTGATGCTGGTGATATTGCTGGTACCGAAGATTGTGATGTTGATGTTACTGGCGGTTCTGGTTATGCTGCTGATGCTGCTGGTGGTGTTTGTAACCTTCGCACCATGTTCTCCAAAGCCGTTACGCGAGCGCGAAGTTCGTTATCTTCTGCTAGTACACCGGGATAATTGACAGTTGGAGCGAGCGGATGAATAAGATTCGAAATATAGGATAATATATAATCGTGACGAGATACTCTAGAAATGAGAGAGAAAATGGTGTTTCGAACAGGTCCGCCGGTAAGTGCTTCAGGTTCATTGCCAAAAGAGCAATTTGGTGAATAGAAGGGATCTTCGATGTGAAATGATTTTCGGATATCGGATGATATTCTAGCTATATAGAATATCTATATCTATATATATAATACTAAAGATTTTGTAGACTACAGAAGAATTTACGGCATATATCAGGCAAATCTACAGATGCGCTAAGATAGGAATTATCAGATACGCTAAGATATGAATTTTGTCTATACACTATCGATGCACTAAATGTAGTAAGACATGTCTAGACTTAAGAATGATAAGCAGGTAATTTTCTAAGAATGATAAGCAGATGATTCCCAACTAGAAATGATAAGCAAAACTTTTGACATCCAAACACGGTCAAAGTCCAGACTCACTAATGCATCTTAACGACTATCTGTTAGACACACTAATGCAAGATCTGGTTCGCTAAGACCACCGCTCTGATACCAACTGAAAGGACCGCTACTAATCCATCCGGACGAAGTCCTTAACATTTGGTCCCATTGCGATGATCGATTCCAAGTAATGTCCTTAAAATGAGCAAATGCACAGCGGAAGACTTAATTCGTACCTGAAAATAACATGCTTTAAAACGTCAACATAAAGTTGGTGAGATATATAGGTTTGATGCTAGCAGCGTAATAATTATGGACCACAAGATTTCATATAATTAAACATAATACACTCGCAAGTGTATGTAAAAGTAGTTGAGCACTTGGTAACCATACTTAACATTTAAATCATCGCATCATATTCTTAAATAATCGCTACACAGTACCAAGTGTAGTATACAGAAACGAAGTACTGTGCAAGCGTTGAAAACTGGTCGTCCAGCCCGGTTGGGGTTGTCAGGCCCGATAGATCTATCAACAGGATTCGCGTTTACATTCCTCATGTAAATATTAGCCACCAAGTATAAAGAAATATGCCATGGTACAACTCAACATAGAATTTATTTTTGATCACTTGTGTCCATAACGTAAATCATAAAATGCATGTATTCTCATCCCAAAATATTTAGAGTTTAAAAGGGACTATATACTCACCATACTGTATTTTGTAGTAAAAATACATATAACATCATTGAACATGTGTAGAGTTGGCCTCGGATTCACAAACCTATATCAATTATGTATATTAACACATATAATGGTATTTGAACAATTTTATATTTTATTTAGTGATTTAATTATTGTTTTAATAAATTATATGTTTTTATCAATAAATAATTTAAATATTTCTATTTTATATATTTTGGCTAAATAATTAGTATTTATTATAAAACGTTATTATATGTATTAACTATAATGTTTATATAACTAAAAATCATTTAATAAAATAATATTAAATAAAAAGTTGTATTATTTTATAATAATAATATTAGTAAGTATAATTAATAATGATAGTAATAATAATTATGATTTTAAAAATATAATAATTCTTATAATGATAGTAATATTGGTAGTAATGTTGATAATAACAATAATAATAATAATGTTAAAAATAATGATATTAGTGTTAAAATAATAATAATGATAATAAAAATAATAATGATAAAAATAACAATAACAATAAGAGTAATAATAATAATAATAGTAATAATAATAATAATTATAATAATAAGTAAACTACCTCGAAGAGTTTCTCCAAAAAGAATGGCTCAAACAAGAATCGAACTCGAGACCTCTAGATTAATACAAACACCCATAACCATCCCTTTATTCTATTTTTCTGTTTTTAAATTTACAACCTTTAATCTCTTATTCTATGATTTTGGCTCAATAAAATTTAAATGGAACACAGCCCTACAGAATTTCATGTCATCGGCCCAACATCTCAAACTTTGACAACAGTCAGCTTTAAAAAAAAAAATACGTGCAGGCGCCTATGCCAAGTTTCGAACACACAACTTCTCGCTCATCAAACACTCTACTAAACCATTGAGCTGTCTCAGTCTTTCTGAATTAAATCGGATCCCATATATATTTAAACCATCTTTTATGTTTTCTTATTATATGGATCATCATTCTAATAACAATTGGGTTTCGGCCCAACAGGCCCAATCAAAAAATAAAAGAACCCGTCCATGTAGTATTAACAGAAGGGTTTCGGTTGTTATAAAAAAAACGAATTAGAAGTGGAAAGTGGGGCAGCAACATTATCATCGACCTCTTAATCAATCCCTATCATATTTTTAATCATCATCAATCAACATCATTATCATCATACGTCCATGTTTACTCAAAAAAAAAAAAAAATTGTTGTTTGTATAACCCAAAACAAAAACTGCAACAACAGTAAAAAAAATTATGAGGTGTTCTCGGATGGTGTTGTTATCAAACAAAACAGAAAAACAGAAATAGCGCCGCAGCTGTAGCAGTGGTAATTAACGGTAGCTTATCGTGCTTTAATGGTGGTGTTGTGGTGAAGGTGGCGTGGAGCTTCGGTTTAAACAGTGGCAGAAGCGGTTGTAGGTGAAGGTGGTGGTCCGGTGGAAGGTGAAGTGGGTTTCACGATTGAGGGACGGTGTAAGATTGTAGGATGGCGGTTGACGGGAATGAACATGGTGGTTTGTGAGTGTTGATGGTACGGTGGTCTTACTAGTTAATAACCGATATTAACACATGTGGGTTCGGTTAGTGTTTCAACCATACAGTAGTAGTAATAGAATCACGGTTTATAGCGGTTTAATGATGGTTTATGACAGAAAAAAAAACAAATAGTATAATTGCAGTAGTAACGATCTTTATATGTGGTTGTGGTGTTTAAGAGGTGGTGATTAACGGTTTTAGTGGTGGTGATGGTCTCGGTGGTTGATAGTTCATCATCGATGAAGATGAATAAAAGTGCAAGTGGGTTTTGATTAATCAAGAAAAGAAAGAAAAAAAAAGAAAGTAGTTAGCAACCGTTGTATTAGATTTGCAAGCAACAAAAGTGATCGAGATGGTAAGAGGTGATTCATGGGTGACGGCAGTGGTTTGGTTACTCACGTCCGAAAGGAGAAGAGAAGAGAGATATGTATAGAGAGTGGTTTGTGATGGTGTATGTTTTATCTCTAACTTGCATTCATATATATATGTATATCATATATGGTCAAGTAGAGAACACACAATGAATCAAGATATTTCAATAAGCACAGTACTCAAATAATAATCAATAATGCATAAAATAATATAATAATAAAAATAAAACTCTCGTGAAACTTAATTGTATATATCCTACCGACAACAAATTTTTTTTTCCGAATTATTATATCGTGTCCATTGCTAAACAGTTATCGTATAAAAGTGTTCCTAAAAATCCCAAATTTTTAGTTTAATTAAAATTAATTATTCCACTCATTAACTGTTTGAAACCTGATCAAAAAGGTTCGAAAATTATTTATTTTCTGTTCCAATTCATATGTACGGAGTATTAATATTTAAACTTAAAATTGTAAAAAATATTTCTAACAAACCTAAAATCTTTGTGAATCGTCGGGAACAGTCGAAGGTTAAACGAATATATAAACACATTTCAAAGTTTTTAAGACTTCAACATTACTGATTTTGCTTATCGTGTCGGAAACATATAGAGATTATAGTTCAAATTTGATCGGAAATTTCCGGGTCATTACATTATTAAAATTAAAATTAAAATTAAAATTATATTATATATATATACAATACGAGTGAGAGATGAAAAGGAAAAAGATGTGTTAAGTTGATCACCAAACTGCGAAATTTATAGGAGTGTGGCCAGCTATTGTTCACCATGCGATCGCATGGTACTGCCAGGCCATGCGATCGCATGGCCTGCTTTTCCAGCTCACATGAGCTTGTTTGCTTCTTGCCGACGGTTTATAAATATATATATAATATATAAATAATTTTAAGAATTATTTAAATATTATATTATATTTATGTGCATAGTTGACTTGTAATTTTTAGTCCGTTGCGTCGAGCGTTGAGAGTTGACTTTGGTCCCGGTTCCGGATTTTCGAACGTCCTTTCGTACAATTTAATATCTTGTATTTTACGTTTTGCGTCTTGTACTTTTGTAATTTTGGGACGTTTCTCACCAATAATTTGAACCACTTTGATTGTACTTTGTACTTTTGAGCTTTTTGGTCGTTTGCGTCTTCAATTTGTCGAATCTGTCTTTTGTCTTCACCTTTTATTATTTAAACGAATATCACTTGTAAATAGAACAATTGCAACTAAAAGCTTGTCTTTCTTGAGGATAATGCTATGAAATATATGTTCATTTTTAGCATTATCAGAATACATGCACTTTATTTTAAAAACAATGGACACAAGTACATACTAAATTCTATACTGAGTTTGAACCGAAAATCCCTTAGCTTTGGTAACTAGTAACTGCCGGTTATAAAAACTGGTGGGCGCGAGTAGTAGTATATGGATCCATAGGGCTTGACATCCCCGTCTGTTCCAGGTATAGAAACCCTTGCCTGAACTATAAAATAGGCGTATGCTATTTGAGTTTAATATACGTCGAATTGCGTGTATTGTACATGTTGGTTGCATGTATGTTAAAATAGGGGTACTTATTATATAGACGTTAAAGATTAGTTACCAGGGTGCTCAATCTTGTAGAATAATTTGATAAACGTTTCTGGATGAAACAACTAAAATCTTGTGGTCCACCTTTATATACAGATTATGCGATACATTAAAACTATGAACTCACCAACCTTTGTGTCGATACTTGTTAGCATGTTTATTCTCAGGTTTCCTAGAAGTCTTTCGCTGTTTGCTTATATGTTAGACAAGCTATGTGCATGGAGTCTTACATGACATATTTTTCAAGGAAACGTTGCATTCACAAAATCATCACCATGTATCTATTTTGACTGCATTGTCAACAGAATTATTATTGTAAACCATTATTTACGGTGATTGTCTATATGTAGAAATCATCAGATGTCGAAAACCTTGGATTTAAGTATTCATTTATGGTATACCTTTTTAAAAGAATGCAATGTTTATAAAACGTATCATATAGAGGTCAAATACCTCGCTATGAAATCGATGAATGACGTATTCGTCCATATGGATTTGGAGTGATTGTCACAGTTGGTATCAGAGCGTTGGTCCTAGCGAACCAGGTCTTGCATTAGTGTGTCTAACTAATAGTTGTTAGGATGCATTAGTAAGTCTGGACTTCGACTGTGTCTGCATGTCAAAAGTTTTGCTTATCATTTCTTTTCGAAAATTACCTGTCTATCATCTTAAGTCTAAATGCATCTTATTGCATTGATTGCATAGATAGTATAGACAAAATTCATATCTTGGCATATCTATTATAGTAAACTTTGCCTGACATCTTCCGTAAAATCCTCCGTAACTTATGGGATTCTGGTATTATAAATATATATGTAAACTATGTATTGAGGAGTACCAAATTAGTCCTATAATCTATTTAATTCCAAAAATCTTTTCCTTGATTACAAAAAATGGATCCTGTATCTAGTTCAAATTCCTTAGATTCCGACAGCTATTCCAATATGGATTTCCACTCAAGTTCTGAAAGCAGTGTGACCGGAATGGATCAACCAATTAGCCATCATCTATTCTGGATGAATTGGGGATAGGTTCGTAGCCTACTTAATCATTGGAGACAAGAAGAAGGTGATCCCTTCCATCCACCACATTCCGCTCTTGGCGAAGAACCTGAAGCACTTATCGGCGAACCTATTCGTAATACTATTTTCTCTCTCATTTCCAGAGTATCTCATCACGATTATATACTATCCCATATTCTAAATCTTATTTATCCGATCGTCCGAACCACCGATCATCCCGGTATAATAGAAGAAGTCAACGAGCTTCGTGCTCGGGTAGTGGCTTTGGAGAATATGGTGCAAAGGTTACAAACACCAACAGCAGCACCAGCAGCATAACCAGTACCACTATCATCAACACCAACAGGACCATTACCACCACCAACAACATCCCCATCATACGCTTCAACATCACAATCAGTACCTCGGATATCAACATCATACGCACCATTGATACCAAGGAGTATCAACAACAACAAACGATGAAGTATGGATTCATAACTTCATCGAAGAAATATCCTACGGCGATTATATAATCTATAATCTTAAAGATTATCTATTCTAGCCCTAACCATAAATCAAATGAGTGAACCAAAATGATAGAAGGAAGAGTAGAAACCCTGACAAAAATGGTGCGTAAGGTACAAGCTAGACTTGTTTTACCAACAGCATCAACAATACCCTTAGCCTCACCAGCACAGTCAGTGCTGTCAACATCGTCAGAATCAGCAGCACCTCTAACATCACAAGTTTCGCCAGTTCAAGAATCACCGTGGACATCATTACGAATCAATAACGCGTATATTGTATCAATGAAATATTAACTCATTCTCTCTGAAGAATTTATATGTATATCTTATATATATATATAAACCATAATAAATCTTTCTGTACTAAGCTATTATGTATGGAACTTAACTACTCGGTTAATTCATATTACTAATATGCTATGATGTACATTCTTCGTTAGCGACTTAATCATCGTTAACTACAATCTCTGTTTCAACTCAATGAATTTCATTTCATAATAAATCAAGTGTATTATTCAATTACATAATTGATTTTACATTTTCATTTTCGATGTACTCGAAACTTTCCAGAAAACATCATCTGTGCCTTGTAAGGTTCACAAAATTCCACGAGCACCAACTTCCTTCACTAAGGAATATCAATAAGAATAAATAATGAAGTATTAATTTCATTAGTGAAATAATCCGCGAAGATTATGTAATCTCTAATGTTTTAGAGATTATTCATTTCTAATTCAAGTCAAAAATTAAATGAGCTTAATATGATATTAACTCATTAAATCTGTATTATATCTGAAGAAATATACATACATATATTTTCATAAAGACTGTAATGAAAATTCTTTTGTACAAAATATTAATTGTGAAATCTTTAACGGGTAGGTAATACTCGGAAAATATATAAGTTCACAATTAATATGTTACACTGTACATTCTTCAACTTTGATTCAAAAATTATTAATAATGCTCACAACGATACACAATCGTTTTCATACAAATTCAATTACATATTCTGATATTGATGGATCAGAATCCAAGTCATAACTCTGAACCCGTGACATCATTCTTAGATCTCTACATCTTTCAAAGCTATACTTTGACTTCAAAACTGTGCAAGATCCTTTAGCATTGTTTTTACCGAAAATAATCTTGCAATCCCTTTTCAAAGTATCCAGCTTTACCACACTTCCAACTAGTCAACTTTGAATTTTCAGATTAGTCTTATTATAACCTTGACATATACGTTCTTGTTACTGGGGACCCTTTCATGTCCCACCACATTAGCAGTAAATTTACCAACAACTTCATTGATCTTTGACCTTCCGAAAAATCATTATACTCATTGAAACCCTATCATTTACTCATCCACATCTTGTAACAATAATTGCCATACCAACTACCGGGAATTAGCAATCAGTATTTCAAATTTCGCAGCAATTCTACGCCAATAGTTATATATATACATATAATGTCTATCTTCTAGACTTACACACTTCGAATGTGAAGTTTCTAAAAAACACCCCAAACTGCGAAATTAGTTCTCCGAAATTTGAAAAATGCTGATGAAGCAGCAAAAACTGTAAACGACCTTAACAGTCAAAAGTTTGATGATAAAGAATAGTATGGTGGTAAAGCTGAGAAAAAGAGAAGGTTTGAAACTAGAAAACGGATTGAGCAGACCATGAAGGAGGCTGTGGACAAATAACAAAGACTAAACCTGCCTTCAAAGAATACAAATGATTCAGTGTCTGCTGAAATCCTTAGCAAATACCTTGCTCCTTACTCTAAAACCTTTACGGACAATATTCTTCATCATCATCTTATCTTAAATATTCTAAGATATCATCGTATCTCCCATTATAAATATCCTCCATATTTCTGAAGATATTTTCATAACCATTCTTATCTGAAATCATTACCTCTTCGCGCTATCTGTGTTACATCATAAAAGAAACTATTTTAGTTTCTAAAATCTAAAAAATTCAAAAAAATTGATGTTTTGAAGTAATATTGGGAATTGAAGCATGAGTTAGTATAATATAATGACACTTGATCAACGTGATTATATTACAGTAAGTCATGCTGAGTTTCTAATGAAACGTGATAAATGTTCACAGATCACACCCGCATCATGAATCATGTTACATAACTCTTTCATTCTATATAATCTCTAAATATATCAAGAAAATATTTTCTTGATGATTCGGTCTTTTCCGGATATTCTGGTAATTTGACAATTCAAATCGTGCTATTACCTTTCCTTTCTGATTTGAATATTATGATCATTCGAAACTTCATACCTACGAATTCTGGACCATTATTCGCTTGACTTGAAGTCGGGAAGAGAAAACAAAAGCATGAAGCTCTGAAATATAATGGAAAATATAAAGCCCGATAACAACCCCGAAATTTACAAACCGTGTATATCGATGCGTATAGCAATATAAAGACACGGGAGAATGAAAAACACTATAACCCCAAGGTAATAGTAGAAGAAAATAACTTCCTCTGGTGGCAGATGAAAAAGAAGAATGAAGGATACGATAGCCAGGAAAATATCAATAATTAGAACTGGATTAAGCATTTTCACAATCTATTGGGATGTATGAAATAAGGAAGAAGATTATAGGAGTGGTTAAAATAAATGAAACGGAAGAGGTCAATTTATAACGAAATATCAGACATAGCAATCGAGGCAGATTACGCATTTAATCAAAGGAAATCTTAATTTCCTTAAATTTCGAAGAATCAAATCTTATTTAGATTATGAAGATTTTCTATTCCTTAAATTTCAAAAATCAATCGTTACTACGTCATGAGTTTAAACAAATCTCTATTCTCCATTTCACTCTATTACGATAACTTCCCTCATACGCTTCGAGTAATCGGATTATTTTATCCATATTATTCAACGATGATAAAATTCTATTTATCAACTCATATTCATCATGAAAATATTTTTATTGTTAGCCATGACGACCTCACTCAAATTTCGGGACGAAATTTCTTTAACGGGTAGGTACTGTGATGACCCGAAAAATTTCGATTTATTTTGAACCAAATTCTCGATATGATTTAATGTTTCTGACACGATAAGCAAAGTTTGTAAAACTGAATCTCAAAATTTTTGAACTATTCAATTACCCATTGACTGTTCTCGACGATTCGCGAACAATTATATGTAAAAAGATATATATATACACTATAACTTGAAAGCGTAACAAAGTATTAATTGTATGATGCTGTGCATAAAACTTATTGGTTTAAATATCTATTTGAATATATATGATAAGTTGGAATTGCAATTGTATGAATAACTTGCGATGTGTATTTAAAACGTGCTTATGAATATTAACTTGGTTATTAAACGTTTTGATTTAAAACAATATTATTAAATATACTTTGATAGATAACGAGACGATGATTTATAGAAGTAAATGACCAAAACACTCGAATGTATAAGTTGTATTTCGAGTGATATAGTTTATGGATAGTTAAGTCTATATTTTGACAAATGTACGAGTCACGAAAGGTAAAGTGCCAGTTTTCTCAGTGTACGAAAGGACGTTCGAAAAATCGGAACCGAGACATAAGTCGAGTGACGACGTATGACTTATCGAAACAAAAATTACAAGTCAACTAGACAAGAGAATATAATATATTATATAATATATTATATAATTAATTAATTTAAATTATATATATTATATTTAATTATGTCGACAAGCAAAACAACAAAAAAATTGTGAGCAGGATTTTGGGGCCATGCGATTGTATGGGAAATAGGCATAAAACCCATGCGATCGCATGGGGTCAGATTTCAGGAAAGGTCTATAAATTGAATTCGTTTTTGCTTGATTACACATGCACATATCCTCACATCCCTCTCCTCTCTTTATATATTATTATTATTATTATTATTATTATTATTATTATTATTATTATTATTATTATTATTATTATTATTATTATTATTATTATTATTATTATTATTATTATTAATTAATATTATACATAAAATACTATGACGAGGTCATGAGCGTGTCACTTCAAAACAAGCTTTTCGAACGGGATAGAGCTAAGGAAATTATGGGTTATAGCTATGGAGGTTATGGGTAATATTTGTGGGTATTGTTTGCAAGTCAAACCTAGTGTTTATCATCTCTGTTGCGTCTACGTACTTTCCTACAATATTGAATCACAATATTGATACGTGAGCATTCATATCTTATCTTTTTATATTAATAGTGTATACATGTCTAGTGCTCGAGTATATATGTTTATGCATGCTTATATGCTAAATTTTGTCATTAGATAGTTATGATGAATCATGAATTAAATACATATATTACTGATAAAAGGTATATGATATGCATGTTTTTGGAAAGCTGGCGAAAAATCAATAACTTTTCATTTAGAAATCGCGTAATTTCGATGAACGAATTAAAAGATATGGTCAACTGAATTATGATTGACGTTAATTGGAATTGCTTTTGAATCTACAATTAATATATAAACAACTCAAGATTGATAAATTGGATTTTTGAATATTACCAGCCGAGTAAATGAATCCTTATATAAGGCACATCTCGTTTTGTTGAACTATTGTCAAAATTGACTTCTTGAAACGACTTTGGATAACTTTTGTATGTCGATCTCCAACATTAGGATTGTGATACACTATGACCTGATCTAGCTTGATAGACATTTATTGACCAACATATGTTCTCTAGGTTGAGATCTACGGTTATTTGGTAATCCGAGTTTCGGTCATATTTTGGCGAACGACTTTATATGCTGCTAAGGTGAGTTTCATTTGCTCCCTTTTTAAATGATTTTGCAATATATATTTTTGGGCTGAGAATACATGCACTTTATTTTAAAAACAATGGACACAAGTACATACTAAATTCTATACTGAGTTTGAACCGAAAATCTCTTAGCTTTGGTAACTAGTAACTGCCGGTTATAAGAACTGGAGGGCACGAGTTGTAGTATATGGATCCATAGGGCTTAACATCCCCGTCTGTTCCAGGTATAGAAACCCTAGCCTGAACTATAAAATAGACGTATGCTATTTGAGTTTAATATACGTTGGATTGCGTGTATTGTACATGTTGGTTGCATGTATGTTAAAATAGGGGTACTTATTTTATCGACGTTAAAGCTTAGTTACCAGGGTGCTCAATCTTGTAGAATAATTTGATAAACGTTTCTGGATGAAACAACTGAAAGCTTTTGGTCCACCTTTATATACAGATTATGCGATACATTAAAACTATGAACTCACCAACCTTTGTGTTGACACTTGTTAGCATGTTTATTCTCTGGTTTCCTAGAAGTCTTCCACTGTTTGCTTATATGTTAGACAAGCTATGTGCATGGAGTCTTACATGACATATTTTTCAAGGAAACATTGCATTCACAAAATCATCATCATGTATCTATTCTATTTTGACTGCATTGTCAACAGAATTATTATTGTAAACCATTATTTACGGTGATTGTCTATATGTAGAAATCATCAGATGTCGAAAACCTCGGATTTAAGTATTCATTTATGGTATACCTTTTGAAAGAATGCAATGTTTATAAAACGTATCATATAGATGTCAAATACCTCGCTATGAAATCGATGAATGACGTATTCGTCCATATGGATTTGGAGCGATCGTCACACATTTCTGGATGAAACAACTGAAATCTTGTGGTCCACCTTTATATACAGATTATACGAAACATTAAAACTATGAACTCACCAACCTTTGTGTTGACACTTATTAGCATGTTTATTCTCAGGTTCCCTAGAAGTCTTCCGCTGTTTGCTTATATGTTATACAAGATATGTGAATGGAGTCATACATGCTTTATTCGAGAAAACGTTGCATTCACAAATCATCACCATCTATCTTATTTTGACTACATTGTCAATGGAAGTAATATTGTAAACTATTATATTACGGTGATTGTCTATATGTACAAATCATCAGATGTCGAAAACCTTTGATTTAAATATTCATTTATGATGTGCCTTTTCAAAAGAATGCAATGTTTACAAAACGTATCATATAGAGGTCAAATACCTCGCAATAAAATTGATGAATGACGTGTTCGTCCATATAGATTTAGAGCGATCATCACAGTTGGTATCAGAGCATTGGTCCTAGCGAACCAGGTCTTGCATGAGTGTGTCTAACTGATAGTTGTTAGGATGTATTAGTAAGTCTGGACTTCGACCGTGTCTGCATGTTTACAGTTTTGCTTATCATTTCTTGTCAGAAATTACATGTTTATCATTCTTAAGTCTAGACACATTTTCCTGCATTTATTTCATAAATAGTGTATAGACAAAAATTCATATCTTAGCGTATCTATTACTGTAAACTTTTCCTGACATCTTCCGAAAATTTCTCCGTGATTTATGGAATTTGGTATTATATATACATATGTAAATTATGTATTGAAGAATACCAAACTAAATTGAATAATCTAATTCATATCAAAAATCATCTCCCTATTTATACAAGATGGATCCCGTATCTAGTTCAAATTCCTTAAACTCCGGCAGCTATTCCGATATGGATATTCACCTGAACTCCGAAGACAGTGTAACCGGAATGGATCAACCAATCAGCCATTACCTATTCTGGATGAATTGAGGATGGATTAGTAGCTTACTTAATCATTGGAGACAAGAAGAAGGCGATCCATTCCATCCACCACATTGCCCTCTTGGCGAAGAACCTGAAGCACTTACCGGCGAACCTGTTCGAGACACCATTTTCTCTCTCATCTCCAGAGTATCTCGTCATGATTATATACTCTCTCAAATTATGGATCTTATTCATCCGCTCGTCCGAACCGCCAATCATCCCAGTGTAGTAGAAGAAGTCAACGAGCTTCGCGCTCGGGTAGTGGCTTTGGAGAATATGGTACAAAGGTTACAAGCATCAGCAGCATCACCGGCATCAACAGTACCACCGACAACAACACCAACAGTACCATTGCCACCACCAACAACATCCGCACCGCAAGCCTCAACATCATAATATGTACCTCGAACATCAATGTCATACGCACCATAGATACCAAGGAGTACCAACAACAATAACCGATGAAGTATTGATTCATAACTTCATTGGAGAAATATTCTGCGGCGATTATGTAATCTCTAAAGTCTTAGAGATAATCTATTCCAGCCATAACCGTAAATCAGATGAGTGGACCGAAATCATAGAAGGAAGAGTAGAAACCCTGACCAGAATGGTGCACGATTTACAAGCTAGACTTGTTTTACCAGTAGCATCAACAGTATCGTCAGTATCACCAACACCGGCAAAACCTGTAGCACTACAAGTTCCACCAATTTCATAATCACCAACATCATCACAAATCAACAACGCGTATATTGTATCAACGAGTTATGAAGTATTAACTCATTTTCCCTGAAGAAATTATATGTATATTTTATATATATGTATATGTGAAATTTGAAATCAAAATAAATCTTTTCGTACTAAGCTATTACATGTGAATCATAACTGGTAGGTACTACTCGGTTTGTTCATGTTACTAATATGCTATACATCCTTCGTTAATGACTTAATAATCGTTAACTATAATCTCTGCTTCGACTTAATAGATTCCATTTCATAATAAATCAAGCGTATTATTCAAATACATGATTGATTTTACACTTTCATTTTCGATGTACTTGAAACTTTCCAGAAAACATCATTCGTACCTTGCGAATTTAGCAAGAGTTCCATAAGCACCAACATGATTCAGTGAGGAAATATCAATAAAACTGAATAACGAAGTATTGATTACATTAGTGAAATACTTCGCGAAGATTATGAAATCTTTAATGTTTTAGAGATTATTCATTTCTAATCCAACCGAAAATTAAATGAGCTTAATATGATATTAACTCATTAAATCTGTATTACATCTAAAGAAAATATTCATACATATATTTTCATAAAGACTGTAGTAAAATTCTTCTGTACAAAATATTACTTGTGAAATTTTTAACGTGTAGGTAATACCCGGGAAATATATGAATTCACAATTAATATGTTACACTGTACATTCTTCAATTTTGATTCAAATATTATTGACTATACCCACTACTTTCACAACGCTATACATTCGTTCATAGAAATCTGAATAACCATTCTTATTCAAATTCAATTACATATTCTGAAAGAACGGAATCCAAGTCAAGATTTAACAAGTGACATCATTCTTAGATCTCTACATCTTTCAAAGCTATACTTTGACTTCAAAACTGTGAAAGATCCTTTAGCATTGTTATTACTGAAAATAATCTTGCAATCCCTTTTCAAAGTATCCAGTTTTATCACACTTCCAACCAGTCAACTTCGACTTTTCAGATTAACCTTATTGTAACTTTGACATATACGTTCTTGTTACCGGGAACCTTTCATGTTTCACCACATTAGCAGTAAACTTACCAGCAACTTCATTACTTATTGGTTTAAGTCTCACCGAAAAACCATTATAATTGTTCATTAAACCCCTATCATGTACTCATCCACATCTTGTAACAATAATTGCCATACCAACTACCGGGAATTAGCAATCAGTATTTCGAATTTCGCAGTAATTCTACGCCAACAGTTATATATATACATATAATGTCTATCTCCTAGACTTACTTACTTCGAATGTGAAGTTTCTGAAAAATACCCCAGACTGCGAAACTAGTTCTCCGAATTTTGGAAAAATGCTGATGAAGCAGCAAAAACTATAAACGACTTTAACAGTCAAAAGTTTGATGATAAAGAATAGTGTGTTGGTAAAGCTCAGAAAAAAAAAGAAGGGTTGGAACTCGAAAACGGATTGAGCAAACCATGAAGGAGGCTGTGGACAAATCACAAAGACTAAACCTGCTTTCAAATAATCCAAATGATTCAGTGTCTGCTGAAGTCATTAACGAATACCTTGCTCCTGGCTCTAAACTTTTACGAACAAATCTTCTTCATCATCCTTCAATATTAGAAATTCTAAGATATCATCGTATCTTTCATTATAAATATCTTCGATATTCCTGAAGATATTTTCACAACTATTCTTATCTGAAATCATTCATCTCTTCGCGCTATCTGTGTTACATCATAAAAGAAACTATTTTAGTTTCTAAATTCTGAAAATTTCGAAAAATGGATGTTTTTGAAGTAGTGTTAGGAACTGAAGTATGAGTTAGTATAATATAATGACACTTGATCAACGTGATTATTGTAGTGACCCGAACTTTTCCATGTTTATATATATTAAATGAAGTTGATATTTACATGATTAAATGTTTCCAACATGTTAAGCATTCAAACTTGTTAAGACTTGATTATTTGAAATGAGTTTCATGTAGAGAATTGACCACCCAAGTTGACCGGCATTTCACGAACGTTAAAACTGGTAAAAACTATATGATGATATATATATATATATATATATATATATATATATATATATATATATATATATATATATATATATAACATGATATTATGATAAGTAAGTATATCGCTAGGTATATATTAACAATGAGTTATATACATAAAAATGAGACTACTGAGTTAAGAAACTCGAAATGATATATATATCGATTATCGTCACAACAACGTCTTACTAAATACATATATATCATATTAAGATATTGTTACACTATATTTAACATGATAAAATGATACTTATATATATCATTAAGTATATTAACAATGAACTACATATGTAAAACAAGACTACTAACTTAAGAATTTCGAAACAATATATATACGTAACGATTATCGTTGTAATAGTATTTTAACATATATATATATATATATATATATATATATATATATATATATATATATATATATATATATATATATATATATATATATATATATATGATGTTAAGATATATTCATACACCATGTTATCATGTTAACATAAAAATTTAACATCTCATTTAAGTATAATAACAATGAATTAATTACATTTAACAAGATCGTTAACTTAAAGGTTTCAAAACAACACTTACATGTAACGACTAACGATGACTTAACGACTCAGTTAAAATGTATATACATGTAGTGTATTTAGATGTATTAGTACACTTTTGAAAGACTTCAATACACATATCAAAGTACTTCTACTTAACAAAAATGCTTACAATTACATCCTCATTCATTTTCATCAACAATTCTACTCGTATGCACCCGTATTCGTACTCGTACAATACACAGCTTCTAGATGTATATACTATTGGTATATACACTTCAATGATTAGCTCCTTAGTAGCCCATGTGAGTCATTAAACATGTGGGAACCATTATTTGGCAACTAGCATGAAATATCTCACAAAATTACAAAAAATATTATAAATCATTCATGATTTATTTACATGAAAACAAACTTACACATCCTTTATATTTAATCCATATAACAACGACCAAAAACACCTACAAACACTTTCATTCTTCAATTATCTCCATCTAATTGATCTCTCTCAAGTTCTATCTTCAAGTTCTAAGTGTTCTTCATATATTCTATAAGTTCTAGTTTCATAAAACCAAGAACACTTTCAAGTTTGCAAGATTACTTCCAAGCTTTCGAATCCATTCCAAATAATCATCCAAGATCAAGAAACCTTTGTTACTTACAGTAGGTTATCTCTCTATTCAAGGTAATACTCATATTCAAACTTTGAATCAATTTCTATAATTATAACAATCTTAATTCGAGCAGAAATCTTACTTGAACTTGTTTTCGTGTCATGACTCTACTTCAAGAACTTTCAAGCCATCCAAGAATCTTTTGAAGCTAGATCATTTCTTGTCACTTCTAGTAGGTTTACCTACTAAACTTAAGGTAGTAATGATGTTCATAACATCATTAATTCATACATATAAAGCTATCTTATTCGAATATTTAAACTTGTAATCACTAGAACATAGTTTAGTTAATTCTAAACTTGTTCGCAAATAAAGTAAATCCTTCTAACTTGACTTTTAAAATCAACTAAACACATGTTCTATATCGATATGATATGCTAACTTAATGATTTAAAACCTGGAAACACGAAGAACAACGTAAAACCGGACATACGCCGTCGTAGTGAAATCGGGGGCTGTTTTGGGTTAAAAAAAAATAAAAAGTATCTTCATCTTTGAATTGGAAGTTTGTTTTCTGGAAAAATTATATTACATATGAACATGATACTATATCCAAAAATCATGGTTAAACACAAAGTGGAAGTATGTTTTTCAAAATGGTTATCAAGATGTCGTTCTTTCGACTGAAATGACTACCTTTACAAAAACGACTTGTAACCTGTATTTCCGACTATAAAATTATACTTATTCTATTTAGATTCATAAACTTAAGTTCAATATGAAACCATAGCAACTTGAATCACTCAAAACGAATTTAAAAAGAAGAAGTTATGGGTAAAACAAGATTGGATAATTTTGCTTGTTGTAGCTACGTGAAATTTGTAACAAATCTATACAAATCATAACTTAATCAACTTATATTGTATTATACATGTATTCTAACACATATTATGTAATCTTGGGATACCATAGACACGTATACAATGTTTTTGAAATGTCCCGTTCTTATCGATTAAAAACGTTCCATATTAATTGATTTCGTTGCGAGGTTTTGACCTCTATATGAGACGTTTTTCAAAGACTGCATTCATTTTAAAACAAAACATAACCTTTATTTCATCAATAAAGGTTTAAAAAGCTTTACGTAGATTATCAAATAATGATAATCTAAAATATCCTGTTTACACACGACCATTACATAATGGTTTACAATACAAATATGTTACAACAAAATAAGTTTCTTGAATGCAGTTTTTACACAATATCATACAAGCATGGACTCCAAATCTCGTCCTTATTTAAGTATGCGACAGCGAAAGCTCTTAATAATCACCTGAGAATAAACATGCTTAAAACGTCAACAAAAATGTTGGTGAGTTATAGGTTTAACCTATATATATCAAATCATAATAATAGACCACAAGATTTCATATTTCAATACACATCCCATACATAGAGATAAAAATCATTCATATGGTGAACACCTGGTAACCGACATTAACAAGATGCATATATAAGAATATCCCCATCATTCCGGGACACCCTTCGGATATGATATAAATTTCGAAGTACTAAAGCATCCGGTACTTTGGATGGGGCTTGTTGGGCCCGATAGATCTATCTTTAGGATTCGCGTCAATTAGGGTGTCTGTTCCCTAATTCTTAGATTACCAGACTTAATAAAAAGGGGCATATAGAATGTAGTTTCACGTACTTGTGTCTATTTTGTAAATCATTTATAAAACCTGCATGTATTCTCATCCCAAAAATATTAGATTTTAAAAGTGGGACTATAACTCACTTTCACAGATTTTTACTTCGTCGGGAAGTAAGACTTGGCCACTGGTTGATTCACGAACCTATAACAATATATACATATATATCATAGTATGTTTAAAATATATTTACAACACTTTTAATATATTTTGATGTTTTAAGTTTATTAAGTCAGCTGTCCTCGTTAGTAACCTACAACTAGTTGTCCACAGTTAGATGTACAGAAATAAATCGATAAATATTATCTTGAATCAATCCACGACCCAGTGTATACGTATCTCAGTATTGATCACAACTCAAACTATATATATTTTGGAATCAACCTCAACCCTGTATAGCTAACTCCAACATTCACATATAGAGTGTCTATGGTTATTCCGAAATATATATAGATGTGTCGACATGATAGGTCGAAACATTGTATACATGTCTATGGTATCTCAAGATTACATAATATACAATACAAGTTGATTAAGTTATGGTTGGAATAGATTTGTTACCAATTTTCACGTAGCTAAAATGAGAAAAATTATCCAATCTTGTTTTACCCATAACTTCTTCATTTTAAATCCGTTTTGAGTGAATCAAATTGCTATGGTTTCATATTGAACTCTATTTTATGAATCTAAACAGAAAAGTATAGGTTTATAGTTAGAAAAATAAGTTACAAGTAGTTTTTGTAAAGGTAGTCATTTCAGTCGAAAGAACGACGTCTAGATGACCATTTTAGAAAACATACTTCCACTTTGAGTTTAACCATAATTTTTGGATATAGTTTCATGTTCATAATAAAAATCATTTTATCAGAATAACAACTTTTAAATCAAAGTTTATCATAGTTTTTAATTAACTAACCCAAAACAGCCCGCGGTGTTACTACGACGGCGTAAATCCGGTTTTACGGTGTTTTTTGTGTTTCCAGGTTTTAAATCATTAAGTTAGCATATCATATAGATATAGAACATGTGTTTAGTTGATTTTAAAAGTCAAGTTAGAAGGATTAACTTTTGTTTGCGAACAAGTTTAGAATTAACTAAACTATGTTCTAGTGATTACAAGTTTAAACCTTCGAATAAGATAGCTTTATATGTATGAATCGAATGATGTTATGAACATCATTACTACCTTAAGTTCCTTGGATAAACCTACTGGAAAAGAGAAAAATGGATCTAGCTTCAATGGATCCTTGGATGGCTCGAAGTTCTTGAAGCAAAATCATGACACGAAAACAAGTTCAAGTAAGATCATCACTTGAAATAAGATTGTTATAGTTATAGAAATTGAACCAAAGTTTGAATATGATTATTACCTTGTATTAGAATGATAACCTACTGTAAGAAACAAAGATTTCTTGAGGTTGGATGATCACCTTACAAGATTGGAAGTGAGCTAGCAAACTTGAAAGTATTCTTGATTTTATGAAACTAGAACTTTTGGAATTTATGAAGAACACTTAGAACTTGAAGATAGAACTTGAGAGAGATCAATTAGATGAAGAAAATTGAAGAATGAAAGTGTTTGTAGGTGTTTTTGGTCGTTGGTGTATGGATTAGATATAAAGGATATGTAATTTTGTTTTCATGTAAATAAGTCATGAATGATTACTCATATTTTTGTAATTTTATGAGATATTTCATGCTAGTTGCCAAATGATGGTTCCCACATGTGTTAGGTGACTCACATGGGCTGCTAAGAGCTGATCATTGGAGTGTATATACTAATAGTACATACATCTAAAAGCTGTGTATTGTACGAGTACGAATACGGGTGCATACGAGTAGAATTGTTGATGAAACTGAACGAAGTTGTAATTGTAAGCATTTTTGTTAAGTAGAAGTATTTTGATAAGTGTCTTGAAGTCTTTCAAAAGTGTATGAATACATATTAAAACACTACATGTATATACATTTTAACTGAGTCGTTAAGTCAACGTTAGTCGTTACATGTAAATGTTGTTTTGAAACCTTTAGGTTAACGATCTTGTTAAATGTTGTTAACCCAATCTTTATAATATCAAAAGATATTTTAAATTATTATATTATCATGATATTATGATGTACGAATATCTCTTAATATGATATATATACATTAAATGTCGTTACAACGATAATCGTTACATATATGTCTCGTTTCAAAATCATTAAGTTAGTAGTCTTGTTTTTACATATGTAGTTCATTGTTAATATACTTAATGATATCTTTACTTATCATAATATCATGTTAACTATATATATAACCATATATATGTCATCATATATTTTTTACAAGTTTTAACGTTCGTGAATCACCGGTCAACTTGGGTGGTCAATTGTCTATATGAAACATATTTCAATTAATCAAGTCTTAACAAGTTTGATTGCTTAACATGTTGGAAACATTTAATCATGTAAATATCAATCTCAATTAATATATATAAACATGGAAAAGTTCGGGTCACTACAGTACCTACCCGTTAAATAAATTTCGTCTCGAAATTTTAAGCTGTTGAAGGTGTTGACGAATCTTCTGGAAATAGATGCGGGTATTTCTTCTTCATCTGATCTTCACGCTCCCAGGTGAACTCGGGTCCTCTACAAGCATTCCATCGAACCTTAACAATTGGTATCTTGTTTTGCTTAAGTCTTTTAACCTTACGATCCATTATTTCGACGGGTTCTTCGATGAATTGAAGTTTTTCGTTGATTTGGATTTCATCTAACGGAATAGTGAGATCTTCTTTAGCAAAACATTTCTTCAAATTCGAGACGTGGAAAGTGTTATGTACAGCCGCGAGTTGTTGAGGTAACTCAAGTCGGTAAGCTACTGGTCCGACACGATCAATAATCTTGAATGGTCCAATATACCTTGGATTTAATTTCCCTCGTTTACCAAATCGAACAACGCCTTTCCGAGGTGCAACTTTAAGCATGACCATCTCTCCAATTTCAAATTCTATATCTTTTCTTTTAATGTCAGCGTAGCTCTTTTGTCGACTTTGGGCGGTTTTCAACCGTTGTTGAATTTGGATGATCTTCTCGGTAGTTTCTTGTAT
Organism: Rutidosis leptorrhynchoides; assembly: GCF_046630445.1. Lineage (NCBI taxonomy): Eukaryota > Viridiplantae > Streptophyta > Magnoliopsida > Asterales > Asteraceae > Rutidosis > Rutidosis leptorrhynchoides. The sequence goes on from NC_092333.1 coordinate 168,021,156, forward strand.
AATCTCCGGACCCGTAATCTGTCTATCCCCCACTTCACTCCAACAAATCGGAGACCTGCACTTTCTACCATAAAGTGCTTCAAACGGCGCCATCTCAATGCTTGAATGGTAGCTGTTGTTGTAGGAAAATTCTGCTAATGGTAGATGTCGATCCCAACTGTTTCCGAAATCAATAACACATGCTCGTAGCATGTCTTCAAGCGTTTGTATCGTCCTTTCGCTCTGCCCATCAGTTTGTGGATGATAGGCAGTACTCATGTCTAGACGAGTTCCTAATGCTTGCTGTAATGTCTGCCAGAATCTTGAAATAAATCTGCCATCCCTATCAGAGATAATAGAGATTGGTATTCCATGTCTGGAGATGACTTCCTTCAAATACAGTCGTGCTAACTTCTCCATCTTGTCATCTTCTCTTATTGGCAAGAAGTGTGCTGATTTGGTGAGACGATCAACTATTACCCAAATAGTATCAAAACCACTTGCAGTCCTTGGCAATTTAGTGATGAAATCCATGGTAATGTTTTCCCATTTCCATTCCGGGATTTCGGGTTGTTGGAGTAGACCTGATGGTTTCTGATGCTCAGCTTTGACCTTAGAACACGTCAAACATTCTCCTACGTATTTAGCAACATCGGCTTTCATACCCGGCCACCAAAAATGTTTCTTGAGATCCTTGTACATCTTCCCCGTTCCAGGATGTATTGAGTATCTGGTTTTATGAGCTTCTCTAAGTACCATTTCTCTCATATCTCCAAATTTTGGTACCCAAATCCTTTCAGCCCTATACCGGGTTCCGTCTTCCCGAATATTAAGATGCTGCTCCGATCCTTTGGGTATTTCATCCTTTAAATTTCCCTCTTTTAAAACTCCTTGTTGCGCCTCCTTTATTTGAGTAGTAAGGTTATTATGAATCATTATATTCATAGATTTTACTCGAATGGGTTCCCTGTCCTTCCTGCTCAAGGCATCGGCTACCACATTTGCCTTCCCCGGGTGGTAACGAATCTCAAAGTCGTAATCATTCAATAATTCAATCCACCTACGCTGCCTCATATTCAGTTGTTTCTGATTAAATATGTGTTGAAGACTTTTGTGGTCGGTATATATAATACTTTTGACCCCATATAAGTAGTGCCTCCAAGTCTTTAATGCAAAAACAACCGCGCCTAATTCCAAATCATGCGTCGTATAATTTTGTTCGTGAATCTTCAATTGTCTAGATGCATAAGCAATCACCTTCGTTCGTTGCATTAATACACAACCGAGACCTTGCTTTGATGCGTCACAATAAATCACAAAATCATCATTCCCTTCAGGCAATGACAATATAGGTGCCGTAGTTAGCTTTTTCTTCAATAACTGAAACGCTTTCTCTTGTTCATCATTCCATTCAAATTTCTTCCCTTTATGCGTTAATGCAGTCAAGGGTTTTGCTATTCTGGAAAAGTCTTGGATGAACCTTCTGTAGTAACCAGCTAGTCCTAAAAACTGGCGTATGTGTTTCGGAGTTTTCGGGGTTTCCCACTTTTCAACAGTTTCTATCTTTGCCGGATCCACCTTAATACCTTCTTTGTTCACTATGTGACCGAGGAATTGAACTTCTTCCAACCAAAATGCACACTTTGAAAATTTAGCGTACAATTCTTCCTTCCTCAATACTTCTAACACCTTTCTCAAATGTTCACCGTGTTCTTGGTCATTCTTGGAGTAAATAAGTATGTCATCAATGAAAACAATGACAAACTTGTCAAGGTATGGTCCACACACTCGGTTCATAAGGTCCATGAACACAGCTGGTGCATTAGTTAAACCAAATGGCATGACCATAAACTCGTAATGACCGTAACGTGTTCTGAAAGCAGTCTTTGGAATATCATCTTCTTTCACCCGCATTTGATGATACCCGGAACGTAAATCAATCTTTGAATAAACAGACGAGCCTTGTAGTTGATCAAATAAGTCGTCGATTCTCGGTAGTGGGTAGCGGTTCTTGATGGTAAAGTTTGTTCAACTCTCGGTAGTCGATACACAACCTGAATGTACCATCTTTCTTCTTGACAAACAAAACAGGAGCTCCCCACGGTGATGTGCTTGGTCGAATGAAACCACGCTCTAAAAGTTCTTGTAATTGGCTTTGCAGTTCTTTCATCTCGTTGGGTGCGAGTCTGTAAGGAGCACGAGCTATTGGTGCAGCTCCTGGTACAAGATCTATTTGAAATTCAACGGATCAATGTGGGGGTAATCCCGGTAATTCTTTCGGAAATACATCGGGAAATTCTTTTGCGACGGGAACATCATTGATGCTCTTTTCTTCAGTTTTTACTTTCTCGACGTGTGCTAGAATGTAACATCCCGAGTTTTTCCGTTTAATTTATTTTAACACCGTCTTTTTTTTAAATAATATCCTTCGTTATTTAAATTTGTATCTTTCGTTAACTAACGTTCATAATATCCTCGTTATTTAATTATAACGTCACCCGTTTACTCGAACGTCTTTAAAAATATTCGTTTGGTTAATTCCCGCACCCGCTTTGAAACTCGAGGGACCAAAGTTGCAAAGGGGCCTAACTAGTGACTAGGTCAACTAGTCAAACCCCATCTCATCCATTCATTATCACCACCCACCTTCATCCTTCCCTTTCTCTCTACTTCCCATTTTTGAACACAAACCCCAACTTCATAAAATCATCATCTAAATTCGGGATTGGAAGCAAACTTCAAAACAAATTACATTTTCGTGATCCTCTCTTCATCCTCTACATTTTGATACCAATTTCATCAAGTTTGGGTAACTTTCTAAAAACTCTAGATTTCTATAAATTCATGTTTTTGACTTGAAATTGTGTTAGTTAGTGTCTATGGCTCGTGTATAACATGAATATATGATTTGTTTGCTTGATTTGATGATTTTGGTGTGACTAGCTTGAAAATGAAAATCGTATGCTTAATCTTTGATTTTGGATGATTAAATGTTGTTAGATTGTTAAAGTTCATGTTTTAAAAGTGTTACTAGCATCATTAGCTTCATGTTGATGTATAGATTGATCAAAGAAACTTCATAAACGCGATTATTGATTTTGTAAACTTTTGGTTAGGGTTTGATAGCCTTAAAGCGAACTTTTGATGCATTGAATGCTTGTTAATGTTATTGATAAGTGCTTGGTTGTATTACATGCTTCATTACCTTCAAAACGGCATATCATATGTGTGAATTGGATTCCCGAAACTTAAAATGCAATTGATGAACTTGAAACTTTGAAAATGGACTTTTAATGATCACTTGACGAGAAATCGGTTATGGAAAATGTTGTTTTTGTTTGATGAAACATGTTTAGTTGTGTTCCTTGTCAAAAGAGCTTTCCAACGGTATAAGATACGCTTTCTAATTGTTTACGGTTTGAGTTTTACGTTTGTTTGAAATTTTACCAAGCCTTGAACAAGTGAAACAGGCCAGGGACCAGGCCACGACCATTGTCGCGGCGCGACAGGCCTGGCCGCGGCGCGCCACAAGCCTGCTCCAATTTCTGTTTTGGATGTCACTTTTTATCAAAAATGTTTGACATGTTATAGACCTCCATTTCACATGTAACTTGTTCTAACATGCTTATATATGAATAACTAGCACAGAAAAATAGTTCGGGACCCGACCCGAACGTGTTGACTTTTCGTTGACTTTGACCAAGTTTGACTTTTAGTCAAACTTAACCAAACTTTTATGCAATCGTTCTAACATGCTTTTATACGTGATTCTTGCATGAAACTTGACAACGTGATTCACATGCTATACTATTCGAGTCGTAACGAGCCATAGGACTAATTGAACACATTTCGCCCGACCTTGTGACGTAACCGGTTAATTAATACAACGTACTTGTTTAGGTCAAGGCTAAGCAACTATCATGCACACGTTTACTTTGTGAAGTACTTTTATACTCGTGCACTCGAGGTGAGATCATAGTCCCACCTTTTCAACAACTTTTTATACTTTAAATTGTGGGCTGAGAAACATATACTTTGTCACATTTTGTACTACTTACTTTTATACTTTGAACACAAGTACGATGAAACAAACATTCCACAGCGAGTTAGAACAAAAATCCTCAATTTGATTATCATTAGTTACACTTGCAGGGTGTAAGCGAGAACTTATATTGTGTGGCCATACGGGTTTGACAAACCCTCATTACGGACGGTTCGCTACCGTCTACGGATGAAATATATTTTCAAGAAACAGTGTATGTTCTAACACTATTGTGATGGGGTTCTATGGAAGGAAACGTTAAGTCTTGATAATTGGGTGCTCGCGAACAATACTTTTGGAATGCAAACGATTTTGATAATCAACTATGGGAATACTAAATCTTGTGGTTCAAAAACAACGTTTACAAATACACCTATGATTTCACCAATGTTTTTCGTTGACAGTTTTCTACATGTTTTCTCAGGTTCATACTTGGTTAATTGATACATGCTTCCGCACACTTTGATTACTTTGAATGGAGTCAAGCATACATGCATACGCTAGTGATAGCACCTTTAGATTCAAACAAATGTTTACATACTTATGCAATTTATAGCAACCGTGATTTTCAACTTATATTATGTCGCAAGTTATTTCATTTACACTTTGTAACTTTTGTAAACTTAAACTTGTTGTCGAACCGTTTTGTAAACTAAACTTGCAAGTTTTGTACATTTCAAATGAATGCGACATGATTTTGGTCAAACGCGTCTCATATAGAGACTATGACCACGCAACGGGACCTAAGTTAGCGGCGCCGTCAATGACGATTTGGTAGGGTTGCTACAGATGGTATCAGAGCGTTGGTTGTAGGGAACTAGGATGCATTAGTGTGTCTAACAGAGTCGTTAGGACGCATTAGTGAGTCTAGACTACAACCGGATAGTTAGCCATTGCATTCTGACATACATTTGCTATAGATAGCACTTACTTGACTACTTGTGCATTATACTTGAATCATTCTTAGGCAAACTTCTTAATGGTACCACGTTTTCATCATACGAACTCGTATTCTGCAACTTTCTTGTAACACGCGTAAATTCAAGATTCATACACGTATGGATGATGACGACTTCATTAGTCACACTTGTTCGGGAACTCTGTCTCCCGGATTGTTATTTGCCACCGTTTCAACTTACTATCGGTTTCCCACTGGTGTTTCTTACTATCTACTTTTTGGTGTTACTACCATCACTACTCTAGATGAGTATCGTCATCAACATTTATCACTACGGTTGCGTGCTACTCGTTATCATGACTCGTTACTCTTTTCATACCTGAATACATTATTGTCTGACTCGAACCGCTTTGACGTGAACAATCATTTATACACTTCCCTCGGGGAACGCTTCTTTAGAGTTGCACAAATTCTTTCGATTCAATACGAGTCACGTTAGAGATGCCGTTGCACTTTGTTCATTTTAGATCTTCACGGTTACACGAACTCGAATCTATGGAGTGATGTGGGAATGGAGGTATGAGTTAGCGTAATATAACGACACTCGATCAACGTGGTTATATTACGGTAATTCACACCAAAGTTCTAATGACACATGATGGTGGTTGGACTCGATCAACCTAATCACCACCATATGCCATGTACATGACTTTATTTTTCTTGTTTGAACATCCGAAAACTCCGAGAATACTGATAACAACCATACCCAGGACACATCTTCGATTATTGTCGAACCATATTGATGCTTCCGAATGAATGACAAATTCTTTCGACTTCAAACATATGTTACACGTGTGTGCTATCTCGTTTTCTTATAGTTTTTATAGACGAACTACAAAATGCTTGGTATGCTCACATCGAGGCGAAAACTTCTCTCGCCTTACACTCGTACTTCCGTTTAAGGAAATATTTTATCTAAATTCTCAATGGAGAGAGAGATTCTTCACACTATACTAGTATTCGCCTCGAGGGTGAATAGTCCTATCGAACATTTTCGGAAACCGATAAATCTTCCGCGGCGCGAAATTCTTGAGAAACAGAAACTTGTTCCAACAAACGTTTTCACGTCCTAACAAACTCTTTCAAATATACCTTAAAGAGATGTACCTCGTTTCGGATCGAGATCCTCGTTTCACTTCTAGATTTTGGAGTGCCCCACAAAAAGCCTCGGGACCACGTTTAGACATGAGTACCGCACATCAACCACAACCCGACGGACCGAGCAAACATACGATTCAAACCTTGGAAACCGTAATACGAATTCGTGTTATCGACTTCAAAATTTCTTGAGAAAAATCTTTGCTTTTAACCGAATTCTCTTACCACGATAGTTATCATTCGATTCTTAACGTCACACCTTTTGAAACCACATGTGACCGGAAACGTCATTCTCTTTTGTCGAACAAATTAAACGATGATCAACTCACCGGGCCCGAGTATATTCATGGATAACCGAGAAAAATTTATTCATATTCAAGCAAGACCCAACACAACTCGTAATCACCAAGAGCTACGCCGATGTTAGACGTAAACATTTCGAATTCCAATTGGGTAACCGCGAAATCTTAAAGTCGCACCTTGGAAGGGTGTAATCCGTCTCGGGAAACATAGAAAGCTAAATCCGCGATATTTTTAATCCTTTTGAAATCATGGGGCATTTTGAACCCGTTGCTAGCCGTTTACATTTTCCGACTCATTTTGAGTCTCCGTTTATCCAACATCTGATGTATCAACTTAAGGACGTGTCTTGCAAACAAGAACTTGTTATTCATTTCAGATGAACTTACTATCAATGACAAATTCCACTTCCTAGGAGAACCGGATGAAACCGTGAATCGTGAAACCAAATCTTAAAACAACATAAAATCCCGACCGTCGAAGTCCGTTGAATTGCCCAAGGACGTACCTCCACTTATCCGTAGAATTTCCTACGCAAGAGCTCGAGGAAGATTCAACAACTACTACTTCCAACTAAATTTCGGGACGAAATTTCTTTTGAGGTGTGGATAATGTAACATCCCGCGTTTTTCCGTTTAATTTATTTTAACACCGTCTTTTTTTTTTAAATAATATCCTTCGTTATTTAAATTTGTATCTTTCGTTAACTAACGTTCATAATATCCTCGTTATTTAATTATAACGTCACCCGTTTACTCGAACGTCTTTAAAAATATTCGTTTGGTTAATTCCCGCACCCGCTTTGAAACTCGAGGGACCAAAGTTGCAAAGGGGCCTAACTAGTGACTAGGTCAACTAGTCAAACCCCATCTCATCCATTCATTATCACCACCCACCTTCATCCTTCCCTTTCTCTCTACTTCCCATTTTTGAACACAAACCCCAACTTCATAAAATCATCATCTAAATTCGGGATTGGAAGCAAACTTCAAAACAAATTACATTTTCGTGATCCTCTCTTCAACCTCTACATTTTGATACCAATTTCATCAAGTTTGGGTAACTTTCTAAAAACTCTAGATTTCTATAAATTCGTGTTTTAGACTTGAAATTGTCTTAGTTAGTGTCTATGGCTCGTGTATAACATGAATATATGATTTGTTTGCTTGATTTGTTGATTTTGGTGTGACTAGCTTGAAAATGAAAATCGTATGCTTAATCTTTGATTTTGGATGATTAAATGTTGTTAGATTGTTAAAGTTCATGTTTTAAAAGTGTTACTAGCATCATTAGCTTCATGTTGATGTATAGATTGATCAAAGAAACTTCATAAACGCGATTATTGATTTTGTGAACTTTTGGTTAGGATTTGATAGCCTTAAAGCGAACTTTTGATGCGTTGAATGCTTGTTAATGTTATTGATAAGTGCTTGGTTGTATTACATGCTTCATTACCTTCAAAACGGCATATCATATGTGTGAATTGGATTCCCGAAACTTAAAATGCAATTGATGAACTTGAAACTTTGAAAATGGACTTTTAATGATCACTTGACGAGAAATCGGTTATGGAAAATGTTGTTTTTGTTTGATGAAACATGTTTAGTTATGTTCCTTGTCAAAAGAGCTTTCCAACGGTATAAGATACGCTTTCTAATTGTTTACGGTTTGAGTTTTGCGTTTGTTTGAAATTTTACCAAGCCTTAAACAAGTGAAACAGGCCAGGGACCAGGCCACGGCCATTGTCGCGGCGCGACAGGCCTGGCCGCGGCGCGCCACAAGCCTGCTCCAGTTTCTGTTTTGGATGTCACTTTTTATCAAAAATGTTTGACATGTTATAGACCTCCATTTCACATGTAACTTTTTCTAACATGCTTATATATGAATAACTAGCACAGAAAAATAGTTCGGGACCCGACCCGAATGTGTTGACTTTTCGTTGACTTTGACCAAGTTTGACTTTTAGTCAAACTTAACCAAACTTTTATGCAATCGTTCTAACATGCTTTTATACGTGATTCTTGCATGAAACTTGACAACGTGATTCACATGCTATACTATTTGAGTCGTAACGAGCCATAGGACTAATTGAACACATTTCGCCCGACCTTGTGACGTAACCGGTTAATTAATACAACATACTTGTTTAGGTCAAGGCTAAGCAACTATCATGCACACGTTTACTTTGTGAAGTACTTTTATACTCGTGCACTCGAGGTGAGATCATAGTCCCACCTTTTCAACAACTTTTTATACTTTAAATTGTGGGCTGAGAAACATATACTTTGTCACATTTTGTACTACTTACTTTTATACTTTGAACACAAGTACGATGAAACAAACATTCCACAGTGAGTTAGAACAAAAATCCTCAATTCGATTATCATTAGTTACACTTGCAGGGTGTAAGCGAGAACTTATATTGTGTGGCCATACGGGTTTGACAAACCCTCATTACGGACGGTTCGCTACCGTCTACGGATGAAATATATTTTCGAGAAACAGTGTATGTTCTAACACTATTGTGATGGGGTTCTATGGAAGGAAACGTTAAGTCTTGATAATTGGGTGCTCGCGAACAATACTTTTGGAATGCAAACGATTTTGATAATCAACTATGGGAATACTAAATCTTGTGGTTCAAAAACAACGTTTACAAATACACCTATGATTTCACCAACGTTTTTCGTTGACAGTTTTCTACATGTTTTCTCAGGTTCATACTTGGTTAATTGATACATGCTTCCGCACACTTTGATTACTTTGAATGGAGTCAAGCATACATGCATACGCTAGTGATAGCACCTTTAGATTCAAACAAATGTTTACATACTTATGCAATTTATAGCAACCGTGATTTTCAACTTATATTATGTCGCAAGTTATTTCATTTACACTTTGTAACTTTTGTAAACTTAAACTTGTTGTCGAACCGTTTTGTAAACTAAACTTGCAAGTTTTGTACATTTCAAATGAATGCGACATGATTTTGGTCAAACGCGTCTCATATAGAGACTATGACCACGCAACGGGACCTAAGTTAGCGGCGCCGTCAATGACGATTTGGTAGGGTCGCTACAGATGGTATCAGAGCGTTGGTTGTAGGGAACTAGGATGCATTAGTGTGTCTAACAGAGTCGTTAGGACGCATTAGTGAGTCTAGACTACAACCGGATAGTTAGCCATTGCATTCTGACATACATTTGCTATAGATAGCACTTACTTGACTACTTGTGCATTATACTTGAATCATTCTTAGGCAAACTTCTTAATGGTACCACGTTTTCATCATACGAACTCGTATTCTGCAACTTTATGGTAACACGCGTAAATTCAAGATTCATACACGTATGGATGACGACGACTTCATTAGTCACACTTGTTCGGGAACTCTGTCTCCCGGATTGTTATTTGCCACCGTTTCAACTTACTATCGGTTTCCCACTGGTGTTTCTTACTATCTACTTTTTGGTGTTACTACCATCACTACTCTAGATGAGTATCGTCATCAACATTTATCACTACGGTTGCGTGCTACTCGTTATCATGACTCGTTACTCTTTTCATACCTGAAAACATTATTGTCTGACTCGAACCGCTTTGACGTGAACAATCATTTATACACTTCCCTCGGGGAACGCTTCTTTAGAGTTGCACAAATTCTTTCGATTCAATACGAGTCACGTTAGAGATGCCGTTGCACTTTGTTCATTTTAGATCTTCACGGTTACACGAACTCGAATCTATGGAGTGATGTGGGAATGGAGGTATGAGTTAGCGTAATATAACGACACTCGATCAACGTGGTTATATTACGGTAATTCACACCAAAGTTCTAATGACACATGATGGTGGTTGGACTCGATCAACCTAATCACCACCATGTGCCATGTACATGACTTTATTTTTCTTGTTTGAACATCCGAAAACTCCGAGAATACTGATAACAACCATACCCGGGACACATCTTCGATTATTGTCGAACCATATTGATGCTTCCGAATGAATGACAAATTCTTTCGACTTCAAACATATGTTACACGTGTGTACTATCTCGTTTTCTTATAGTTTTTATAGACGAACTACAAAATGCTTGGTATGCTCACATCGAGGCGAAAACTTCTCTCGCCTTACACTCGTACTTCCGTTTAAGGAAATATTTTATCTAAATTCTCAATGGAGAGAGAGACTCTTCACACTATACTAGTATTCGCCTCGAGGGTGAATAGCCCTATCGAACATTTTCGGAAACCGATAAATCTTCCGCGGCGCGAAATTCTTGAGAAACAGAAACTTGTTCCAACAAACGTTTTCACGTCCTAACAAACTCTTTCAAATATACCTTAAATAGATGTACCTCGTTTCGGATCGAGATCCTCGTTTCACTTCTAGATTTTGGAGTGCCCCACAAAAAGCCTCGGGACCACGTTTAGACATGAGTACCGCACATCAACCACAACCCGACGGACCGAGCAAACATACGATTCAAACCTTGGAAACCATAATACGAATTTGTGTTATCGACTTCAAAATTTCTTGAGAAAAATCTTTGCTTTTAACCGAATTCTCTTACCACGATAGTTATCATTCTATTCTTAACGTCACACCTTTTGAAACCACATGTGACCGGAAACGTCATTCTCTTTTGTCGAACAAAGTAAACGATGATCAACTCACCGGGCCCGAGTATATTCATGGACAACCGAGAAAAATTTATTCATATTCAAGCAAGACCCAACACAACTCGTAATCACCAAGAGCTACGCCGATGTTAGACGTAAACATTTCAAATTCCAATTGGGTAACCGCGAAATCTTAAAGTCGCACCTTGGAAGGGTGTAATCCGTCTCGGGAAACATAGAAAGCTAAATCCGCGATATTTTTAATCCTTTTGAAATCTTGGGGCATTTTGAACCCGTTGCTAGCCGTTTACATTTTCTGACTCATTTTGAGTCTCCGTTTATCCAACATCCGATGTATCAACTTAAGGACGTGTCTTGCAAACAAGAACTTGTTATTCCTTTCAGATGAACTTACTATCAATGAAAAATTCCACTTCCTAGGAGAACCGGATGAAACCGTGAATCGTGAAACCAAATCTTAAAACAACATAAAATCCCGACCGTCGACATATATTATCTGCTGAAATTAATTTACCATTTGCTAATTCGAGTAAAAATTTACTATCCAAAGGCGTCAATGGACAACTTAATTTAGCACAAAAATCTCTACTCATATAGCTTCTATCCGCACCCGAATCAAATAAAACGTAAACAGATTTATTGTCAATAAGAAACGTACCCGTAACAAGCTCCGGGTCTTCCTGTGCCTCTGCTGCATTAATATTGAAAACTCTTCCGCGGCCTTGTCCATTCGTGTTCTCCTGGTTCGGGCAATTTCTAATAATGTGGCCCGGTTTTCCACATTTATAACAAACTACATTGGCATAACTTGCTCCGACACTACTTGCTCCGCCATTACTCGTTCCGACACCATTTGTTCCTTTCGTTCTATTAACCCCTGGTCCGTAGACCTCACACTTCACCGCGCTATGACCATTTCTTTTACACTTGTTGCAAAATTTGGTGCAGAACCCCGAGTGATACTTTTCACACCTTTGGCATAGCTGCTTCTGATTGTTGTTGTTGTTGCGGTTATTATTGTTGTTGGGATGATTGTTGTAGTTGTTGTTGTTGTTGGGCCGTTTGTTGTAGTTGCGATTGATATTGCGATTGTTGGGATAATTGTTGCGATTATTGTTGTAATTTCTGTTGTTGTTGTATTGGTGATTCTTATCACCATTTTCCTCCCACTTTCTTTTGACTTGCTTCACATTGGCCTCTTCAGCAGTCTGTTTTTTAATTCTTTCTTCAATCTGGTACACTAGTTTGTGAGCCATTCTACATGCCTGTTGTATGGAGGTGGGCTCGTGTGAACTTATATCTTCTTGGATTCTTTCCGGTAATCCTTTCACAAACGCGTCGATCTTCTCTTCCTCATCTTCGAATGCTCCCGGACACAATAGGCACAATTCTGTGAATCGTCTTTCGTACGTGGTAATATCAAATCCTTGGGTTCGTAACCCTCTAAGTTCTGTCTTGAGCTTATTGACCTCGGTTCTGGGACGGTACTTCTCGTTCATCAAGTGCTTGAATGCTGACCACGGTAGTGCGTACGCATCGTCTTGTCCCACTTGCTCTAGATAGGTATTCCACCATGTTAACGCAGAACCTGTGAAGGTATGCGTAGCGTACTTTACTTTGTCCTCTTCAGTACACATACTTATGGCAAACACCGATTCGACCTTCTCGGTCCACCGTTTCAACCCGATTGGTCCTTCGGTTCCATCAAATTCCAAAGGTTTGCAGGCAGTGAATTCTTTGTAGGTGCATCCTACACGATTTCCTGTACTGCTAGATCCAAGGTTATTGTTGGTATGTAGCGCAGCCTGTACTGCGGCTATGTTTGAAGCTAGAAAAGTACGGAATTCCTCTTCATTCATATTCACGGTGTGTCGAGTAGTCGGTGCCATTTCCTTCAAAATAGTCAAATGGAACAAGTTAATCATACAGAATATTAAGAGTAGTTAATAGTATTTCGTAGCATAATATGAACTCATTTATAAAAGCTTTTTCTTCATATTAGCGTTTTATAAGTTTAAATTCGGGTAGTACCTACCCGTTAAGTTCATACTTAGTAGCTAATACGCAATTCAACTACTACAATTCTATATGAAAAACTGATTATAATAATATTTCGCGTTCAAACTTTTATACAATATTTTACAAACTTACAATACCGCTTATTTTACATAAAGCATGAAATATAGCACACAATAACTTTGATACAAGATAGTTGTGAAGATAATTCTAGCTAGTACACAAGTCGTTCAGCAAAGGCAAAAAAGACACGTAATTCATACGTCCAGAAACAAGTCATGCATTCTGGTTTTACTAGGATTACTTCCCATCCTTGGTCTTGTGGAACATAACCGTTATGGCCGTTGATAAGATAGCGTGTTGTAACGTCGTCAAACTGACGAGGGTTACGTAATGTCCAACAGTCCCGTAACAATCTAAAAACCTCATTTCTTACCCCAATTACCGACTCCGTCACTTGTGGGAACGTTTTGTTTAATAGTTGTAGGCCGATGTTCTTGTTCTCACTTTGGTGAGAAGCGAACATTACTAATCCGTAAGCATAACATGCTTCTTTATGTTGCATGTTAGCCACTTTTTCTAAATCACAAGTCCAATATTCGGATATATTGAGTCAAAATAATTTTTTAACCCATTGCGTAAAATAGCATTTGGGTTCCCCGCAATATATGCGTCAAAGTAAACACATCGTAACTTATGGATTTCCCAATGTGATATCCCCCATCTTTTGAACGAAAGCCTTTTATAAACCAAGGCATTCTTGGAACGTTCTTTGAATGTCTTACAAACTGATCTCGCCTTAAATAGTTGTGCCGAAGAATTCTGACCGACTCTAGACAAGATTTCATCAATCATGTCTCCGGGTAGGTCTCTTAAAATATTGGGTTGTCTATCCATTTTGTGTTTTTATACTGTAAAATAGACAAGAGTTAGATTCATAAAAAAAAAATACTTATTAATACAAGCAATTTTTACATATATCATAAAGCATAAGCACACTATATTACATATATTACACCACACGAATACAACTATCTTATTCTGACTCGCTTGTTTCTTCTTCTTCGGTATTGGTTCGTTTTGCCAAGTTTCTAGGGATATATGATGTTCCCCTAATACGAGCCGTAATTTTCCACATTGGTTTAGAAAAACCTGGTGGTTTAGAGGTTCCCGGGTCATTGTTACAACTTAAGGACTTCGGGGGTTGACGAAACATATAAAGTTCATCGGGGTTGGAATTAGATTTCTCTATTTTTATGCCCTTTCCCTTATTATTTTCTTTTGCCTTTTTAAATTCAGTTGGGGTAATTTCTATAACATCATCGGAATTCTCGTCGGAATCCGATTCATCGGAGAATTGGTAATCCTCCCAATATTTTGCTTCCTTGGCGGAAACACCATTGACCATAATTAACCTTGGTCGGTTGGTTGAGGATTCTCTTTTACTTAACCATTTTATTATTTCCCCCACCGGTTCTATTTCTTCTTCCGGTTCCGATTCTTCTTCCGGTTCCGACTCTTCTTCCGGTTCCTCTTCGGGAACTTGTGAATCAGTCCATGAATCATTCCAATTTACATTTGACTCTTCATTATTATTAGGTGAGTCAATGGGACTTGTTCTAGAGGTAGACATCTATCACATAATATCAAACACGTTAAGAGATTAATATATCACATAATATTCATATGTTAAAAATATATAGTTTCCAATAAAAATGTTAAGCAATCATTTTTAAAGAAAACACGGTCGAAGTCCAGACTCACTAATGCATCCTAACAAACTCGATAAGACACACTAATGCAAATTTTTTGGTTCTCTAAGACCAACGCTCGGATACCAACTGAAATGTCCCGTTCTTATTGATTAAAAACGTTCCATATTAATTGATTTCGTTGCGAGGTTTTGACCTCTATATGAGACGTTTTTCAAAGACTGCATTCATTTTAAAACAAACCATAACCTTTATTTCATCAATAAAGGTTTAAAAAGCTTTACGTAGATTATCAAATAATGATAATCTAAAATATCCTGTTTACACACGACCATTACATAATGGTTTACAATACAAATATGTTACAACAAAATAAGTTTCTTGAATGCAGTTTTTACACAATATCATACAAGCATGGACTCCAAATCTCGTCCTTATTTAAGTATGCGACAGCGGAAGCTCTTAATAATCACCTGAGAATAAACATGCTTAAAACGTCAACAAAAATGTTGGTGAGTTATAGGTTTAACCTATATATATCAAATCATAATAATAGACCACAAGATTTCATATTTCAATACACATCCCGTACATAGAGATAAAAATCATTCATATGGTGAACACCTGGTAACCGACATTAACAAGATGCATATATAAGAATATCCCCATCATTCCGGGACACCCTTCGGATATGATATAAATTTCGAAGTACTAAAGTATCCGGTACTTTGGATGGGGCTTGTTGGGCCCGATAGATCTATCTTTAGGATTCGCGTCAATTAGGGTGTATGTTCCCTAATTCTTAGATTACCAGACTTAATAAAAAGGGGCATATTCGATTTCAATAATTCAACCATAGAATGTAGTTTCACGTACTTGTGTCTATTTTGTAAATCATTTATAAAACCTGCATGTATTCTCATCCCAAAAATATTAGATTTTAAAAGTGGGACTATAACTCACTTTCACAGATTTTTACTTCGTCGGGAAGTAAGACTTGGCCACTGGTTGATTCACGAACCTATAACAATATATACATATATATCATAGTATGTTTAAAATATATTTACAACACTTTTAATATATTTTGATGTTTTAAGTTTATTAAGTCAGCTGTCCTCGTTAGTAACCTACAACTAGTTGTCCACAGTTAGATGTACAGAAATAAATCGATAAATATTATCTTGAATCAATCCACGACCCAGTGTATACGTATCTCAGTATTGATCACAACTCAAACTATATATATATTTTGGAATCAACCTCAACCCTGTATAGCTAACTCCAACATTCACATATAGAGTGTCTATGGTTGTTCCGAAATATATATAGATGTGTCGACATGATAGGTCGAAACATTGTATACGTGTCTATGGTATCTCAAGATTACATAATATACAATACAAGTTGATTAAGTTATGGTTGGAATAGATTTGTTACCAATTTTCACGTAGCTAAAATGAGAAAAATTATCCAATCTTGTTTTACCCATAACTTCTTCATTTTAAATCCGTTTTGAGTGAATCAAATTGCTATGGTTTCATATTGAACTCTATTTAATGAATCTAAACAGAAAAGTATAGGTTTATAGTCAGAAAAATAAGTTACAAGTCGTTTTTGTAAAGGTAGTCATTTCAGTCGAAAGAACGACGTCTAGATGACCATTTTAGAAAACATACTTCCACTTTGAGTTTAACCATAATTTTTGGATATATTTTCATGTTCATAATAAAAATCATTTTATCAGAATAAAAACTTTTAAATCAAAGTTTATCATAGTTTTTAATTAACTAACCCAAAACAGCCCGCGGTGTTACTACGACGGCGTAAATCCGGTTTTACGGTGTTTTTCGTGTTTCCAGGTTTTAAATCATTAAGTTAGCATATCATATAGATATAGAACATGTGTTTAGTTGATTTTAAAAGTCAAGTTAGAAGGATTAACTTTTGTTTGCGAACAAGTTTAGAATTAACTAAACTATGTTCTAGTGATTACAAGTTTAAACCTTCGAATAAGATAGCTTTATATGTATGAATCGAATGATGTTATGAACATCATTACTACCTTAAGTTCCTTGGATAAACCTACTGGAAAAGAGAAAAATGGATCTAGCTTCAATGGATCCTTGGATGGCTCGAAGTTCTTGAAGCAAAATCATGACACGAAAACAAGTTCAAGTAAGATCATCACTTGAAATAAGATTGTTATAGTTATAGAAATTGAACCAAAGTTTGAATATGATTATTACCTTGTATTAGAATGATAACCTACTGTAAGAAACAAAGATTTCTTGAGGTTGGATGATCACCTTACAAGATTGGAAGTGAGCTAGCAAACTTGAAAGTATTCTTGATTTTATGAAACTAGAACTTTTGGAATTTATGAAGAACACTTAGAACTTGAAGATAGAACTTGAGAGAGATCAATTAAATGAAGAAAATTGAAGAATGAAAGTGTTTGTAGGTGTTTTTGGTCGTTGGTGTATGGATTAGATATAAAGGATATGTAATTTTGTTTTCATGTAAATAAGTCATGAATGATTACTCATATTTTTGTAATTTTATGAGATATTTCATGCTAGTTGCCAAATGATGGTTTCCACATGTGTTAGGTGACTCACATGAGCTGCTAAGAGCTGATCATTGGAGTGTATATACCAATAGTACATACATCTAAAAGCTGTGTATTGTACGAGTACGAATACGGGTGCATACGAGTAGAATTGTTGATGAAACTGAACGAGGATGTAATTGTAAGCATTTTTGTTAAGTAGAAGTATTTTGATAAGTGTCTTGAAGTCTTTCAAAAGTGTATGAATACATATTAAAACACTACATGTATATACATTTTAACTGAGTCGTTAAGTCATCGTTAGTCATTACATGTAAATGTTGTTTTGAAACCTTTAGGTTAACGATCTTGTTAAATGTTGTTAACCCAATGTTTATAATATCAAAAGAGATTTTAAATTATTATATTATCATGATATTATGATGTACGAATATCTCTTAATATGATATATATACATTAAATGTCGTTACAACGATAATCGTTACATATATGTCTCGTTTCAAAATCATTAAGTTAGTAGTCTTGTTTTTACATATGTAGTTCATTGTTAATATACTTAATGATATGTTTACTTATCATAATATCATGTTAACTATATATATAACCATATATATGTCATCATATAGTTTTTACAAGTTTTAACGTTCGTGAATCACCGGTCAACTTGGGTGGTCAATTGTCTATATGAAACATATTTCAATTAATCAAGTCATAACAAGTTTGATTGCTTAACATGTTGGAAACATTTAATCATGTAAATATCAATCTCAATTAATATATATAAACATGGAAAAGTTCGGGTCACTACAGTTTTGACATATCATATCGACCCATCAATATATATTATTTGGAACAACCATAGACACTCTATATACAGTAATGTTTGAGTTAGCTATACAGGGTTGAGGTTGATTCCAAAATAATATATATACTTTGAGTTGTGATCGAGTCTGAGACTTGTAGACACTGGGTCGTGGATTGATTCAAGATAATATATATTGATTTATTTCTGTACATCTAACTGTTGACAACTAGTTGTAGGTTACTAACGAGGACTGCTGACTTAATAAACTTAAATCGTTAAAATGTAATAAAAATGTTGTGAATGTATTTTGATCATACTTTGATATATATGTACATATTTGTTATAGGTTCGTGAATCGACCCGTGGCCACGTCTTATTTTCCGACGAAGTGAAAATCTGTGAAAGTGAGTTATAGTCCCATTTTTACTATCTAATATTTTTGGGATGAGAATACATGCAGTTTTGAAAATGATTTACAAAATAGACACAAGTATTGAAACACATTCTATGTTGAATCGTTATACCGGATATCGCCCTTGTTGAACTTGGTAGCCTAAGAATTGGTGTTTATTATAATTGCCACCAATTGCCACGAATCCTAAAGATAGATCTATGGGCTTTGACACGCCCCAGTCAGAGAATTTGAACAGCTTTAGTACTTCGATATTTATATATGGGGATATTCTAAATGCATTTGTTAATGTCGGTTACCAGGTGTTCAACCATATGAATAATTTTTATGCAGATTGCATGATATTGAAAAATGAAATCTTGTGGTCTATTATTACAATTTGATATATAGGTTGAACCTATAACTCACCAACATTTTTGTTGATGTTTAAAGCATGTTTATTCTCAGATGATTATTAAGAGCTTCCGCTGTTGCATGCTAATTTATGGACAAGAGTTGGAGTCAGCATGCTTGCATAATATTGTTTAAAAACTGCATTCGAAGACATATATATTGTTGGGTAATATTATTGTAAACCATTATGTAATGGTCGTGTGAAAACGCTATATTTTAGATTATCATTATTTGATAATCGTCGTAATATTTAAAGGTTAGGAACCGGAAGAAGAGGAACCGGAAGAAGAGGAACAGGAAGAAGAAGAGGTTCCGGAGGAAGAAATAATAATAACTACAGAAAAATGATAAAATAAAAGAAAATCATCAACAAATGGTCCAAAGTTAAAAATGGTTTGTGGTGTCTCCGCGGAGGAGGAAAAATATTGGGAAAATTATCAATTTTCTGATGAATCGGATCCCGATGAGGATTCCGATGATGTTATAGAAATTACCCGGACCCAATTTGAAAAATCAAAAGAAAACAATAAGGGAAAAGGTATCAAAATAGAAAAATCTAATTCCAACCCCGATGAACTTTATGTTAACATGAAATATCCCGATGGAAAATACCGTCAACACCCGTATTTCTTAAGTTTTAACTATAACCCGGGGACATCTAAGACACCAAGTTTTTCTAAACCATTTGTAAAAACCACGGCTCATATTAGAGGAACAACATATATCCCTAGGAAATTAGCGAAACGAACCAAGTCTGAAGAGGAAGAAACAAGTGAGTTGGAATGAAGAGGAGTAATCATGTTGTGTAATATATGTATTGTAGTATGCTTGTACTTTGATGATATATGTAAAAATTGCTTGTATTGTTTGTTAACTATTTTTTTACAAATCTAATCCTTGTCTATTTTACAATATAAAACACACAATGGACGTTAAGGATAGACAACCGAATATTTTAGAAGACCTACCCGGGGAAATGATTGATGAAATCTTGTCTAGAGTCGATCATAATTCATCGGCACAATTATTTACGGCGAAATTAGTTTGTCGAACATTTGAAAGACGTTCCAAGCATGCCTTAGTTTATAAAAGGCTTTCTTTTAAAAGATGGGGTATATCACATTGGGGAGACTTTAAGTTACGCCGTGTTTTCTTTAAGGCATTAAATGCGGGAAACCCAAGTGCAATTTTACGCTACGGGTTAAGAACCTATTTAGACTCAACATATCCCAACATAGGACTTCATGCTTTAGAAAGAGCTTCTAACATGCAATATAAAGAAGCATGTTATGCTTTCGGGTTAGTGATGTTCGCTTCTCACCAAAGTGAGAAAAAGAACATCGGATTACAACTTTTAAATAAAACCTTCCCACAAGTGACAGATTCAGTAGTTGGGGTGAGAAACAAGGTTTTTAGATTATTACGGGGCTATTGGACATTACGTAACCCCCGTCCTTTTGAAAACATTACTACATGATGTCTTGTCAACGGCCACAACGTTTATGTTCCACAAGATCAAGGATGGGAGATTGTATTAATAAAACCAGTATGAATGACTTGTTTCTGGACTTATGAATTACGTGTCTTTATTGCTTTTGCTAAATGACTTGCGTATTAACTAGAATTATCTTCACAATTGCCTTGTATCAAAGATATTGTGTGCTATATTTTATGCTATATGTAAAATAGCGGTATTGTAAATTTGTAAAATATTGTATATAAGTTTGAATGCGAAATATTATTGTAATCAGTTTTTCATCTAGAATTGTAGTAGTTGAATTGTATATTAGCTACTAAGTATGAACTAAACGGGTAGGTACTACCCGAATGGAAAATTATAAAACGCTAATATGAAGAAAAAGCTTTTATAAATAAGTTCATATTATGCTACGAAATACTATTGACTACTCTTAATATTCTATATGATTAACTTAATTCTTTTGGCTATTTTTGAAGGAAATGGCACCGACTACTTGTCAGAACTTGAACATGAGCGAGGAAGACTTTTGTGTTTTCCTTACTGCAAACATAGCCGCAGTGCAGGCTACAATGCAAAATAACAACAATAACTCTGGTTCTAGCAGTGGAACTAATTCCACAAGAAATCGTGTAGGATGCTCCTACAAAGAATTCACTGCCTGCAAACCTTTGGAATTCGATGGAACCGAGGGTCCAATCGGAATAAACGGTGGACTGAAAAGGTTGAATCGGTGTTTGCCATAAGTAAATGTACTGAAGAAGACAAAGTAAAGTACGCTACGCATACCTTCATAGGTACTGCATTAACATGGTGGAACACCTACCTCGAGCAGGTGGGACAAGATGTTGCTTACGCATTACTGTGGTCAGCATTCAAGCATTTGAAGAACGAGCAGTACCATCCCAGAAATGAGGTCAATAAGCTCAAGGTAGATCTTAGAGGGTTACAAACACAAGGATTTGATATTACCACGTACGAACGACGACTCACAGAGTTGTGCCTATTGTGTCCGGGAGCGTTCGAAGATGAAGAAGAGAAAATCGACGCATTTGTAAAAGGGTTACCAGAAAGGATTCAAGAAGATGTGAGTTCACACGAGCCCGCCTCCATACAAAAAGCAAGTCGAATGGATCATAAACTCATAAATCAGATTGAGGGAAGAATTAAAGAGCAGGCGGCCGAAGAAGCCAACACGAAACAAGTCAAGAGGAAGTGGGAAGAAAACAGTGACAAGAGTGACCAACAAAACAACAGTAACTATCGCTTCAACAACCAACACAACAATCACAACTACAATCACCCCATTTTTCGCAAAAACAAACGCAACAACAACTATCCTAACAACAACAACAACCACAATAACCATCCTAACAACAATAACAATCGCAACAATGACCAAATCAATAACAACAATGGCAACAACAATCAGAACAATAAATGTCTAAGGTGTGGAGGGTATCATCCAGATAAGTTCTGTGTAGTAGTGTGTACCAAGTGTAACAGAACCGGACATAGTGTAACGAAGTGTGATGTCTATGGACCAAAGGCATATAAAAATAACAGAACAAATAATTCCATTATTTGTTACGGATGCGGAAAGCCGGGCCATTTCAGCAAATCATGCCCTAATCAAGGGAATAATAATGGGCAAGGCCGCGGATGAGTCTTCAACATTAATTCGGCAGAAGCACAGGAAGACCCGGAGCTTGTTACGGGTACGTTTCTTATTGACGATAAATCTGCTTATGTTTTATTTGATTCGGGTGTGGATAGAAGCTATATGAGTAGAGATTTTTGTGCCAAATTAAATTGTCCATTAATGCCTTTGGATAATAAATTTTTACTCGAATTAGCAAACGGTAAACTAATTACAACAGATAAAGTATGTCGGGATAGAGAAATCAAACTGGTTGACGAAACGTTTAAGATTGACTTAATACCAGACGAATTAGGGAGTTTTGACATAATAATTGGCATGGACTGGTTGAAAATGGTGAGAGCAGAGGTCGTTTGTTACAAAAATGCGATTCGCATTATGCGCGAAAAAGGAAAACCTTTAATGGTGTACGGAGAAAAGAACAACGCGAAGTTAAATCTTATTAGTAGTTTGAAGGCGCAAAAACTAATAAGAAAAGGTTGCTATGTCATTCTAGCACACATCGAAGAAGTCAAACCCGAAGAAAAGAACATCAGTGATGTTCCCGTCGCAAAAGAATTTCCCGATGTATTTTCGAAAGAATTACCGGGACTACCTCCACACCGATCTATTAAATTTCAAATAGATCTCATACCAGGAGCTGCACCAATAGCTCGTGCTCCATACAGAATCGCACCCAGTGAAATGAAGGAACTCCAAAGCCAATTACAAGAACTTTTAGAGCGTGGTTTTATACGACCAAGCACATCATCGTGGGGAGCTCCTGTTTTGTTTGTCAAATAGAAGGATGGTACATTCAGATTATGTATCGACTACCGAGAGTTGAACAAACTTACCATCAAGAACCGTTATCCACTACCGAGAATAGACAATTTATTTGATCAACTACAAGGCTCGTCGGTTTATTCGAAGATCGATTTACGTTCCGGGCATCATCAAATGCGGGTGAAAGAGGATGATATTTAAAATACTGCTTTCAGAACGCGTTACGGTCATTATGAGTTTATGGTTATGCCGTTTTGATTGACTAACGCACCAGCTGTGTTCATGGACCTCATGAACCGAGTGTGTGGGCCATATCTTGACAAATTTGTCATTGTTTTCATCGATGACATACTCATTTACTCAATGAATGATCAAGAGCACGAAGAATATTTGAGAAAAGTGCTAGAATTATTGAGGAAGGAACAACTGTACGCAAAATTTTCAAAGTGTGCATTTTGGTTGGAAGATGTTCAATTCCTCGGTCACATAGTGAACAAAGAAGGTATTCAAGTAGATCGGGCAAAGATTGAAACCGTTGAAAAGTGGGAAACCCCGAAAACTCCGAAGCATACACGCCAATTTTTAGGACTGGCTGGTTACTAAAGAAGGTTCATCCAAGATTTTTTCAAAATAGAAAAACCCTTGACTGCATTAACGCATAAAGGGAAGAAATTTGAATGGAAGGATGAGCAGGAGAAAGCGTTTCAATTGTTGAAGAAAAAGTTAACTACGGCACCTATATTGTCATTGCCTGAAGGGAACGATGATTTTGTGATATATTGTGACGCCTCAAAGCAAGGCCTCGGCTGTGTATTAATGCAACGAACGAAGGTAATTGCTTATGCGTCTAAACAATTGAAGATTCACGAGCAGAATTATACGACACACGATTTGGAATTGGGCGCTGTTGTTTTTGCATTAAAGACTTGGAGGCACTACTTATATGGGGTGATGATGTAGCGTGGGGGTACGAAATAGTTATATTTTTATTACTAAATACTATTAAAAATTACACAAGTTTTAATTATTTATTTACAGATGGGATATACCTAAACCTTGCTACAACACTTATAGGCAGTGTACCTAATCGTAGAGTAGTATAGTTTTTAGTAAGTCCGGTTCGTTCCACAGGGAGATGGCTTATTTCACACTATATTTTAAATGACTATATTTGTACAAAATACATATAATTATATATAATAATATATAAAAAGGGGTTTACCGTTTAATGACTGGTTTGTCGATTTTAAAAATTAAGCGTAAATATAAATGACAATAATTAAAGTGCGTAAAATAAATAACAATATAATAATTATGCTTATTTAAACTTCCATAACCATGATGTTTGACGTTTTGATTATTTATTACCCTGGGTTAATTGTCCTTTGTCCTGGATGTATTTGAAACCTATCTGGTTTTTGTCCATAATAGTTCATCGGTCATAATTATAAAATGCTCGGCTATTTTAACCGTATACCCGAAGTCAAATATTCTAACTAACTGGGGATTCGAACTATAACAAGGTCTTAATACTTTGTTTAATGAATACACCATGTTATCGACTGTGTGTAATCCAAGGTTTTAATACTTTGTTAACAATTACACCAATTACCCTTGAATGTAATCCATCCCTGTTTTAATGAGTCCATTGACTATTAATCCATCCCCGTGTCCGGTCAAATGAACAATAATTTGTATTTAAAAATATCCCGCCCATCGTATCCGATTAAGCGTATGTGGTTATATATAGATACGTCAAATTGTAACCTTTATATTAAATTAACGAGGTATCGTTAATTTAATATAAAGCCCATTAATAGCCCATAGTCTAATTTCCACAAGTGTCGTTCTTTTGTTCAAACCCCAATTATGGTACAAAGCCCAATTACCCCATCTTTAATATTTAGCCCAACATCATGATTACTTCGAGTTAAATAAGCATAATAATAACTTAGTTACTAGACATTAATTTAAAAAGGAGAACATAACTTACATTGATTATTTATCGCGTAGTGTTACACGGACAGAACTTCGACTTCAAAACCCGTAAATTAACTTTTACATAACCCAAACTAACTAATATAAAACTAAACTATACTATATATATATATATATATATATATATATATATATATATATATATATATATATATATATATATATATATATTATACTAAACAGAGGGAGTAATATATATATATATTTTTTTGTGTGTTACTCGGCAGAATGCATGGCCTTTTATAGGAGAATTGTGATCCCAGGCGGCTCCATGAGTGCAGAGTTTTATAGGCTAAATGCTCCGCGAGTGCGGTGGTCAGCAATCCAGCTCATCAAATTTTGGCCATTTGCTTGTCGACGTTATATTTAAATATATATAATATATAAATAATTTATATAATTATTTAAATATTATATTATATTCTTGTTCATAGTTGACTCATAATTTTCGCTCCATTGCGTCGCGCGTTGATAGTTGGCTCAAGTCCCGGTTCCGGATTTTCGAACGCCTTTTCGTACAATTTAATATCTTGTACTTTACGTTTCGCAACTTGTACTCTTGTCATTTTTAGACGTTTCTCATCAATAATTTGAACCACTTGGATTGTATCTTGTACATTTGAGCTTTTTGGTCATTTGCGTCTTCAAATCGTCGTTTTCGCCTTTTGTCTTCGCACTTATTTATTTAAACGAATATTACTTGAAAATAGAACATTTGCAACTGAAAACTTTACATATTAGAAGGATATTGATACTAAATATATGTTCATTTGGAGCACTATCAAATATCCCCACACTTGAACGTTGCTTGTCCTCAAGCAATACAGAACTTGAAATTAAATCACACGAATCACTTCTTTATTCTTCACACTTTATACATCAGTGATTTTGATACGGCGGTATGAACAATGATAGTAATAATAGAACCATGGTTAAAGGTGGGTGTGTCATCCACAGTTGCCTCGGGTTTAGGTCAACGACACTTGCAATCAAATAGCCGATTTACTTTCGGTTTCCAAAGCAAAGTGCACATTTGAAAGGCGGTTTAAAGTCCCACGTGACAATGAAAATTTAGATCCTTAAGGAAATTGGATCTTTATGAAAATATTTGATCATTTGAAAATTCAATTTAGCTTTTACCCTAGATAAGTTTTCCGGAATAACCCTTCACCGGTGTTACAAAATATTTTTGTGGGTTTTGTGGGTTTCAGATCTGAAAATTTTAGCTCAACACTTGCAGTTTTGTGTTACCCACTTGCTAACCTTGTATTAGGAAAGCAACACGTCCAGTTTACTTGTCCCGTATATTACCTTTCGGCAAACTACCGTCCGGTTGTAAAGGAAAGCGATGAACAAGAAACTGTTAAGGCAATGTCTAATGACATGCATTTGTTCATGGTCTAAAACATGTCGGATACTATTACTATCCTTTGTAAGAACAATAGTAAAGATCACCTTATAGTTTTTCGGTCTGGAACAAGGTCCTGTCTTCGACCATTCTATGCAACCACCGTTCTTACGGTTGACACCCGATTTGGTTCAGGTAACCTAATGAATTTCAGGTGAATTCCTAGGATTTTACATTCAATGGTAATGAACGCATTGAAAATAGGGTTTTTAGAAAACAAATCGGTTTGTAATTTTGATCAAAATATTTTCTCGTTCAAGCTCGAGTTTAGATATCATTGAATTCCATGAGTTTCAATTCTCAATCTTTAAGGTCAATCTCAAGGATTGAGTAATATCAGTCTTAAAAGCTGATTTTTAATCTTTAAGGAGATTATCCTTTCTGGGGGTCTGATTCATTAGTCTTATCAAGCTAATTTGCACGGTGCTCTCCCCATTTTACGAGACAGATCCTCTCATGGTTAGGATAAGTCTGACCACATGGCGACCCTGTTTGATGCTGAGGTCCGTGGATTTCCTGCTGATTTTCGAGATGACTTTTCTAGATTTTTCGTCAACCTACAGCTGGTCTGGACGACAACTTCTTGACCTAAATCAAGAAACGCGTGTCTTTTTCGGAAGACTTTACTTCCTTTTAATGATGGAATTGATTCATCGTGTAGATCCATCTTTTCTTTTCTTTCATCGGGTAAAATAGTTAATTTAGTCCAAAACAAAAGCACCTGCAATATACTTTACAGAAACATGTAATAGATAGTTTTTAATTGAAAAACTTGGTACATTCTCCCCACACTTGGCTTTTATTTATTTCTTTCTTTGCCTTTTTATTCTCTTCTTTTCCATTTTAAATGAATTTTAGCATTTTAGGTTGTTTCTCAATTTATGTCCTTTCCTAGGTAACGATAATTTCGGTATTAACACCTAGTTTTCATCGTTCATAAATATGTATAAACATGATTTTGAATTCATTTAGTTGATAATTTTTCAAATTTTCACAAAATTTAGAAAATAAGCCAAGTATAAACCCGAGAGAATTTATAAGCCTTCCCCACACTTGCGATCATGCAATGCCCTCATTTGCATGAAATCAGACTATAATTATAAATTCATGAGGGTGATTAGTGTAGAAAAGTGATTAAGAATACCCAGTTTGTAATTTCAAAGCTCGTCGAATGATAGATGGCGCACCTCATCGTTCATTCCTTCTTGTTTTATCACACATGTTTTTCTTCAAAAACGGTTGCTTTTCTGAACTGTTATCTAATATTTGAAAATACGTCTTTACCCTAACTCATCATGCATTTTTATTAACGAGTTATGCACTAACCCGAACCCCTAATTTAACGTTAGGTGGGGTTAGACTTCCCCACACTTAGCTGACGACATGTGAAGTCGGTAGAATAAGTTCCACGAATTAAAATAGTGAGCCAGTTATTTACATCTCGGGTGGTGTATAATATATCAATGGGTTTAAAGTTTAGACTCACCCGATTTTCACTACTTAATTCTTTTTTAAGTGTAGCTTTTAGTAAATGGATATGTCTCTTTTCTGATTCTTGGTCAAATGGATCGATATACACCGACATACATACTATATGGTGGACAATTCCTAACATTTCCTTCCGTTCATTCTCGGGATCAAAGGTTTCACCTCTATTACCCAATTGGGTGAAATCCGAGGTGTCATTATCTATTACAGCTCGTAGTTCATCTTCGGTAGATGACTCGTCTATTGAGAATATTGGGTTGGAAGGTTGTGGAATAGTGAGTTTCGGGATCGGAGTAGATTCTTCTTCATTAACGGTACTTATCGGTCCCACCACTTTGGTCTCGGGGGTAAAATTTTCAACGTTATCGTTTTCCCAAGAGTACCAATTTGTCACCCTTACTTCTTCTTCATCCATTGATGGATCGATGATTTCGTCGGTAGAGGCTAATGTGTCGATATGTTGTGAAATTGGTAAAACTGAATAAAAAGTATCATCGGGATAATTGGTGATTTTGGAGCTCTCGAATTCATCAAAATTCGATGATATGAGATTTTCTTGCACAATACTCCTCAGATCAACAGGTGTGTAATCTGATAGAGTTTCAGCTTGCCTATTTATAGACTTACTCATTTGTTCATTTTGAGCATCAAGTTCTTCGAGTTTGATTTTCATATAATCTAAAGAATTTTCAGACACATAATTTTCCTCGTTTTCTGGTTGTTGAGTTTGGATATATTCTTGGGAATAATCCCAATTTGAATTTTATTCTTCATAATCGTTCCATTCAGGTTCAGTGGGTGCGTAATTTTCCATAGGAACGTAATAATAACATTCCCATGTTGAGTGATAATCTCCACAGATCTCACAACCAGTTATTGTTTCGTCATTCGTGATCCAAGATTGACCAAACGAATTTTCATCAACACACGTTTGAGAGTATTGATTAAATTGATTTCGAATGTCATAAAGAGTTTCCAAAATATTTTCGAAATTTTCCATACTACACTTATTACCAAATTTTAGCTACAATGTGGTGCATTTACTAATTATCCTATTAGTTATAAAACTAAAAATTATATACGTTATCAAATTAATAGACTTTTTTGATTTTGCCCACGTTTCGAATAGCCAATAGATGCAGCAGGTAGCCAGGACCCTTTAAATCAGAAGCTCACAACTCGCCACTAACAAATCCAACTATTACTACGAACCAGAAAATTGGTGTCTATTAATTCAATCGCTTATAATAATTTTTTCGTCGAAATTTAAAGAAGATAAAAATCTATGTCCTAAAAACTAGCGCGTAGAAATGAAAAATAAGAAAGAAAAACGTCGAAACTTAAAAGTCTAAAAATTAAATCTAAAAATTTGCGCTTAAAAGGGAAATCTATATCCAAAACGGCAATAACTTAATTAGGCACTAAAATCTAAAAAAAAACTGCGTCGCAAAATTCTAAAGCGCCAAAATCTTAATCTAAAGAAAAAGAACTTAAAGAATTTTACGGTAAAGCCTAAGAATCTAGAAATATAAAATAACTACGACAAAAACTAAGTTTAAAACTAATTATGAACGATAAATATACAAACTACGATTAAACGATAAAAATACAAATTATAACTAAAAGTGATAAAAATACAAATTTTATAAAAATATTATTTTTATGTTATATTTTATAAAAATATTAATCTTAATAATAAACTTAAAATTACAAATAAAACTAAAACTAAAAACAAATATATTAATTGTAAACCTAATTAGGGTATAATAATAATATTAATTAAAAATATAACCCTAATTCCGTAATTAATGAAGTCCAATGTTCAGCCTGTCAGACGGCTTCGCGAGTGCGGATGGTTTTTGCCCAAAAAGCTCCGTGAGTACGGAGTTTGCAGATTCAGATGCTGTGCAGGCTCAAACTGGTTCGGCAGATTCAGTTTATTATTATTATTTTTTTTTTTTAAATTTTATATTGTTTTTCTAAAAATTATCTTTAAAAATATTTACACAAATATATATTAAAAATATAGCATTTCGCCGATTCCCCGACAGCGACGCCAAAAACTTGATGATGTAGCGTGGGGGTACGAAATAGTTATATTTTTATTACTAAATACTATTAAAAATTACACAAGTTTTAATTATTTATTTACAGATGGGATATACCTAAACCTTGCTACAACACTTATAGGCAGTGTACCTAATCGTAGAGTAGTATAGTTTTTAGTAAGTCCGGTTCGTTCCACAGGGAGATGGCTTATTTCACACTATATTTTAAATGACTATATTTGTACATAATACATATAATTATATATAATAATATATAAAAGGGGGTTTACCGTTTAATGACTGGTTTGTCGATTTTAAAACTTAAGCGTAAATATAAATGACAATAATTAAAGTGCGTAAAATAAATAACAATATAATAATTATGCTTATTTAAACTTCCGTAACCATGATGTTTGACGTTTTGATTATTTATTACCCTGGGTTAATTGTCCTTTGTCCTGGATGTATTTGAAACCTATCTGGTTTTTGTCCATAATAGTTCATCGGTCATAATTATAAAATTCTCGGCAATTTTAACCTTATACCCGAAGTCAAATATTCCAACTAACTGGGGATTCGAACTATAACAAGGTCTTAATACTTTGTTTAATGAATACACCAGGTTATCGACTGTGTGTAATCCAAGATTTTAATACTTTGTTAACAATTACACCAATTACCCTTGAATGTAATCCACCCCTGTTTTAATGAGTCCATTGATTATTAATCCATCCCCGTGTCCGGTCAAATGAACAATAATTTGTATTTAAAAATATCCCGCCCATCGTATCCGATTAAGCGTATGTGGTTATATATATATACGTCAAATTGTAACCTTTATATTAAATTAACGAGGTATCGTTAATTTAATATAAAGCCCATTAAAAGCCCATAGTCTAATTTCTACAAGTGTCATTCTTTTGTTCAAACCCCAATTATGGTACAAAGCCCAATTACCCCATCTTTAATATTTAGCCCAACATCACGATTACTTCGAGTTAAATAAGCATAATAATAACTTAGTTACGAGACATTAATTTAAAAAGGAGAACATAACTTACATTGATTATTTATCGCGTAGTGTTACACGGACAGAACTTCGACTTCAAAACCCATAAATTAACTTTTACATAACTCAAACTAACTAATATAAAACTAAACTATACTATATATATATATATATATATATATATATATATTATACTAAACAGAGGGAGTAATATATATATATATTTTTTTTTTGTGTGTTACTCGGCAGAATGCATGGCCTTTTATAGGAGAATTGTGATCCTAGGCGGCTCCGCGAGTGCGAAGTTTTATAGGCTAAATGCTCCGTGAGTGCGGAGGTCAGCAATCCAGCTCACCAAATTTTGGCCATTTGCTTGTCGACGTTATATTTAAATATATATAATATATAAATAATTTATATAATTATTTAAATATTATATTATATTCTTGTGCATAGTTGACTCATAATTTTCGCTCCGTTGCGTCGCGCGTTGATAGTTGGCTCAGGTCCCGGTTCCGAATTTTCGAACGCCTTTTCGTACTATTTAATATCTTGTACTTTGCGTTTCGCAACTTGTACTCTTGTCATTTTTAGACGTTTCTCATCAATAATTTGAACCACTTGGATTGTATCTTGTACATTTGAGCTTTTTGGTCATTTGCGTCTTCAAATCGTCATTTTCGCCTTTTGTCTTCGCACTTATTTATTTAAACGAATATTACTTGAAAATAGAACATTTGCAACTGAAAACTTTACATATTAGAAGGATATTGATACTAAATATATGTTCATTTGGAGCACTATCATGGGGTCAAAAGTATTATATATACCGACCACAAAAGTCTCCAACACATATTTAATCAGAAACAACTGAACATGAGGCAGCGTAGGTGGATTGAGTTATTGAATGATTACGATTTCGAGATTCGTTACCATCCGGGGAAGGCGAATGTGGTAGCAGACGCTTTGATTAGAAAGGACAGAGAACCTATGCGGGTAAAATCTATGAATATAATTATTCGTACTAACCTTACTACTCAAATAAAGGAGACGCAGCCGGGTGTCGTAAATGAAGGGAATTTGAAGAATGAAATACCCAAAGGATCGGAGAAACACCTTAATATTCGAGAAGACGGAACCCAGTATAGAGCCGAAAGAATTTGGGTACCAAAGTTTGGAGATGTGAGAATAATGGTATTTGGAGAAGCACATAAAACCAGATACTCAATACATCCCGGAGCGGGAAAGATGTACAAGGACCTCAAGAAATATTTTTGGTGGCCGGTATGAAAGCCGATATTGCGAGATATGTAGGAGAATGTTTGACGTGTTCTAAGGTCAAGGCTGGACATCAGAAACCATCAGGTCTACTTCAACAACCTGAAATCCCAGAATGGAAATGGGAAAATATTACCATGGATTTCATTACTAAATTGCCAAGAACTGCAAGTGGTTATGATACTATTTGGGTAATAGTCGATCGTCTTACCAAATCAGCACACTTTCTGCCAATGAGACAAGATGATAAAATGGAGAAGTTGGCGCGATTATATTTAAAGGAAGTTGTCTCCAGACATGGAATACCAATCTCTATTATCTCTGATAGGGATGGCATATTTGTTTCAAGGTTTTGGCAGACACTGCAACAAGCATTGGGGACTCGTCTAGACATGAGTACTGCTTATCATCCACAAACTGATGGGCAAAGTGAAAGGACGATACATACCCTTGAAGACATGCTACGAGCATGTGTTATCGATTTCGGAAACAGTTGGGATCGACACCTACCGTTAGCAGAATTTTCCTACAACAACAGTTACCATTTGAGTATTGGTATGACGCCGTTTGAAGCACTTTATGGTAGAAAGTGCAGGTCTCTGATTTGTTGGAGTGAAGTGGGGGATAGACATATTACGGGTCCGGAGATAATACAAGAAACTACCGAGAAAATCATCCAAATTCAACAACGATTGAAAACCGCCCAGAGTCGACAAAAGAGCTACGCGGACAGTAAAAGAAAAGATATAGAATTTGAGATTAGAGAGATGGTCATGCTTAAGGTTTCACCTTGGAAAGGCGTTGTTCGATTTGGTAAACGGGGGAAACTAAATCCAAGGTACATTGGACCATTCAAGATTATAGATCGTGTCAGACCAGTAGCTTACCAACTTGAGTTACCTCAACAACTCGCGGCTGTACATAACACTTTTCACGACTCGAATTTGAAGAAATGTTTTGCTAAAGAAGATCTCACTATTCCATTAGACGAAATTCAAATCAACGAAAAACTTCAATTTATTGAAGAACCCGTCGAAATAATGGATCGTGAGGTTAAAAGACTTAAGCAAAACAAGATACCAATTGTTAAGGTTCGATGGAATGCTCATAGAGGACCCGAGTTCACCTGGGAGTGTGAAGATCAAATGAAGCTGAAATACCCGCACCTATTTCCAGAAGATGCGTCAACACCTCCAACTACTTAAAAATTTCGAGACGAAATTTATTTAACGGGTAGGTACTGTAGTGACCCGAACTTTTCCATGTTTATATATATTAAATGAAGTTGATATTTACATGATTAAATGTTTCCAACATGTTAAGCAATCAAACTTGTTAAGACTTGATTATTTGAATTGAGTGTCATGTAGACAATTGACCACCCAAGTTGACCGGCGATTCACGAACGTTAAAACTTGTAAAAACTATATGATATATATACATACATATATATATATATATATATATATATATATATATATATATATATATATATATATATATATATATATATATATATTTAACATAATATTATGATAAGTAAGTATATCACTAGGTATATTAACAATGAGTTATATACATAAAAATGAGACTACTAAGTTAAGAAACTCGAAACGATATATATAACGATTATCGTTATAACAACGTCTTACTAAATACATATGTATCATATTAAGATATTGTTACACTATATTTAACATGATAAAATGATAATTATATATATCATTAAGTATATTAACAATGAACTACATATGTAAAACAAGACTACTAACTTAAGAATTCTGAAACAATATATATACGAAACGATTATCGTTGTAATAGTATTTTAACATATATATGATGTTAAGATATATTCATACACCATGTTATCATGTTAACATAACAATTTAACATCTCATTTAAGTATAATAACAATGAATTAATTACATTTAACAAGATCGTTAACTTAAAGGTTTCAAAACAACATTTACATGTAACGACTAACGATGACTTAACGACTCAGTTAAAATGTATATACATGTAGTGTATTTAGATGTATTAGTACACTTTTGAAAGACTTCAAGACACATATCAAGTGACACATATCAAAGTACTTCTACAAAATGTTTACAATTACATCCTCATTCATTTTCATCAACAATTCTACTCGTATGCACCCGTATTCGTACTCGTACAATACACAGCTTCTAGATGTATATACTATTGGTATATACACTTCAATGATCAGCTCCTTAGCAGACCATGTGAGTCATTAAATATGTGGGAACCATCATTTGGCAACTAACATGAAATATCTCACAAAATTACAAAAAATATTATAAATCATTCATGAATTATTTACATGAAAACAAACTTACACATCCTTTATATCTAATCCATATACCAACGACCAAAAACACCTACAAACACTTTCATTCTTCAATTTTATTCATCTAATTGATCTCTCTCAAGTTCTATCTTCAAGTTCTAAGTGTTCTTCATATATTCTATAAGTTCTAGTTTCATAAAACCAAGAACACTTTCAAGTTTGCAAGATTACTTCCAATCTTTCTAATCCATTCTAAGTAATCATCCAAGATCAAGAAACCTTTGTTACTTACAGTAGGTTATCTCTCTAATTCAAGGTAATACTCATATTCAAACTTTGATTCAATTTCTATAACTATAACAATCTTAATTCGAGCAGAAATCTTACTTGAACTTGTTTTCGTGTCATGACTCTACTTCAAGAACTTTCAAGCCATCCAAGAATCTTTTGAAGCTAGATCATTTATTGTCACTTCCAGTAGGTTTACCTACTAAACTTAAGGTAGTAATGATGTTCATAACATCATTCGATTCATACATATAAAGCTATCTTATTCGAAGATTTAAACTTGTAATCACTAGAACATAGTTTAGTTAATTCTAAACTTGTTCGCAAATAAAGTTAATCCTTCTAACTTGACTTTTAAAATCAACTAAACACATGTTCTATATCTATATGATATGCTAACTTAATGATTTAAAACCTGGAAACACGAAGAACACTGTAAAACCGGACATACGCCGTCGTAGTGAAATCGGAGGCTGTTTTGGGTTTAAAAAAAAGGATCTTAATCTTTGAATTAGAAGTTTATTTTCTGAAAAAATGATATTACATATGAACATGATACTATATCCAAAAATCATGGTTAAACACAAAGTGGAATTATGTTTTTCAAAATAGTCATCAAGATGTCGTTCTTTCGACTGAAATGACTACCTTTACAAAAATGACTTGTAACCTGTATTTTCGACTATAAACTTATACTTTTTCTATTTAGATTCATAAACGTAAGTTCAATATGAAACCATAGCAACTTGAATCACTCAGAACGGATTTAAAACGAAGAAGTTATGGGTAAAACAAGATTGGATAATTTTGCTTGGTGTAGCTACGTGAAATTTGTAACAAATCTATACAAATCATAACTTAACCAACTTATATTGTATTATACATGTATTCTAACATATATTATGTAATCTTGGGATACCATAGACACGTATACAATGTTTTGACATATCATATCGACCCATCTATATATATTATTTGGAACAACCATAGACACTCTATATGCAGTAATGTTTGAGTTAGCTATACAGGGTTGAGGTTGATTTTAAAATAATATATATACTTTGAGTTGTGATCGAGTCTGAGACTTGTAGACACTGGGTCGTGGATTGATTCAAGATAATATATATATATTGATTTATTTTTGTACATCTAACTGTGGATAACTAGTTGTAGGTTACTAACGAGGACTGCTGACTTAATAAACTTAAATCGTTAAAACGTAATAAAAATGTTGTGAATGTATTTTGATCATACTTTGATATATATGTACATATTTGTTACAGGTTCGTGAATCGACCCGTGGCCAAGTCTTATTTTCTGACGAAGTGAAAATCTGTGAAAGTGAGTTATAGTCCCATTTTTACTATCTAATATTTTTGGGATGAGAATACATGCAGTTTTGAAAATGATTTATAAAATAGACACAAGTATTGAAACTACATTCTATGTTGAATCGTTATACCGGATATCGCCCTTGTTGAACTTGGTAGCCTAAGAATTGGTGTTTATTATAATTGCCACTAATTGACGCGAATCCTAAAGATAGATCTATGAGCTTTGACACGCCCCAGTCAGAGAATTTGAACTGCTTTAGTACTTCAATATTTATATATGGGGATATTCTAAATGCATTTGTTAATGTCGGTTACCAGGTGTTCAACCATAAGAATGATTTTTATGCAGATTGCATGATATTGAAAAATGAAATCTTGTGGTCTATTATTACAATTTGATATATAGGTTAAACCTATAACTCACCAACATTTTTGTTGACGTTTAAAGCATGTTTATTTTCAGGTGATTATTAAGAGCTTCCGCTGTTGCATGCTAATTTATGGACAAGAGTTGAAGTCAGCATGCTTGTATAATATTGTTTAAAAACTGCATTCGAAGACATATATATTGTTGTGTAATAATATTGTAAACCATTATGTAATGGTCGCGTGAAAAAGCTATATTTTAGATTATCATTATTTGATAATCATCGTAATATTTTAAAGGTTGTGGTTTGTTTTGAAAATCGAATGCAGTCTTTGAAAAACGTCTCATATAGAGGTCAAAACCTCGCAACAAAATCAATTAATATGGAACGTTTATAATCAATATGAACGGGACATTTCAATTAGATTACAGTAAGTTATGCTGAGTTTCTAATAGAACTTGATAAAGGTTCACATATCACACCCTCATCATGAATCATGTTACATAACTCTTTCATTCTATTTAACCTCTAAACATATCAAGAAAATATTTTTCTTGATGATTCGGTCTTTTCCGGATATTCTGGTAATTTAACAAATCAAGATCTTCACATTACAATTTCTTTCATAGAACGTTAGTTATGTTCATCCAAAACTTCATACCTACGAATTCTGGACAATTACTTACCGTACTTAAGGTCGAGAAGAGAAGACAAAAAACATGAAGCTTCGAAATATAAGGAGGAGTATAAATCACTAGTAAATTGGAGAGAGCATTAACTGTGGATGATAATGAATATAGAAGACAGCAGCAGGGACTCCGAAAAAAATAAGGAAAGATATAAACCCCAATAATAACCCAGAAATTACAAACCATGTATATCAATGCGTATAGCAATATAAAGACACGGGAGAACTAAAAACACTATAAAACCAAGAGTATAGTAGAAGTGAATAGATTCTTCTGACGGCAGATGAAAGAGAAGAATGACAGATATGAAAGTTAGGAGTATATCAAGAATCAGAACTGGATGAAGCATTTTTATAATCTTTTGAAAGTATGAAATGAGGAAGAAGATGTAGGAGTGATGAAAATAATGGAAGGGAAGAAGTCAATTTATAGCAAAATATCAGACATAGGAATCGAGGCAGATTACGCATTTAATCAAAGGAAATCATAATTTTCTTAAATTTTGAAGAATCAAATCTTATTTAGATTATGAAGATTTTCTATTCCTTAAATTCCGAAAATCAATCGTTACTACGTCAAGAGTTAAGACGAATCTTTATTCCTTCATTTCACTCTTTTACGATAACTTCTCTCATACGCTTCGAGTAATCGGATTAATTTATCCATATTATTCAACGGTGATAAAATTCTAATTATCAACTCATATTCGTCATGAAAACATTTTTATTGTTAGCCATGACGACCTCACTCAAATTTCGGGACTAAATTTCTTTAACGGGTAGGTACTGTGATGACTCGGAAATTTCTGACCAAATTTAAACTTAATGATTAACGTTTCTAACACGATAAGCAAAGTCTGTAAAACTGAATCTCAATATTTTTGAACTACTTTCATAGGTTCAATTACCCTTCGGTTGTTCTCAGCGATTCGCCAACAATTATATGTAAATAGATACATATATATACTATAACTTAAAAACGTAACAAAGTGTTAGGTAAATGATACTGTGCGTTAAACTTATTGGTTTGATTATCTGATTGATATATTTAACTATGAAGTTAAAAGATTATGCCAAACGATTGAATTATAAGATATTTATTGAGTCCCTTAAGGATTATAATATTATTACGGGTCTCTGTTGTGAGGTCCACGTTGATTTGGGAAATCGTTCATTTTTAACGATATTCGGAAAATGGTAAAGTATTAGATAATGAAAGTTAGATAAAAGTTAATGGAGAACTAAACTCCATAATACTCAATTGATTTTGTTTCAAACGTGCGAAAACGTTTTTCGATATAATAGAATTTGTTAATTAAGTGTGTTTGTTTAAATAACGTAATTTGGACACATACAATAATAAGAAATATTAACTGTTAGAATTAGTTATATGAATAACGTGCGATGTGTATTTTAAAACATGTTTATAATGAAAATATATATTTAATAATATGATAAAATGTAATATTAATTTGGTTATAAAACGTATGATAATACTATTATATTAGTAGATAACAAGGCGATGATTTATAGAAGTAAATGACCAAAACACTCAAATGTATAAGTTATATCTCGAGTGTTATAGTTTATGGATAATTTAAAACTATATTTTGACAAATGTACTATTCGCGAAACGAAAAGTATTAGTTTTCTAAGCGTACGAAAATGCGTTCGAAAACCAGAAACGGGACATAAGTCGAACGTAAACGTACAAGACATCAGAACCAAGATTACAAGTTAACTAGGTACGAGAATATAATATAATATGATATATAATTAATTAATTTAAATTATATATATTATATTAATTTAATATTATGTCGACGAGGAAAATAAAAAAATCATGTGAGCTGGAAAAGGACCCCATGTGATCGTATGAGAATCCCTCTACCAAGCCATGCGATCGCATGACACATGGATTCAGCAAAAGTCTATAAAACGCGTCGAGTTTGGTTCAATTTACACACACATATACGATACATCTCCCTCTCTCTGATATTTATATTTATATTATTATTATTATTATTATTATTATTATTATTATTATTATTATTATTATTTTTATAATTAAGATTAATATTATTATTAATCTTATAGTTAGGGGTATTATTATTATTAGTAGTATTATACATAAAATATTACGACAGGAGTATGCTCGAACGATTTCAAAACAAGCTTTTTGAGCGGGATAGAGCTAAGGAAACTATGGGTTATAGCTATGGAGGTTATGGGCAATGTTCATGTGTTTTGTTCGCAATTCAAACTACTGTTTATCATCTCTGTTGCATCTACGTACTTTCTTGCAATATTGAATCACAATATTGATACGTGAGCATTCATATCTTATCTTTTATATATTAATTGTGTATCCATGTCTAGTGCTCGAGTATATATATTTATGCATGCTTGTATGTTAAATTTCGTCGTTAAATAGTTTATGATGAATCACGAATTAAATACATATATTACTGATAAGAGGTATATGATATGCATGTTTTTGGAAAGCTGGCAAAAAGCCAATAACTTTTCATTTAGAAATCGCGTAATTTCGATGAACGAATTAAAAGATATGATCACCTGAATTATGATTGACAGTAATTGAAATTGCTTTTGAATCTGCAATTAATAATTAAACAACATGTTTATAAGATTGATAAAGTGGATTTTGAATACTACTAGCCGAGAAAATGAATCCTTATATAAGGCACGTCTCGATTTGTTGAACAATTGTAAAAATTGATTGTTTTATCATATTTTAAAGCCTTATAAAAAAATTATAGTTTATTTTTACCAGAATTGAGTAACTATGTGAAATGTTAAAATGTTTCGATTGCCATGATCATTCAACTATAGTATTGAGTCAAATTGACTTTTTGAAATGACTTTTGATAAACCTTTGTATGTCGATCTCGAGCATTAGGATTGTGATACACTATGACTAGACCTAGCTTGTTAGACATTTATTGACCAACATATGTTCTCTAGGTTGAGATCTACGGTTATTTGGTATTCCGAGTTTTGGTCACATTTCGGTGAACGACTTTATGTGCTGCTAAGGTGAGTTTCATTTGCTACCTTTTTAATTACTTTTGCAATCTATATTTTTGGGCTGAGAATACATGCACTTTATTTTAAACGCAATAGATACAAGTACATACTAAATTCTACACCGAGTTTGAACCGAAAATCCCTTAGCTTTGGTAACTAGTAACTGCCGGTTATAAGAAATGGTGGGCGTAAATAGTGGTATATGGATCCATAGGGCTTGACATCCCCGTCTGTTCCAGGTATAGAAACCCTAGCCTGAACTATAAAATAGACGTATACTATTTGAGTTTAGTACACGTTGGTTTGCGTGTATTGTACATGTTGGTTGCATGTATGTTAAAACAGGGGTACTTATTATATAGACGTTAAAGTTTAGTTACCAGGGTGCTCAATCTTGTAGAATATTTTGATAAACGTTTCTGGATGAAACAACTGAAATCTTGTGGTCCACCTTTATATACAGATTATACGAAACATTAAAACTATGAACTCACCAGCCTTTGTGTTGACACTTGTTAGCATGTTTATTCTCAGGTTCCCTAGAAGTCTTCTGCTATTTGCTTATATGTTATACAAGATATGTGCATGGAGTCATACATGCTTTATACGAGAAAACGTTGCATTCATAAAATCATCACCATCTATCTTATTTTGACTACATTGTCAACGGAAGTATTATTATATTATTATAAACTATTATATTACGGTGATTGTCTATATGTACAAATCATCAGACGTCAAAAACCTTTGATTTAAATATTCATTTATGGTGTGCCTTTTCAAAAGAATGCAATGTTTACAAAACGTATCATATAGAGGTCAAATACCTCGCAATGAAATCGATGAATGACGTGTTCGTC
Organism: Rutidosis leptorrhynchoides; assembly: GCF_046630445.1. Lineage (NCBI taxonomy): Eukaryota > Viridiplantae > Streptophyta > Magnoliopsida > Asterales > Asteraceae > Rutidosis > Rutidosis leptorrhynchoides. The sequence continues at coordinate 168,062,111 of NC_092333.1, forward strand.
CATATGGATTTAGAGCGATCGTCACATTGACCGTGTCGGAAGTTCTGAGGACGGTGAGCCTGGATGGCATGGTTTTTACCGATAAATTGGTTGAGGGGACAACACTGGCGTCCTCCAGCCGCCGCAGGGCGTCACCCCCTGAAGATATGGAATCTTCTAATGGCGGCTCTTCGAAGGGCGGGCTGATCTGTCGTACCAGGTGCCGGATTGAGCCAGCAACCAAAGGTATGTGATGGTCCTTCATTTGCCTTGACTTAACAGTATCTTATGCTGATTATATTGTCTTGTTTTGTGCTTTGCGTAGGTAACACTGTTGTGACCCCTACGAGGGCGCATGCGTCTGTCCGCTCGGTTCCATTGCTGGAGGGGGCTGCTCCTCAGGAGGGACTTGAACCGATTGCTAGGGAGAATCGAGTGACTGAAGGGTCGGCCATTGAGAGAGAATCGGTTCAAGGGCATCGTCCCGGTAAAGAACCCGCCGTGGAGGCCTCGGATGCTCGCCCCCGGTTGAAGACAAGTGCTGGACAGAACGTTTACGTGCTACCTGACTGTAATATTGAGCCATTCCGTGATCTATTCTGCTCTGACGCTTCAGACTACCCGATTTATAGGGAATATCTTGATTTCATTACTTTTCCAGCTCTGAAAGAGGCGCTGGCTGCTCTTTCTGCCACCCAAGCACAACGCTTGCATTCTCAATTCGCCGGGTTTACTCAGTACCTTGCGGTAGATGAATTGAACCGTAGCGAGACTGATGCGCATCGCATTCACGAGCGTTGTGTGCTATTTGAGAATGATAACCGCCGGGTGACGGAATTGTTGGGCATGATTGCTCGCCTTGAAAGGGAGTTGGTGTCAGCCAAGGAGGCGTTGGAGCCTACTCAGAATGAGCTGCGTGTTTCCCGGGAAACACAGGAGTCGTTGAAGGCTGCTCTCGCCCAGGAACAGGAGAAGGTCGCCTTACTATCTGATGATAATAAAAATTTATCTGAGAAGGTGTCGGCCACGTTAGGCGAACTCACTCGTCTCCAGCATGGTATTCCTGTGCTTTTTTCCGCCTCTTGAAGTCATCTATTGTGCATCAGCCGTTCAATGCCTTTATTGAAGCTATTAAGAAGTTGACTACGTTTGAGGTATTGAAGGTGGTGCAGTGTTTTTTGCCGCCTGGTAGCGCGGCCCAGAAGGAGAAGGCTGTTTTGAGTGCTACCTGTGTGCAGGACTGACATCGGGCACATGAAGCTCTCGGCCGGATTAGTTTAGAGGAATTAGATAAAATCTGTAGGGATGAGAACTCATCCGTTGAGGATATTGTAAATTACCAACCGTAGAGATATGCACTCGGTTGGGTTTTTGTTATATGCTGTGTATAAACTAGTTTACTTTTTCTTTGTGTTGCATATATTTGTCATAACAAAAACGATGTATCTAGACTACGCGTGAGTGTGGTCGTGTTGTTTATACGGTAGAACCGGGCCACCAATGATATGGTCGGACACCCTTGTTATCCATTTAAGGTTCTTCAAGGGGTGTCCTCCTACCAACGAAAGCTAGAAAGCATTTCTTCTGGCGGTAGGTCTGAAATATGCCGAAAGACTTTTGATTTTACTTATGTCATATTCAGAGTCATTACAGTGCATAAGTATATAAAATGAAGCTTTATTGATGACTTATACATAGAAATTATTTGAGTACACAAGTGTTTCTGCCGTCCGAGTGGGTGATCAGTCCTCCCAGTTGCAGGTAAGTTACACGGGATATTTCTTTAAATGGAAGGCGTGCCAAGGGCGTTGTATCGGGATTCCATCCGGTGTCTCCAGGTATTATGCACCATACTCAGTTATCCCGACAACCTTGTAGGGTCCCACCCATTTGGGGCCTAGTTTACCGACGTCTTGCTGCCGGCTGGCCTCGTTGCTATGCAATACCAATTCGTTTAACTGAAAGTCCAGTGGTTTGACTTTTTTGTCATAGTGGTTTGCGATTTGTTGCTTCTTTTCATCTTACCGGATATGGGCTATTGTTCGTCGCTCTTCCAGAGCATCCAAGTTTTCTCGTAATGCGTCATCGTTTTGTTGTTCATCAAATTCTGTTATTCGATCAGTTGGAACAAGCACTTCAGCCGGTATAACTGCTTCGGTTTAGTACACCAGACTGAAAGGTGTTTCGTTCGTACTGTCTTTCGGCGTTGTCTGATGTGTCCACAGTACATGTTGGAGTTCATCCACCCATCCTTGTCGGTGTTGCCTAATCTTGCTTTTATGCCGGCAACGATGTCTGTTTGTGACCTCGACCTGCCCATTGGCCTGCGGGTAGGCCACGGAGGTAAATGACTGTTGAATATCCATGTCGGCACACCAGTCTTTGAATGGATTATGTGCGAACTTCGCCATTGTCGCTGACTATCTCCCGTGGTAAGCCGAAACGACAAACAATGTCCTCCCATACAAATGTTAAGATCTTCCTTCATGTAATTGTGCTTAACGGTTTCGTCTCAACCCACTTGGTAAAATAGTCGATTGCGACTACTAAGAATTTAATGTTGCCGACACCCCGTGGGATGGGCCGACGATTGATAATGCTAAAAATGAACATATATTTCATAGCATTATTCCTCAAGAAAGACAAACTTTTAGTTGCAATTGTTCTATTTACAAGTGATATTCGTTTAAATAATAAAAGGTGAAGACAAAAGATAGATTCGACGAATTGAAGACGCAAACGACCAAAAAGTTCAAAAGTACAAAATACAATCAATGAGGTTCCAATTATTGATAAGAAACGTCTCAAACTTACAAGAGTACAAGATTCAAAACGCAAAGTACAAGATATTAAATTATTCGCAAGGACGTTCGAAAATCCGGAACCGGGACCAGAGTCAACTCTCAACGCTCGACGCAACGGACTAAAAATTACAAGTCAACTATGCACATAAATATAATATAATATTTAAATAATTACTAAAATTATTTATATATTATATTTATTTATATAATCGTCGGCAAACAAAGAGCCAAAGTTGAGTGAGCTGTAAAATGGAACTCCGCGACTTGCGGAGTTCGAAGACCAAATGGGCCGCGACTCACGGAGCCCCCAATTTTGAAACAGCCTATAAAAGCAACGCAGTTCGACGAGTAAAAATATGAATATATATCAATCTCTCTATATCTATACGTAATATTTATTTATAATTTATATTTTAATTTTAATTTTAATTTTAAATCCTAATAATAAGGGTATGTTAGCGAATGTTGTAAGGGTGTAAGTCGAAATTCTGTCCGTGTAACGCTACGCTATTTTTAATCATTGTAAGTTATGTTTAACCTTTTTACATTAATGTCTCGTAGCTAAGTTATTATTATGCTTATTTAATCCGAAGTAATCATGATGTTGGGTTAAAAATATTAAAATTGGGTAATTGGGCTTTGTACCATAATTGGGGTTTGGACAAAAGAACGACACTTGTAGAAATTAGACTATGGGCTATTAATGGGCTTTATATTTGTTTAACTAAATGATAGTTTGTTAATGTTAATATAAAGATTTACAATTGAGCGTCCCTATAAATAACCATTTACACTCGATCGGACACGATGGGCGGGGTATTTATATGTACGAATAATCGTTCATTTAACCGGACACGAGAATGAATTAATAGCCACTAGAATTATTAAAACAGGGGTGAAATTATGTACAAGGACACTTGGCATAATTGTTAACAAAGTATTAAAACCTTGGGTTACACTCAGTCGACATCCTGGTGTAATTATTAAACAAAGTATTAAAATCTTGTTACAGTTTAAGTCCCCAATTAGTTGGAATATTTGACTTCGGGTATAAGGATAATTTGACGAGGACACTCGCACTTTATATTTATGACTGATGGACTGTTATGGACAAAAACCAGACGGACATATTAAATAATCCAGGACAAAGGACAATTAACCCATGTGCATAAAACTAAAATCAACACGTCAAACATCATGATTACGGAAGTTTAAATAAGCATAATTCTTTTATTTCATATTTAATTTCCTTTATTTTATATTTAATTGCACTTCTAATTATCGCATTTTTATTTATTGTTATTGTATTTAATTGCACTTTTAATTATCGTACTTTTTAATTATCGCAAGTTTATTTTATCGCACTTTTATTATTCGCAATTTCATTATCGTTATTTACTTTACGCTTTAAATTAAGTCTTTTATTTATTTAATATTTTACATTTGGTTTTAACTGCGACTAAAGTTTTAAAATCGACAAACCGGTCATTAAACGGTAAAAACCCCCCTTTATAATAATAATATTACTTATATATATATATATTTGTATTTTTATAAAATAAAACTAATATAGCGTTAAGCTTTGATTAAAAGATTTTCCCTGTGGAACGAATCGGACTTACTAAAAACTACACTACTGTACGATTAGGTACACTGCCTATAAGTGTTGTAGCAAGGTTTAAGTATATCCATTCTCTAAATAAATAAATATCTTGTGTAAAATTGTATCGTATTTAATAGTATTTCCTTGTAAAATTTAATAGTATTTTATAACCCTTAGCTTTGACATCAAGTAATTTTGGCGCCGCTGCCGGGGACAATCTAGCTTAAAAGCCGGAAGCGCAACGCTAATAAATATATTAAAGAAAAAAAAATTATTTTTAGTTTACTTTTATAAAAAGACGCTTTTTTAAAAATACGTTTTAAATAGTCAAAAATATAAAAAGAAAAACAAAAATATAAATATTTTTAAGAGTTTGTTAAATATTTAAGTTTTATAAAGTTTCTTTATTTTTATTTTATAAAAATATAAGTTTTATTTAAATATTTTGTGTTTATTTAGAACATAAAATTAAAAACCGAAAAAAAAAAATAAATATATAAATCTAGTTTTAAGATTTTTATTATAAAGTATTTCTATTTTTATTTTAGTTTTTAAAACATAAGTTTTTATTTAGTTTTTATAAATATTTTATTTAAATATTTAAACAGAAAATATAAAAAAAAAAAGTAAAACGTCGAATTTAAATCAGCCTGTCAACTAAAATTCCAAACCCCGCGACTTGCGGCGTTTGTAGCCACGAGGCACCGCGACTCGCGGAGCCGTCTGACACAGGCCACACAGAAGCCCTAATTCGCATTAATTACGGATAATTATTAATTATAATTAATTTTAAACCCTAATTAGGTTAGATTTTAATATTATTTAGTTTTACTTTTTATTTAATTTGTATTTTAGTTTATTTAGATTATTTAAATTACAAAATTAATAGTTTTATAAAATAAATAATATAAAAATAATATTTTTATAAAAATTGTACTTTTTACAACTTTTTGTATATTTTTATATTTTGTCCCTTTTTAATTGTTTTAGCGTAATTTTTGTATTTTTCGCTCATTTTTAGTTTTAAACTTAGTTTTTGCCATAGTTATTTTTACTTCTAGATTTTTAGGTTTTGCCGTAAAATCCCTTAAGTACTTTTTCTTTAGACTAAGATTTAGGTGCTTTATAATTTTGCGACGCCTTTTTAAGTTTTAGTACCTTTTTAAGTTATTGCCATTTGGGATATAGTTTTACTTGTAAGCTTTAATATTTTTTGACGCCTTTTACCTATGTATCAATTATCATTCCAATTAGTAATCTCAATTTGCGATTATAATTTTAAGTTAGTGATAGCAATAAGGTTGGGTTAGTCGAGTGTTTTTAAGTTTTATAAGTCACCTTTTTTTTCTTTCTTATTTTTCGACGCCTTTTATTTTTCAACCCTTCTCTTTTTCGATCTTTTTCGACGCGCTCTTTTTCTTTCTTATTTCTCGCTATTCTAGTTTTTAGGACATAGATTTTTATTCTACTTCTTATCTAAATTTCTTAAAATTACGAAAATTTATTTTAAGTGGTTAAATTGATAGACATCAAAATTTTCTGGTTCGTAGTAATAGTTGGATTTGTACGTGGACCGAGTTATTGGAGCCAAATAGTCCTCAATTATATTGAGACCAAACGAATCTTGCCCCTCTGCTGCATCTTTTGGCTATTCGAAACGTGGGCAAAATCAGAAAAGTCTATTAATTGGATAACTTATATAATTTTTTCTTTCCTTTTAAAAACTAATAGGATATTCATTGAATGCACCGAGCAAGACGTTCACCACCTTTTGTACGTTCACCACCTGTAACTAGATCAAGACATCTAGCAAATATTACCGCCGTTGATTTTCCTTTAGAATCGTCATCCAGTCGACCAAGTACTCCAGTTCAAATTTCCGATAATCCATTTTTTGAACCCGACCTCACAATTGAGAATCCGGAGAATATTCAGGAACGATTCGTAGATCCTGAACCATTAATTTTTCATCCGGAACCACCAATCATTCAAACATAGATTGTTGAGGAACGAACCATTAAATCAGAATCCTCTAGTGATTCCGATTCAACAAATTCAATTATGGAGAATCTAGAACCTTTAAGTATGGAAGACCGAATGAGAGCTAAACGTACTGGCCAAGGTCACGCAATTACTCATCCAGACATTAATGCACCAGATTATGAAATCAAAGGATAAATTCTACATATGGTGACTAATCAATGCCAATTTAGTGGTGCGCCGAAGGAAGATCCAAATGAACATCTTCGTACCTTTAATAGGATCTGCACACTATTTAAAATAAGAGAAGTGGAGGATGAACAGATATATCTCATGTTATTTCCCTGGACTTTAAAGGGAGAAGCCAAAGATTGGTTGGAATCGTTACCTGAAGGGGCGATTGATACATGGGACGTTTGAGTTGAAAAATTTCTTAAACAATTCTTTCCGGCATCTAAAGCCGTAAGACTTCAAGGAGAAATTGTTACGTTCACACAGAAACCGAATGAAACTCTATATGAGGCGTGGACAAGATTTGGAAAGTTATTAGGAGGATGTCCGCAACATGGTTTAGACACCTGTCAAATAGTACAAATATTCTACCAAGGATGCGACATCACTACAAGGAAATACATAGATATAGCAGCTGGTGGTTCTATTATGAAGAAAACTGAAACTGATGCTTACAAAATTATTGATAACACTGCTTCCTACTCACATGAGTGGCACCAAGAAAAAGATATCGTTAGATCATCTAAAGCAGCTAGAGCCGATTCCAGCCATGACTTAGATTCCATTTCCGCAAAGATAGATGTTGTCGAGAGACGAATGGAAAAGATGACTAAAGATATCCACTCAATACGAATTAGTTGTGAGCAGTGTGGAGGATCACATTTGACAAAACATTGTCTCAGTATTGAACTAACAATGGAACAAAGAGAGAATATTTCATACATAAACCAAAGGCCTGGAAATAATTATCAGAATAATTATCAACCGCCAAGACCTATTTACAATCAAAATCAGAACTATAACCGAAATATTCCATACAACAACCAACAAGGTCCTAGCAATCAACAAGTATCTAACAATACTTACAACCAGCATAGACCTAATTTTCAAAACAAACCACCACAAACCGATGATAAAAAGCCAAATTTAGAAGATATGATGACGAAGCTAGTTGAAACTCAAACGCAGTTTTTCACATCTCAGAAACAAACTAATGAACAAAATGCTCAAGCATTTAGAAATCAACAAGCTTCTATTCAAAACTTGGAACAAGAAGTAAGTAACCTAGCAAGGTTAATAGGTGAAAGAAAACCGGGAAATTTACCTAGTTATACAAATGCTAACCCCCGGAATGAAATAGCTAAAGCCATTACCACAAGAAGTGGTACAACACTTAAACCACCTGTAATACCTATAATTTCTGATGAAGCTATTCCTACTCCACAAGAACCACAACCTGAACAAGATAAGGAAAAAGAACCGGTAGTTGAAAAGGTTAATGAAGATAACACAGTTAAGGCTAAACCTTATGTTAAACCATACCAACCACCACTTCCTTACCAGAGTAAAATGAAGAAAGAGAAACTTGAAGTCGAGCAATCCAAATTCTTGGATATGTTTAAACAGATAAATGTAAATCTTCCTTTCATTGATGTGATTTCAGGAATGCCTAGATATGCTAAATTCTTGAAAGATCTGATCACGAATAGAAAGAAAATGAAAGAACTTTCGGCTGTTACTATGAATGCTAATTGTTCAGCAGTGCTGTTGAATAAGATACCAGAAAAACTATCTGATCCAGGAAGTTTCACAATTCCATGTTTTCTCGGTAGTCTTAGTTCAATAGAAGCATTGGCAGACTTAGGTGCTAGTATAAATTTAATGCCGTATTCACTATACACTAAACTAGACCTTGGAGAATTGAAACCAACAAGAATAAGCATACAACTAGCCGATCGATCAATAAAATATCCTAGAGGGATAATGGAGAACATGCTAGTTAAAGTTGGTACTTTAGTATTTCCAGTAGATTTTGTTGTTCTGGACATAGAAGAAGATTCTCAAGTTCCTCTCATATTAGGAAGACCATTGTTAAACACGGATAAAGCAATGATAGACGAGAGTGTTACCTTTTCAGTTGATAGAGCAATGCAACAACCGCAATCTGCAGATGATACATGTTATTATATTCAAACTATAGATTCACATGCAGAATTGTTAGAAGAATTTCCAAAATTACAAGGAACAGGAGAATGTTCTTTAGGAGAAGGAACTGAACAAATTGATAAAGTTGAAATGTTAGCTACACTAATAGCTAATGGATATGAACCAACAACAGAAGAAATTCAAATGCTAAAAGAAGAAGACAGATATCGATATAAATCATCGATAGAAGAACCTCCGACATTAGAGTTAAAGCCACTTCCAAACCATTTGGAATACGCTTATTTACATGGTGAATCTGAATTACCTGTAATAATATCGTCTTCTCTTACTGAAAATGATAAATCACAACTCATTTCTGTGTTGAAATCTCATAAACCAGCCATTGCATGGAAGATTCATGATATTAAAGGAATAAGTCCTTCGTATTGCACACATAAAATCCTTATGGAAGAAGGTCATAAAACGTATGTGCAACGCCAATGAAGACTAAATCCGAATATGCAAGATGTAGTTAAAAAAGAAATTATTAAACTACTAGATGCAGGTTTAATTTATCCAATCTCTGATAGTCCATGGGTAAGCCCAGTTCAATGCGTGCCTAAGAAGGGTGGCATGACTGTCATTACAAATGAAAAAAATGAACTTATTCCTACTAGGACTGTAACAGGATGGCGTGTATGTATTGATTATAGAAAATTAAATGACGCCACCAGAAAAGATCACTTTCCCTTACCTTTCATTGATCAAATGTTGGAAAGGCTAGCCGGAAATAGTTACTATTGTTTTCTTGATGGATTTTCCGGATATTTTCAAATTCCAATAGCACCCGAAGATCAAGAGAAAACCACGTTCACGTGCCCTTATGGTACTTTTGCTTACAAACGCATGCCATTTGGACTTTGCAACGCCCCTGCAACCTTTCAAAGATGCATGATGGCGATTTTTCACGACATGATAGAAGAATGCATGGAAGTTTTCATGGATGACTTTTCAGTCTTCGGTGATACATTTGAATCATGTCTAGTTAATCTGGAACGAATGCTTATTAGATGCGAACAATCAAATCTAGTACTTAATTGGGAGAAATGCCATTTCATGGTTAAAGAAGGCATCGTTCTTGGACATAAAATTTCAAAAGAAGGAATTGAAGTGGATAGAGCTAAAGTAGATGTAATTGCTAAACTTCCACATCCCACCAATGTTAGAGGAGTTAGGAGTTTTCTAGGGCATGCCGGTTTTTACTGACGTTTCATAAAAGACTTTTCTAAAATTGCCACTCCTATGAATAAACTCCTAGAAAAGGATGCTCCATTCATCTTTTCAGATGAATGTATCAAATCTTTTAATATTCTTAAAGAGAAACTCACTAATGCGCCGATCATGATAACACCAAATTGGAATCTACCGTTTGAACTAATGTGCGATGCAAGTGATTTTGCAATGGGAGCCGTTTTAGGACAAAGGATTGAAAAACGATTTCAACCTATATATTATGCTAGTAAGACGTTACAAGGAGCAAAAACAAATTACACAACTACTGAAAAAGAACTCCTTGCTATTGTCTTTGCTTTTGATAAATTTCGTTCATATCTCGTTCTAGCTAAAACGGTGGTCTATACCGACCATTCTGCTCATAGATACCTATTTTCGAAACAAGATGCCAAACCAAGATTAATCCGTTGGATCTTACTCTTACAAGAATTTGATATTGAAATCCGAGATAAAAGAGGAGCAGAAAATCTCGCCGCTGATCATCTTTCTCGTCTTGAAAATCCCGAATTAGAAGTTCTAAATGAATCGGCCATACAAAACAACTTTCCTGATGAATATCTATTAAAGATAGATTATAATGAAATTCCATGGTTTGCAGACTATGCAAACTACTTAGTATGTGGATTCCTTGAAAAAGGATTATCGTACCAAAAAAGAAAGAAATTCTTCAGTGATATAAAACACTATTTCTGGGAAGATCCACATCTATTTAAAAGTTGTCCAGATGGAATAATACGCCGATGTGTATTCGGAGATGAAGCTAGTAAAATTTTAAACCATTGTCACACAGGACCAACAGGAGGGCATTATGGGCCTCAACTAACAGCAAGAAAAGTTTATGATGCTGGATTCTATTGGCCTACAATTTATAAAGACGCACACCTTCTTTGCAAATCCTGTGATGCTTGTCAAAGGGCCGGAAAAATAAGTCAACGTGATGAAATGCCACAAAATGTCATTCAAGTATGCGAAGTATTTGACATTTGGGGTATTGACTTTATGGGTCCATTTCCAAAATCTCATAATAATCTCTATATTCTCGTAGCCATTGATTATGTATCTAAATGGGCGGAAGCACAAGCTCTCCCAACTAACGATGCACGAGTTGTAGTCAACTTTTTAAAACGTCTTTTTGCAAGGTTTGGAACACCGAACGCTTTAATAAGTGATCGGGGAACTCATTTCTGTAATAATCAACTTGAGAAAGTTCTCAAAAGATATGGAGTAACTCATAAAATCTCCACCGCATATCATCCACAAACAATTGGACAAGTTGAAAATACCAACCGAGCTTTAAAACGTATTCTAGAGAAAACCGTAGGATCAAATTCGAAGGAATGGTCCATTAAATTGGAGGATGCACTATGGGCTTTTAGAACAGCCTACAAAAATCCAATTGGAACCACACCTTTTAAACTTATTTATGGAAAAGCATGTCATCTTCCAGTAGAAATTGAACACAAAGCATTTTAGGCTTTGAAGACATGTAATCTTGATTTACATGAAGCTGGACGTCTACGGTTAAGTCAACTAAACGAATTAGAAGAATTAAGACATGAAGCATACGAAAATTCGTTAATCTATAAGGAAAGAACGAAGAAATGGCATGATAAAAGAATCAGAAGTTCAAAAGAATTTAAAGGAGACAGAGTTCTTCTTTTCAATTCACGATTCAAGCTATTTCCTGGAAAATTGAAATCAAGATGGTCTGGACCATTCATAGTCAAAAGAGTTTTCCCATACGGAACGATAGAATTAATAAATTCAAATGGAATTGAATTTAAAGTTAATGGTCACAGAGTTAAACATTACATAGATAGTCCGATGGAAGTCGACAACGAAGTTAATCACAATTTCGATACCACAGCTAACTAAGTGTGAGGAGAATCAAGTCTTTTAAGGATTTTATGTATTTCTGTTAGAGTTAGATTGTCTGTTTTCGTGTAGTTCTCGAAAATGGAACCCGAATGGTCTTTCCCTAGCAGACCCTAAAGAACTAGTCTTCTCCCCCCATTCTGAATTTTTAATTTTTTTTAGGAAATGAAGACTGCCTGCGAACTAAACCATGGTCTAATGCTACACGCTTTGATCACTAAACGTAATAATGACACACTTCTGAGTGAAATAGTATCAGTAATCAGAGAAATATTGGACGGAGTAAGAAAAGAATCCAGATGCGAAGATAATAAGTTACAATTTGGTAAAGGAAAATCAAAATCCGCAGCGAAAAGAAGAGCACGACACCTAGAAAGATGTCAGAAATGCGAAAAATGGTCACATGGAGGTAAATGTTCAATTAATCAAACCTATTCAAACACCGAATTTGTTACTTTATGCAGAGACGGACCGTTCATATGTTTAGAAGAAAAAACACTGAATGCTCGAGGTTACGCCAATGTAGCCATGGAAAACTAATTAAACCGACTATCTTATGAATGGGATAGATCATATAACTAAGAATACTATCTCACAGGTAAGTCTGTACAGTTTTTATTTTTTTATTTTTATTTTTAACCTTTTGATAATAAACGCTAATTTGTTCGCTATAAAGTATTAAATTGGTATTCAATAAAATTAGGTTTGGCGACCGAAATTATTGATATCATTCAAAAATTTATTACATCACTGCGAAATTTAACGTTTATTCTTAAGGTATAAATATCTTTAATCAATCAACCTAAAATATTTCAAAAATTCGTCATGAGTTAAATTAGGTCATGGAACCGAAATTACTTTACCGAAAAGAGGGGCGCATATTTTTGATAATATTTGATTGATTAAAGTGGGATAAAAGACCAAAAAGATTTTTAATTTTATTTTTTTTACCATGTTTTTAAAATTAATATATAAATATTAAATTAATATTTTGAACTTTGTAAAATTAATATATTTAAAATTGTAAATATTTGAAAAATTAATCTTTTTAATATAAGTTTGTATGTTTAAAAACAAAAATATAATATAAGTTTGGTGTGAATTTTTAATTTTTATTATATGAATTCTTAATTTTATGCATTTTAAATTTAAGTTTGGTGTGAATTTAAAAAAAAAATTACTTTATTTCGCTAAGTTAAAATATGATTTTTAAAATTCGTCGTGAGTTGAAGACTAAGTCGTTGAACCGAAATTGCTTTACCCGAGGGAGGGACGAGAACTTTTATTATCATTATTTTTAATCTTATTGAATTAAAGTATGCCAAAAACATTAAAAAAAAAAAAAAAAAAACCCAAAAATCTAAGCTTTTAAAACAATCGCTTGAAAAAGACAAATTTTAAAATTTTGTCGAGGGACGGACTAGGACATCGTTCCGAAACGACCTCGTCCTAAATAACAAGGGAAACAAAATTTTAAAATTAATTACTTAATTGTTTTAATTAGTATAAGATGTTAAAAAAAAAAATACAAACTCCGCGACTCGCGGAGTTTGAAGGGTAAATTTGCCGCGACTTGCGGAGGGACTAAAATCCAGAAAAAAATATAACGAGCTGAACTGATCAGTCCCCTTCCCCATCCACAAAAACTACGAACAAAACACCCGAAAAACACACACTAAAACCTCCGAAATTCACAATTTTTCACCGTTTTTCTTCAAATCTTTCACAAAATCATGTTGAGAAGGATGTTATCAAGGAATTACTCAAGGAAAACGGTAAATTTCTACACCTAAACACCATTTAATCCAAAAATTGGTGTTCTTGAGCAATTTTTTCCCCAATTCGATTTTGATGCTTTTTAGTGTAATTATTCTTAAATTGCTTATGTATTATGCTTGTATAACCTAGATTGATGCTATTTAACATGATTAGAAGCCTTAAACTTCAAATTTTGAGTAATCTAGGGTTTGTGTTCTTGAGCAATTTGGGGCTTTTTGATATAAACAGGTTATGGCCGATTTTTGTCATGAATTGTTGCTAAATTAAGTACTGTAACATGTTTAGGTAGTTAAATGATCCAAACTTTGAGCCTAAGCATGATTTTGAGAATTAAAGTGGACTTTTTCAAGTCTAAAATTCATGAACTTGATTTTTAAGAGATAATGCCATTTGAAACTTGTTTAATTCCTAGTAATGATTATTTTGACATGTTATTTGAGTTGAATGCTTATGAACTTGGTGATCATTTTCGTATATGCTTATTTGAAAAAGTGTAGATTTGATAAAAATATGAAAATGAGCTTAAGTTTGATATAAATTGAACATGTCATTGTAATTATTTTGATTGATGATTTTGCTGACACTAATGCATATTTGGATGCACAAAAATTGTGTTTGATGTGTTTTGCAGACTGAAAGGGGTGAATCTTCATCCCAAGCTCGCAATGCTCCGGCTAAGAATACGGAACAACAGGAGGTGGATAACTACTACAAACAAGATATACCTCATCCAGTCATGACATTTTCAGATATGCACTTGGAAGATTTGCACCCGAACTTGAGATTTGACAGACGTTGGATAGATTATCCAAAATACCAAAGGGGTTTGCATACTCTTCATTCTAAAGCTGTTGAAGTACCTAGGGTAATAGAATGGGCACCGTTAGAAGCTGTAGAATTGGTCGGGCCAATTAGGGAATTACTTACACAGAGGTATGGTAATTCTACTTTTAACAATTGGGTACGTTTATTCAACATGCGTAGACCTGTATATAAAGTATGGTGTGAAGAATTATTGTGTAGTATAGAAATAAATGATCGGGTAGTTAGTTTAACCGATCGATCTTTTATTAGATTTTTAATAGGAGGTTCGATGTGCCACATGTCTTTACTAGACATGGCTCTGGCTTTACGTATATATACGCCTGAGGAGTTAGAATCTGCCGATTGTAGAGGGTTGATATTAAATGGTAGGAAAATTGATGAAAATTTTGATACGCATGGTGTATGGAGTCAAATGACTAGCCATCACCGATTTAAAGGGGGAAATTACTCTTATTTGGATATAGATAGAGCAGAGTTAAGAGTAATTCATAGGTTTTTAGCCAATTCGATTACACAATGAGGTAAGAACAAGGAAAAGGTAAATGAACAGGATTTATTTTACCACATGTGTATTCGAGACCCACAAAGCGCTGTAAGTATACCTTATTGTGTGGGTTATTATTTATCAGCTATGCTTAGGGGGATGAGACCGCATAGCATAATAGGAGGTGGTATATTTATTACTTTGATTGCTGAATATCTCGATGTGGATATAAGTCGGGGGGGATTATTAGTCGAAGAACCAGAACCCCGCGATACAATAGGTTTAAATGTATACCACGGTGCGAAGGTTTTGAAGAGGCGAAATAACGTCGCAGTACAATACCATGGTAGACATCCACAGGTTGAGAGAAACCAACAGCAAGGTAATGTGGGAGGGGGAAATGAAATGACAGAAATGCAAAGGTTTATAGCTTCACAAGAGTACGAAAATGCTAGACATCGAGCATTTGAAGATTGGCAAGTTCATCAAAACCAAATCATAGCTTATTGCCAACAAATAGGTAGAAACTATATTCCTACTCCATCGCCCGTATTTCCTCCCTGGTCTATAGAGATCCAACCACCGTATCCTACGTATAACCCAGCCGAAGTATTTTATAACACATATGGTTATGCATGGAACCCCTACTGGTATCAGTATCATCCCTAGTCTACTTAGTTTTATTTATTTTATAATTTGTAATGTTGATACATTTAATACTTATGTTGGAATTGTATTAGTTTTTATAATTTACAAATTTTTTAGATTTTAATAATGTTTGAATGTGGGGTAATATACCAAACTTCAAAAATATGTATATATGTTTGCAGTTTATCTTATGTACACAACAGGGTAAAACAACGTATTTTCAAAGACTAGCATTAAGTTCAGCAAAAGCAACTAATTTTGACGACAAGATGCAAAATAAATGTGATATAATAACAAGACGGAATGAACAAATGATATGCACCATTTATCATTCAGCAAACAAACGCCAATATGTTTGGAAACTTTGGTAAAATTTAATCATTTTCACACAAATCACCCTCAATAATTTAAATTGTTACTGATTTCTTGCAAATGAGGGCATTGCAAGATCTTAAGTGTGGGAAGGGGTTAAATTCTTTCGGATTTTAAAATTTTTACTTTATACACTTGGTTACCATTAGAAATACTTTATTACTTTTGAGTGCTACCTGTGTGCAGGACTGACATCGGGCACATGAAGCTCTCGGCTGGATTAGTTTAGAGGAATTAGATAAAATCTGTAGGGACGAGAACTCATCCGTTAAGGATATTGTAAATTACCAACCGTAGAGATATGCACTCGGTTGGGTTTTTGTATAATGAATGTGATTTCTTTATATCGTGTTGTATGCTGTGTATAAACTAGTTTACTTTTTCTTTGAGTTGCATATATTTGTCATAACAAAAATGATGTATCTAGACTACGCGTGAGTGTGGTCGTGTTGTTTATACGGTAGAACCGGGCCACCAATGATATGGTCGGACACCCTTGTTATCCATTTAAGGTTCTTCAAGGGGTGTCCTCCAACCAACGAAAGCTAGAAAGCATTTCTTCTGGCGGTAGGTCTGAAATATGCCGAAAGACTTTTGATTTTACTTGTGTCATATTCAGAGTCATTACAGTGCATAAGTATATAAAATAAAGCTTTATTTATGACTTATACATAGAAATTATTTGAGTACACAAGTGTTTATGCCGTCCGAGTGGGTGATCAGTCCTCCCAGTAGCAGGTAAGTTACACGGGATATTTCTTTAAATGGAAGGCGTGCCAAGGGCGTTGTATCGGGATTCCATCCGATGTCTCCAGGTATTATGCACCATACTCAGTTATCCCGACAACCTTGTAGGGTCCCACCCATTTGGGGCCTAGTTTACCGACGTCTTGCTGCCGGCTGGCCTCGTTGCTATGCAACACCAATTCGTTTAACTGAAAGTCCAGTGGTTTGACTTTTTTGTCATAGTGGTTTGCGATTTGTTGCTTCTTTTCATCTTACTGGATATGGGCTATTGTTCGTCGCTCTTCCAGAGCATCCAAGTTTTCTCGTAATGTGTCATCATTTTGTTGTTCATCAAATTCTGTTATTCGATCAGTTGGAACAAGCACTTCATCCGGTATAACTGCTTCGGTTTAGTACACCAGACTGAAAGGTGTTTCGTTCATACTGTCTTTCGGCGTTGTCCGATGTGTCCACAGTACATGTTGGAGTTCATTCACCCATCCTTGTCGGTGTTGCCTAATCTTGCTTTTATGCCGGCAACGATGTCTGTTTGTGACCTCGACCTGCCCATTGGCCTGCGGGTAGGCCACGGAGGTAAATGACTGTTGAATGTCCATGTCGGCGCACCAGTCTTTGAATGGATTATGTGCGAACTTCGCCATTGTCGCTGACTATCTCCCGTGGTAAGCCGAAACGACAAACAATGTCCTCCCATACAAATGTTAAGATCTTTCTTCATGTAATTGTGCTTAACGGTTTCGTCTCAACCCACTTGGTAAAATAGTCGATTGCGACTACTAAGAATTTAATGTTGCCGACACCCCGTGGGATGGGCCGACGATTGATAATGCTAAAAACGAACATATATTTCATAGCATTATTCCTCAAGAAAGACAAGCTTTTAGTTACAATTGTTCTATTTACAAGTGATATTCGTTTAAATAATAAAAGGTGAAGACAAAAGATAGATTCGACGAATTGAAGACGCAAACGACCAAAAAGCTCAAAAGTACAAAATACAATCAATGAGGTTCCAATTATTGATAAGAAACGTCTCAAAATTACAAGAGTACAAGATTCAAAACGCAAAGTACAAGATATTAAATTATTCTCAAGGACGTTCGAAAATTCAGAACCGGGACCAGAGTCAACTCTCAACGCTCGACGCAACGGACTAAAAATTACAAGTCAACTATGCACATAAATATAATATAATATTTAAATAATTACTAAAATTATTTATATATTATATTTATTTATATAATCGTCGGCAAACAAAGATCCAAAGTTGAGTGAGCTGTAAAATGGAACTCCGCGACTTGCGGAGTTCGAAGACCAAATGGGCCGCGACTCGCGGAGCCCCCAATTTTCAAACAGCCTATAAAAGCAACGCAGTTCGACGAGTAAAAATATGAATATATATCAATCTCTCTATATCTATACGTAATATTTATTTATAATTTATATTTTAATTTTAATTTTAAATCCTAATAATAAGGGTATGTTAGCGAATGTTGTAAGAGTGTAAGTCGAAATTCTGTCCGTGTAACGCTACGCTATTTTTAATCATTGTAAGTTAGGTTCAACCTTTTTACATTAATGTCTCGTAGCTAAGTTATTATTATGCTTATTTAATCCGAAGTAATCATGATGTTGGGCTAAAAATATTAAAATTGGGTAATTGGGCTTTGTACCATAATTGGGGTTTGGACAAAAGAACGACACTTGTAGAAATTAGACTATGGGCTATTAATGGGCTTTATATTTGTTTAACTAAATGATAGTTTGTTAATGTTAATATAAAGATTTACAATTGAGCGTCCCTATAAATAACCATTTACACTCGATCGGACACGATGGGCGGGGTATTTATATGTACGAATAATCGTTCATTTAACCGGACACGGGAATGAATTAATAGCCACTAGAATTATTAAAACAGGGGTGAAATTATGTACAAGGACACTTGGCATAATTGTTAACAAAGTATTAAAACCTTGGGTTACACTCAGTCGACATCCTGGTGTAATTATTAAACAAAGTATTAAAATCTTGTTACAGTTTAAGTCCCCAATTAGTTGGAATATTTGACTTCGGGTATAAGGATAATTTGACGATGACACTCGCACTTTATATTTATGACTGATGGACTGTTATGGACAAAAACCAGACGGACATATTAAATAATCCAGGACAAAGGACAATTAACCCATGGGCATAAAACTAAAATCAACACGTCAAACATCATGATTACGGAAGTTTAAATAAGCATAATTCTTTTATTTCATATTTAATTTCCTTTATTTTATATTTAATTGCACTTCTAATTATCGCATTTTTATTTATTGTTATTGTATTTAATTGCACTTTTAATTATCGTACTTTGTAATTATCGCAAGTTTATTTTATCGCACTTTTATTATTCGCAATTTCATTATCGTTATTTACTTTACGCTTTAAATTAAGTCTTTTATTTATTTAATATTTTACATTTGGTTTTAACTGCGACTAAAGTTTTAAAATCGACAAACCGGTCATTAAACGGTAAAAACCCCCCTTTATAATAATAATATTACTTATATATATATATATATATTTGTATTTTTATAAAATAAAACTAATATAGCGTTAAGCTTTGATTAAAAGATTTTCCCTGTGGAACGAACCGGACTTACTAAAAACTACACTACTGTACGATTAGGTACACTGCCTATAAGTGTTGTAGCAAGGTTTAAGTATATCCATTCTCTAAATAAATAAATATCTTGTGTAAAATTGTATCGTATTTAATAGTATTTCCTTGTAAAATTTAATAGTATTTTATACCCCGTAGCTTTGACATCAACGATATCGATTCCCCATTTGCAGAATGGTCAGGCGGCGTGTATTGGAATCATGTTTCGACGAAGGGATCGGTTGATGGGAGCGTGTATTTGACATGCTTCGCAGTTAACGATTAGTTCATACGTATCCCAGTACATGTGTGGCCAGAAATAACACATTCTCTTGATCCTGCTAACTATTGTCCGGTAGCCGGAATGTGTTGAGCAGGCTCCTTCGTGCATTTCCCGTATTAACTCTTTGGCCTGTGTCGGGCCAACGCATCGTAATTAAGGCTCCGTGAACGATTTCCTGTACAGGATGCCGTTTTTGAAATAATACATTGGTGCCCGCATTCGTATCCTGCGGGCTTGCAATTTGTCTTTCGGGAGAGTACCGTCAGTGAGGTATCTTAT
This sequence comes from Rutidosis leptorrhynchoides, assembly GCF_046630445.1. Classification (NCBI taxonomy): domain Eukaryota; kingdom Viridiplantae; phylum Streptophyta; class Magnoliopsida; order Asterales; family Asteraceae; genus Rutidosis; species Rutidosis leptorrhynchoides. The sequence continues at coordinate 168,081,872 of NC_092333.1, forward strand.
GAAGGGTGTCATTCAACATTCTTCTTCCATTGTTACTGTCGCCATGAGGGTATCCTCTTCGGTTGACTTTCTTTCTAGAACTTCAACCATAACTTTTTTGGTAAAGTGATCATATAGCAAAGAGGCAAGCTTGCTCAGGGCATTTGCTTTCTTGTTACGATTTTGAAGGATTTGTTTTATTTCAAATGCAGCGAAGGTGTTGGTTAGTGCTTTCGTAATTTCTAGGTATTTTTGCATTGATGTATCTCTTGCTTCGAAGTTGCCGTTTAGTTGGCTTGTGACCAGCTGGGAGTCGATATAAGCTGTGAGTTGCCGCACATCAATACTTTTGGCCAAGCGTAATCCAGCTATTAGTGCTTCGTACTCGGCCTCGTTGTTTGAGGCGACAAATTTCAACCGGATTACGTAAGTAATTTCTTCCCTGGTTGGGGAAACGAGGAGAATGCCTATGCCAGCTCCCTCCTCACTTGATGCCCCGTTCATATACAGTTCCCAGAATTCATCTGTCTCCCTTCTTGTAACGGTGGTTTCACCTTGTTTGATCATGTCGGAAGGGAGCTCTACCAGGAAGTCTGCTATGACTTGGCCCTTGACCGAATGCCTTGGGAGAAAGGTGATTTCATGCTCTCCGAGTTCTATTGCCCATTTTGCCATTCTACCGGAGATTTCCGGCCTGGTTAGAACGTGTTTTATTGGTTGGTCCGTAAAGACTTGTATCGGGTGTGCTTGGAAATATCGCCGCAGCCGTCTGGCTGTGTGTACTAAAGCGTAAATCAGTTTTTCCATGGCTGGGTAGTTTACTTCCCCGTTTTGCAATACTTTGCTTACAAAGTACACTGGCATTTGATTCTTGCCTCTGTCGGCAATTAGGACTGAGCTGATTGCCTCGGAGGAGGCGGCGAGGTATACCGTGAGGGTATCTCCCGGTATAGCTGCCGTTAACGCTGGCAGCTCTTTTAAGAATGCCTTCATATCCTGGAAGGTTCTCTCAGCCTCATCCATCCATATGAAATCTTTTTTACTTAAGCACCCTTTTAATGTCTGGAAAAAGGGGAGAGCCCTGTCGGCGGCTCGTGACAGGAACCTTGTGAGTGCCGCTAGTTTCCCGTTTAGGCTCTGCACGTCCTTTTTACTCTTGGGTGACTGCATGTTTTCGATTGCTTGAATCTTCTTCGGGTTTGCCTTGATCCCTCTCGGAGTGATCATGAAACCCAAGAAACGGCCTTCTTTCATTCCGAAAGAGCACTTTGACGGATTTAGCTTCATATTGATTTTGCGTAGCGAATCGAACGTTTCGATGATGTCTAGGATCATTTGTTCTTCTGTTTTGCTCTTGATGACGATGTCATCCACGTACGCTTCGATATTTCGTTCGATTTGGTCCTCGAACGCTTTGTCGATTAGCTGTTGGTATGTTGCTCCGGCATTCTTCAGCCCGAATAGCATTTTGGTATAGCAAAAGATGCCTTTGTTCGTGAAGAATGCGGTTTTCTCTTCATCGATTTCTGCCATTGGGATTTGTTAGTAGCCCCTGTATGCATCCAGGAAGCTTAGGAACTGGTAACCCGAGAGAGACTCGACCTTCCAGTCAATTTTCGGCAGAGGGTAATTGTCTTTTGGGCATGCTTTGTTGATCTCTTTGTAGTCGACACACATGCGCCAAGATCCGTCCGCCTTCTTTACCATTACGGGGTTCGCTACCCATGTTTGATATTTTACTTTCTTCATTATGCCGGCGTCAACTAGTTGTTGTACTTCGTTATCTAGGAATTCACTTCGCTCTAACGCCATTGCCCTTTTCTTCTGGACGACTGGTGTGATATTCAGATTTACGTTTAGCCGATGTTGGGCTATTTCCCGCGGGACACCCGTCATGTCAGATGGTTCCCAGGCGAAGACATCAATACTTGCTGCTAAGAGTTTGCAGAGCGTATCCTTTGCGTTGGTGCTCAAAGTGGTACCAATCTAGATCCGTTGGCCCGGATGCTTGGGATTTGGGGATACGTAACCGTCGTCATAGACTACGATATCGTTCACTCCGTTGAATATTTGCATGCATTCGATTGGTTCCATTTCTTGCGTCCGGATTGTGGCAATTCTGGACGGGGTCGGGAATTTCAGCATGCCATGGACTGTAGACGCGATTGCGCCAAATTTCTGAATGGCATTACATCCCAAAATGACGTTATATCGTGAGTCTGTTTTGACTATAGAGAATTCTATGTCTGCTGCACTTTGAAAGGGTAATGTTCCCAAAACGACCTCCAAGGTGATGGAGCCCACCGGCCAAGTTGCAGCGCTATTGAATCCTGCCAGTGGTGACGTTGCGGCTTTATTCTGCCGTCTGATGTTTTCTGGCAGCTGCAGAAAACAATGCTCAAACATGACCTCTGCCCCTGCATCAATTTCTGCCATTGGGATTTGTTGGTAGCCCATGTATGCATCTAGGAAGCTTAGGAACTGGTAACCCGAGAGAGACTCGACCTTCCAGTCAATTTTCGGCAGAGGGTAATTATCTTTTGGGCATGCTTTGTTGATGACTTTGTAGTCGACACACATGCGCCAATATCCGTCCGCCTTCTTTACCATTACAGGGTTCGCTACCCATGTTTGATATTTTACTTTCTTCATTATGCCGGCGTCAACTAGTCGTTGTACTTCGTTATCTAGGAATTCACTTCGTTCTAACGCCATTGCCCTTTTCTTCTGGATGACTGGTGTGATATTCGCATTTACGTTTAGCCGATGTTGGGCTATTTCCCGCGGGACACCCGTCATGTCAGATGGTTCCCAGGCGAAGACGTCAATACTTGCTGCTAAGAGTTTGCAGAGAGTATCCTTTGCGTTGGTGCTCAAAATGGTACCAATCTAGATCCGTTGGCCCGGATTCTTGGGATTTGGGGATACGTAACCGTCATCATAGACTACGATATCGTTCGCTCCGTTGAATATTTGCATGCATTCGATTGGTTCCATTTCTTGCGTCCGAATTGTGGCAATTCCGGCCGGGGTCGGGAATTTCAGCATACCATGGACTGTAGACGCGATTGCGCCAAATTTCTGAATGGCATTACATCCCAAAATGACGTTATATCGTGAGTCTGTTTTGACTATAGAGAATTCTATGTCTGCTGCACTTTGAAAGGGTAATGTTCCCAAAACGACCTCCAAGGTGATGGAGCCCACCGGCCAAGTTGCAGCGCTATTGAATCCTGCCAGTGGCGACGTTGCGGCTTTATTCTGCCGTCTGATGTTTTCTGGCAGCTGCAGAAAACAATGCTCAAACATGACCTCTGCCCCTGCACCGGTGTCGGTGTATATTCACCAAATTTGGCAATTGGAGATATGTGCTCGTATGATAACAGGGTCTGAAGATGGGTTAATGTTAAATAACGAGGGGAAGATGATGGGTTCATGCTTCTATTCATCTAACACCCCTGATTTTCGTCTCTGTCCCATGACCCATGAGTGAATCATATGAACATCGGTTCTGTGTATGCTTGCTTCTTCACTTTCCAGCTCATCGTGGTGAGTTGTGATTAATTTCGTACCTTTAGATAGCACCATTTGATCAAACCAAAATCGTTTGGTATGAACAGATTTCGGGTTTGAGTGCTTGATTTGGGAAAAAGAGTAGGTTGATTGTTTTAACTCCAATAATTGTGCAAACCCCGATTTGAAATCTGGATTCCAAGGGCACAAAATAATCGATTGAATTAGCCTTATTCGATCAAAATCGAATAAGCTAATATCTAAGAGTGAGGATTAATTCTGACGATGGTCGGAGCACCGGCCGGAATTGGTTTAACGACTGGAGTGATGTTACCGCAATTGATTTTGGCAGAGTAACATTAATGCATCCAGTGTTCTCCGAATGAAAGATCTTGTTTATGTATTTATAGATGTTTAGGAGGGAATGGTTGATAATGCTAAAAACGAACATATATTTCATAGCATTATTCCTCAAGAAAGACAAGCTTTTAGTTGCAATTGTCCTATTTACAAGTGATATTCGTTTAAATAATAAAAGGTGAAGACAAAAGACAGATTCGACGAATTGAAGATGCAAACGACCAAAAAGCTCAAAAGTACAAAATACAATCAAAGAGGTTCCAATTATTGATAAGAAACGTCTCAGAATTACAAGAGTACAAGATTCAAAACGCAAAGTACAAGATATTAAATTGTACGCAAGGACGTTTGAAAATCTGGAACCGGGACCAGAGTCAACTCTCAACGCTCGACGCAACGGACTAAAAATTACAAGTCAACTATGCACATGAATATAATATAATATATAATTAATTCTTAAAATTAATATATATATTATATTATAAAACCGTCGGCATAAAAAAACAAAGACTTTTGAGTCTCCCCAGCTGGCCATGCGATCGCATGGCCTGGAAGGCATAAGTCCATGCGATCGCATGGTGCACAGTTCCGGCCCACATGCCTATAAAAATCGAGCTTTGGTGTAACACAAAACACATCTTTTTCTTCTCACTCAAACGTAGTATATGTATATATAATTTATATTTTAATTTTAATTTTAATTTTAAATCCTAATAATAAGGGTGTGTTAGCGAATGTTGTAAGGGTGTAAGTCGAAATTCTGTCCGTGTAACGCTACGCTATTTTTAATCATTGTAAGTTATGTTCAACCTTTTTACATTAATGTCTCGTAGCTAAGTTATTATTATGCTTATTTAATCCGAAGTAATCATGATGTTGGGCTAAAAATATTAAAATTGGGTAATTGGGCTTTGTACCATAATTGGGGTTTGGACAAAAGAACGACACTTGTGGAAATTAGACTATGGGCTATTAATGGGCTTTATATTTGTTTAACTAAATGATAGTTTGTTAATATTAATATAAAGATTTACAATTGGGCGTCCCTATAAATAACCATTTAAACTCGATCGGACACGATGGGCGGGGTATTTATATGTACGAATAATCGTTCATTTAACCGGACACGGGAATAGATTAATAGCCACTAGAATTATTAAAACCGGGGTGAAATTATGTACAAGGACACTTGGCATAATTGATAACAAAGTATTAAAACCTTGGGTTACACTCAGTCGACATCCTGGTGTAATTATTAAACAAAGTATTAAAATCTTGTTACAGTTTAAGTCCCCAATTAGTTGGAATATTTAACTTCGGGTATAAGGATAATTTGACGAGGACACTCGCACTTTATATTTATGACTGATGGACTGTTATGGACAAAAACCAGACGGACATATTAAATAATCCAGGACAAAGGACAATTAACCCATGGGCATAAAACTAAAATCAACACGTCAAACATCATGATTACGGAAGTTTAAATAAGCATAATTCTTTTATTTCATATTTAATTTCCTTTATTTTATATTTAATTGCACTTCTAATTATCGCACTTTTATTTTTTGTTATTTTATTTAATTGCACTTTTAATTATCGTACTTTTTAATTATCGCAAGTTTATTTTATTGCACTTTTATTTATCGCAATTTCATTATCGTTATTTACTTTACGCTTTAAATTAAGTCTTTTATTTATTTAATATTTTACATTTGGTTTTAACTGCGACTAAAGTTTTAAAATCGAAAACCGGTCATTAAACGGTAAAAAACCCCCCTTTAAAATAATAATATTACTTATATATATTCGTATTTTTATAAATTAAACTAATATAGCGTTAAGCTTTGATTAAAAGATTCCCTGTGGAACGAACCGGACTTACTAAAAACTACACTACTGTACGATTAGGTACACTGCCTATAAGTGTTGTAGCAAGGTTTAAGTATATCCATTCAATAAATAAATAAATATCTTGTATAACATTGTATCGTATTTAATAGTATTTCCTTGTAAAATTTAATAGTATTTTATACCCTTTAGCTCTAACCATCAAGTATTTTTGGCGCCGCTGCCGGGGAACGCCGAAGCGAAACGCCACACATATAAAAAAAATACGCTTTTGTAAAAATACGTTTTAAATATTCGAAAATATAAAAAGAAAACAAAAATATAAATATTTTTAAGAGTTTGTTAAATATTTAAGTTCTATAAAAGTTTCTTTATCTTTATTTTATAAAAATATAAGTTTTATTTAATTTATATAAATATATTACATAAATATATAAAACAGAAAATTCAAAACAGAAAAAAAAAATATAAAAACACTCGGGCCTGCTACTGTAGCAGCCCGTAACCTGGCCCAAAACCTCAGCTCATGCGATCGCATGAGCCCGAAGGCATAAACTCATGCGATCGCATGAGAGTGTCTGACACGCCAACTGCAACCCTAAAACTGCATTTATTACGGTGTATTATTATATTTATTTAATAAACCCTAATTAGGTTTTAATATTTTATTATTTAGTTTAATTTTAGTTTTTAATTTATTTTATATTTAGTTAAATTAGTTTAATTAAGTTGTAAAATTAATAGTTTTATAAAATAAATAATATAAAAATAATATTTTTATAAAAATTGTAATTTTTACAACTTTTAGTATATTTTTATATTTTGTCCCTTTTTAATTGTTTTAGCGTAACTTTTGTATTTTTCGCTCGTATTTAGTTTTAAGACATAGTTTTTGCCATAGTTATTTTTATTTCTAGATTTTTAGGCTCTGCCGTAAAATCCCTTAAGTGCTTTTTCTTTAGACTAAGATATAGGTGCTTTAGAATTTTGCGACGCCTTTTAAGTTTTAGTTCCTTTTTAAGATATTGCCATTTGGGATATAGTTTTACTTGTAAGCTTTAATATTTTTAGATGCCTTTTACCTATGTATCAATTATCATTCCAATTAGTAATCTCAATTTGCGATTATAATTTTAAGTTAGTGATAGTAATAAGGTTGGGTTAGTCGAGTTTTTTTTAAGTTCTATAAGTCATTTTTTTTTCTTTCTTATTTTTCGACGCCTTTTATTTTTTCGATCTTTTCTTTTTCGACCTTTTTCGACGCGCTCTTTTTCTTTCTTATTTCTCGCCATTCTAGTTTTAGGACATAGATTTTTATTCTACTTCTTATCTAAATTTCTTAAAATTACGAAAATTTATTTTAAGTGGTTAAATTGATAGACATCCAAATTTTCTGGTTCGTAGTAATAGTTGGATTTGTACGTGGACCGGGTTATTGGAGCCAAACAGTCCTCAATTATATTGAGACCAAACGAATCCTACCCCTCTGCTGCATCTTTTGGCTATTCGAAACGTGGGCAAAATCAAAAAAGTCTATTAATTGGATAACTTATATAATTTTTTCTTTCCTTTTAAAAACTAATAGGATATTCAGTGAATGCACCGAGCAAGACGTTCACCACCTGTAACTCGATCAAGACATCTAGCAAATATTACCGCTGTTGAATTTTCTTTAGAATCGTCATCAAGTCGACCAAGTACTGAAATTCAAATTTCCGATAATCCATTTTTTGAACCCGACCTCACAATTGAGAATCCGGGGAATATTCAGGGGCGATTCATAGATCCTGAACCATTAAATTTTCCTCCGGAACCACCAATCATTCAAACAGAGATTGTTGAGGAATAAACCATTAAATCAGAATCCTCTAGTGATTCCGATTCAACAAATTCAATTATGGAGAATCTGGAACCTTTAAGTATGGAAGACCGAATGAGAGCTAAACGCACTGGCCAAGGTCACGCAATTACTCATCCAGACATTAATGCGCCAGATTATGAAATCAAAGGACAAATTCTACACATGGTAACTAATCAATGCCAATTCAGTGGTGCACCGAAGGAAGATCCAAACGAACATCTTCGTACCTTTAATAGGATCTGCACTCTATTTAAAATCCGAGAAGTGGAGGATGAACAGATATATCTCATGTTATTTCCCTGGACTTTAAAGGGAGAAGCCAAAGATTGGTTGGAATCGTTACCTGAAGGGGGCGATTGATACATGGGATATATAAGTTGAAAAATTTCTTAAACAATTCTTTCCGGCATCTAAAGCCGTAAGACTTCAAGGAGAAATTGTTACGTTCACACAGAAACCGAATGAAACTCTATATGAGGTGTGGACAAGATTTGGAAAGTTATTAGGAGGATGTCCGCAACATGGTTTAGACACCTTGCAAATAGTACAAATATTCTACCAAGGATGCGACATCACTACAAGGAAAGACATAGATATAGCAGCTGGTGGTTCTATTATGAAGAAAACCGAAACTGATGCTTATAAAATTATTGATAACACTGCTTCCCACTCACATGAGTGGCACCAAGAAAAAGATATCATTAGATCATCTAAAGCAGCTAGAGCCGATTCTAGCCATGACTTAGATTCCATTTCCGCAAAGATAGATGCTGTGGAGAGACGAATGGAAAAGATGACTAAAGATATCCACTCAATACGAATTAGTTGTGAGCAGTGTGGAGGACCATATTTGACAAAAGATTGTCTCAGTATTAAATTAACAATGGAACAAAGAGAGAATGTTTCATATCTAAGCCAAAGGCCTGGAAATAATTATCAGAATAATTATCAACCGCCAAGACCGATTTACAATCAAAATCAGAATTATAACCGAAATATTCCATACAACAACCAACAAGGTCCTAGCAATCAACAAGTATCTAACAATACTTACAACCAGCAAAGATCTAATTTTCAAAACAAACCACCACAACCCGATGATAAAAAGCCGAATTTAGAAGATATGATGACGAAGCTAGTTGAAACTCAAACGCAGTTTTTCACATCTCAAAAACAAACTAATGAACAAAATGCTCAAGCATTTAGAAATCAACAAGCTTCTATTCAAAATTTGGAACAAGAAGTAAGTAACCTAGCAAGGTTAATAGGTGAAAGAAAACCGGGAAGTTTACCTAGTGATACAAATGCTAACCCCCGGAATGAAACAGCTAAATCCATTATCACAAGAAGTGGTACAACACTTAAACCACCTGAAATACATGTAACTTCTGATGAAGCTATTCCTACTCCATAAGAACCACAACCTGATCAAGATAAGGAAAAAGAACCGGTAGTTGAAAAGGTTAATGAAGATAGCACAGTTAAGGCTAAACCTTATGTTAAACCATACCAACCACCACTTCCTTACCCGAGTAAAATGAAGAAAGAGAAACTTGAAGCCGAGCAATCTAAATTCTTGGATATGTTTAAACAGATAAATGTAAATCTTCCTTTCATTGATGTGATTTCAGGAATGCCTAGATATGCTAAATTCTTGAAAGATCTGATCACGAATAGAAAGAAAATGGAAGAACTCTCGGCTGTTACTATGAATGCTAATTGTTCAGCAGTGCTGTTGAATAAGATACCAGAAAAACTATCTGATCTAGGAAGTTTCACAATTCCATGTTTTCTGGGTAGTCTTAGTTCAATAGAAGCATTGGCAGACTTAGGTGCTAGTATAAATTTAATGCCGTATTCACTATACACTAAACTAGACCTTGGAGAATTGAAACCAACAAGAATAAGTATACAACTAGCCGATCGATCAATAAAATATCCTAGAAGGATAATGGAGAACATGCTAGTTAAAGTTGGTACTTTAGTATTTCCAGTAGATTTTGTTGTTCTGGACATGGAAGAAGATTCTCAAGTTCCTCTCATATTAGGAAGACCATTCTTAAACACGGCTAAAGCAATGATAGACATGTTTGGTAAGAAACTGACCCTAAGTATAGAGGATGAGAGTGTTACCTTTTCAGTTGATAGAGTAATGCAACAACCGCAATCTGCAGATGATACATGTTATTATATTTAAACTATAGATTCACATGCAGAATTGTTGGAAGAATTTCCAGAATTACAAGGAACAGGAGAATGTTCTTTAGGAGAAGGTAATGAACCAATTGATGAAGCTGAAATGTTAGCTACACTTATAGCTAATGGATATGAACCAACAACAGAAGAAATTCAAATGCTAAAAGAAGAAGACAGATATCGATATAAATCATCGATAGAAGAACCTCCGAAATTAGAGTTAAAGCCACTTCCAAACCATTTGGAATACGCTTATTTACATGGTGAATCTGAATTACCTGTAATAATATCGTCTTCTCTTACTGAAAATGAGAAATCACAACTCATTTCTGTGTTGAAAGCTCATAAACCAGCCATTGCATGGAAGATTCATGATATTAAAGGAATAAGTCCTTCGATTGCACTGTGATGACCCGGAAATTTCTGATCAAATTTAAACTTAATCTTTGTATGATTAACATTTCCGACACGATAAGCAAAGTCTGTAAAACTGAATCTCAAAATTTTTGAACTACTTTTATATATTTAAATACCCTTCGGTTGTTTTAGACGATTCGCGAACAATTATATGTAAATAGATACATATATACTATAACTTGAAAAGGTAACAATGTATTAATTGTTTGATACCGTACATTAAACTTATTGGTTTAAATATCTATTTTAATATATATATGATAAGTTGAAATATTTATTATTAAAATTTATTTATAAATAACTTCCAATGTGTATTTAAAAACTGATTTATGTATAAGATATATACATATATATAATTTCAAGTTATTTAGTAAACGATAGTAACATTCGTTTATTGACTCGATTGATATTTAGATAAGTTAACTAAAGCGTTTAAGATGAACCAGTAAAACATTAATTTGCTACAGTACCCAAAATGCTACATTGTTTTCGAAAATCACTATTTGCTACAGTAAATTGCTACAGTAAAAATTGGCTTTGCTACAGTAAATTGCTACAGTAAAACACTATTTCAAAATGAAAATATATATATATATATATATATATATATATATATATATATATATATTAACAAATAGCGAGACGATGATTTATAGAAGTAAATGACCTATTTTGACAAAGGTACGAGTCACGAAACGAAAAGTACTAGTTTTCTCAGCGTACGAAAGGGCGTTCGAAAAACCGTAACCGGGACATAAGTCGAGTGATAACGTACGACTTATCGAAACAAAAATTACAAGACAACTATGCATGTGAATTTAATATAATATATAATTAATTATATAAATTAAATATATTATATTTATAATTAAAAAATATGTCGACAAACTAGAAGTTAAAAGATCATGAGCTGGAAATCCATCCCATGCGATCGCATGGGAAATGGTCTTGAAGGCCATGCGATCGCATGGCAGCCTGGTCCAGGCCACATCTATAAAAGCCCGATGTTTTCTGCTTTTGAATTCATTTCAATTACTCCGTATTATATTTATTAATTATATTATTAATTATATTATTATTATTATTATTATTATTATTATTATTATTATTATTATTATTATTATTATTATTATTATTAAGATTAATATTATTATTAATCTTATTATTATTAGTAGTATTATTATTAATTAGTATTATACATAAAATACTACGACGAGGTCATGAGCGTGTCACTTTCAAAATGGTTTTCAAGCGGGATAGAGCTAAGGAAATTATGGGTTATTGCCAAGGAGATTATGGGTAATGTTCGGGGGTATATTTGTGAATCAAACCTAGTGTTTATCATCTCCGTTACGTCTACGTACTTTCCTACAATATTGAATCTCAATATTGATACGTTGAAATCTACGGTTATTTGGTAATCTGTGTTTCGATCACATTTTGGTGAACGACTTTATATGCTGCTAAGGTGAGTTTCATATGATCCCTTTTACCCTTTACATTTTTGGGTTGAGAATACATGCAAATGCTTTAATAACTGTTTTACAATAATTATAAAGTGTGAGTTTCATATGATCCCTTTTACCCTTTACATTTTTGGGCTGAGAATACATGCAAATGCTTTAATAACTGTTTTACAATAATTATAAAGTGTGAGTTTCATATGATCCCTTTTACCCTTTACATTTTTGGGCTGAGAATACATGCAAATGCTTTAATAACTGTTTTACAATAATTATAAAGTGTGAGTTTCATTGATCCCTTTTTAATTGCTTTTTGCAATATATATTTTTGGGCTGAGAATACATGCACTTTATTTTAAACGCAATGGATACAAGTACATACTAAATTCTACACTGAGTTTGAACCGAAAATCCCTTAGCTTTGGTAACTAGTAACTGCTAGTTATAAGAACTGGTGGGCGCGAGTAGTAGTATATGGATCCATAGGGCTTGATATCCCCGTCCGAGCTAGAGCACTAGCCTTTTAACGGACGTATGCTATTTGAGAAGCGTACACGTTGGTTTGCGTGTATTTATTAAGATGATTATACAAAGGGTACAAATTATATATACGTTAAGTTTAGTTACCAGGGTGCTCAATTTCGTAGAATATTTTGATAAACATTTCTGGATGAAACAACTAAAATCTTGTGATCCACCTTTATGTACAGATTATGCAAAACATTAAAACTATGAACTCACCAACCTTTGTGTTGACACTTGTTAGCATGTTTATTCTCAGGTTCCCTAGAAGTCTTCCGCTGTTTGCTTACATGTTATACAAGCTATGTGCATGGAGTCTTGCATGCTTTATTCAAGAAAACGTTGCATTCACAAAACCATCATCATGTATCTATTTTGACTGCATTATCAACAGAAGTATTATTGTAAACTATTATTTACAGTGATTGTCTATATGTAGAAATCATCAGATGTCGAAAACCTTGGAATTAAATATTCATTTATGGTATGCCTTTTCAAAAGAATGCAATGTTTACAAAACGTATCATATAGAGGTCAAATACCTCGCAATGAAACCAATGAATGACGTGTTCATCCATATGGATTTGGAGCGATCGTCACATGCACACATAAAATCCTTATGGAAGAAGGTCATAAAACGTATGTGCAACGCCAATGAAGACTAAATCCGAATATGCAAGATGTAGTTAAAAAAGAAATTATTAAACTGCTAGACGCAGGTCTAATTTATCCAATTTCTGATAGTCCATGGGTAAGCCCAGTTCAATGTGTGCCTAAGAAGGGTGGCATGACTGTCATTATAAATGAAAAAAATGAGCTTATTCCTACTAGGACTATAACAGGATGGTGTGTATGTATTGATTATAGAAAATTAAATGACGCCACCAGAAAAGATCACTTTCCCTTACCTTTTATTGATCAAATGTTGGAAAGATTAGCCGGAAATAGTTACTATTGTTTTCTAGATGGTTTTTTCGGATACTTTCAAATTCCAATAGCACCCGAAGATCAAGAGAAAACCACGTTCACGTGCCCTTATGGTACTTTTGCTTACAAACGCATGCCATTTGGACTTTGCAACGCCCCTGCAACCTTTCAAAGGTGTATGATGGCGATTTTTCACGACATGATAGAAGAATGCATGGAAGTTTTCATGGATGACTTTTCAGTCTTCGGTGATACATTTGAATCATGTCTAGTTAATCTGGAACGAATTCTGATTAGATGCGAACAATCAAATCTAGTACTTAATTGGGAGAAATGCCATTTCATGGTTAAAGAAGGCATAATTCTTGGACATAAAATTTCAAAAGAAGGAATTGAAGTGGATAAAGCTAAAGTAGATGTAATTGCTAAACTTCCGCATCCCACCAATGTTAGAGGAGTTAGGAGTTTTCTAGGGCATGCCGATTTTTACCGACGTTTCATAAAATATTTTTCTAAAATTGCCACTCCTATGAATAAACTCCTAGAAAAGGATGCTCCATTCATCTTTTTAGATGAATGCATCAAATCTTTTAATATTCTTAAAGAGAAACTCACTAATGCGTCGATCATGATAACACCAAATTGGAATCTATCGTTTGAACTAATGTGCGATGCAAGTGATTTTGCAATGGGAGCCGTTTTAGGACAAAGGATTGAAAAACAATTTCAACCTATATATTATGCTAGTAAGACGTTACAAGGAGCACAAACGAACTATACAACTACTGAAAAAGAACTCCTTGCTATTGTCTTTGCTTTTGACAAATTTTGTTCATATCTCGTTCTAGCAAAAACGGTGGTCTATACCGACCATTCTGCTCTTAGATACCTATTTTCGAAACAAGATGCCAAACCAAGATTAATCCGTTGGATCTTACTCTTACAAGAGTTCGATATTGAAATCCGAGATAAAAGAGGAGCAGAAAATCTCGCCGCTGATCATCTTTCTCGTCTTGAAAATCCTAAATTAGAAGTTCTAAATGAATCGGCCATACAAGACAACTTTCCTGATGAATAACTATTGAAGATAGATTATAATGAAATTCCATGGTTTGCAGACTATGCAAACTACTTAGTATGTGGATTCCTTGAAAAAGGATTATCGTACCAAAAACGAAAGAAATTCTTCAGTGATATAAAATACTATTTCTGGGAAGATCCACATTTGTTTAAAAGTTGTCCAGATGGAATAATACGCCGATGTGTATTCGGAGATGAAGCTAGTAAAATTTTAAACCATTGTCACACCGGACCAACAGGAGGGCATTATGGGCCTCAACTAACAGCAAGAAAAGTTTATGATGCTGGGTTCTATTGGCCTACAATTTACAAAGACGCACACCTTCTTTGCAAATCCTGTGATGCATGTCAAAGAGCCGGAAAAATAAGTCAACGTGATGAAATGCCACAAAATATCATTCAAGTAGGTGAAGTATTTGACATTTGGGGTATTGACTTTATGGTTCCATTTCCAAAATCTCATAATAATCTCTATATTCTCGTAGCCATTGATTATGTATCTAAATGGGAGGAAGCACAAGCTCTCCCAACTAACGATGCACGAGTTGTAGTCAACTTTTTAAAACGTCTTTTTGCAAGGTTTGGAACACCGAAAGCTTTAATAAGTGATCGGGGTACTCATTTCTGTAATAATCAACTTGAGAAAGTTCTTAAAAGATATGGAGTAACTCATAAAATCTCCACCGCATATCATCCACAAACAAGTGGACAAGTTGAAAATACCAACCGAGCTTTAAAACGTATTCTAGAAAAAAACGTAGGGTCAAATCCGAAGGAATGGTCCATTAAATTGGAGGATGCACTCTGGGCTTTTAGAACAGCCTACAAAACTCCAATTGAAACCACACCTTTTAAACTCGTCTACGGAAAAGCATGTCATCTTCCAGTAGAAATTGAACACAAAGCATTTTGGGCTTTGAAGACATGTAATCTTGATTTACATGAAGCTGGACGTCTACAGTTAAGTCAATTAAACGAATTAGAAGAATTAAGACATGAAGCATACGAAAATTCGTTAATCTATAAGGAAAGAACGAAGAAATGGCATGATAAAAGAATCAGAAGTTCAAAAGAATTTAAAGAAGGAGATAGAGTTCTTCTTTTCAATTCACGATTCAAGCTATTTTCTGGAAAATTGAAATCGAGATGGTCTGGACCATTCATAGTCAAAAGAGTTTTTCCATACGGAACGATAGAATTAATAAATTCAAATGGGATTGAATTTAAGGTTAATGGTCACAGAGTTAAACATTACATAGATAGTCCGATGGAAGTCGACAACGAAGTTAATCACAATTTCGATACCACAGCTAACTAAGTGTGGGGAGAATCAAGTCTTTAAAGGATAATATGTATTTCTGTTAGAGTTAGATTGTCTGTTTTCGTGTAGTTCTCGAAAATGGAACCCGAATGGTCTTTCCCTAGCAGACCCTAAAGAACTAGTCTTCTCCCCCCATTCTGAATTTTAATTTTTTTTAGGTTTTTACGAAATGAAGACTGCCTGTGAACTAAACCATGGTCTAATGCTACACGCTTTGATCACTAAACGTAATAATGACACACTTCCGAGTGAAATAGTATCAGTAATCAGAGAAAGATTGGACGGAGTAAGAAAAGAATCCAGATGCGAAGATAATAAGTTACAATTTGGTAAAGGAAAATCAAAATCCGCAGCGAAAAGAAGAGCACGACACCTTGAAAGATGTCACAAATGCGGAAAATGGTCACATGGAGGTAAATGTTCGAATAATCAAACCTATTCAAATACCGAATTTGTTACTTTATGCAGAGATGGACCGTTCATATGTTTAGAAGAAAAAACACTGAATGCTCGAGGTTACGCCTATGTAGCTATGAAAAACCAATTAAATCGACTATCTTATGAATGGGATAGATCATATAACTAAGAATACTATCTCACAGGTAAGTCTGTACAGTTTTTAAATTTTTTTTTTATTTTTAACCTTTTGATAATAAACGCTAAATTGTTCGCTATAAAGTATTAAATTAGTATTGAATAAAATTAGGTTTGGCGTCCGAAATTATTGATATCATACAAAAATTTATTACATCACTGTGAAATTTAACGTTTATTCTTAAGGTATAAATATCTTTAATCAATCAACCTAAAATATTTCAAAAAATCGTCATGAGTTAAATTAGGTCATGGAACCGAAATTACTTTACCGAAAAGAGGGGCGCATATTTTTGATAATATTTGATTGATTAAAGTGGGATAAAAGACCAAAAAGATTTTTAATTTTATGTTTACCATGTTTTTAAAATTAATATATAAATCTTAAATTAATATTGTAAACTTTTTAAATTAATATATTTAAAATTGTAAATATTTGAACAATTGATATTTTTAAGTTTGTATGTATAAAAACAAAAATATGATATAAGTTTGGTGTGAATTTTTAATTTTTTAAAAAAAAAGTGAATTTTTAATTTTATGCATATTTTAAATTTAAGTTGTGTGAATTTAAAAACAAAAATTTACTTTATTTCGCTAAGTTAAAAATATGATTTTTAAAATTCGTCGTGAGTTGAAGACTAGGTCGTTGAACCGAAATTGCTTTACTCGAGGGAGGGACGAGAACTTTTATTATCATTATTTTTAATCTTATTGAATTAAAGTATGCCAAAAACATTAAAAAAAAACCCAAAAATCTTTATTTTTAAAACCGCGCTTTGAATTGACAAATTTTAAAATTTTGTCGAGGGACGGACTAGGACATCGATCCGAAACACCCTCGCTCCTAAAGGAAAACAAATTTTTAAAATTTAATTAATTATAGGTTTTATAAACTATAAGGTTTTATATATATATAAAAAAAAATCCCAGAACACTGTACCCGGGACTCCATGCGATCGCATGGAGTTAGGCCTTTGAAGCCATGCAATCGCATGGACCTGTATTTTAGGCCTGATACAAGCAGCTCAGCGGTTCTGTCCCAACACAAAACACACACACATATACGAACCAACCCCAAAATCACCTCTAAAATGTCGCAATTTTCCACCGTAATTCATCATTTTTCTTGCTCTAATCATGCCTAGATTCTCATTCTTCAGCAAAATGGTAAAAATTACACCCCTAAACTCATAAATTTGCTAGTTTTTGTGATAATTCCAATTTTTTACCTAATGCAATTTTGTTAATTTCTAGTGTAATTAGTGTTAAATTGTTAGTATTTTATGCATGTATAACCTATATTGATGCTATTTAACATGATTTGAAGCCAAAAACTTCAAAAATTTTAGAAATCTAGGGTTTGTGTTCTTGAGCAATTTGGGGCTTTTTGATATAAACAGGTTATGACCGATTTTTGTCATGAATTATTGCTAAATTGAGTAGTGTAACATGTTTAGATAGTTAAATGATCCAAACATTGAACCTAAACATGATTTTTGGAGATTAAAGTGGACTTTTTAAGTCCAAAATTCATGAACTTGATTAATTTGATATATTTTCCATTTGAGACTTGTTTAATTATTAGTAATGACTATTTTGACATGTTATTTGAGTTAAATGCTTATGAATTTTGTATACATTTTCATATGTGCTTATTTGAAAAGTGTAGAATTGTGAAAAATTGTAAAAATGTGTATAAGTTTAATTTTGATTTAACATGTTATAGTGATTGTTTTAAGTTATTATTTTGCTAACACTAATGCATATTTGGATGCACAAATTTTGTGTTTAATGTGTTTTGCAGAAAGCCGATACTGGAGGTTCAGGAGCATCATCATCTAGACGACCAGCACCAGCACCAGAACCAGAACCAGAAATGCAACACGAACAAGAACCACAACAACATCCTGATCAGCACATACCTTATTATGATCCGGTACAGTTTGTTGATGAATTCATAGTATTCCCAATGAGGCCGCCAGTAGAATTCCCAACGATTCCTGAGCACACTCTGCATCCTAATCTGAGATTTGATAGGAGAT